>NC_092497.1:35777496-36411612 GCF_047495875.1 Pithys albifrons albifrons | reverse complement strand
CCATGGTAGTGGACTACAGTGTGTGAGTCTTTGGATCCACTTAAAAACCAAAAAGTACAGAAGCATAAAAGTTTTCTGAAGCAGAAGTACTGGTCGAGTTTGGGTAATAAAATAATGCCCGATTCATCTCTAATTTAAGAGTGCTATTTATGAAAGAGATTAATGTTTAACATTGGGGAATAGGAAGGAAGTAGCAGATATAATTGTTTAAGCATGTAGAGCAAATTGCTTTATATTGCTCTATAGCTTTAGCTCAGTCAAATCTGTAACAAGCTGGACAGTAGCTAAAATAATTATCTAGAGAAAATTATGTTTTTATAAAATGGGGACAAATACATCTGATTACCTGAGTACCAAAAATATCTGATTCTTATTGAGTATGGATTTAATTTCTTTCAAAAGGCCATTAGCTAAAAAGTGTTTTTTCACACCTAACACACAGTAATAAATAACATCCATGGCAGTACAAAATACAAGGCAAAAGTTAAAAAGGTTTCCTTTACAAGTATTGCTTATTAGCCAATAATTAATAATTTTTAAATTAATTTGTTGGTCTTATGAGATTGTTAAAAATTAATCATTAATAAGAAGCAAATGGCAGCACCACAACAACACAGCTGTTCTTGGCTAAGGTAATTAAGGCTGTCTGCATTCATGATCATATGGTTGATACAAATTTTGAGCTACAATTCAGACATTGTTTCTAACGGTGTTGGGTTATAACTGAGCTTACAAGTTGTAGAGTCATACAATAGAGACAATGTAGGGAAAGGGTTGTTTTGTATAAATTTCTCACAAAATAGAGAAGTGGTGATTAAGATCATTCTTCTAACCCACTCAGGTTACAGAGGAAAAATGAACTTTTTTTCCCTACAAAATTTTTTATGCTTTCCCTTCTTCAGTGTTCTTTGTTTAATAAAGACAAAATAATTTTGAGATTTTTTCGGAGGAAGAGGGGAATGTTGTGGGTTTGATTTTATCTTTCTAGGTAACTTGAAAATTTCTCTCTAACAGATCTTTCCAAATTTTCTTTGAATGTTTGTATGTGAAATATCCGCTTTGGTTTTGGCTAGATATAGTGTCAGGTAGCCTACAAGCAATGTGCTTATGTGCAAGTAAATGGTCAACATTTTTATACATTTGGGCAAACATAGATATAAACTTAGCCAGAGTTACCAGCAGGGTAATATTGTTCATGAAGGCGCTGGCTTGGCTAATCTTAGGAAACCTGAGTATGCTTAGATTTCAGGTCAGTGACTGTGTAGTACACTTTTCAAGTGGAACTGGACTGGCAGCAATGAAATCTTTAGGCTTGAGTCAGCACTGGACAGCATGCTCAACTGTTATTTTTAAGTTTCTACCTGAGTCTCCCTTGGAAACAGTCATCTGTAAGAATTTAGCTGTTGATTTGAGATAGGAGCAGGTGCAGTGCTCACAGCAACCATACTGTAAGTCAATACAAATTAAGGGTGTAAGACAGAGACTGAAAGCAAGAGGAAGCTTTGAGGGAGGACACTGAGCTCAGTATGGAGTCAAATATAGGGCAAGATGTAGCATGACAAGGAGTTTGAACTAGGGGAATGTCTTCATCTGTTACTGGCAAATAAAAAGTAGGCATTCAAGAAAAAAATTGCTGGAAAAATAGAGGTAAGACCAAGGGAAGGGTGCCACAATAACCTTCATAAACATGAATGGAAGTGATTAGCAATGGAGTGAATTTCCACAAAATAAAAATTTTAGGTACTTTTTAAATCTTCTGATAGAATATGTGCTGTAAACATTGATGAAAAGTTCTGTTCTCCATCAAATCCCTCTAATTTTAAAGAGATAATGGTGTACTGTGCATGTGATACACCATGGGTCTTGAATTTATTATATAAATACAGATGTTACCATATGAAACTCAACAAGAGATAATAATTTGTTTCATAACTTTAGAAACCCTGAGAGCTTTCCTGCTTTGCTTGAAAGATGATAATAACCTCAGAGGATTGTTATTATCCTTTCTATTGAAAAATAGAAGAGATTAAAAAATCTTCTGTTTCTTGAGTTTCGTAACAATCTTTGTCTGTCTTGTCCTTTCAGGAAGAGCCTGTTTGCATGTTATTGGATGCTGGAAAGGCCAAACATTTTAATGTGTTTAAGGACAGTCCTCAAAACTGGAAAGGAATTCCCAGTTTCTTTCAACATATTGCTCACGGCCACTGACTTAAGAGTTGGACTCGATCTTTGTGGATCCCTTCCAACTCAGAATAGTCTGTTATTCTGTGACTCTGTGAAATGGATTGGGACACTTTTCCCAATTCTTTTCCTATGTGAAGTTGTTTCATGAAATGCCCTATTCATAATACTGTAATTAACTTGCAGCTTTACATTCTGCCTATGTGTTGAAACACTGAATTCTGAAAAGCTCTTCCTCTGCAACTATCTGTCTCTTGCTGTGAAATTCACTGACAGATTAAGCTCAGAAATCAGTGTGAGAGGACTGGAGTGCAAGTGGTGGAAAAAAGTCCTGGTCTTGCACAGGTTTAAAATTCTGGCATGTATCTAATGAAAAGAAGACACAAACAGAAAATGTCCCAAGACATAACCTTTTTTTGTGGGGGGTGGGGGTGGGGGTGGGAGGGTGGGGAGGGTGGGGAAGAGAAGTAAGCATGCCTTCTTCCCACAGTAAATAACTTCCTTTTAAAGGACTATATAAAAGTTACATATTTTTCCTTGCTCTAAGAACTCGTCTTCCCTTTACCACTCCTTGCTCTTCTTCCCTTCGCTTTTTCCCATTTTTTTTTCTTCTGTCTCCTTTGGAAAAATGCATGTTTCATCTGGTGGGAAAAAATGCTTTCATATTTAGTTGATTTTCAATGTAAACAAGTAAACACAGTAAGGGATAGTATCAATGATAACAGCAGTATTGTTGTGATACATATGCTGACAGCAGTTGTCTTAACCTTTGTCAAAATATGATGCAAAATACTAGGCTATTATAATGTTCACTGTCTGATTTTGGAAATTAAATCTAGAAACAAACAAAAGTGTCACAAATCTATGACCTATACTGTCAAAAACTCCTTTTAAAACTCTATAATTGAGCAGTCAGACATGTCAGGAAGCATGGAGTTTTTTTCCAGTCTAACCTGAATCACCTTCAAGTATGCAAATATTAAATTCAAGAAGAGGATATTGCTTGAATTCTTGACCAAAGAATAGACTAGATTAATTGTTTTATTCTGTAATACTAGCTCTGATCAGCATGGCAATTATTACATGTTGACTGTCTGTTTGAATGCAAGCAAGGGCTATGTTCTTCGCTCTGTTTTCTGTTAGAGTAACTTCCCTGAGTTACTGATCCTCTCACTGCTTTTCAATATCGTTTATGAGAGTAGTTTTCTTCATAAGGCATAGTCACTGAAAACATGGTACTTTATGTATCTTGTGGGGTACTGAATGTAGTCCATAATTTGCATTTTGCTGTGTAACCTGGTAGCATTTTATTGCAGTGGTCTGGCACTGCCACAAGGACCAAATCATAATGCATCTCAGCTTTGGGAATGAGTAAAATAAATCCTTTCCTTTCAGCAGAAAGCTGAGCACAGAAGTATGAAACTGCTTTATTGGAAGGTTGTTTATGTCTTAGGGCAGAATGGCCAAATTAAATGATACATGACAACCACACACACATCCCACACTGCAGTTCTGGGTCATGGTCAGCCTTTGACAGGAAGGCTGCTTTTTCCTATGAACTGCAGCCTGTGCTGTGAGCCATGGGGTCTCCACAGTGGACAGCTGGAGCAGCGTAATGGATATCACAGCATCTCCTTCCCGCAGTGCCCATGAACTCGTAAAGATCAAGAAGAACAGGAACAAGTTCTCTGTGTAAGTGTGCAAGCAGTGTCTGTGCACAGCAGCCCTTCCTTGCAAAAAAATCAAGGTTTCCCCTCACCCCTCAAACAGCCACAACTGAAGGGAAAGCAGAGGACACTAGTTCAAACAAACTGGAAAGGACCTAAGCTGTCTCCTGTTTCCTCTGTAACTGTCCTACTTGCTCAATTAAGCTCTAATTGACTCATAAGCTACTTTAAGACTGGAACCATATTAGTTTATGAATCAACCTATTATTTAGCCCAATAAAATATTAAGTTTTTTTTGCCTTCTTTTGTACCTTTAGGTAAAGGCCATACCAGGTAAATATTGCAATTAACATTGTTTTGTCTGTCAGACAAGTTCAGAGTGTCCTATGTCACATGTGGTAGTCTGTACAGAGAATCATAGAATCATAGAATCAGCTGGGTTGAAAGAGAACTCTGAGATCATCAAGTCCAAACCTTGATCCAACACCACTGTGATTACTAGATTATGGCACTAAGTGCTACATCCAGTCTCATCTTAAAAACTTCCAGGGTTGGAGAACTCACCACGTCTCTGGGCAGCCCATTCCAATGCCTGATTACTCTTTCTGTAAAGAATTTCTCTCTAATATCCAACCTAAACCTTCCATGGCAGAACTTAAACCCATGCCTTCTTGTTCTGCTGCTGGTTGCCTGGGAGAAGAGATTGACCTCCACCTGTCTGCAGCCTCCTTTCAGGTAGTTGTAGAGAGTGATGAGCTCACCCCCAAGCCTCCTCTTCTCCTGGCTAAACAACCCCAGTTCCCTCAGCCTTTCCTCGTAGCACTCGTGCTCAAGTCCCTTCACCTGACTTGTTGCTCTTCTCTGGATCTGCTCGATAATTTTCCTGAACCGAGGGGCCCAGAACTGAACACGATACCAGTGCTGAGTACAGGGGAAGGATCACTTCCCTTGTGCTGCTGGCCATACTCTTCCTGATACAGGCCGGGATCCCATTGGCCTTCTTGGCCACCTGGGCACACTGTTGGCTCATGTTGAGCTTCCTGTCAATTAGTACCCCCAGGTTCCTTTCTGTCTGCCTGCTCTCCAGCCACTCTGTGCCCAGCCTGTAGCGCTGCATGGGGTTGTTGTGTCCAAAGTGCAGGACCTGGCACTTGGCCTTGTTAAACCTCATCCCATTGGAATAAGCCTCTCTCTAGCCTATCAAGGTCACTCTGCAGAGCCCTCCTTCCTTCCAGTAGGTCAACACTCCCTCCCAGCTTGGTGTCATCTGCAAATTTGATAATGATGGACTCAATCCCCTCATCTAAGTCATCAATAAAGATGTTAAACAGAACTGGACCCAACACTGATCCCTGGGAGACACCACTGGTGACTGGTCACCAGCTGGACACAGCTGCACTCACCAGCACTCTCTGGGCCCAGCCATCCAAACAGCTCTTAACCCAGCAGAGAGTACCTCTGTCCAAGCTGTGGGCTGACAGCTTTTCTGGGAGCATGTTATAGGGCACGGTGTCAAAAGCTTTGCTGAAGTCCAGATAGACACATCCACAGCCTTCCCCTCATCAACCAGGCAGGTCACCTGATCATAAAAGGAGATCTGGTTCGTCAGACAGCACCTGCCTCTGCTAAACCCATGCTGGCTGGATCTAATCGCTTGTCCATCCTGTAGGAGCTGTGTGATTGCACTCAAGATGATCTGCTCCATAACCTTTCCAGGCACCAAGGTCAAGCTGACTGGTCTGTAGTTACCCAGGTCCTGCTTCCACCTCTTTTTGTGGATTGGTGTGACATTCACCAGCTTCCAATCATCTGGGACCGCCCCAGTGAGCCAGGACTGTTAGTAGGTGATGGAGAGCAGCTTGGTGAGCTCTTCTGCCAGGTCCCTCATCAGCCTAGGGTGGATCCCATCTGATCCAGCTGGCTCAGTAAGTCATTAACTATTGCCTCCAGGAACACAGAGGAGGCTATTTGGCTCCCTATCCCTGTCTACCAGGAGAAGAGGATGTGCAGAAGTATTTTGGACATGCATACAAAAGTAGTTCACAGTCACAAAAATTTTCACCTCCTTTCACTTTGAGTGGACTACGTCCCCAGTTTTGAAGACTGTGAGAGTTACTGGATTATATCAGGGGTTAGATGCTTCCTTGAGGAGAAAAGGAAATGGAAACAAAATTTGGAAATCCTGTCCAGACAGCTTTCCCACTAGGAATTTTATTATTTTATGTTTATATAAATGAAATTAAACTTATTTAGCCGTTCTGTGTAAAAAATTCCATTACCTTTGTCTCAGGTTTCTAGCTGTCTGGGCCTGGAACCCACAGAATGTGTGTTCATTTAGATTTGGTGCTCTAAATCAATGCTGACAACTGTAAATTTAGACTAATAAATGAATTACACAGGTAAGGAAAACAAACGGTATCTCCTCAGGGGTTTTATAACCCACATAGTTAATGCTACCAAGAAAACACTGATCAGACACTAGCTGATTGATTTTCCCCCTAGGTAGGTATTACACTGTGCAGCTGATGAAATTGTAGCTACTTATGTTTCTCTATCTTCCATATTTCATATTATTAGATTTAGTCTATCTGCTGTACAGAATCTTTCCTTAAAACCGAGCCTCCTAGAAGAAGGCAGAAATAACCTACTCTTTCTATCCACCCTCTTTAGGGACAAGCAGTAAAAGTTCTTGAAAACCTTGCAAGCTTCTTCTTTTGACGAGGATGAGCACTCCTGGCAGAGCTGCAGTGCAGGACGGTGGCTCTCAGGCCATTGTCCCATGTCCTGCCTCAGCAACACACACATGTCAGTGCTGGGGTACTGAGGCTGTAAAGTCTCACAGGGGCAAACTTCTGAACCTCTCAGAAGCCATGAAACATCCTACAAGGAAGGAGTAATTAAGGAAGACTAGGATTTTTACCTGGCAAAATGGAAGGCCAACACAAAACAAAGATCAGCCCTGCAGCAGCAGAGGGCACTGGTGATTTAAAGTCATTCCACTAAACCTCTGAGGCTGCTGAATGCTCTGCAGAGTTTCTTCTCTGTACCACTGTACTGCTCTGAGTCTCACCTGAAATCCCATCAGCTAATATGAATGTGTATATAATGGACCTAACTTTGGTCTTTTATTCTGTAGTGAATATTAAGAGTAACTACAGTGAGAACAGGACTTTAGAGAGCAAAAAGTGAGAGTAGGTAAAAATATTGCATCTGGGAATGAGAACAAGGAAACAGAAACTCAACAAATTTTTTATGTCTGTTTGGAGAAGCTTAAAAGGTTCACAAACTAGACTACCTTAGGGAAACTTTTTCTTATGTTCTTGGTAAAACATATCAGATGCTCCAATCAAAGGTTTTTTTCAAAGCCTAATGTAACTTCACATGTGTTTGAGATAAAAAATTGGCAGTTTTTAATATTCTTTACAGTCCCATAGTTGGTATATCCGGATTCAACGAGTGCAGGGAAAAAAAAAAAGATATTTCACTAGATGGTCTGTAGTTTACTGGTGCTAAATTGATGCTTTAAATTGACATCTGTAACTTATTCTGCATGTTTTATAATGAAATACATGAATCCCTGAAATATTCTGATGCCTTGCACCTTTCAGAGTTTGATTCATCTTGGTGGTTTTGTCATGCCTTCCTTTATCCATAGTTCAACTGCACAGTTGAAGGAACACCCACTAAACTCAGCAGAGCTAGCAATAATTGTGTATTTCTACCCGTAAGTACTGTCAACATTTGTTTTCTCCTAACAGTCTTATTTTTTCCCCCTCTATGTATTATTTCCATGTTTGCCCTAGATTTCTGCTTGAGTCACCCTCTCGTGCAGGGCTCTACCTAAATAAATTATAATTTCCATTATGTTTGAGATTGTAGGCACTAGAGCACGCAGTTACCAAATGACTATCAGTAATGAGATGTGAAAACTCACTATCAAGGTGAAGATCTCTGCACTACTTTGTTGGCTGAACATTTTCAAAATGCTGGCAGCTTCACAGAAAGCTTTCCTTTTAATTGCCTTCTGCCAAGCAAAAGCATTAGCCTACTTCTGGCAGCTTTATGGTTCCAGATGTCCAGATCTCTCAAGATATCCTAAACCAGAAGCATCAGGGTTTTACACTCCCCTTACTGAGTTGTGCTGCTGGCTCCCCAGAGTAAGAGCATGTTATGGAGCTGATCTATAGCTATTCTGAAGTCATTATTCTCCATACTGTTTACCTGCAACTTACAACCATAAGGCCCCTGGAGAAGTGCCAGTGACAGCATAAGAATTTAACGTGCTGTGTCTTTTTTTATGCTCTTCCATCTCTGTGAGGTGAAGATAAGAGAAATAAACATCCTAAATTCAGAATGTTGCTTTTTAAAAGTATCCTGTTTGCTCACTTCTAAAGCAGAATATTCTATAAATCACCAGAACTGATGCCACAGAATCAGCCTTTCTCACATTTTAACATTACCAAAAGACATGGCCATTTGCAGATATCTAAATATAGCAGTTTATTCTTAGTACAGTTCTGTTAATGGTGCTATGTTCTCAAATGGGAACAGCGGTCCAAAACTGAGAAAAAACTTCAGTGTAGTGATGGATTCTGAGCTTAAGCTCTGCAGTTTTGAATGCTGAAGACCTCTTTTTTTCTTTGTCTTTAGGAGAAGGGGAAATTTGGAGTTGCTGACTCCTTTTTGCAAAATGTTAATATGGGCCTGTTCTATATTAATTACAGACCTAAAGATGTAAATAAAAGGAAGATGGATTATACAGTAAATGGACACAGTAGGCATTTCAAAGTATCAGTCAGGCTGCCTGGTCATCAGACACAGTCACATCTGCAAGATGCCAATGCTTTCCTTTAGTCCCACTGCTCCTCAGACAATATATATTTTGCACTTTTCCCGCTATAACCCCAATCCTTACGTCTTTACTGTGATTGAAATTATCCTCCTGAAACCCTGTGTCTTACAGTGTTGCAGCAATAAATTATATAGGAAATAACTGGAATTAATGCTTAATCACTCAGAAGGGTGCTGCGATATTTCCCTTTTAACAGAGTTCTATTATTTTAGATATTAGATAAGTGATGTAGAAATGGCAATTGTTTTACACAGAATATTATAAACAGAAAGAATCAAACGGAAAAAAAATATGCAGATAGGATTCACACTTAATAAAAAACTATAATGACATGTTTTGCAGAATAAGAGGTATTTCTCCAGTGCAGATTCTGACTTTAAAAAATAATTACAAAAGCAGAGAGTGTATTTTTTATTGTATTCTTTTTGTGTGTGTGTGTTTATGTTAATTTCTTTTTGTTTAAAAATTGTTCATAAACAGATTATTTTCCTTTTTCTTTTCATTGTATGCATAGCAGAAGTTCCACTTTGTATTTTGTTTGTAAATAGTAAATGTTGAGATCTGCATAGAGGCAGCATTAGTATGCATTTCTACAAGCATTGTTGACATAACCATTCTGTAAAAAATGTAATTTATAATACAATGTCCAAAGGTAACCAACAATAAAAAAGAAGCAAAAAAAGATAAAAATCCCAACATATATTGTGGTACAAATACTTTGAGGTTAACAAATTGCATTCATTTTCTTTTGCCCTTTTTTATAAAGCAGTCCTGTCCTCTCACTACTGTTTTTTATGAGGTGAATTATTATTAATTTGTTTTTTTGTTTCTTTTAAAGTTTGCTGTAAACAACATGAAATAAACATCCAGTGTATGGGCACTGAATGTAGCTCTGACAAACAACCTTAACCCCCTGCGGTTCTAAGTGTCTTGCTGATGGAAGCTGGATGGATAATTTAAAGTGCTTTTAATTCAAGAGGGAGCCAAAATTACATGATCTGAGTTGCTTAGAGTGAAAACTATTGTTTCTTTAGTTTGTCACTTTGCTGATGCAGAAGCTAGTTTGCTAGGTACTGGCAGTTTTTTGCAGGTTTAGCTGGTCTAAAATGGCTTGTTTTCGTTTCCCAGGGTTTTGTTTGGTTTAAGAGAACTCTACATAAAGTTCAACACAGACCCATTTTATTTATTGCCTAATGTGAATGAATAATGTTCACAAGATCAGGAATTAGTTTTAGGGATTTTTTTGGTTCGGTTTTGGTTTTTGTCTTCCCCCCCACCCCCCACCCCCTTTTGGTGATTTTTTTTTTGTGTGTGTGTGTGTGTGTGTGTGTGTGTGTGTGTGTGTGTGTGTGTGTGTGTGTGTTTGTGAGGTTTTTTGTGTGGTTTTGTGGGATTAGGAGAGTAAATAAAAGCCTCACTATGATGTTGTTGGTGACCTAATGGAAGTCAGTTTTGCTGTTGCTTCTGACTGTCTGCAAATATTAAACAATTAACACATGTGATGGTCCCTTAGCTTCAGCAGAGAGGCTATTTATTTTTTGTCAGTCTAGAAGTGCAAATGTCTATCACTTGATGTACAATATTTTGTAGATTAAAAGAAACCAGACTCCTCATGTAAAGCCATATAATTAGTCATTTGTTATATGGCTTTAATTCATACCTATACATTATTAAGCTATTCATTCTGCTTATTGAGAATATTAACAACAAGAGTTAATGTGGTCTGCGATGAAAGACATTTTTCAAAATGTTCTTTTAGCTCACAAACCCCACTCTTCAGTCACCTGTGTGTGCTGCAGCCTATGTTAACCCTTTTGTTGATGAGAAGTAAGTTGAACTGAGTATAGTCTGGAACAGCTAAATAAAATCTAAGGTGAATCTGCAGCCAAAATACCTCATACTGGCAAAATTAGTGAGTTTTAAATTTGGATTGTGCTCTTTAATTTTGTGCTATTTCTATAACTGCATAGTAGTTCCTATGACATCTGACTACTGTTGTACTTTTTTCACTTGTCTCCTGCCCAGTTTGGTTCCAACCTCCTTACATGTGCTTTTAAAATCTAGATATGTACAAAAGTGATATAGCTTGTTTGATAGAATTGTTTTACATTAAGCCAGCTTTAGGGATATCTGTAAAATTCTGTTAACTCCAAATTGTTCCTAATGCACTGTGTCACACATCAAGAAGGGGATAAAATGAGTTCTCTTCCTGTCTGTGAATTTTCAACATTTTCGCTTACATTTGTTTTTCTTTCATAGAAGACCATTAACTTTAACATGCAGAGAGACCCGCTTTTGAAGAAATGAATGTTGCTTTTATTTTTAAGTGACTGCATATGTTATGAACTTGATAAGAAATCCATAGTTCTCTACTGTGCCAAATCTAGTCACTTTTAAAAATCATCAGAATAACTACTGTTGTAAATCAGTTCGGTCAGCTTCTCAGTATTTCCTCCATTGGTCTGCTTTTTTATATAGATTACTTAATATTTTAGAGAATCTTCTGAAATCCATAGAAGCACATTAGATGCTTAATTTCCTAACACACTCCTTGTAATATTTTGAAGCGAAGTTTGCAGCTATTGCAGTTTTAAAACAACTGGGTTGAGAGAAGATAGGATATTTTGGTGTTCTGAGCTGGCAACGAATGCTGTTGTCCAAAAATCTCTCAGCTCCCTTTCACACTAAAAATGTTGATGCAAAGGCTCAATTTCAGTAGCTGATTCACTTCAAAACTTACTTTTTTTGACTTGGATTTACTGCCTTAGACACTTATAGCTGTTCAGTACCTGTTAATTTTCACACCTTTGCAACTGTATGCCAGACACATGAACAGTGTGGGAATAATAAATGCTATGCAATATGCAAATCCATTCTGTTTATGTATGCATGTTCGTCTTTCCTTTCCTTTGCTCCCACAAAACTCAATTGTTTCAGTTTTGGGAAGGCAGTTTTGGTTATGATAATTTAGCATGCAGAGGCTAAATATATTTAAAGATTTCAAAAAATTATGGGAAATTGCTATCTTGCATTATCTTGTTGTGCTTTATCTTGTTTCATGTGTTATGCTTTTTCTCTTCAATTTCTGTGATTCAGAAGTTTCGCTTCCCATTCTTTTTCCCCTATTTGAGCAAAGCTGTCTTCAGATTTTCTTTGTCTGCTGAAATGGTTTCTTGATCCCATTTTCATTCTGACAGCATACACTCTCTCATTGCCTCTCTCCATCTCTCATATAATCTCTTGCACATTGACTCTCTCCATCTCTCATATAATCTCTTGCACTTCTGTAGATAATTCATATCCAGCTCCTTGGTTATGTGTTTCTTTACTACCACTACCCCCTCTTTCTTTGCTTCAGTCTCTGTTTACCTATCAAATTCTCATGTACCTTTTTCCAGACAGGGGTTGTAGTTGGGTCCCTTGCCCTTCACCCACTGGTAGTAACTGACCTGTTACCAGCTTGCTCAGCTTCATCACCACTCATTAAACATGAAGCTATTTCTTTTTTTCCAGAATAACTTTCATAACCACCTCTAACTCATTTCTGAAACTCCCTCTTCTGCAATGTCTATATAAAAAACAACCTTGAGAAAAGTTCACTTGTCAGTGTGCTGTGACAGTCAGAAATGCAGACTACATCTTTCTTGGGTTTCTCTTGCTTTCAATTTCCATTTTAATCTGGTTGAAGGCAGGCATAATTTATTTTCTCTCTTTGTATAACATGAAACAGTCCATAATTAGAGCTGCTAGACAGAATGGTAGCATAAGTAATTTACCCATGTGTACCACTCATATTAAAACCATTTAAGAAGTTGGTAAAGATATTGAGATAAAGGTAGTGAGATAGATCTATTGAAATAACTCTTTTGATGTACTATATTTGCAGAAGTTCTGATTAACCAAGAAAATAGAAAGAACTTGGGGCTCTCCTGTACCATTTCTCTAGGACATTTCTCTCTAAATTATTGACTTGTAGGATTTATTTTTTTTTAACACTCATGAAGATTTTCATTTGTGCTGCGTTTTGACAGATATTTATCCCAACCTGCAGTGAAGTGTGCTATACCACAGAGGTTACTTTGGAAAACAAACAAATTAGCGAAATTCAGCTCTCTTATTCCTATGTCTATATGTCTATAAATCACAGCCATTTTGATTTGGATTATGTATGTATGTATGTATGGCCAAGCCATGAATAAAGATTTGGGAAGGGCTCTTCCCACATGGGTGTGCCCTTCCAGCCTGAGCAGTGGATTTTTTTTTTTTTAGGTGATGCACAGAGTGCACAGAACTGGCTCATCGTTTAAGTCCTAAGGTCCATTTGCCATGGCCAAGCGAGCTTGGACAGTGACAGTGAAGTCCTCAGGACCCTGCTTAGCTTCCGAGATCGGATGGGATCAGATGGCAGGGAGGCATCAGATGGCCAGGGGATGGTCCCCACTGAGACTTGAACTCAGGTCCTTGGGATTTGGAGTCCAGAGTGTTCTCCATTATGACACATGTAATAATGCCTAGTGGAAAAATGCCACCCTGACACCTGATCCCGTCAGATCTTGGAAGCTAAGCAGGATCAGCCCTAGTTAGTACTTGGATAGGAGACCTCCTGGGAGTACCGGGGGCTGTAGGTTGTAGTCCTGAGGACTTCACTGTCACTCTCCAAGCTTGCTTGGCCATGGCAGATGAACCTTAGGAGCAAAGGGTGGGGCCAGTTCTGCACATGCTGTGCATCACCTAAAAAATCCACTGTGCAGGCTCAAAGGACACATCCTTGTAGGTAGAGTCTTCCCCTACCCCCTCACCCCAAAAAATAAATAGCATATATAGAAGTGATTTGAACAAACGCATCAAGGATCTTTACACTTAATGTTTTTAAGCTTATAAAGAATGTAAATAGATTAATCATCATTCCTAGCTTTACCTGATAACATGACCCCTAATTCTATTAGCATTTTTTAGACAAATAAATGTCAGTACATTTTAAACTTGTCTTCTCTAAATGATAGTATGCCCTTCCATATTTTTTCAGGCTGTTTGAAATATGAAAACATATTTCAGCCAGAATATGAAGTACATAGTGTGTTATTACTCAATATTTTGTGTTTCTTTAGATTCCATGGAAAACATAACACAAATAAAAATCCATCAAACTATTAAAATTCTGTAAAACACTTTTTTTGGGTGAATAACACAATGAACTCTTTTTATGGTAGAATACTGAGGCATAATTATATAATAAGCATTCTTGATTCTAAAATGATAAGAATTGGATTGCAGTGCAGTGAATATACCATATCTAGAATGAAGTAAGTTTGGTGGGTTTTTTTTGGGTTAATGATAACTCTAATGTACTTACTGGATAATGAGTAAGATTATATAGTTACCCTCTATCTGTGTCAAAATATCTTCTGATGTCCAAATTGCATAGAATTTTTCATTAAGCTAAAACTCCTAACATTTCCTTTTATCTCCTTTTATTCTCCTACTTTATTTACATTTAGTTTGCCTATTAAAAGAGTATCTTTTTATAAAAGGACATTTTTTTCTTTTTATAAAATTAATTTTTATACCTCTCCTTATACTAGTTTGAATTCTGCTTTGAGGTCATGAAAGGCAACTACCCTTTTTTACTTACACTTCATTAAGAATTATAATTCTGCTGTCAGCAGAATGCAAAAGCTACAGAAGAAGACTGCTACCAAAAGTACCTTTTATAACCCATTTTTATAACATATGAGTCATTGGAATGAGGGAATGATTAATGCTACTGAATTTATAGATAACCCTAACTTAGCATGCAGCACATGAGAAGGAAGAAAAGGAGTTTTATCACATTTCTTTCTGCCAACTGGAGGTGTATCACCAGATCTATGAAGACCTGGAAACAAATTTTTAAAATGCCAAAAGCTCCATCAATTACAGGTCTACTGTAATTAATGCTAACATATATAGCTGTATTTTAGTGGTCCTCAGCAGGAAAAGGGGAGACAAGCAGTGACTTATATGGTAAAGGAACAACTGTGATCTGCAAAACAACACAGTGAATTGATCTGAGCTGAATAAATTGCAAAACTTAACTTTCAGAACTAGAGCTGTTAATTAAAAGAGAACAAAGAACCACTTTTAAATTAATAGATATTTTGCATTTATTGTGCTAAATGACAATACTAGTGCTCAAGTTGATAATAAGGAAATCAGATGGATTATAGAATGTGTTTGAACTGCCAGTACCACAAGGTGAAAGATCTAGTGCATGGTTGTATTGAGGCAAGAAGGGTACATATCCATACAGACTAGTTAAGTCTTGTGCACCAAGAAAGTGACTTCAGACTGAAAGGAGTCTGTGACTTAACTGATATAAGAACAAACAAGAGAAACTACCAGTAAGCAATATGTGACAGGAATTTAGAAAAGCCTTTCTGATCCTCAGACCTAGAGTGTAGTAACAGTAGAAATATTTATCTCTATGTACGTATGTATGTATCCTTCTATGTATCTGTTAAAAAGAAGATTAGTAATGACAATTCTTCTCTGGGGACACCTCCTTGTCGTGGGGGAGAAGCTTCTGTGCCCTCATGAGGCTGTGTGCTATGCTGACTGTGGTTTGTGCTTCCGGTAGGGTCTCCCATGCTAGACAGGTCTCAACTGAAGGGTCAGACAAAGTGTGTCCACGGGCAGGATGGGCTCGCTAGCCATCTGGCAACCGTCCTAGGAGAAGGACAACTCCAACCTCAAACTCAGGCAGATGGAGCTCACTTAGCCCTGTAAGGCCATCCATCTAAGAGAAGGATACTCTAACTAAACCTATGTCCTGAGGTATTCACTGTCACAATCCAAGCTTGCTAGGCTGTGGCAGATGAACCTGAGGAGTAAAGGGTGGGGCCAGTTCTGTGCACACTGTGCCTCACCTAAGAAATCCATCGCACAGGCTCGAAGGGTTCATCCACATTGCAAAGCCCTGTAACGACAGGCAAGGGTCGAAAACGGCAGGTGATAGGAAGGAGCTGGAAGCCGCAGACCCAACCCTGCATGCAGGCAGTTCAGGATATTGGTCATTTGAGACTGACCCCGGAAATGACAGGCTCTTGAGGCAGTATCCTGAATGACCAAGCAACCTTTTCTAAGGACAGCACTGCCTGCTCCACACGGAGAGGGGTCTAGCAAAGGTGGCCTAAGCAAAGCTCATCTTCACACCCGGTTGGATAGTCACGGCCAACCAGCATCTTCCATGCGGTCAAACAAAACCAAAGAGATTTCAAAGGCATACACCTGCCTGCAAAGGTGTGTTCAAACTAACACTCACATGTTGGAACATCAGAACCATGCTTGATACTGGGGATAGAGGGCGTCCTGAGCATCGTTCTGCTCTAATTGCCCACGAACTGTCATGGCTCAATATTAACATTGGTGATCTCAGTGAAGTTCATCTCCATGAGGAAGGCAGCCTTAAAGAACATGATGCTGGCTACACACTCTACTGGCCAGGCAAACCCAAGACCAAAAGACACCTTTCAGGAGTTGGCTTCATGATTAAAAACTCCATTGCCTCCAAACTTGAAAATTTCCTGACAGGTCATTCCGATCGCATTATGTCCTTATGCCTCCCACTACTCAACAAGTAACATGTTGTTCTTTTTAATGTATGTGCCGCAACTCTCCAAGCTGACCCAGCAGAAAAAGAAAAATTCTACACTGACCTGCACCGCCTCACCCAAAATGTTCCTGCAGATGATAAGATCATAAGAATTCTGAAGCCTGGAAAGGAGTCCTGGGCAAGCATGATGTTGGAAACTGCAACGACAACGAACGCCTCCTGCTAGAGTTTTGTGCAGAACAGCAGCTCACCATCACCAACACTATCTTTCAGAAGACAGCCTAAAGACAACCTGGGTGCATCCTTGATCCAAGCACTGGCACTTCATTGACTATATCTTAGTACAACAAAGAAATGTTGTTGTTACAGTAAAATCAAAAGTGAGCAATTCAGATCTATAGAAAAAACCTGTGAGACTGAACTATCAGCCAGAAGCAGCAAGGAGCTCAGCTGCTGCTGGCTGATAGGGAGGAGGTTACTCCCCAAGAATTCACATAGTAGGAATTCACAGGACTCTGCAGGGGCACAAAAACAGCCAGGATGAAATAATATAAACATGGGACTTGTGAGAGATAGGCTTTAACCAATTGAAGTGTCTGGCATGGTGGTGTGTTAACTCTTTTAGCCAATAAGCTGTAGTCCTAACCCTATATAAACTATGTCCTTTGTGTAATAAAATTTCTTCACTATAAACTTCATAAGCTTGTTGGTGAAGTCCTTTCTCTCCACCGAAAATTGTTTACTTTAACTGGTGCCCTAATACGGCTGATACCCTCGGACATGAGGAATATAATTCCCTCAGATGGCTGCATTTCCCTAGCCCTGCACCCTGAAGAAGAAGCAGTAGGACACGAGGATGAGGCGGAGAAGTTTCCAACCGAGAAGCACCACTGCCCCGGTGGTCAAGCAGGACCGCTGTGCCCCGTGGAGCCTGAGGCAGAAAAGACGCGTCATGGAGTGACAGGAAAAGTCGTCCGGGAAATCTTGCTCAAAAATTCAGGTGGGCAAGCGGTTGGGGAAGAGATGGGGATAAGCTCTTCCGTTTATATCCTTTCTAAGAAAGGGTTTTGCCATAATTTTTGGACTTTAAAGTAGTTTTGAAAGTGGGCACAAGATAGAGACTTTTCCCGGTGTTACGGCGTTTAAGCTATTTACATGGGAAACTCAGAGATAGGAAGAAACTTGCAAGGGATGTGTTGCGGGACATTAGAACTGAAGGGAATGCCACGTTTTTCCGTGCTGGCTGCATTCGGCTCTCGCTTCCGCCCCCCCCCCCCCGGCCCCCCCGCTGCGGGCCGACCTGGGGGACACCTTTGGAGGTCGTGCGCAGGCTCTAGCAGACGCCTTGCCTTTCCCCCCGCTCCCGCCGGCTCTCGCTGTGGCTCCGTTGTGGCTCTGACTGTGAGGGCACTGCCCCCCCTTCGCGTCCCGCCACCTCTTCTCGCTCCCGCTGCCTCCACCGCCCCAGCACTGGTAGCCACTGCACGGGTCCAGCTCCCGCCACGTTCGGGGATCGCTGCACCCCCCACCGCTCCCGCTCGCCACCCCCATCCCCCACCATCCCCGCTGCCCTGCGAGGAGTCCCGGAATTGGCACAAGACAGAAAGACAACGCGACACGGGAACTGGGTGAAGAACTGTGCTTACAAAACCAGAAAGCCCCGTATTCCAGCTTTTCGATGCTGAGAGAATTTTTGCTGCGAAATTTGAAATGGCGCTGCCACTCTGAGATGGGAGAGGCCAGCCCCCCCTCCAATGAGTTAACCAGAAAGCAGCTTGTGTGACCTCGCTTTAACAAACATCAGTCCGGCTTGCCTTCGAGACAACGAGACACAGGCACCTGATGCCCTGTGTCACAGCTTTACAATACATCATGCACAGACAAAATGCAGCATCTTTCTCCAGCAATTCAGAGCGCAACAGGGAAGCCTAGGAGAGATCTGTTGAACTGATTTCTCTGTTAATTTTGGCTTTTGTTAAATGGTTATAGAGTGTTCTAAGCTTTTAATAATTTGGAGAAAAGTTTCTATTTTTGTCTCCACAGGTTGAAGTCAGCGATGGATAAGAACAGCCAGTTTCCTCTGACTGAATCAAGATCAGTTAGCTGAACATCTGAGTAGCTGATTAAAGCTTTTAATTTGATACTTCGGATTCAAAATTCATAACACCTGATAGTAATTGATGTGTTTCCATTTGTTAGTATTATGCATTTTCAAAAAGCTATTTTTCGGAGTGTCAAAATGAATTACAACACATAATGGTTTTAGTTCTATAGCCTTAAATTGGTTAGGATATGTTCTTTTAAATACAAGAATGCATATTTACCACAAGTAACACTAGAACTGCAAGACTTAGAAGTGTTAAGATCTGTTTTTATGAATGTAAGACTTAATGCAATATAACAAGTTTATAGAAATAATGTTGTGTAGTGTTGCTATATTTCTGTTAAGGTTTCTTAAGTTTCTTGATGCATTGATGACAATGCCTGCAGGAATGTTTTTTTC
This sequence comes from Pithys albifrons albifrons, assembly GCF_047495875.1. Taxonomy (NCBI): domain Eukaryota; kingdom Metazoa; phylum Chordata; class Aves; order Passeriformes; family Thamnophilidae; genus Pithys; species Pithys albifrons. The sequence goes on along the minus strand of NC_092497.1, from coordinate 36,392,818 downwards.
ATTTGTTACAGATAATGATGTTAAGCAGATAGGATAAAGTTTCTTCTTTTGTTAAGATAGTTAAGTTCTTAAGCTAATAGAATATTATTTTTAATTTGTTAAGAAAATAAGGATTTTAGGTAAAATCGAATGGTGTTTTTAATTTGTTAATAAATTAAGATGTTAAGCAGAATAAATTAAGATTTAAAGTGTTAATTGAGTTAGCAGAGTAATGTTAATTTTGTAAAGGTTTAAGTCATTAGAATAAGGTTGCATTTATAGCTTTTAAATGTATTGTCAATTAGTACTTTCACTACATATTCTAAAAATAAAAAGGGGGAGAAAACTATGGAAAAAGCAAAAAGAGAAAAAGAAAGATGATAATAAATAAATAATTTTATGGATCTGAAAAAAAAGAATCGGGGGAGAACACTAGTGTCCTAGTTTAGCAGGAGGGACCAGCTAACCCTGTGTGGGGGTGATCAAAGCTGTGTATTCTACCCCCTCTATTCATTCCCCAAGGTCAATGGGCCATTAGCAGCAGCTGCCCAGGGAGCCATTATCACCTTCACACCCAGCCTGAGGGGGGCGGAGCTGCTAATGGGCCATCAACAGCTCAACACCCCCTGGCTCCCAGAGTTAATCACCCATTGTGTGAGGGTACATAAGTGGTGGGGAAGAAGACCTCGGGAACTTCTCGTCGGATCCAGAGCAGCAGCAGGACCTTGACAGGAGGAGATCACCGCTCTCGCCCAGACCCACAGCCCTCGCCTGCACCAACAGGTTTTTCTTTTCCTTTTGCTCTGGACTTGGGGGAACCACAGGGGTCTCAGCACAAGGGCAAACAAACCCCTTTGGGTTTGTGCCCCAGGACACTGGGTTATACTGCTGGGGGTTTTGTGAGTTGAAAGCAATTTCCCTTGTGTGTCAGTGTTGTTATTGCAATATTATAATTAAATTTTAGCCTCTGACTTATAATCTCTCTCGTGGTGAGTTCATTTCCCCTGCTGGTTCACCTTTAAACCAGCACAACTCGTGACATTAACATCAGAAAAAGAATAAAGTAGTAGAAGTGACAGAACTGCAAGTAAAAACCAAGTCAAGATCAGCAAATGATAAATGAAGTTAGCTAAACAAATTGCTCTAAAAATGACTTATAGATTTTTTTTTGGTGAATTTTTTGATGGTGACAATTGTGCTGCAGTTAACATCAGGTATGGTAGCTTTCAGCTAAGGGCCCATGCTGAAGTGCTGCTGTTATCAGATGCAGTAGCCTTCTCCTAAAAGCCCATGCTGAAGTGCTATTGCTATTTTTGTGGCACAATTACAAAGAATTGTCAAGATGCCAGCGTGTGTGTGTGTATCTATTTTCTGATGTCTGAAATGACTGATGAATGCATCTTTAAAGACCAAAAAACCACCTGTAAATGTAGGTGCCTTGTCTTACCACTGATTTAAATATGCATTAGGCATGCATTATTGCAAAATAAAGTAGTTGCTTTTGATTTTCTTTGCTTTCAGCACAGCTTTTAGCTCAAGGCCTTAGTTTTGAGGAATTTGATGGATGTGCTGGATGAATTTGTCAGATCATTCAGTGTCTTTTCATGCAGATTTAAGATAGCTAAAAGACTATGTGAAAAAGCTAATGGTAACATCATCTGCTTTTGATATTTGGTTGAAAAGGCTAAGATTTAATGGTTGGTTATTCAATTTTCTGAAAGAAGGCCTAACAATTGTTTTAATCACTGTACTTGTCTTAGTTCTATTGCTTTGCCTATTGTAGTGTGTTGCAGACATACTTCACAAGTCAATGCTATAAATCTGAATTGCTCAAAATAAAGAAAGGGGATTTGTTGTTACAGTAAAATCAAAAGTGAGCAATTCAGATCTATAGAAAAACCCTGTGAGACTGAACTATCAGCCAGAAGCAGCAAGGATCTCAGCTGCTGCTGACTGATAGGAAGGAGGTTACTCCCCAAGAATTCACATAGTAGGAATTCACAGGACTCTGTAGGGGCACAAAAACAGCCAGGATGAAATAATATAAAGATGGGACTTGTGAGAGATAGGCTTTAACCATTTGAAGTATCTGGCATGGTGGTGTGTTAATTCTTTTAGCCAATAAACTGTAGTCCTTACCCTATATAAACTGTGTCCTTTGTGTAATAAAATGTCTTCTCTATAAACTTCATAAGCTTGTTGGTGAAGTCCAGTTCCTCCGCTGTTTATAAATTGTTTACTTTAAAATGTCAGCAATGTCCGTCATACTCGAGTGACGCCTAGTGCAGAATGTCAAACAGACCACCGCCTTGTGCATTGTAAACCTAACCTCCACTTGAAGCCCAAACCTAAGAGTGGCGGCATTCCAAGGAGGAGGCTCCAACTTAACAATCTTCAAACAGCTACAGTGAGAGACAGATTTCAGGAAAACCTTCAAACTGGATTTAAGGTAATCCCATAGATCCCTCTCCTGAAGCATTTTGGCAACATATTAAAAATTGCATTCTGCAGTCCTCTGAAGAGTCCTTAGGGTCCTTCTCCAAGAAAAACAAGGACTGGTTTGATGAGAACAATCAAGAGATCCAGTGTTATGGGTTTAGCCAGGTAGGCATAAATTTAGGTTTTGAAGTTCAGACCAGGCCTGAACTTCAACTGACTTAAGCTGAGCTAGGCTAGCTAACAACTGACTTCTTCTAGCCAACAATATTGTATTCCATACCATATTACATCATCTCAAAAGGGGTAAAATCCAGTGTGTGGGAGTGGCTTGTTCAGTTCCATCATGGCTGAACTAGGAGGAGAACGTCTTGCACCTTGTAAGACGTAAGGAGTAAGCCTTGCTCCTGCTGCTGCCGCTACTTGCCTTTTGTTTAAGTGCAGGGAAGTAGAAATATTTTGTTTTTATACTTTCTCTTTCTTGCAGGATGTCTTTTAGAGTGCTTATGAATCTAGAGTAATGGGCTTTCTATTAATTGTTGAATAAGAAGAGAACTGCTCACCAAGCACACCTTGCTCAGCTATCTTGCCATACAAGAAAAGCCGCCTTTCGTCGTGCATGCAGAAAGCTCCAACAGAAACTTCGAGACATCCAGAACAAATGGTGGATCAACCTAGAAGAAAAGATGCAACTATGTGCAGATTTGGGTGACCAAAGAGGATTCTATGAGGCTGTGAAAGCAGTGTACAGACACACACACACCAGGTTCAGAGCCCCCTACTCAGTGCAGAGGGTCAAATGCTTCTCACCAATTAAACCTCCATCCTGAACTGATGGTCTGAGCATTTTCAGACTCTCTTCAGTGCCAACCGTGTAGTCCAAGGCTCAGCAATTCAGCACATTACACAACACCCGGTGAAACATGAATTGGATGCAGTCCCTACTATGGGAGAGACATTAAGGCCATAAAACAGGTGAAAACTGGCAAGGAAGCTGGGGTTGATGGAATTCCACCTGAAATCTGGAAGCATGGAGGTCAAGCACTCCATGCCAAATTTCACAAGCTTGTTGTGCGTTGCTGGGAACAAGGGAAACTACCCTCAGATCTCCAGGACAGAATCATCATCTCCCTGTACAAGAAGAAAGGAGAAAAATCAGACTGCTCCAATTACCAAGGTATTCCTTTGCTCTCCATTGCTGGTAAAATCCTTGCAAGAATACTTCTGAACAGATTAGTACCCACTACTGCAGAAGAACTCCTACCTGAAAGCCAGTGTGGTTTCAGAGCCAATAGGAGCACCACAGACATGGTATTTGTTCTCATACAACTGCAAGAGAAGTGTAGGGCAAAGAACAAAGGTTTCTATGTAACCTTCTTTGACCTCACCAAAGCTTTCGACACTGTGAGCAGGAAAGGCCTGTGGCAGAACTTGGAACGTTTAGGATGTCCCCCCAAGTTCCTCCAAATGATCATCCCTCTACATGAGGATCAGGGTGAACAAGTCTGATATGGCGATGCACTCTCTGAGCCTTTTCCAATAACCAGTGTTGTGAAACAAGGTTGCGTTCTTGCACCAACTCTATTCACAATCTTCTTCAGCATGATGCTCCAAAGAGCCACAGCAGACCTTGATGAAGAAAATGGCGTCTACATCCGATATCGTACCGATGGAAGCCTATTCAACCTAAGGCAACTGAAGGCCCACACAGAGATCCTGAATAACCTTGTCCGTGAGCTCCTTTTTGCTGTTGATGCTGCCCTCATTGCTGACACAGAAGCAGCTCTGCAGCGCTTAACATCCTGCTTTGCAGAGGCTGCTGAGTTTTTGGGCTGGAAGTCAGCTTGAAGAAGACAGAAGTTCTCTACCAACCTGCACCTCAGGAAGTCTTCCACTATCCCCACATCGCCATAGGCAATTCAGAATTTAAGCCGGTCCAGAAGTTCACCTATCTGGGAAGTATCATTTCCTCAGACTGTAAGATCGACAAAGAGATAGACAACAGGCTAGCAAAGGCACACAGAGCCTTTGGAAAACTCCATAAAACAGTCTGGTCCAGTAAACACCTGAAGAAAAGTACAAAGATTAGTGTCTACAGAGCCATTGTACTGTCTACTCTTTTATACGGGTCTGAATCATCGGTCATCTACTGTCACCACCTGTGACTCGAACACTTCCATCAGCGCTGCCTTCATAGAATCCTAAACATCCACTGAACTGATTACGTGACCAATGTGTCTGTTCTTGAACAGGCAGGGGTCAGCAGTATCGAGGCCATGCTGATGAGAATGCAGCTGTGCTGGGCAGGGCACATCTCCAGGATGGAGAATCACCGCCTCCCGAAGATTGTGCTCTATGGTGAACTCGCCACCGACTGCCGCAAGAGAGGAACCCTGAACAGGACATACAAGGACACCCTGAAACAACACCTCAGCCTTGGCCATATTGACTGCCACCAAGAGTCCACTCTGGCCTTCAATTGGGATTCATGGAGACACACCACCAATGGCCCACTCTGGCCTCTAATTGGGATTCATGGAGACACACCATTCATGAGGCTACTGCTTCCTTTGAGAATGCATGGAGAGTCAGTCTCGAGGAAAAAAGATAATGCAGAAAGAACCATTCCTCAACAATATCGCCTAAGAAGACTTTCCGCTGTGCATTTTGTGATTGAATGTGCCTATCCTGTATCAGCCTTTTTAGCCACCAGCATGCTTGCAGCAAGCATGGGTAGTGCCCTTCCCAAATCTTCATTTGCGAAGCCTAGCCATAATGATGTTGATGATGATGATGATGAGTAATGACAATTAGACTTTAGAAGTGATTATATACAACTCATTTGCTCGTTAAAACTACTCTGTGACCCTAGAAATTTACCTTTCATCCAGTTCTTATATTCCTGAGTACGTTTGGAATGGGGGAAGTAATTATAACATGGAGACAAAATAATGGTTTTTCCAAGCCTTTCTTTGTTGGAGGCAGAAGCAGGTTCCTTACAGTGCATCTGCACTTCCAAGTTAAAAAGGCACACTTGTGGTGAAAAAAGATTTACTTTGTTTATTTACTAATTTTTCTGGGAAGCATCTATTTGGAATAAGTGTAATTTTTAACCCACATTTGGATTGTAAAAGAGGCATGTGAGATAAAAAGAATGAGGAAGACAAAGGAGAGATCTGAACAAGATGATCTTTTGAGGAAATGAAAATGAAGCAAAAAGATTGTTGTGTTTGGTCTGGTAGGTACACTTTTTAAAATATGGGTCTGGGCTACATGGTATCTGGAAGCATTCCCTGGGTTTGTGTTAGCTGTGACACACTTGTCTCGAATGAAGTTTGGCACAAATAGATTTGCAGACCTTTGGGAACAAAATAACTGCTTCAGGATGCTGGAAACTGTTCCCCGGTGAACAAAACTAAAGCAATTGCTGAGAGACAATATATGTTTCCTAGTTTCCTTCTAAATTACTGAATACTGGTTGTTGCTGGAGGCCAGACATTGGACGTGATGTATAAATGGTGTAATTTAGTATGGGAGATAATATTAGTCAATTTAACTTTATATTGAAGTACTACAAAAACACGTAAGAACAAGTTATGTCATAAAAAAACTGTGAGAAAGTGTGCTGTTTGAGTAGTTCTTGTATAATAAGTAGAAAGTGAAATACTGCATAATGATCTGGATTTATGCACTACAAATCCAGAATTAGTTTGAGGAAATGTAAATAAATTTTATATACCCTTCCATTGTCATTGAACAAACGGTTTGTGTCTGTGAAAGATTGGTTTAAGGGTATTAAAATATTAAAACACTCTTTGGTGCAGTCATTAAACTGTGATTACCTACATTGTTCAGTGGGTGGGCTGGATATATGTTCCCTTGTTGTAGTATTTTCAAGTGGCATTAAGCAGTGGAGTTTTGGTTGCCTGTGCAGGGTGTAAGATTTTTTAAAAGATCCATTATTCTACTAGTTGCTACTTTGCAAAGTGTGCTCTTAAAATCTTTTCTTGTACACTAATTGTACTGAATGGGTTAGTGCAACACATTCATGTTATTAAAGTTAATGGCCCAATTCATTAGTAGTGATAGTGAAGAACATCTAAAGGCAAATTTCCTGTGCTAATTGGAGGACTGTATGGTTGAAGGGAGGCTAGTATCATTATGCTGAAAATGTTGATATCTACAGGACTGAGAAGACAGAAAACATATACTTTGCATGTTCTTTTCTCCTGTGTGTGTTATATTTTCAGATTGCTTGAAGCTGGTACTTCAATCACAGTTTTTAATTGGCTGTGTTCAATCACCTTAAAGTAAAAAGATGACCTCACTTTTACTTAGTGCTACATAGTTACTTCTGTTGAAAGGAGGAATAGCAGCTCTTGCCTGTAGTTTGGGGCACAGCAAAAACTAGGCAGATAACCATACAAACGCTGAATTTCTCTTCTGTCCCCAGAAATCCCATGCTACATTTGGGTGTCTCCAGGCTGCAGTTCTGCCAAAAGCCCAGTGGTCCATGGGGGGAGCACTACTCCATGAAAGAGTAGAGCACTGAGTTTGGGCAGCACTTCCTCTGCTGTCAGTAACTCGTGAACGACTTCTTTTTAAAGGCCTGAACAGCAGATTTTGTTCAATCCCAGACTATTTACCTTTTGCAAACATATGGTGTGAGCATTGCATGTTGTGAGTCTAGTGGTTAAATGAGTATGTGAGACATAGAAACATATTATCTGAGGGCATTAGCCAGTTTGCAAACTTCTATTCATGGCAAGCTGACTCCTACCCAGATATAACTTTTCTTTCCCCCCAAGTCATTTGGCCATGATGTTCTGAGTTCAGGCATTTTTTGTGTTTTGTGTCATCTCCCTTATGCTCTTGTATCTTGGCTGCAAGGTTTACAGAGCAAACTCTGCTTTATCCTTTTCTTATAAATGACTACTCTACTTCAGTGAACTGTGAAAAGGGAGGCTGAGGAGGAGTGGATGTAGCACATGTTTTTGTGTTTCCAATGCTTTCTCTGTCCCATTAGAGAAGCTCCCAAGAAGGACATTGTGCTATCTTGGCATAAGTGCAGATTGATGTTTTCCTGTGAATACTGCATTTTGTAGCAGCTCCTTGATTGTTATTTAGAGGTGTCTCTTTCTATAGTGACTGTGTTTGATTTGAAGCCAGCTGTGGCATGGGAGACTCCTTCGGTCACCACCTCTTCACTTACAGTCTTAGATGAGACCAAGTTCCCATGACTCTGAGCCTGAATCAGTTTCAGAGAGCTGGGTGTGCATGTGAGGCATTCCTGGAATGGATTCAAACTCTCTTCTCTGCCAAAAGGGTCTTGCAAGTTTGTTAACACATTTGTTAATAGTTTGCCTAATGATTTCCAGAAAGTTAGATATACGGAGGGCAGGGAGTTTCTCTGACTTTTTTAGGACAATTTTTGTATAATCCCTTGTTCTGGTGGTAGTTTGGTAAATGCTGAGATTTTTAGCTAATCTGCTGTGTGAAGTTACCCCTGAATGAATTAGACAGTATTTTAAATGTTGGCAACTAGCATATCCTTTTTTTTTTTTTTTGTAATGTGTTTCTTGCAATGTATTGGTTTAACACATAAATTGTGTGAACTTTATGACATAATAATTCCTGATGATGCATTCTTACAAATACTGTGATAGATGAGGTCTCCAATTACATCCATTATGTAACCTCTGCCTTACTTCACAGAATCAGAGAATATACTGAGTGGGAAGAGACCCACAAGGATCATTGATGTCCAGCTCCTGGCCTTGTACAGGACAGTCTCAGGAGTCACCATGTGCCTGAGAGTATCATCCAAACACTTTTTGAACTCTGTCATGCTTGGTGCTATGATTACTTCCCTGTGTGAAGAATGTTTTTCTTCATAAACCTCACCAACACAATTTCAGGCCATTCCTTCCAGTTTTGTCACTGGTCACCACAAAGAGATCAGTGCCTGCCCCTCCTCTTGCTCTCAGGAAGAAGTTGCAACTGCAGTGGGGTCTCCCCTCAGTATCCTCTTCTCCAGGCTGAATTTACCAAGAAAATCATGTGACTCAGCACCTCTTGTATTATGTTTCCTCCAACCAAACTGTAAACAAAGCACCTTTAATTTTTCATAATCAAATCCCGGTTTTATGCAAATCCCAGAATGTCAATAAAGGCAGACTGTTAAATTGTAACCCCATCATGCCGTATGAGACTGTTTAAATTAAGCTATGTTGTTCAGATGCTTTTTTCTATTCTTTTATCATATTTCTTATAGTTTTTCCTCTCCCTGAAAAAAAAATCAAAGCTATAAATATTTTACACAATAAACATAAAGAAAATCAGTTCATTTCAACACTACTTCATGAATTTTGCTTTTCAGTAGTCATCAATTTGAGGAATAGAAGCTTTATGGCTTATCTCTTAAACCTACTGCCATATTGACGTATTTCCTTATAGAGTAACTCTTGTAACTGGAACTGTGCTTAATGAAAAGGTACTTAATCTCTCTGTAGGTTAGCACACAACATTGCAAAATGATTACTCATCAATCTTCCTTGAATAGTAGATCTTAGGCCTAGTGTTTGTTATAGTCTGCAATTTCTAGAAATACTTGATATAATTTTCAAAAATGCACTGCATGTTGTGTATCTCTTAAGCTTTAGCATAAGTTCTGTTTAGCTGTGCAGCATCCACAGGGGCTAGTGACAGGCCCAAACAGTTGTACATCTTTACCTAGATATGCTGGTCTGTGTAGAAGGAGAAATTGCTACTGTCTTTCATTTCTAACTGCCTAATAGAGGGTTGAAGGTAAAAGTACTAAAATAATTTAAATTCAATACTCCAAAGCTCTAGCAGTTTTTTAGGTTTTTCAGATAACACATTGCTGACTGAAGAGAAAATGGAGAGTAAGAACAAGTAGTCCAAAGGTTATCCTGGCAGTGCAAAGGTATTTTTTATCCTTAAAAGGAAATTATAAAAAATATATGTCATGAAGCAGATGAGGGATTTGAAACTTCTGTTCATGTAGAACATAACAGAAAATGAGGAAAAAGTATGGATAAAATAAATGAAAAGTGGGAGACTTTTCATGTTAGAAACAATTTATATGTTACACAATCCATACTTAAGCTGTGTAATAGCAGATACTTAATGAGACAGACATGTAATAAGCAACTCTTCCTGATGTAATTTTTTTAAGAGCAATTCAATGACTTAATCTGCTCTCAGTTATAGACAAGATTAAGGCTCTGACCATTGACAGTGCTAACATATACCTCATTGATATATATCATCCATCACAAAAGGTTATCCATTGATGGTCCTTTACCCTCTTATGAAAGATCTGATATTGGTTGTTGGAGTGCAGTAAACATATTTTCTGATTTAATAATAATTCTTTTCTTTCTGAAGGGACAATACTGTGTTTGAGGACTTGTTTCTGAGTTTCACAGAGGGCATTAAATTGTGGTGTGCTCTGGAAAGGAGACTTCCATTATATCTGTCCACTTAAGTCCAAAGCAGTCTTTCAAACTCTGTCTCTCTCATGGTCTACATCCCCCTTTTACCTGTATGCCATTAGTTATAACTCTGTAGAACACTCAGAAATTACTGACAAACACACTTTAAAGATTTTAAAGATATTTTCTTTTTTGTTGTGAAACTGAAGATGTTAAAATCTGTAATCCTGTATTGAAACATAATTTTTGTATCTTTTCAGTTTTTCCCTTTTTCTTCTTTTTCTCATGCATTTTTCAGATGCTCAAACACATAATCTTTTCTGCTTAAAGAATTGTAACCAGTTGAATTTCAGGGATTTTTCATTAGTTAAAAGACATTCTCTTTTCCCCACTCCTCTGGCTTTAGAAGTTGTTGTCAAACATAAAATTTTCAGTAAAATACAATGAGCAAAGCTCAGAAAGATAATTGGTTTTGTGTCCACTCATAGTCAAGTGAAAAATCAAGTGGAAAATCAGGCAGAAAAATTTAATTGCACTCATATATAGGATTTCATGAAAACTCTATGTCTAATTACAGTGGGGAGCACACAGCAGGGATGCTAGAAAGAGGAGACACCTTTAAACCTTTCATCTTTGAAGAGGCCTTTTGTGAACAGATATGATTCAAGTTAAGAAAGAAGTCTTCTGGCAAGATATGCCCCATTAAATGTGTCATTGGTGAGTAGGTTGCCTGTGAAGCATTTGTCACAACATACATATGCTGTCCAATTATTAATAGAAATTGTATTTTTTCTTCGTTGTTTTTCTAATTAAAAATCTTCTGTGTTTTAAGAATGCTTGGCAATTTTAATACTCATTATAACACAGTGACTTCCCATGTGCTATTCTGAGTCAAAGAGTCCAGATGAACCATCCAGTTAATGCAAACAATACTGGACTTCCGTACTTCATCCCACATATTAGCCACAGGAAATTATTTTTCCCTTTTAACAATTTGTTATCAGATTCTGAGGATGTGGAACAAATATGTTGCTATAAAAGTGATAGCATATATGCTTCTTACTCTGGAAAGTGTAACACAAAATGGCTGCATGGAGCATCAGAGCAAACCAGACTTTATAGCAACCATTATAGCAACCATTAAAAAACTCCTCAATTGCCTCTCAGGAGCCTGTATCTCGGAAGCAAAACTTTGACCTGTTACCATTGACAATCACTCTGCACTAATACAAAGGCTTGCAGAATAATAGCTAAAAAATGAATATATATTAGGAGTTATATTTTCATACAAACGCCTTCCCCTCCTTTTTTCCCCCCTCCATTTAAAACATTTAGAATATTTTGCAGACTGCCATGAGATAGATCACGTTTATATTATGAGCATTTGGTATCTAAGTGCGAGATATCTGTGCATTCATAAAATTGTCTGCAACGTCTCCAACGCAGTTGCTGAAATTATGTGGATATTTCCACTGTTCTTCAGACATTTCAGTTCTGTCTGTCAAGTCAGGGAACTAACTGACAATTTAACTAAGAGCCTGCTGGGGAGCTCGAAATTTTGAACAAAGTTATCAGAAAAACTGAGGTTACTAATAAAAAATTCTGAGATTCAGTTTCAGGAACTACCACTGAAGTTTCTTAATCTCAGCAAATGCTCACATGGACTGACTTCCCTTATTCATAAACAGAAAAGATATTTGTAGATCCACTCTTATGCTTCATAATGGGAAATGCTTCTGGATTTTAATAGCATATAATATGACTAAAATATCCATAATACAGTGCTTCTTGGATGGTTTGAAGTGCATTGCATTGAAGGAAAGGGTCTCAGGAAATCCTGAGACAGAATTTGGTGTTGGAAATCACTGCAAGCATGCTGTGTATGCACTGGTGTTGCATGACTGATAGAGAAAACTGCAAGTAGGCCTTCTTGACAAATTTTGAGCAGAGGTTTTATTCAATGTCTAATTCAGTTTATGGACTTCCCTGTTATCTTGTACATTGTCATTGTGTTATACAGGCATCTGGACTAGTGTAGTATTTGGCCTTTTTGAGAATCTCTGGTCTTTGTTTTTTCTGGTGCAGATGTTTCAGGCAAGTGAATCTTTAATTTTTACATAGTGGATAGACAGATATTTGACTCAAAATTGATGCAACACAATTAGCATGAGACTTCTGGAGTACTAATTTGATTTTGATTGTACTTTTGGTAACTGAGAGACTTGTTTAGTAATCAGACAGCTGTTAACTGTCCTTTCAGAAAGAGGTGATTCTTTTAGAGTTCTAGAAATATGCTTCTAGTGCTATTGAGCTACCTGTGTTCTTCTTTGGAGTGGAAAAGCTCAGCCTGTAAAGTGTCCTAATTGAGCAGGAGGGACCAGTTGACACTGTGTGGGGGTGATCAAAGCTGTGTATTCTATGCCCTCTATTCATTCCCAAGGACAATGGGCCATTAGCAGCAGCTGCCCAGGGAGTCATTATCACCTTCACACTCAGCCTGAGGGGGTGGAGCTGCTAATGGGCCATCAACAGTTCAATACCCCCTGGCTCCCAGAGTTAATCACCCATTGTGTGAGTCCCCGCCCAGGGGGAGGGACTGGGTGCTCCCTGAGGGTACATAAGTGGTGGGTAAGAAGACTTTGGTAACTTCTTGTCAGATCCAGAGGAGCAGCAGGACCTCGACAGGAGGAGATCACTGCTCTCGCCCAGACCACAGCCCTCACCTGCACCAACAGTTTTTTCATTTCCTTTTGCTCTGGACTTGGGGGAGCCACCGGGGTCTCAGCACAAGGGCAAACAAACCCCCTTGGTTTGTGCCCCAGGACACTGGGTTATACTGCTGGGTTTTTGTGAGTTGAAAGCAATTTCCCTTTTGTGTCAGTGTTTTTATTGTAATATTATTATTAAATTTTAGGTCTGACTTATAATCTCTCTCTCGTGGTGAGTTCATTTCCCCTGCTGGTTTGCCTTTAAACCAGAACAAAAGTCATACTTAAAAAAGAAATTGTCATTCCAACCCCAAGCTTTGGCTTTGAAGGTGTGATTGAAATGATAGGGAGGAAGGCAAGGAGACAGACTGTAGGCTCAAAGGAATTAAGAGGACTAAGCACAAAGACTGTCATCAGAGCCAGATTCATGGGAATCACTGTTGTGTGAACCTCTCATAGCTTGACTGACTTACCTTTCAACCTGAATTCACCTACAAGAACTGAATGCAGAAAATAGAGAGACTTGTGTGAACTCACAGCTAGCATTACTAAAATGATTGGCTTACCCAGCTGCATTTAGGGAAGTAAATTCCATAAATTATAAGCTTATCTATCTGCCATTAATGTCTTAATATTTCACCAGTTTTATCATGAAGAATTTTGTATATGGAGTTTTCCCATCTTCTTAATAAATGAGACACAGCAATGACAATACCACTGGAACAACCATTTGAATACTTAACTTCATTACAATTTTGTGTGACATTAGCAGCTATGAAATACTGAAAGAGTATTTTCAAGATGAGGAATCCTGCTGGTCCAGATGGGATGCGGATTAAATGGCCAAGCTCATTTCCCAGTTGGGAGCTCCAAAAGGGCACTGAAAGAAAATACCTTACCAATCACAGTACTGCACTGACAAAAATTCACTCTCTTAGTTAATCAGGACAAAGGAACACATCAAAGTTGCTGAAGGATAGTTGGCATTGTGATGGTTTAAAGGTAAACCGGCAGGAGAAATGGACTCAACACAAAAAAGACTATAAATCAGAGTTATGTTTTAATAATAATATTATAATACATGCAATGGCACAAAGAGAAATTGGTTTTAATCCACAAACACCAGAAGCATAACCCAGCACCCTGGGGCATAAACACAAAGGGATTTGTTAGCCCCTGTGCTGAGCCCCACATGGTTCCCCCAAGTCTAAGGCAAAAGAAAGTGAAAAACCTGTTGGTGCAGCTGTTAGTCTGGTGAAGAGTGGTGGTCACAGTCTGGTTGAAAGTGGTGATCTACTGTTGAGGTTCTAATCTTCCTCTGGATCCGATGAATGGTTCCATGAGGTCTTCAAACCCCAAGATTTTGTACCCTTAGGTCCAGATGGGAGCACCCAGTACCTCCCCCAGGGCAGGGAGTCACACAATGGGTGATCTAATTTGAGTCATGTGGTATTTGGAATTGTTGATGACCCTTTAGCAGACATGCCCCCTCAGGCTGGGTGTGAAGGTGCTAACAACTCCCTGGATGGCAGTTATCACAGCTCTTATCTCACAGGTGTCTTGCACACCCAGCTCACATCCTAAGGAGTCAGATGTGCCCTGGACAGCTGCTGTAAATGGTCCATTGTTCTTGGGTAATAAATAGAGGGGGTAGAATGCATAGCTTTGATTACCCCCACACAGTGATAAACTGGTCCCACCTGCTAAACTAGGACAGTCATGAAGAGAGGGGTGTAGGAAAATGTGTCTCCTCAGATGCTGCTTGTTTTCCTTTCCAAGCTGCCATGCTGGAGAGCAGGTGCTCAGGAAATCTCTACAGCAGAAATACTGGCTCTGGCCTTTGGGACCAGAAAATGATTTTGTCATTCTGACATCTGAAAACCCTGAATGCACTCTTTGTCTCATTGCATTGTTTTCACAGGGCAGAAAATCAGGTTATGTGTCAGGCTCAGAGAACTGGAGGAGGACATGTGCTTAAATGACAACTGTTTCAGAGACTGGATAAAAATATACACTGTGACAAGCCAAAAAGACAGATACTAGAGTGTTAACATCATTGTAATTAATTTGTGCTTTTCCACAAAAATGAAAGGAACTCATCTATTTCAAGGAACCTAAACTTATTTTCAGTTAAAAAATAACTGTGGATAATGCCAGCTTACTATTGGGTCCAAAGATAGAATTTCTTTTGCCTGTTTGACAGCGTTGATTCTTCTGCACAAATCTATGCCTTCCCCAGCTTTGCCTGGAGGCGGATACACTCCTGTGGGCTCCCTCAGTTCTGTTGATGGGCGTTGTTCCGCCAACACATTAAGCTGTTTCTGTAGATAAATCATGCACAAATAAAAGAGCATACGTAAAATCTTAATCCTGTTTCAGCATGTATAAACCAGTATTGCTAAAATAAGAACCTCTTTCCTCCTACACTGAATCTTTGGATACCATTTGAATCTGCACCAATTCCATATTTTCATTTTGGTAAATATTCCTGAAGTGAGAGCCAGACACTTCCTCAGTTGTTTAGTTTTAATCACTGCAGCAAGGTTTCTTGAACCGAGACATAGAACAAGCTTCCTCTGCTGACATCCACAGCAGTTGGTGTTCCCAACACAAGTATTTAAAGTCTCTAGGGAGTGGTGTGATGCAGTTCACATGACCCCATGTGGAAACTGCTGCCAGGTCTCTACCTTCATAGTGAATTTACAGAGACCTACCAGCTAGCTGCCTGAAAAAACAAGGTGGAGCAAAACCCCACCAGCACACTTGGAGAGCCAGCTGGCCTATCTGGCCACCTGGAGAAAAAGTAAAGGGTGAAGCAATTGACTGAGCTACCCTAGTAAAAATGGATTTATTTGGTAGATTAGTTCTGGGGTTGGAGGGAGAGGGGGTTAAATGGTACTTCCATATCTATGACATTTTCTGTTTTCTGAAAAGGATATTTCTGACTGTTTTCGAATCCATTTTAATAGATCAACTGTAAAAATTCTAAGAATTCCAGCTTTTGCATGCTTGCAATAAAATGACCTAGTTCAATGTAGAAAAGGGTTAAAATTAGCCTTCATTTAAAAAAATCTATTTTCATCTCATAGAATATCTTTCAGCCCATGTCTTTTTTTATTTCATAAAGTGTCTGTCTCTTTATGCTTAAAAAGCTGGTGTTGTTTTGCTTAGCTTTGATCAAGACACGCTCATTCAGATTGTGACAGCCTTAATTACATCCAGAGATATGGTAACAAGGCAGGCTTTTTTTCTGCCTGATATACTTAGTATCTTACAGTATATCATTGATCCAGATTTTTAAATATTATGTATTCTTTTAATTGTTAAAAATTAACACCTGATGTAAAATGAAAGTTGTTGGGTTTTTTGTTTTGTCTCACTTTCCCTTTAAACATGTCTGTACATTAGCATTCTGAGATAAGCAGAGCTGTGTGGCATTTTCACACTTTATAGTTAAAAATTACACATGCACTGTAAGAAGTTTCAGCTCACAATTCCCCATGTGACTTTTTATGATATGCAACTTGATAAGTTTATGCTGTTCATATGCTTGACTAGTTTTACTGACTGTATTCCACCATTGTTGTGGCTAGGGCTTGCTATCTGCAGTCTTCAAAATAATGACACACTGCACCTTTATTCCTCTTTTTAGGAAAGCTCTAACTGCATGGGGAGAGGATTTGTGTGCTTATGCAAACACATGATTGCCTGAGAGCTTTCTGAGCTGTGTCAGAAACCATAATAATTACCGATTTTCACTAGATCAGATTTCAGCACAGGTACAAATCTGTCTATTTTGTCCAGTGACATGAAGGAGATGGAAAATATAATATTACTGCTTAGAGATGTGCTGTAAAAAAACAGTTAGTTTTGATTGTTCCCATCAAAATGCAAAAAGCTAATGGAGAACAGCTCATGTGGTATTTCTGCTGAAGACCTCCCTTCTGAACAAACACTATTGCTTTTTGTTTCCTTGTCTTTGCCCAGTGCTCAGTCTCAGCCCAAGATTAGAACTTGTTTTGCATGGACATGTGCATGGGTGAAGGCTCACAAGATGCCTTTTTGTTTTCTAAGTAACTATCACAATCTATAGAATATGTATTTGTTGAGGATGTGGGGCTTGATCCCAGTCACTATCTTGCTTTACACAAACAAAAACAGGACAGAGTCTTAATTCAGCCCAAGAACAATAGAACTGACACTCAGGCAAACTGGTCTGTGTTTAGCTGGTAGTCAGTCCAGATTACTTTCCCATGAAGGAGGCAAAATGCAATTTGGTTTTATTTGACAACAGAAAAACTATATGCAGAAGCTTAAAATTTATTTTATGCCCATAAAAGAAGTAGAAGAAATGCTGAAAAATGAGATTGTTTCCCAGTCTTTCTGCTGGGTAAGACATGATTGTTGAGTACTTGCACTTGCCCACTCATTTTATTCTAAGAACAATTTCCTTACTATCATTATTATTACCTCATTTATACTGCAATAAAAAACCAGGGACCTCAGAAACAGTTAGGGTTTATTTTCCTGTGCATTACACAAAAAAATAAGAGAAAAGGAATTTGCTTGAAGGAGCACACAGTGTTATAGTCTAAACTTAACTTTCGTCAGCAAGTTAAAAACTGGGGTCACAAGTATTGTCTATAATTAAAAATAAAAAGAAAGAAAGCTGATGATCTCTTTTGGACTCAGGCCATACCTCTGTGAAAGGATACAACAAGAAATTTTGAGAAACAAATGACCTCTGTGATTTAATAGGCTGATTTTAACTCACATAATATAGAGCAAGTGCCTTGATATATACAGTGATAATTTTCATCTTTCTTTCATCATAGGTCAGACAAACTAACCACATAACTACATATGCATTCCTCTTAACCCTGCTCAAGTGTCTTAGTTGCCCTTGTGTTGACTGGAGATGCAGAAAGAACTGGGTCCTTTACTACACCCAAAGCATCATCATTTCACCACAGACAGAACAGAAGCCAGCTGGTGAAAACAGTTGGTTTTACAGAGGGCCAGTTGCACTAGCAGTGTGCCAGGTATGAAACATCACTTTGTTTTATGTTTGGCATATTTTAAGATTCAAAGATTTCATTAATTTCACTGACAACACAGAAACATTCCAGGACATGACCATGCTGCAACAGTGGTAGGATTTACTGGTGAAATAATTTTACAGAAAAAAATATGATTCACTGGGGAGAAATGAGCTTTCCTGCAGATGTTCTGTAGAGTCTAGATTTGGAGCTAGGCTTGTTGTTAAACAGAAGGTTTAGGAAAATGAAAGAGCTTCATAACCATCTTTTTTTTGTTGTTGTTAGGCAAGCAATTACATGAGCATTTTTATTTTTTCCCTTTTAATTTTAAGTAGGGTTGAGGAGGTTGAAATGTTTTACATTATGCGAAGTGCTTCTGGCATTAAGCTATTAGAGACACCAACACTGGTTTACCCACTAGGTTATGTTAAACGAATGCAGATGCAAAGACTGTGTCAATTGTGTCAGTGATGAAGGCTTTACCACACAGGTTGTGAAAAATTAGAGGAGGGAAGGAAATAATTTATTTTTCTAACAACCTATTTCACATTTACAACTTGTACCTGTTGAAACTGAAAATTCTCCCCTTGTTTTGTCCTTTCCCTGCTGGCTGTCTCTCTTCTTTATTTGACAGATATTCAACACTTGAGGCCTTAAGTTCAGATGAGTATTATTAACAGCAGCCATTAGCCTCCCCTGGGGATTAATTTTACATAGTGTGTGTATTTGCACAATAGTTTCAAGATGCAGGAAAGCAGATATATTTCTAGTAAAAAAAAAGTAGTTTAGACAGGTTGATTCATTTAGCTACCCAGCAGGATCTGATTGCTTTTCTAAAGTTAACTCCCAGTGAGTATTTTCTCAACAGAAGAATATTACAGTAGCTATTGCTATGAATGAAAGTAATTGTTTTCTTACAGAAAAATGAGTGCAAACATAACCTTTCCCTGTACTCTTTCTTTAATTGTGTTTTTTCAAGTTGCTCGAAGTGGCATACAATGATCAAATAGACATTTCCAAGATACTGTTCTTGCCATGCCCTGTTTTTCAAGAACTGAAGTCCCTGAATTTTCTGAGGAAATAGAAAGATTGTTTACCTTATTTGGTCAGGGTGTTTTTTATTGATTTTAGTTTGTCAGGTATGTGGAGTGGTTAGTTTCCTTGCTTGGTTGCAGCTGACAAAGCAAAAAGAGCTCTTTGTCTCTCTCTCTTCAAGCTGTGTGTGAATTCTGGTAGAATTCTGAACAGGTAAAACAACACATGGTACATCCTAATAAGAAGCTCTTGTGTTGTGGTCTTTACAAACAGCAACTCTGAAACAGAGAAGATATGTTAATGTTTTTTACTGGTGGTGGCATGTTAAGTGACATTTGATGCTCTCAAAATAAATAAAAGTTATGTTTTCATACTCTCACTGAAGACTGAAGTGCAGATTTTTGCAAAAGTGGGACAGAGGGGAGAATCACTTTGCTTGATCTGCTGACCACACTTTGTGTGCAGCCCAGAATGTGATTGACTTTCTGAATTGCAAGCACATGCTGTGGTCTCATGCAAAATTTCCATCCACCTGTATCCCCAGGTTCTATTCCACATGGCCGCAGTCAGTTCATTCATTTCCCCAGACCATCCTGACAGTGGTCTTTGCCCTGATCCAGGAGCAGGACCTTGCATTTGGCCTTGTGGAACTTCATGAGATTCACATGATTCAACTACTAAAGTCTGTCAAGGTCTCTCTATCCCTTCCCTCGAGACAATCCACAGCACAAATCAGGTCAGGATGGACTGCAAAGCTCTGAGAGTGCACTGAATCCCACTGTCTTGTTGACTATAAGATTAAATAGTATTAATCTGACTAAAGTACCTTGAGGGACAATACTTATTACTGGTTTCCCCTTGGACACTGAGCCATAGCTATATGCCACATTAACTGTAGCTCTTCAGATAAAGCCACTCAGCCAATGCCTTATCCAACAGTTCATCATAATTTCATCAGCATGTTGGCAATAATGCTATGGGGCACTACATCAGCCCTTACAGATATCTGGATAAATGACATCCATAGCTCACTCCTTGTCCACTGATTCAGTCACCATAGTCCTAAGTGCTAAACATTTCAAATCATATATCTACATATAAAGGTCTATTAAAGCTCACTAAAAACATTTTTGTCAAGAAAAAAAAGATCTAACTAAGAAAGTTCAGAATACTAATCCAGTTACTTTCTTGATCATTAACTACAACTTATTTAGATTTCTGGAAATATTTAAGTTTTTCCTTTATAGAAAAGAAAGAAATGGAAATGAAGCTTTGATAGGGAAAGGAAGTTAGTAATAACATTCACAGTGTCTGATATATTTTAGAAAGGCATTTACTTTCTCTTCTCTCCTCCTCCTCCTCCTCCTCCTCCTCTCCCTTCCTCCCTTAATACACAAAAGTTCTGCCATTTGAGTATCTGTAACAACAACCATCTTCCACATAAAATTCCATTATTTTAAGAAAATTATACAACACCATTGGAAGGTTTAGAAAAAAGGAAGTACTCTGACTGAATCTCAATTGAACCAACTGGCAGCAATGAAGATGTAAGAATATGTGTGTGACCAGTTCAGAGTCCCAATAGCATGGACTCAGTGGAGATGGGAGTTTGGGACTGTAAAGAAATCCCTATAAAAAAACCAGCTCCAGACTCTTTTGTGCTTTAGTCATAACCTCTTACTTTTGTGCTTTCCAGAGTGTGTCTAATTCCCATTTTTCACTGAATTCTTGCTTTAGGTACCATCATTAGGGACAGATGCCATTATTAGGGACAGTGCTATAAATCTCACTGACTTTGTGGACTGTGTGGAGCCAAAACAGGGCCTGTGTGCTTAGAAAAAGATGAAGTCAGTCTTAGTCCTATAAAAATTTAAGTCCTGGCATAATTCTTCTGTCATCCTTACTAGCAGAGGTACTCTGGCAATACTGCTAGAAAGTCTAGAAATTCTCTCCCTAACACTTCTTATGCAAATTCTAATCTATATGGTGCAATGAACCAATTGAATTGTTTGAATTATAGGCACTGCTTTTCTTCGTTTAAGTTAGTTCTTTCATTCATTGAGAGATCAAGTAGGAGGATTGTGAATAAATTTATTTTTTATGAAAATACTTGTGTAGATTTATTTGAAATCATGTCCCATATCATAAAAGTCCTTAATGTTTGTGAGAAATGAGTCAGTATGCAGAATAAGGAAGATCTTTTCCAGGGCAAAAAGAAACCAATGCCATTTGGGGAAGAATAAATAATCAGAGAAATATCTCACCATCGGTCAGTCATCTAGTTTCCCAGCTGTAGTGTGAAAATCCTATAGACATGTAACTTTTAAACAGATCACCAAATACTCCCTGCTTACTCTTGTATAATGGGACAGAGTGCAGTCAGTCTACTTGGAAGGATTTGCTATAGATCTGGGGCTCTCTCTGCAGGCAACCCACTTTTTGGGTCCTGTTTTTTTCCCTCTGCAGTTTTAACAAAAGGCTCTAAAATTTGTAGATGTTATACTTTGACACTAAAATGGTATTTCTGCAACCATACCACTGGATCATGTCACCACAAAGTCACCATTATGTCATAATCTCAGATGAGGAGACTATACCACACAGGAGCTGATTTCTGCTTCTCATTGAGTCACAGAGTGCCCTAGTGACATCCCCATCTCATGTTCCAGTGAGAGAGGGCTACTAAACACATTTTCCAGAGAGCAAGAGAGGTATCAATGGAGAACATCTACCCTAGAGATGTAGTCCAGCTGGAGTTTTGGACAAGAGCCTAATAAAGCATCTCCTTGCTCTTGTTTCCTCCTTTGCTCAGAAGATGCTGTCAAGGGACTCTCCTTATGACTGCACTTTCTCCCTCTACCTCTGCATGGTTAGTAGCAAGATGTCTTCAGTTTTTCAGTTTTGAAACACTGGGGCTTCAAGTTTTCTAACTGGGAAATGCCAAGCTCTGTTTCACAGTCTGTGTTTGGTTGGCTGTGTGTGTGTGTGAATGAGCACATGATTTTTGCACAGCTTCACATAATACAAAAGAATGGTCACTGTCAGTCTGTCGGGCCCTGTAAACACACTGCTGGGAGATGTCCCTTTCTTTAGATTCATTGATAAAGTTTAAACATATTGGAGATTTTTCATGTGATATGATTGAATTTGAACTTCTTTGATATTGATTTGGAGCTGATCACTGAGTCAAACCCCTAAGATTTAGGTAATATTGTACAGGCTATTCTACATCTGTGAGTTTTTACATCTATGACAGGCTACTGTCTTGCTTTTTGATTGCCTTTGTTATAATTTTTAAATTACTTGACACAATTCTAAAAACGTATTTGAATGGAAAATGATGGAAATCATTTTGTCCTTCCTAAAAATTGTGTCCATTATGTATGTCAAAATTTAAAAACTGTTTATTGCCACAACTAAATTCTCAACCTTCCAGTGAAATATAATCTTTGCATAGCTAAACTTCATACTTGATATATCTATCCAATAAATGGTCCTACAGAAGTTTCTCTTCTATATGGAATGAGTAAAATACAACTTTACAAAATAATTTAAATTAAAGTGAATAATATGATCTTTACCAGACACCTCACAACAAGATAATACATTATAAAATAATATAACACAAAAGGCACAGTGTTAGCTCTGAAATTTCTGATGGTGGAGATAAAAAAAATCAGCTAAGAATTAACATTGCTTCTTGATAAGTTCCAAGTGTTACTTAAATTTAGAGATATAGAACCGCAGCCTGATAAGATTTGTGTTAGACTGTAGGATTCCAAGGATTCTGCTTTATTTATTTATTTATTTATTTATTTATTTATTTATTTATTTATTTATTATTTTTTTATGAATTGCATAGAAATATATTGAATTTAATCCTACAAGATCAGGTTTTTTTCCATTCAAGTTGAGAACATAAACTGAAATACGAAAAATAAATATTAAGAAAAATGAGGATACTAGGGGAACATATGCAATAAAATAGTGGATAATTGTGATCATATTCTACATTAAGTTTGCACAAACTGGTTTTCCTAAAGTTGTATACACATTTTCCCCCTGTAGAAGATGGTTATCTTTTGTGTGAGTTTGTGCCATTTTGCTCTGTTCATTGTTTTTTGGGGTTTTTTTGTTTGTTTTTTTTTTATAATAATACTATTAAAGGACAGTGATGAGAAAATTGAAACAGAAAGTTCTATTTTTTACTGAGATTCCTTTTAAAGTAATGTTGTCCACAAAAATTGACTTCATTACTTGGTGTACAACAAACAAATAACTACACACTTGAGAGAGACATTGATTATTTATTTCAGAGCTGTGCAAGGCTCACTGCTCAGTGGTATTTCACAAATCAAGCACACCAGCTACCAAAACGTTTTTACTACTTATACATTTTAAGACACAATGGACTTAGTGTTCATTCACTGTTAGTTACATAGTTTTCTTGTTGATTAGTATCTTATCCTCTATTGATTAATGATTCCCTTATTTCTTGTGCTAATTACTCCACATGCTCTGTCTTTCTCCTCTTTTGGATCAGTGGGTTTCTGGGTCGGTGGCTGTGAGGCGGTAGTCACGCTTTCCCCCTGACAGAATTACCTTTTACCCAGTCAGAGTGGATTCAGCACAGTTGCTGAGTTGGCTTTATTATTTTCTTCCTTATCTTGGGAGTTCTGCGAGATGTTCTTGAGGCCTGTAAATTCTGCATTCTTTGTATCCACTGTCAATGGGCATCTTTCTTCCCAAGCTTTGTTAACCTCCCCCTCGATGTCTGGGGTCATTGAAGCATGTCAAGCCTAAACCTTAACAAAGCAATTCAGCCAAGTCATTTGTTGTTCTTACACATCGGCATCACTCAGAGCTTGTTGGCTGCTCTCTTGTTTCACAGATTAGACTCCTTTCTTGTTGCTTAGGTTTCAAAGTACAAAAAGCTCAAATAATTTCTTAATAAAATTTTGCATATTTCACATTTTCCAAGAGTAATTAGTAAATGCCACATGCATGAGGTAATGTTTTACAAATAGCGCTAAGTGCTTTGTTTGCATCTACTGAATTAGGTGCAACACATTTTTTTTTTGCAGTTGTCATAGAATCTATAAATATTGGCTGACCTCTCTGGGTTTTTTTGGCACAAGTTGTTATGGATTTCCAAAAACTGCCTTCCAAACCTTGATTTATGCATAAATGAGATCTAATAATTCATGGTACATTGATAATCGGCACATTATGTTGATAGTTAAATCAATTTTTAAATGTGCCTAACAAGGCATATTTACCAGAGTTTTTCTAATTTCTCCTTCTTTAATCAAATTTTATAGTTAGATAAAATTTCTGAGCATAAAGATTGACGAGAGAGGTTTCTCTCTCTAAGCATTGTTATGTCTTTACTGTGATTTCTTGCATTCAATAATCTATTCTGATAAGATACAGAGGTTGAAAAAAACAGCATGTGCTATTGGGAGTGACTGTGGCAAAGTCTTACAGTGATGTTAAGAATTTTTGTTGTTTTTTCAATAAATGATTGTATTAGTGGTAACTTTCTTCAGATTGGAACTAGATGGAAGATTGACATGGAGAGGTGTTTATAAATGAAATGAAACAAACTAATAAAGTGAAACAAAATTATTACGTTACTACTATTTTACATTGGCATTTATCTGAATTTATAAAGGATGTATAAGAAAGAGGTGATTAGGGTGAACACAATCAATACAAAGAATCTTTGCTCATTGTGTGATGCAGGATGATACTTATGGTGACTCCCCAAAATCATAAAGAGAAAATATGTCTATGGGTCTATATGTCTTTGGATATATATGGACGCATAATTGTTCTTGGACATTAATAAGTTTTACTGGTCTGCTGTGGGCTACACGGATACATGGCTTAATCCCAGCCCTTTGAATTCAAGTCCTTTTGCTTGAATTTTAGAATACTTCAGAGATGAATGACTTTTAATTTTGTGACATATCCTTCAAAAATCTGATGCAACTGTTATGTTTTCTTGAAAACTCTTAACTGAGCAAACACATGGAAACCCTGGAAATGGTAGGAATCCCTAACAATTTATGCATACAAACGGAGAGGCGTTTTTTTTTTCTTTCCCCAAGTGTTTAAAAATATACAAAAGATATCATGATGACTACAGTATACAGGACAGGTTTTGAAAATAATACAGTGCCACAGGTGGTCAAGAGATTAAAGACTTTACCTTTGCTTTTACAATCCATCATGGATTTGTTTTGGTAGGAAAGGACCTTATTAAAGGTTATCCAATCCAAGATCCCTGTAATGGGCAGGGACACTGTCAACCTGTTGAACCTGACCTTGAAAATTTCCAGGCACAGGACATCTACCACCTCTCTGGGAAACCCATTTTGGTGCTTCACCACCCTCACTGTAAAAAATTTTTTCCTTATGTCTAGTCTAAATTTACTTTGTTTTAGTTTAAAGCCATTAACCCTTGTCCTGTTACTGTAGACACTACTAAAACTCCTATTCATGTCTTCCATGTAAGCACCCTTTAAGTACTTAAGC
Organism: Pithys albifrons albifrons; assembly: GCF_047495875.1. Classification (NCBI taxonomy): domain Eukaryota; kingdom Metazoa; phylum Chordata; class Aves; order Passeriformes; family Thamnophilidae; genus Pithys; species Pithys albifrons. The sequence continues at coordinate 36,367,624 of NC_092497.1, read as the reverse complement.
GTTATAATAAGGTCTTTCCAGAGTCTTCTCCATATTGAACAAACTCATCTCTCTCAGCCTTTCCTAATAGGGGAGATGTTCTCTGATCATTCTTTGGCATTCCTCTGGACCCACTCCAACAGGTCAATGTCTTTCCATTCAGCCTGAAGAAGAGGAGACTGAGGGGAGACCTCATTGCAGTTATAACTTCCTTGTGAGGGGACAAGGAGGGGCAGACATTGATCTTTTCTTTCTAGTGACCAGTGATAGGACCTGAGGGAATGGCCTGAAGTTGTGTCAGGGGAGGTTTAGGTTGGATATCAGGAAAGGTTCTTCACCCAGAAGGTAGCTGGACAGTGGAACAGGCTACCCAGAGAAGTGGCCACAGCCTCAAGCCTGACAGTTCAAGAAACATTTGGACAATACTCTCAGGCACATAGTGTGACTCTTTGGGATGGTCCTGTGTAAGGCCAGTAGTTGGACATCAGTGATCCTTGGAGTCCCTTCCAGCTAGGCATATTCTATGATTCTGTGGTTCTTGTGCTGAGGAACCCCCCGCGCTGGATGCAGTACTATAGGTGGAGTCTCATGAGAATGGAATAGAGGAGGACAATCAGCTCTCTTGACCTTCTGGTCTCACTGAACAGCCACTCCTCAAAACCTTAACACTCCAATTAAGAGAGCAGAATATTGTGGAGGACTGTGTCAAAAGTTTTATGGAAATCAAGATAGATTACATCCATAGCCCTTCTCTTGTCTGCTCATGGAATTATTCTACTTTGGTAGGCCAGTGTGTTGGTCAGACAGGACTTACCCTTGGCAAAAGGGTGGCTGTCCTGAATCACCTCCCTCTTCTCCATGTGCTTTAGCAGACCTTCTAAGAGAGTCTGTTCCATGATCTTCCCAGGCACAGAGATGAGGCTGACAGGTTGATAGTTACCAAGGTACTTCTTTCTATACTATTAAAAAGATGTTTATCTTTTTACAGCCACCTGGGACTTCATATGACTGCCATGACTTATTAAATACATGGAGAGTAACTTGACAATTAGATCAGCTAGTTGCCTCAGAACACTGGGACACATCTCATTCAGGTCTGATTCACTAATGGATGCTCAGGTTCTTCAGGAGGTCTAAATTCTGGTCTTCTGCAGTAGGAGGGACTTTGTTCCCCCAGTCCCTGCCTCTTAATTCATCTGTTCAACAGGTGTGGTAAGAGAGGTTGCCATTGGAGGCTGACTCATAAAATGTTATTGAGTACTTCAGTCTTCTTCTTGTCCATTGTTACCAGTTTGCTAGTTGTGTTCATCACAGGCTGTACAATTTTTGTTATTTCCTTTTCTGGTTGACGTACTCGTAAAAGTTCTTCTTGTTAGTATTTTCATCCTTTACCATTTTCAGCTCCAGCTTTGCCTTCGCCTTCCTGACCCCATCCCTACACAACTGGACTGTGTTCCTACACTCTTCCCAGGATATCTGGTCCTGCTTCCACAGTCTGTGCATTTGCTTCTTGACCCTTTTGTCCAAATTGCCTGATTGTTTTCTTGTAAAAAAGATATATAAATGACCTGTAAAACATAAATACAACTTGTCAGAGGCAAGTCCGAATATTTCATATGGTCTTGTATGTAGATGGAAAAATATAATAGAAAAATATATTTGTAGTTGTTGATAACAGGACTTACAACTCTTACTATAATATCTTCAGTGTTACATACAGCCTCAGCTAAACTTGGAGATTTTGCACATGAAAAGAATTTTTTTTCACATGGTCACCATATGAAAACTTTTATTACTATAAAGTTGCCCAGATGAAAAAGAGTCTGAGCAAAGCAGATTTACAGGGACTAGTCTAACACAAGCTTGTTTTTTACACTTTTACAATCATTCTATATAGCTTTACATTTTTGTGTGTTTATTTTTTTCGGATTTAATGATGTTTACTAATGTTCTCACATATCATTTTAAAGTTCTTAAGGTAGAGCCCAAAATTATTTTCAGATTTATTTGAACCAAATGATAATTTGCGGCGCCTTTTATTTTTGTCTTGTCATCGACTACTATTTCTAAAATAGAATTGGTGATTGATAATGGAAATGAAACTGAATATATTTAAAGGTAATACTAAACATGACTGGGGTAAAAGAGAGTTTAGTTTTAAAACAGAATCTCTTTTACAGCTGTCAAAATGTCTAATTGTATAGTCTACAAAAAAGGAAAGATTGTGTGCACTTCCCATTATGTTAGTTAATTTTTAAATACCCTGTTACCTGTATTTTTAATAAAATTGAAGAAAATGTCAGTCTGGAAATTTTATCTTTTTAGCAAATATCCAACTAATTTCAATTTGTAAAATGCACAAGAGGTTTCTCTAGATCTTTGCTGTATTGTACTTGTTCAACAATTCATTGTGAAAAAAAATATGCACACAGGAAAAGAAGGGTTATACATGGTATTGATAAAAGGAGAGAAGAACCTCTGCTGAAGCTAGAAAACCAAAGGAAAAAAACACAAGAAATATTCAGACTCTAGAAACTGAAGCAGAGGTATGTATCATGGTATTCTCCATGTGAGACTTCAGCACAGGATTCTCTCCCCTGCAAAAGCCTTTGAAACATACTGAAAAATTCTACCAACCTCTTTCAGACTTTAAAGAGATAGTAGAGTTATGAGAGAGTGTGAAAGGGAGAGAAAGTAAATTATTTTACATTAGTTTAGAGCATGCAGACACTCGACAGGACTATGACCTCCACTCTTGACCAGACTGTGACCATCATCTCCACCAAAAATTTTTCCCTTCCTTTGTACTCAGAGGAACCACATGGAGCTCAGCACAGGGACCAGTGAACACCATCCTGTTTGTGCTTGAGGTGCTGGGTTATACTTCTGGGGTTTGTGGGTTAAAACCAATTTCTCTTTGCATCATTGCATTTATTGTAATATTTTTATTAAATTGTGACTGACTTATAATCTCTTTTGTCTAGGGTTCACTTCTGTTTGGTTACCTTTAAACCAGCACATCAGGGAATTCTTCAAGTGAAGAAAAAGTTTCCCTTTTGCATTGACTTACTTTAAACCATAGGATTTATTTGCAGACTAAGCTGCATATGAGAATAAAGTGCCTTTTCTCACAACTGAGAGCCATGTAGCAAAGAAAAGGAGTACTTTCCTCTGTGTCAGGATAGGTACTTTAGATGCTTTACATCTAAACCTCTAGGGCTTGATCTCTTTTGTACTCTTATACAAGAAAATCTATCATGAAGTGACACAGGGTTACATCCAGGCCAGGCCTTAGTTAAAGGTGCTTCCAGACAATCTATAAGGAATGTTTGGAATGGGTGATTACAATATATTCAGGGAAGACTGCAGTGTTAGGTCAGGACTGTGTTGTCCCTGTTGTAACTGTGTTCTGGATGTAGTCAAAGAAAGCATGGAGTAAGTCTTGACTGCAGACAGATGCACTTATAACTTTTGTATCAATACAGAATTTCTATGTTGTATATTTGCATTTGCATTTTTGATGATTTTTTTGATCCTCAATGCTGTCTGCACAAAGTGTGTAGTGTCCCTCTGTTGTATTGGCTTTGGTCAGCATAAACCTTTGGACATGAAAGCAACATCCTGTGTTCTCAGATTCAACATTATGAGGAGGGATTCTTTTTTTTTTCTTTGCTTTAGGGTAACTCCCTTCACCTGATATTTACTATGTCTACATTACCTTATATTCCTCACTATGAGATGGAAAGAATTATTTGAGGCTTATCTATAAGTAGAAATATTTAGATATTAATTTTATGTTCAAACTGCTGGTTTGAGAGCAAGTGTTGGTGATGGGACATATAGTGGGATCAGCATGAAACACAGTGAGTGCAATAAATAAAAGGAACAGTCCTACTTCAAGTGCCATGGTTGGCCCCTTTGACATTGTGGCAACTTTCTGGTGTGTAAGTAGTTGAGCTGAAGTTTCAGACCTAAATTTACAGGCACACCGTGAGACAGGTAAAGGATGATGCCTCTGCACACATCAACAGTTGGAAAGTGTTTCAAGAGATGAGACTTTCTGAATGGGGCTTTTGAAAACCAGCTGAGATAATAGGATGGGTTCAATGATAGTGACAGATGATGATGTATGATTCCTCTGTTGGAAAAGGATTTAAAGTCAACTAAATTTAACCTCTCATTGACCTTGCATTCAAAATCCAGCACTTCTCGAGCTTTCTAGCATGTTATATGTTGAAAACAGAATGAAGAATATTTAGTTTCCTTTGCTATATTTTTTAATGCTTGTTGTGATTTTCTTTTCTTTAAACCATTCCTGTAAAATAGTAAAAAAAAAAAAAAGAAAGTGAAAAATAACATTTCTATTTCCTTTTCAGAAAATAATTGATGGAGGAGTAAGTAATCCCACCTAAATAACATCCAAATTTATACTAGACTTAACAAGATAAAGGTGAAACTCTATAAATGCCATAATTTGTCTTGTTGTCTTGCAAATGTTTTTAAGTGGCTACAGATTGTTTTGTGATTCCTGACAAGTTAGTCTAACATGTGAGAAGGACTACTGATCATGAAATGCAGACTATGACTCACACAGACCTGAAATATGTAAAACCTGAAAATGAAAGAAAGCAATTTTCTAGTTTTCACTTTTCTAGAAAAAAATACCTAAGCAAATATTTCTGCACTCTCCTCCCACACTTCTGGACAGCCCTCCACTCCTCCTGCTCTCTGGCCTTGTTCTGTTGTGATCGTTGAATACATTTATAATAGTGTATCAAAGACCAATAAATGTAAATATTTGGTCAAATAATTTATTTATTAAAATATACTCACTTCAGCTCACTGTTTTCTCAGTACTGTCAAATGTTATTTCATGTGCCCAAAACACAGCAAAATAGATTTTTCATCAGTTACTGCTCTAGCTTTTCATGCTGTTTGAGATTCTGAGGTTCCTAAACAATAATAAGTTGAGGGGAAAAGAAGTAGAGACAGTAGGAAGAAAATAGAAATAATAATTTCTTAAAGCAGTACTCTTCTGAAGTACTACCAAGTTATTGCATCACCTGTGCTTTGCTTTAGGTCTCTGCTCACACAAATAAAACACATACATGGGAAAAGTTGAAATGTCAGAAAGTTTGACTTCCCTATAAAAACTGACAAACATGAAAGACAGCTTTGCTTGTTCATTAAAAAAAAAAAGAAAAGAAGCAATTCCTATGTGCATTCTGTAGGCCCCTTCCATTATACAGTGTCTGACTGGGAAATGAACAAATTCTTTCATTTATTTATTTTTATTCTTCTTCTACTATTGCAATTAACAGTTTCTCAAATTTCAGAAAGACAGTTCATCTTTCATTAGGACTTTACATTTCGCAAATATCTGCTTATTAGAAAAATGGCTTTATCCCTGGCTGGCACTCATTATTTGGAATAGCTCTAATTTTAAATAATAGTAATAATAATAAAATTTTGGAAATATTTTTATGCAGTGATTCTATTCTAGTTGCTGAATGGCAATATTTTGTAATGTACAGTTTAAAATGTTTCTATCAAGTTGAGTCTTATATAGATATATTTCATTAAACCTGCAAGACTTTTTTTCTTACCTCATTAAATTCCATTATCAAAATTTCCAGTCTGTGGCTTAAAGTCTTAAAGTTATACTGATAAAAATTGAGCAGTTTTTTCAATACCAAGTACAATTTAAGATGAAATATAGCTATTTTCTTTGGCAGCTGTGAATCTCGTAGCTGGAAATGGTCTTGAAATTGCAAAATTTCTATCCATCTGTGGTAGTTTTAGCTAAGCCTCCAATTAACAGGCTAAGAGAATCTACATTGATTAAGAGAGACAGGTATCACCTGACTTAAGCAACCAAAGAAATATTTCATACCAGATGACGCAAACCTGAGATATGAATACAGGAGTAGGAAGTGTTCACTCAGTTCCATCATGGCTGAAGTAGAGGCAAGACACGCAGCTGCTGTCTTGCTGTCTTGGCCCTGCTGCTGCTGCCGCTACTTGCATTTTGTTTGAGTTTCAGGGAAGTAGAAGCATTTTGCTGTTATACTTTCTGTTTCTTTCTGGGTATCTTTTGAGGTGGTTATAGATCTAGAGTGATGAATCTATTTGGTTTTTGGTGGGAAGTAGAAAGTTCTTGTTATATCTAACTTGTGTGTGTTATATTGTAGTTTGCTTTTAATTTTCTCTTTTCCATATAAATATATATATATATAGTTAGTTTAAGTTTAAATCTACTTTGGGGATTGTTTTTTCTCTTTCACCCTTTTCTCACTGGGGTGGGGAAGGGAGTCTTTGACTCTGTATTGGACAGTTGGCATTTTGCCAGCTCAACCCAAGACACCATCTGACAAACACTAACGATCACATCATGATCCATCTAGGAAATAAAACCAAAGCAATATGAGTAACAAAGTGTCAAGAAGGGTGATATACAGAGGATTAAACAGAGACTAGTAAATAAAGTTCATTCTACTTACATGAGTGAATAACAGTTATATCTTGAACTTACTTAGCTTTTCAATCAGGCTAACATATAATTTCAATTCTGTCCACAGTAGACCTTACCTTCACCTTCAAGTGAAGGCAACCTATATGGAGTTTAAAGACCCACACTAAGTTTCGTTCTCAAAATATTAACATGCTTATAGATTACTCCCCATTGAGAAAAAAGACTAGATTCTTTTCTAACCCTCAAATTGGGCTTGAATTAAAAAAAAAAAGTCCATATGGTATTTCAAGGTTGATTTTAAAATTTGTTTATGCTGACTTATCCAAGTGGATAGTAGTCATCTGGACTTCTCAAGAAGTCAATATACACGAACCAAAGAAAATCAAATTCTAATGACAAAAGGAGGTGTTATCCAGCACTATTCTTCTTAGCCATATTTTAGTCAAAACACATTCAGTTAGAATAATGTATTTTGTATTTTCTATGAGCCTGGCACCTAGATACACACTATTTGTTCCAGTTTTGATATAATCATGAAAGATCCTTCCAGTAGAATAGATTAGCCATCACAGTCAGCACCTATCCCTTGGTATTGTAAATGATCTGGCTTTGTTATTGCCTTATTGATTCTTACACTGAAGTGAGGTGGTTTCTCTTGAGTACTACTGAATTACCTACATGTTAAGGTCTCAAAACTGACCTGTCTGAGATGTCATGTGCTCTACCGGTCTTCAAAATTACTGTTCAAAGAAGATCAGCTAATTTGATGTTTTCATGGTTGGATTGCAAGGTACCCCAAAAGATGGCATGACTAAGACATGAACTGTGTCTGTACTGGACAGAGTAGGGATTGAATCTATTATTTTTGTTCAGTGTGGTGCAGCTGTTATAAATAATGGGTCTAGGAGTGATGGTACTAGTTATGTTCTCAAAACCTATGTGATTGTATTAGTAAGGTGTTGCGTCTCATCAAAGATAAAAATTCTTTTCTTTGGAAAAAGAAGTGCAAACCCCCATTCTCTGTGAGTCTGAATGACAAACATGAACATGAAAGTACTTGTCCAAGAATCTGGTAAATGCCTATTAGCAAGTAGTAAACTATGAGATTCTTCTGTGTTATTTCCCAGAGATGCTACATCTCGTTCAGTAATACATAGGAGAGGACTTCAAAAGGTAGTTGGTAGCTTCCTGACCTGCCCTTCTGTCAGTTACTTATTTGTGGTCTCATTGTTCTCCCAATTCTACTTGTATTTTACAATTAAAGCAATACAGACAAGAAGAATTGGCATTGAGTATAATTGGCAACCGAATATAATCCAAAGAATGAGTAGAATCCCATGAGTAGAATCCCATCTCTCCTCAACTTCATGGCAATTGGTTAAACTACATGCAATTACAGATTGCCATGATAAATTATCTGCTCTAATAAAGTAAAACAAAACAAAACAAAAATCACTCAGAACTAATAAAATGTATGCAAATTTTAAAGATGGAAAGTTTTGTGTTGTTTTTTGTCCTAGTTGAGCAGGAGGGACCAGCTAACCCTGTGTGGGGGTGATCAAAGCTGTGTATTCTACCCCCTCTATTCATTCCCCAAGGACAATGGACAATTAGCAGCAGCTGCCCAGGGAGCCATTAGCACCTTCACACCCAGCCTGAGGGGGGCGGAGCTGCTAATGGGCCATCAACAGTTCAACAATACTCCCTGGCTCCCAGAGTTAATTACCCATTGTGTGAGTCCCCGCCCAGGGGGAGGGGCTGGGTGCTCCCTGAGGGTACATAAGTGGTGGGTAAGAAGACCTCAGGAACTTCTCGTGAGATTCAGAGGACCAGCAGGACCTCGACAGGAGGAGATCACCACTGTCGACAGTACTACAGCCATCATCTTCACCAACAGGTTTCTCTCACTGGACTTGGGGGGAACTAAGCGGGTCTCAGCATGAGGCCTAACAAACCCCTTTGGGTCTGTGCCCTAGGGCACTGGGTTATACTGCTTGGTTTTGTGAGTTTAAAGCAATGTCTCTTTGTGTCACTGTATTTATTGTAATATTATAATTAAATTTTAGCCTCTGACTTATAATCTCTTTCATGGTGAGTTCATTTTCCCTGCTGGTTCACCTTTAAACCAGCACATTTTTTATACTCAATTTCACACTAAACAAAAAATGTAAATTCCCTAAGTGGGCTGTTTGAACTGAACAGAATAGAAATTATTTGCATTTGTCCACCAGGGCACAGTTCAGCACTTTTCTGTGCTGTTTGGATTCCTAGTGTGTCTTGAAAATGTTGGATGCTTAAAATAATTTTGTTTCTTATATTAGAACAAAATGTCCCTCTAGGTCATCTGTGAGATGTTAAAACCTCTCACCCATTATGTATTAAGGAAATGTTGAACTTGTTGGTGTTGAAAAGTTCTCCAATATTTTAATTAGAGTCTCTGCATTAATGAGTTATATAATACTACTATTTTTTTCCAATTTTCTTGTTTTTCTTTTGCTGTTTTTGTAACACCTTCTTCAAAATAAGAAACTTTTTTCCAATGGTAACTAAGGGTGAATCATAGTTAGGACTCTGATGTTGAGTCCCTAGATACACATATGTCCAGTGCTTGCTAACAAAAACTTGAGTTGGCTTCTGATGCTATGCATGTGCTAAACGTATGACTAGAGTGGGAGAATTAACATGGGAAAGTACTTGGGCTTTCTCTGAAACACTGGGCTGTGGTAGCTGAAAAGAGTGAAACTAGCAAGGAAAACTCATGTCTGGCTCTACATTAGAAATTGATTTTGTTTTTTAGGTTGTTGACACTGCATGGATATAGTTCTGGCACATTTAATATTCAGAAATGGAAGGATTTCTACTATTTATGAAATAATTCTGTTTTAAAGCCAATAACTAAATATTAAAAAGTATAAATAGCATCTCTCCCTGGTTCTAATGGGTTTTTTCCAAACAGCATTTGGGACCTCATTACAGCCCCATCATTACTGAATTCTGGGGTTGCAACTGAAAGTGTTAATAAATGCAGAAATGTAAGGCATTACAAAGAAATCTACTTACTTTATGGGGCTAATTTAGAACAAGTTCTTAACTGTTGTGAATTTTTATTTAAAAGAATTACTGTAATGTCTGTAAAAGTATGTTCATGCCTCATGTTCTGAGAATACAATGATGTTCATGTCCATTACCTCCTGAAATACATTTCAAGGGAAAAGATTTTTTACGAGATTAAGGTAGATCAACTTAGACAACAGAAAAAGGGATGAGCTAATCCTAGCTTTGATAAAGTCAGAGAGCTAGAGATGCAGGTACTTCCTCGGAGATCTTAAACTGAGAATTCAAGATCCTTGAAGGAATAATTGATAAAGGCTTTGATAACATATGAAGTCTCTAAGCTGTGGCCAAGTGACTCTGTATGACAGTGTTGGGAAGGTGTGTGTCTGAGGTACATATTCCCTGCTGAATCAGCTAAAAAGGACAACTGGTAAAATTGAATATGCTATTAGTATTCAAAATAAAATCCTAGTTATAAATAAGTCAAAATGTGTCTATAAGCATTTTGGCTACTAGTTTCACAGAGACTCAGTCTGAAGCAGAATTCAAGGGGAATAGAGATCAGTTAAATAAGATGAGCTATACCCATGAAGGACCTTGTAGGTTGAAAGTAAGCTTTTAACATCATCTGTGACATTATGGGAAATCAGTTTAATGATTCACAAGAAATACATGAAATATGATAGTATTTCATATTGGTGACTGACCTTGCCTCTGTGTTCTGAACTTTTTCCTCCCCTTTGATCCAGGACAGGTTTGGAAACATCATACTATGTAGGTAATAACCAGTGAATGGGGGCATGAAAGCATGAACAAGAAATATCAGGATAAAGTAAGGATAATGGTCAGGTAATATTTCTTAAGTGACAAAATATAGCTTCTCTTCCTTCTTCTAATACATTTTATACGGCATTTGGGATCTCAGTGTGATGTCTTTCTAGTTTTCCCACTACATTCTGGGGCTTCAATTAGAAGGTCATTGTTTTAGAGTACAAATACATGTTGTTTAAAAGGAGTTAAAGTTTATGTATTTTCTTTCTAGATATACTTTCCACTTACACTGAAAGGTTTTGTGAAAATATCCTCCAAGTTTAGGAGATGATTTCAAATTATGTTTTTCAACAGTTTTTCAGATTAGTTGTTTCTTTCTCAAACTATTTTATTGTGTCCAATATGTTTTAATCAAAATGCATATCAAATCTCAACACATTTCAGAAAGGAAGAGAAAGGGAAAGACATTGACATAATGTGTAAGGAAATGTGGTGATGGGCAACTGATAAAATCAGAGTTAACTCTTGGTAATAAAAGCTCCTATTTGGAGATTTTTGAAAAATCAAACTGCAACACACACCAGAAACACTAATAAAGGCATTCAGGATATTTTGTCACTATTTTAAAATGGTTATTTCTTTCCAGATCACACTTTTCTCAGAGCAATAAGAAAATCAGGAAAATAAGAGAATACTGTTCACTGCCATGATGCTCAGTGACTCACCAGGAATAGCATGTTCTCAATGACTCACTGGATTGGACTTTTACTCATTTTCCCAGCATCCGAAAATAACTTTAGCAAATTGATAAAAGTCCTTTTTTCTTCCCTTATGGAGCCTGGATTGAATTAAAATCTCATTGCAAATTGGATCTTTGGTGTCTCTTTTTAATTCTCTCCAGATCTTCAGAAATCACTCATACCCAGCTTCTGTTACTGGGTGGGCCAGTAAAAATAAGGGGATCCTGCTCTGAAAGGAGCCCCTGTAAAACTAGCATGGTGCGAGTTCTGTACTTTGTTCTCAAATAAGGAACTAAGAGTAATATTGGAGCCAAGGAGGCATTTTAAATTAAAAAAAAAAAAAAGAAGTAAAGAACAGAACTTTTTCTCATAGTATAAGTCACTTTATAGGGGTAGCTAGAATATATATCAAACAAAAATTAACTACCTGAAGGGAAGTTCTAGCCAGGTGGGGGCTGGTCTCTTCTCCCAGGCACTCAGCAATAGGACAAGGGGGCACGGGGCTTAAGCTCTGCCAGGGGAAATTTAAGTTGGATATCAGAAAAAAATTCTTTACAGAGAGAGTAATCAGGCATTGGAATGGGCTGCCCAGAGAGGTGGTGGATTCACCATCCCTAGAGATTTTTAAATGCAGATTGGACGTGGCACTGAGTGCCATGATCTAGTAAATGGACTAGAGTTGGACCAAGTGTTGGACTCGATGATCTTGGAGGTCTTTTCCAACCCAATTGATTCTATGATTCTATGATTCTTTGGGCTAGCAGAGTACCAATGTGCATATGGGAGTATGGCCAGTCAGAAACCTCTTGTCTAAGATGAAAAAAGCTATTTTTATTTTAGATTCCTGTGCTAGTTAGGTCCACCTTTTTTGTTATCTGTCATATTGGTAGGGTTTAATAGATCATTGTGATCAGAGAAGACTTTCTTTGCGGTGGACAGGGAAGGTAGCCTAGCACTTGGTATCTGATGTCTCCCTTGTTGATTGGAAGTCAGTCAGACCTAGAACTATGAAGGAACTGGTGAAAGTGAACATGTAAATAATGTGATAAACTGTCTTTTAATTCTAACTGATCTCAACAGAGGAGTGTCTCATTTGATCTACACTGGTGTGGTGCCAGCCCTGTTTCACAGAGTGGTTCATGCTCCGGGATTCTCAGAAGGCTTGACATGAAGTATGCCTGACTTCATTGCATCCTGACAGTTACTTAGAACCCAGGCAAACCCAAAGACATGAAGTAACTCAGGCAAAAGTGAGGAAAACTGTCTGTGAACTTGTGCCCCACTTACCACTACTGTTTACCTCTCTTTCTGTCAGTTGCTGTTAAATCGCTTGTACAGGTGCCAAGAACTGACAGCAATACCTAGAAGATAACTACGAAGGCTGTGCAAACATTAAAGGTAGGTGAAAACAGTTACACTCTTTTATTTCTAACACGTTAAGTCATGTCTGAGTGCTTATACTGAGTGGTACAGCACACCTGGCTGATGAGTCAGAAAAGTCAGATGTCATGGGAGTTGTTGCAGAAGAGGTTCATGTGAAGTGAAACACTATTGATTTGGTCTCCATTAGGCAGAGGAGGTGCAGTAAACAGAGGACTACAGCATACAATCATACATGATACATATACAATACCATACATAATATGAACTAAGATGTTGCTAAGTTCATATTACAAGGATCATATTCAGTTTGAGATATATAAATTTAAATGTCTGTGTTAGGATGATGGTATTTGAGTTATGTGAGTGTGCTGGTTTAAAGGTAAATGGGCAGGAGAAATGAACCTGACTCAAGAGACATTACAAGTCAGAGTTACAATTTACTAAAAAGATCTCAATAAATACAATGATATGGAGAAAAATTGGTTTCAACCCACAAAAGAACAGATGTATAACCCAGCACCCTGGAACATGAACAGAATGGTGTTCCTTAGTGCTTTTGCTAAGTACCACTTGCTTCCTCCTCAGTAAAAAGTAAAAGGAAAGGAAAACCTGTTGGTGAGGATGATGTTCACAGGCTGGTTGAGAGTGGCAGTTGCAGTCCTGTTGAGGCTCTGGTCCTCCTCTGGATCCAGTGAGTGGCTCCCCAAGTCCCAAAACCTGAGAACTATATGTGCTCAGGTTCAGGTGGGAATGCCTACTCTCTCAGAGCAAGGAGTTTCACAATGAACGATTTAACTCTGAGCTGGGGGATATTCCTGAAATCTTTGATGGTCTAGGTAATTTCAACTGCCTATTGTGGCAGTTCCTAATAGCCCATTACCAGACACCACCCCTCAGGCTGGGTGTGAAGGTGCTAATGTCTCTCTGGAAGGGAGTTATCACACATTGGGAAGAAAACAAAGAAGCACTTCCCTTTCTCTCAGAGTTCCCTAATTCCCAGCTTGTAGCCTGAGTTGTGAGGTGTGCCCGGGGCAGTTGCTGCAAATGATCCACTGTTAATGTAGAGAGTGTAGAATACACAGTTTTGATTACATCCACACAGGGATAAACTGGTCCCAATCACTGTATCTAAGGCAGTGAGGAAGCATTGCAAATGCTGGTGGGCATATCCAGCTTGTCCTGAAATTGCTCTTGAGGCAGTACTGTTTGTATTGATTAGATATCTTTATTGACTATAATCAGAGATAGAGAAGAGCAGATAGGCACTTAACGTGCAATTGTGTCAATTTGGAACTGTCTCTTGGTGTCTTTTAGGGAGTACAGTGTCTCACATAATCCATGGCAAAGATTTTAAAGGTAAAAATAGACAGGCACACCCTAAATAGCAAGTTTTGCAAGTAGACAAGTGTGAATTCAGTTATATGTGTGTACATTATGTGGTCTTACTATGTGCAAGTGATTCAAAGGATGTGGTAACTTAATGAGCACATACATTTTTAATATGTGTTAATATGCATGCTTCCAAGTTTGATTGAGGAAGCTCAAAACACAGAAATCAGTGGAGGATTTCATGACGTCTGAGTAGGAAGAGCAGACTCTCTCTCTCCTTTTGCTTTATTCCAAAGAAGGAAATGCTGGGAGTTGAGGAGTTGTGGTACTTCCCAGAAATCTCCTTGCAGTTGAAGTATGTCCCCAGGAAAAAAAGGTCTGCAGTGTGTCCCAAAGCAGCTGTGACTCCTCTCTCTCTCTGAAGCTCAGGGCGCCCAGAGATGGAGGGGGGAAAGCAAAGAGCAGAGCCAGAAGGACCTCTCACCAGCTCAGCAAAACAGTGGCTCTCTGCCAGCAGCTGCCCAAAACGAAGTGAAACCAGCACACAGGAAAAGCATCCCCCCCTCCCAGGCCCATTGAGTCTGTTTTCTCCCCTCCACCCCACCCTTCAGTTAGAATCTACAGCCATCAACCACTCCTTTGTTCTCAGTCCTGTCATTTCAACTCCCAAAACCTTTGTGTTGGTAGGGTGAGAAAAATTCCCTGAAGGTACCCTTTGACAGAGACAAAAGTACAATTTTAGTCAAGATCTTTGTGGAGCTTGTGTGATGGGGTGAATTAATTGTTGCTTTACTAACCTATACAGTGATGCATAAAGGGATTATTCCATACTAATTTTTAACAATTTAAATATAATGGTCCTACAGAAAAAAAAAGTAGGACACATTTTTTGTAAGAGCTTTCCACTTTTCTGTGGGACAATGAAGGGTGGATAGCATTCATAGCATAAAACACATTATTTTTCCAAGCCATTGCTATTTTTCTTCAGTTTCTCCTTTTTTTACCTAGTAGTGTTTTTTAATTGCTGTGAGTTACTGAACAAGCTTCGTCCAAGCATCCATTGGGAGTACAGTTAAAATAGTCCAAACACATACTAATCAGTACCTTTGAGAAGTGTTGTTTACTCTGCCATATATATAGGAATCCAGGTATTCTGCTTCAGCCTTATCCTGCTACACTGAGAGTATTTAGAAAAGTAATCTTCTAAGATATTTTTAGAGGTGGTTTACAGATTCTGCACTACTACAGATGTTTCTAACTGTCATCTTGGACTTTGTTTTTTGCTTTCTTTTCTTCTTTTTTTTTTTTTTCTAAGAAGTTGCCATCCCAGATTTTAACATATTTCTTTGACTTTTACAAAAGTGTTTCTGGAGCCCTCTTGCTATGTCTAGTGATTCCATGGTGAGCTTTTCAAATGCATTGTACAGAATGGCTGATAAATCTGCCAGCTAACATAGTGTCATGGTTTAATTTAACCCAAGACAGCCACCAAACCCCAGGCAGCCGCCACTCACTCACTGCCCGACCAGAAAGATCAGGGAGTAGAAAAGGTAAAAGCCAGAAAAACCAGGGGTAGAGATAAAGATAGTTTAATAGGGAAAGCAAAAGCTGTACACATGAGAAAATCAAGGAATTAATTCATTGCTTCCCATAGGCAGACAGGTGTTTAGCTTCTCCAGGAGAACAGGGCTCTATTCCACTTAATAGTGACAAAGAAGCCCAAAACTGGACACAGAACTCCAGCTCTACTCAGCCCCTTCTCTAGGGCTGAATAGAAGGGAAGGATCATCTCCCTCAGCCTGCTGGCCACACTCTTTCTGATGCCCCTCAGGACACCTTTGGCCCTCCTGACTGTAAGGGCACAGTATTGGCTCCTGGTCAGCTTGTTATCCACCAAGATTTCCAGGTCCTTCTCTACAGAGCTCTCTGTAGCCAGCCCCCAGCCTGTGCTGGGGTGTAGGGTTATTCTTACCCAGGTGCAGGGCCTTGGTTGAACCTCATTAGGTTTCTCTATGCCCAATTCACAGAATCACAGAATATGCCAAGTTGAAATGGATCCACAAGTATCATCAAGTCCAACTCCTGGCCCTGTGCTGAACCCTCCCCAAGAATCACACTGTGTGCCTGAGAATATCATTCAAATACTTCTTGAACTCTTTCAGTCTTGGTGTTGTGATCACTTCCCTGGGGACCCTGTTCCAGTGTCCAGCCACTCTCTGGGTGAAGAAATTTTTCTAACACTCAACCTAAACCTCCCCTGACACAACATCAGGCCATTCCCTGGGGTCCTGTTTCTGGTCGCCAGAAAGAAGAGATCAAGGCCTGCCTCTCTTCCCCTCACGAGGAAGTTGAACAGACCAAGTGACCTCAGCTTCTCCTCATATGGCTCCAACTTAAGGCCCTTCACCATCCTTGTTGCCCTCCTTTGGACACTCTCTAATAGCTGAATATCTTTCTTATGTTCTGGTGCCCCAAATTGCACAGAATATTCAAGGTGAGGCTGCCCCAGTGTAGAGCAGAGAGAGACAATTCCCTCACTTGACCAGCTGGTGATGCTTTGCCTGATGCCCCCCAGAATACGGTTGGCCCTCCGGGCTGCCGGGGCACTGCTGACTCTGATTCAACTTACCATCAACCAGGACCTCCAGGGCTCTTTCCATGGCACTGATTTCCAGCATCTTGTTCCCTAGTCTGTATGAACATCCAGGGTTGTCCCATCCCAGGTTGTCAGTCCCTTTTTCCACATCACATAAATTTCTTTCTTGTGGTTGACATTTATTAGGAGCTCCCTGCTCACCCATGCAAGTCTCCAGCCCCCTTTATCTGTTTTCTTCATCATGGGGACACACTGGTGTTGAGCTTGGAGGAAGTGGTGCATAAATATTGATCAACTCTCTTGGACTCCCTTTTCTTACAGAGTTATATTCCATAGGATTCCTTTAAGTAGGTCCCTGAAGAGGCTGAAGTTACTTCTCCAGAAGTCCATGGTCATAATCTTTCTTGCTGTTCTGCTATGTCTTTGTTCAATACTGAACTCTACAATCTCATGATTTTTATGATGCAGTTATTAAAATTATTGGAAATTACTCTGCCCGGATTAAGGTATAAATAAGACCATATGGCAAAGTCAATGGTATGGGCTTTATTTAATGGTAAATATGAGGCAGAGAAAGAGACAGAGAAATAAATAGGAAAGTGGTGGGGGTGAGGGAAGGATGAAAGTGACAGAGAGAGATTAAAATAGAAAATGTATCACCACTCCATGTAACCTGACAGTGTCCCCCATCAGTCTGGTCCTTCTGGTCTTCTTGGTGGTGAGGGCCCTGCAAAACACAAGAATCCAATTGATTAATGTATGTTCAGGATGTGCAGGGCACCTGCCCTGCAGTGTGTGTGGGGGAAGCTTTGCAGTCTCTTGTGACAGGCTCTGGATTTGCTGCATCACTTGGATGTTGTGCAGTCCTCTGGTGGTGGAATGCTTCAGGAATGAGTCAGGGGGACATTCTGGGGGTCTTTGATGGTTTATGACCTTTCTCAGCTCCTTTCATATGAATGTCCCAGGTGCATGTGGTCTTTCCAGAGCAGGGAGGTTACTCCTTTGGTTTGGCATGGAAAGATTTTGCCATCACACATACAAACCCCTTTTCCTCCACCACCCTGTGGGCATTGGGAGGAGGGTGCTTCTACAGTCACAGACAGGCAGTTGCTTTCTTGTAATTTGACAGAAAGGCTTTCCGTGATTTTGACAATGTTTAAGACATTAACAACATTCAGTCCATCACAATAGTCACTACAGCCAGGGCTGCCCCTAACCTTCACTTCATCAACAATGCTTTCCTTGTTGATTGGTATAAGGTTGAGCAGTGCACCACTCCTTGTGGCAACCTCCCATAACATACGTAACCTAACCTGCTTAGGTTAGGTTAATAGGCTAATTAGGTGAAGACCTAACCTAAAGCTGCTAAACTAATTTCTTAGGTTTCCCACAGTTGAACTAAAAACCAGTTATTGGCAGCTGTTTCTTTTGAAGCTTTGAGGAGAATTGTTGTTTCCTTTTTATGCCTTGTCCTCTTTTTCTGCAAATGTAATGTAAATATAATTTAAAAAGTCAAGGTGAGAAGAGAAAGTAATGTTAAATACATTCTCCAAGAATACTTCATTGCATTTACTTTCTAAAGATGCGATAGGGCAGCACTGATTGTCCAGATGATGCCGTGAATGACCCTTCCCCCCAAAAACAGGACTTCGAGCCATGTTAGTGTAGGGTAAGATAAAAAGTAAAGGTCCTTTAATAACACAGGGCCTACAGCCCACAGGAATACATGATGACATGCATGTGCCTCAGTTCTTGTTTCCATGGCTTTTATAATAAGATCCCTCCAATCATTGCTTTACACATTTCTCAGTCCAGCCCCAGTTCCACCCCTGGTACAACCCCCGGAACTGGGTCTGGGGTCGTCAAGACCCTCTGTCTTCATCAACTCTTCTTCCTCAGGCACACAAATGTCCTTTGGAGTTCATCCAGTTCTGGCTTTTGGGTCACTCTGACCTGTGTTTATGTTTTGCTCTGTAGGCCTTCTGATATCCTTCAGCTCTACCTTGGAAAGGAGTCTAAACAAGATTAATTAACCAAAGGAATTTGAGCTCCCTGTTCTGGGACAGGAGTAGTGATAGAAAGGCATTAAACTTAAACTGTTAGAAATATTAACTTTCTAAAAATCCACAACTACTGTGTTCCTAAAATCTACAAAATGTGAAAATCAGAACAAAAACTCCTTTGGCATCAATAGTCACCCCTTTAGAAACAGACAAAACTCAAAAATTTTGTCTGGGTTCTACTATTTAAGCTTAGCATTACACTAAAAGATAAACAAAAATTACAGTATTAAATCTTACAGCTAGTTATTATGCAAAACACTAATGATAAACATAACTAAACAGTCGGTTAGGTTCAGTAACCGTGAAGTAGGTTTGTGGAAACTTTGCAAGAGTTCCTTGATTTGTAGTACCACATGAGACAAACTCTGGACTTTTCTGAAGCTGCAATAGCATCTGACGGCTGATTTTGGATGATTTCAATGACAGTATTTTTCTAATTGACTTACTTTTAGAGATGGGATCTCCAGGTCTCTGGAATTCCATAGGACTTTCCAAAGTTTGTTTCATTCATTAAAATGCCAATTAGGGGCAATTACATTTCTCATCAATTGCTGGTATCTGAATACAAATACAGCAGTCAGTTTTTGAAGGGTTTTAGATATGTGACTAGGGTCACATGCAAGTTTTTATTTTAAATTTTAGCTAAATTCATAATAGAAATTTGGCAATCTTTTTGGTGTTTTTGCTAAAGCCAAATGCAATTGCAAGTTTTGGTTTCAAACTTAATTCGTGGTTAGTAGCAATGCAAACAGTACATACAGAAAGTAATTTAAGAAAGTAATAGTCTCTGTTGCCCTTGTTCTAGGGGCAGAGGACTTCTGTTCTGCAGTAAGTCCAGGAAACTTGCTATACAAAGAAAGCAGTCTGTTTTGTTGCTTAGGATGACATCAGGTTGTTAATCTTTGAAGTGGTCCTGGAGTCTGTATTACAGGGGTACAGTTCTGTCTTTGACTGTGGTGTAGTTAGTTGAAAGTACTTGAGATGACTCTCTCTAGTCAGCATGCAGATGTCAGTGTCCCATCTTTCAACAGTTCTCGGTCTGGAACAGGAATGTCCATTTTCATGGGCTTTTGAAGTTTCTGCAAAGTAAAAGGAAATCTAAACCATTTAATAATTTTGCAAACCAAATTTTCTTATGTGAATATGAGGAATCAATGAAACGGTTGTTTCTGTGCCTTAGCTATAGGCAAGGCTGGGGTATGTAAGGTGTCTTATGTCTCTCGTATCTCTTCTCAAATTTTGCTAATTTGAGTTTTAGGAGTGTGCAATTTTGCAAATCTCAGGCAATTTTCAAAGGAATCTCGAATTTCAGAATTCTTGCATTTCGACAATACAAAAAGCAGATTCAGCTTTTATAACATGAAGGGGTTGACTGCTAGCCATGACTGCACGGGCCCATCAGGAGCTTTCCACCAGCAAGGTGTGTCTGGAGTTTCTGCAACACCAAACATCATCTTGGCACTAGTAATTGCTCCTCACAGAGTGCTTGCATTCTCTGAGTATATTTCAGGCCCCATCGAGGACAAGCCATCCTGCCACAGCCTGCCTTGAATCATAGAATCATAGAATCGATTGGGTTGGAAAAGACCTCCAAGATCATCGATTCCAACCCTTGGTCCAACTCTAGTCCATTTACTAGATCATGGCACCCAGCGCCACATCCAATCTGTGTTTAAAAATCTCTAGGGATGGTGAATCCACCACCTCTCCGGGCAGCCCATTCCAATGCCTGATTACTCTCTCTGTAAAGAATTTTTTTCTGATCTCCAACTTAAATTTCCCCTGGCAGAGCTTAAGCCTGTGCCCCCTTGTCCTATTGCTGAGTGCCTGGGAGAAGACACCAGCCCCCACCTGGCTAGAACTTCCCTTCAGGTAGTTCTAGACAGTGATGAGGTCACCTCTGAGCCTCCTCTTCTCCAGGCTAAACAACCCCAGCTCCCTCAGCCTCTCCCCATAGGACTTGTGCTCCAGTCCCTTCACCAGCCTTGTTGCTCTTCTCTGGACCTGCTCCAGCACCTCAATATCCTTTCTGAACTGAGGGGCCCAGAACTGAACACAGTACTCAAGGTGTGGCCTCACCAATGCAGAGTACAGGGAAAGGATCACTTCCCTGGTCCTGCTGGTCACGCTATTTTTGATACAGGACAGGATCCCATTGGCCTTCTTGGCCACCTGGGCACACTGTTGACTCATGTTGAGCTTCCTGTCAATTAGTACTCCAAGGTCCCTTTCTTTCTGCCTGCTCTCCAGCCACTCAGTGCCCAGCCTGTAGCGCTGCAGGGGGTTGTTGTGGCCAAAGTGCAGGACCCGGCACTTGGTCTTATTGAACTTCATCCCATTGGAATCAGCCCATCTCTCCAGTCTATCCAGATCCGTCTGCAGAGCCCTCCTGCCTTCCAGCAGGTCGACACTCCCTCCCAACTTGGTGTCATCAGCAAATTTGCTGATGATGGACTCAATCCCCTCATCTAAATCATCAATAAAGATGTTAAACAGGACTGGACCCAATACAGACCCCTGGGGAACACCACTGGTGACTGGCCGCCAGCTGGATGCAGCTCCATTCACCAGCACTCTCTGGGCCCGACCCTCCAGCCAGCTCTTAATCCAGGAGAGGGTACACTTGTCCAGGCCATGGGCTACCAGCTTTTTCAGGAGTATATTATGGGAGACAGTATCAAAGGCCTTGCTGAAGTCCAGATAGACCACATCCACAGCCTTCCCCTCATCCACCAGGTGGGTCACCTGATCGTAGAAAGAGATCAGGTTGGTCAGACAGGACCTGCCGCTCCTAAACCCATGCTGGCTGGGTCTAATCCCTTGTCCACCCTGAAGGTGCTGTGTGATTGCACTCAGGATGAACTGCTCCATAACCCTGCCAGGCACGGAGGTCAGGCTGACAGGCCTGTAGTTGCCAGGGTCCTGCTTGAAGCCCTTTTTGTGGATTGGGGTGACATTCGCCAACCTCCAGTCATCTGGGGCCTCCCCAGAGACCCAGGACTGTTGGAAGATGATGGAGAGTGGTTTGGCAAGCTCTTCTGCCAGCTTCTTCATCACCCTGGGATGAATCCCATCTGGTCCCGTAGACTTGTTAGGATCCAGCTGGCTCAGTAAGTCGGTCACTATTTCCTCCTGGAATACAGGAGGGGTATTCAGCTCCCTCTCCCTGTCCACCAGCTCCGGAGGCCAGTTGTCTTGAGGGCCACCTGTCTTACTGGTGAAAACTGAGGCAAAGTAGGTGTTAAGTACCTCAGCCTTCTCCTCATCTTCCTTAACTATACTTCCCTCAAAGTCCAACAGAGAATGGAGGTTTTCCTTGCCCCTCCTTTTGTTATTAATGTATTTATAAAAGGACTTTTTGTTATCCCTAACTGAAATAGCCAAATTTACTTCAAATTCCACTTTTCTTTCCCTAATGTTTTTCCTGCATGACCTAGCTCTATCTGTAAATTCTTCGTAAGTAGCCAGCCCTTTTTTCCATAGTCTGTAAACTTTCTTTTTATCCCTGATTTCTTGTAGAATCTCCCTATTTAACCAAGCTGGCTGTCTTCCCCTCTGGCTGGCCTTTCGGCACACTGGGACAGCCTGTTCCTGTGCATTCAAAATCTCCCTCTTAAAACACGTCCATCCCTCCTGGATCCCCTTACCTTTAAGTGTTGTTTCCCAGGGTATGCTCTGAATCAGTTCTTTGAATAGGCCAAAATCTGCTCTCCAGAAGTCCAAGGTAGAGGTTTTAATGGTGGCTCTCCTTACATCCCTGAGAACTGAAAATTCTATTATTTCATGGTCACTATGCCCCAAACGGCCTCCAACCACTACATCATCTACCAGCCCCTCTCTGTTTGTAAACAGTAGGTCTAGCAGGGCCTTCCCCCTGGTAGGCTTATTTACCAGTTGATGAAGGAAATTGTCCTCTATACACTCCAGGAACCTCCTTGACTGCCTCTTCTCTGCAGTATGAAGCTCCCAGCAGATATCTGGCAGGTTAAAGTCACCCACAAGAACAAGGGCTGGAGATTTTGAGACATCTGCCAGCTGCGTGTAGAATATTTCATCTTCTTCATCATCCTGATTGGGTGGTCTGTAACGGACACCCACAAGGGTGTCAGCCTTGTTGGCCTTGCCCCTGATTCTGGCCCACAGGCACTCAACCTTGTCACTGCTGACCTCAAGTTCAACAGAGTCAAGAGACTCTCTAACATATAAAGCCACCCCTCCACCTCTCCTTCCCTGCCTGTCTTTTCTGAAGAGCTTGTAGCCCCCATATCAGCACTCCAGTCATGTGATGCATCCCACCACGTTTCTGTGACAGCAACTATGTCATAGTTTTCCTGCTGCACTATGGCTTCCAGCTCCTCTTGTTTGTTTCCCATACTGCATGCATTGGTGTACATGCACTTCAGCTGGGCCATTGATTTCATTCTCAAGTCGGGCTCTATGCCCTTAGGCCTATCTCTGGAGAGCCCAGTTGCCATCCCTTCCCCCTTTAAACCTAGTTTAAAGCCCTCCTAACCAACCCTGCCACTTATGGGCTACAGTTCTTTTGCCCTTCCTAGATAAATGAAGCCCATCTGCTTTGACGAGACTGGGCAACACAGAGTTTGTGCCATGATCAAAAACCCCAAAATTTTGACAATAGCACCATCCCCTAAGCCACCTATTGGTAAGCTGGGCTTTCCTAAACCTCTCCTCATTCATCCCGGCTAGCACAGGAACTGAGGCAATTACTACCTGTGCTCCTGTCCCCTGAAGAGATCGGGTCAGTGCCTTGAAATCTTTTTTAATTACTCTGGTACTCCTTTTATTAATGTCATCACTTCCAACCTGGGCAACAAACAGTGGGTAATAGTCTGAGGGTTGGGTAAGTTTAGGAAGTCTTTTGGTAATATCCCTCACCCTGGCTCCAGGAAGGCAGCAAACTTCCCTGTGGGACGGGTCTGGCCGACATAGAGGGCCCTCAGTTCCCCTCAGAAGGGAGTCACCAATTACAACAACCCTTCTCTTTTTCCTCTTACCTGTAGTCGTAACCCGTCCAGTAGGCTGGGGGTAACCAGAAGATCTTGTAGATAGATCCTCCTCCTGATTGTCCTCCAACAGACTGTCCGAGTCCAGGGCCATATACCTGTTTTTTAAGGGCACCCTGGCAGGTGAAAGGGGTCGAGAGGGGGTGTTTTTGCCTCTCTGACCAGGCACCTGTTTCCATTCATCCCCAACCCGATGGTTTGTTCCATCTGCCTGATGGCAGGAGGGGCTGGGCTTCACCACCTCCTGCTGGGCTTCCTTAGGAGTGGAAAGGGTGTGACTCCACCAGTCAATTTCCCTTTCACTCTCCCTTATGTTTCTGAGCCTATCCACCTCTTCCTTTAGCTCTGCCGCCAGACACAGCAAATCATTCACCTGCTCACATCGTATGCAGGCGCTTCTCATACTGTCCTCTGGTAGCAGGTCCAGGCTCAGACAGTCTATGCAGCCAGAGGCCTGAGTGGCTGCATCCTTTTTAGAGGGTTCTGTCTGTATTGACACCCCTCTACTGGTAACAGGAGCAACAGCTTTCATTTTTCTGAGAGGCATGACTGCCTTAAGCTGTGGGGAAAGGTAGAAAGAGACAAACAAACAAACGAACAGAGGAGAAAAGAAAAAAAAAAGGCTGCAGAAATACCTAGGCTTCTGCCCTGCCTGTTCGCCCTGACTGTGCAAACTGCCATGCAAACTGCCGTGCCACGCCCTCACTGACGTGCCACGCCCCTGTTTGACCGCTCCTGTTTGCCGCGCTCCAGGTTGCTTGCACTCCCTAGAGATGTTTTTAAAGCCTTCTCACTCTCCTGCTAACGAGCAAGCCCCGCCTCCAACTCTCCTCTGAGTCACCTGCTGATAGCTGAAGGAGCAGCAAACAAAGCCTGCCAGGGAATGAGCCAAGCAGCTCCCTTCCCTCCCTTTAAAGCCTTCTCACTCTCCTGCTAACGAGCAAGCACCGCCTCCAACTCCCCTCTGAGTCACCTGCTGATAGCTGAAGGAGCAGCAAACAAAGCCTGCCAGGGACCACAGTCAGTCCTCTCCACCTCATGGAGTAGCTGTGCAGGAGCTCCTTGCCTCCGTGTATAAAAGCATTTTCACTGCCAAATTGGATATGTTAGCATGTTAAATAACAATGGCATCTTCACATATTGTGAGCCATAATGCGGGTCTCTAAAAGATCATTTTGCTGAAAGAAATCCAAGAGGCATAAGAGCATGAAAAAGTTTTCAGGACAAGACTGAAATTCATTAAATTAGGAAAAAATAGGGTACAAGCATCACTTAAATGACTTAAACAAGCTATTCAGCTATGATGTTACCAGTTCATTTCAAAGATTGCAGGCTTAGATGTAACTCAATGTTCATGAGAGAGTCCACTAAATCAGTCTTTTAATCCTTCAGCTGCACTGTTGTGACTAGCTGCTTGCTTTCTTGTTTTGTAACACAGGACACACAGGACTTGTTCTACTTCTCTTCTGTGAGGCTCAGTGCTTCACACACTGTAACAGACACTAGATGATAAGATGCTAGAGACAAACTCAAAAAAATTTGAAGTTACAATCATACAACCCCTGTGTAGAATTTTCAAACCAGGTTTAGAGAAATCATACATGTAACAGCAATTAAAGAGAAGATACAGTTGTTCTACACAATGCTTGCACAATGATGTTTTCATCAACTTTGCTCCCAGATTGGATTCTTGAGAGGCATGTCCTTCAGGTCTGGTGGTGACAGACTCCTTTGGTTGTCTGCAAGTAATCATATTCTAATAGCAGATGGTTAGTTCACATTAAAGGCAAAAATACATAGGTAGCAACTATTGATTCCTTTTGCACCAGTATGACACTGGTCTTAGTTCTCAGCAGCCTCAGAGCTATGCTGAGACAGACATGCTACAAGCTGGAGCGACTTAGAGCAAACTCAGAACACAGAGACTACCACAGAAAGCTTTGGGTTCGCTTTGCCAATCTGTCTCGGTGTATCAGGTGTTGAGGCTTCTCTAAAATTGGAAATGAGAAAATTGCAAACACAGACAGAATCTTTAAACTTAAGATAGAGATTCCTTAAACTTAAATTACTGCTTTAACATTCATCTAAGTTGGAATGAATTGAGTTTGTTCAGGCAGCTTGTAACATAGTAACACTATCACCCTTTTGCTCCCCCCTTTTCGGTCTTGGTGGCAGGGGTAGAGGGAATATGCTGAAAGTGCTCTCGGGGGTAGAGGAACTTGTCCCCCCTTTTCCTGCGCTTAGAAATTTTGCACACTTGGACAAGGCAGCCGAGATGATCAGGCTGCCTGCCTGCTTGCTGGGGAGTCCTGTATTCCAGGACAAGGTGTTTAAATTCTCTGCTTGCTCACCGAGGCAGGTAGAGATTGTTAGTGATAGGGATAGAAAGGAAAGGGTTGCCCACGGCCCCCCTGCTGTCGGTCTGGGCAAGGTCTCAGCTGTAGGTGCTTACCCTGGGTTTATGCTGGCATCTGCTATTGCTGTAGCACTGGCTTTGAGCACAGCTTCTTTGGTCCTCTTTGTCGGGGCCATGCTGGCTCTTAAGGGAATGGTCCCGTCCCTAATGGCCCTTGGGCTGGCCTCTGTTGCTTTAGAAACCGTGGCGTCCAGAGCTGCTGCCGGTGTTGCCTCCGGCTCTGGCCCTGCTGTGCAGTGCCGCCCACCCGGCTCTTTGCCGGCTTCACTCGCTGTGCCAAGGGAAGCAACTCTGCCAGGAGTTAGTTCTACGGTCCCAGGGGTGGAACTGCCCGGGATCAGGGGTCCTGGACAGTGTTCTAGTTCTTTTCTTCCCCAAAAGCTACTCATGCTTTGTTTACAAAGAGTTTCAATAGAAACATTCCCTGCTCCGTTTCTAGTGAGGGAGCACAAAGAAAACTTTCCTTTCCTTGCTTTCCCAGGAGGAGGCAAAGATGAAGATGCCTTCCTCCCTCTGGGCCCACTTTGTCCCAGCTTTGCTCTTAGCTCTTCATTATAAAGGTGATACAAAGCCTCCTCTCCAACCGCAGACAAAAGGCAAACTAGCACTGATTTTTCTCTCTCCCCACCACGAACAAGGGAAGGGAAAGCAGGAAGGAGACCATGTCTCTCTGCTCCTGTGCCTTTTGCAATCTTGGTGTCAGAAGCGGCTCTCTCCACTCTGCCTCTCTGCACAGCACACACTGGCTGCCGGACAGGGACAGAGCTGGCCACATCGCCTGTCCCTGCCTTTGCATAGTTAGGAATGGCATCGGCGAGAGATGGAGGAAGGGTCAGTGCTGTCTCTCCCTCCCCGCTTTTTCCCACAGTCTCTGCTAAAGCCCCCTTCACCCTCCTTTCTGCCACCGCAGCTGCTGAAGGGGCAGCAAAGCCAATGCCCGCTCTGTTCTCAGCAGCGGGAGAGCCCAGCACGGAGGACCAGCCCATGGCCGAGCAAGACTGATCCTGCTCTTGCTGCAGCTGCCTCTCAGTCACAAGCACCTCTTTTCCGCTGGTACCCTCAGGACTTTTTGCTGCTCTAGCTCCCCAAGAGGAAGCTGCGTTTGCTTGGCCAGCAAGCCCTGCTCGTTCATCTCCCGGTCCCGGGAATATGTGTGCTGCCTCCCCCGCACTCGCTCTGCCTGCGTGCCTGGCTACCACGCTCCTGTAGCCACTCTCACAGCTGCTGGCTCTGCTGATTTCCAAGGCCAACCCTGCTGTGCCTGGCCCCTCTTTGCTGGCTCTGCTCACCACTCCAAGTGGAGTGATGCTGGCAGAAGTCAATTTCACGGCTCTGATGGAACCTGCTCCTGGCTGTCCTGGGACAGCTGCTATGCCAAGCTTTGCTTCTCCAGGGGGTTCTGCTTGCACTGCATATGCGCTTGTCTCGGTGTCAACGGGAGCAACCTCAGTGTATCCCCGCACCCGTGGAACAACTTCAGTGCATCCCTGTATCCGCCAGGTCAGCCTCCTGGGGGGCTCTGGGGGTCCCGGCCCATTTCTGAAGTTTCCTCTTTCCCAGGAGCTGCTGGGCTTCTGATTACTCATTTGTTTACAGGGGGTCTCTATGGTAACTCTCCCTGCTCCCTCTCCGATAGGGGATTGCAGAGAAAACACCTTCCTCTTTGCCTCCTCAGGAGGTGGCAAAGGTACTTTCTTTCTCAAGGGAACGGAAACACTCCCTCTCTCTCCCTTTGGGAACACAGACCCTTCATGGTCTTTAAAAGAAAAGTAAGTTAGAAAGTTGAGATTATTGCTTTTGTTAATCTCCCAGGCTAGGACCAGCCTTGAATCCAAGCAGCTGTGCCACAGCCACGCTTGTCTTGGCTTCTCCCAGCCCAGCTCCCTGAGCTCAGGGACAGCCGCTCTATTCCAGAAACTCAGCTTTGCCTTAGCCTTTTCACCAGGCTGGCTCCAGCTTATCTTTGCTTTTCTTTCTTCACAACAGAGGTGCTGATACAAATCCTCTTTTTCAACAACAGACAAGATGCAAACCACTGCTTCATTAAAACACGAAACTGACTGCTCTCTCAAACAGCTATGAACAGGGGAAGGGAAGGCACGAAGGAGACTGTTCTGTACAATCTTGGTGTCATCCACTGCTTTGGTCTCCTTGTTCTTCTGTACCGGACAAGCTGGCTGCTGAGCAATGGCAGTGCCTGGTGCTCTTCCCTCGCTTATCTCTGCCTCTGCATAGCTGGAAACGCCAGAGGTGGGGAAGGGGGAAATGAGCCTGCTGCTTCCTGTCCCACGCTGCTCTTTGCAGTCTCTGCAACATTCCTTCTGCCCCCCCTTTCCAGGGCTGCCTTATCTGTGACTGTGCTTGCCAGAGCAACCTCGGGAAAGCCACCGGTGCCTCCCCACTCTGTATATTTGATCTCCTCCCACCGTTTCTCTTTTCGTAACACTTGCCTTCTCAAAGATGTTTCAGGGCTTGTTAGATGCTTCCATTTCCCCAAAACCAAAGCTAGAGGGGACTCCACCGGAGTCTCCTCTTCCATGGATTGCGTACAACCCATGCTGACAAGTTACAGGCAAGGGAAAAAACTTTTTAGCATCCAGATTTGAACTGCTGGCCTCAGGAATACCAAGCAAGCTCACTCCTCCAAGTGCTATGTTACCGCTTCAGGCTAAGACAGAGTGATGTAATCCCAGAGAGATATTCCTCTCCTTTCCAGCTGCATTCAGCTAACATGAAACCCCTGAGCACTCTGCTTTGCCCCTACTGAAGCAATAAGGGACCGAACCATGCCTCACCCAGGCAAACCACCCTTTTGCCCACCAGGCTGAGAAACTGACTGGCCAGATCAGTTCTACCTCCCAGCCCAACGTATTCCCAGTTCCAGGGAAAAACCTTCTCTTAGTTTGCTAGCAAAAATACCCAAAGGAACTGCTCCTTTTATCTTACCTGGTTGTTAGGAGTTTCAAAGGTCACTGAAGGAATCCTCCAAAATTTGCCGGCAGTAGAGAATTCCCGCAGGATGAAACTTCTTGCTCTGGAGTCCCTCGTGGTTCTAGGTTGCTGGATTCTCTGATTCCACCTTTTGGGCACCAAACTGATGCTGTGAATGGCCCTTCCCCCCTAAAAACAGGACTTGGAGCCACGTTAGTGTAGGGTAAGATAAAAAGTAAAGGTCCTTTAATAACACAGGGCCTACAGCCCACAGGAATATATGATGACATGCATGTGCCTCAGTTCTTGTTTCCATGGCTTTTACAATAAGATCCCTCCAATCATTGCTTTACACATTTCTCAGTCCAGCCCCAGTTCCACCCCTGGTACAACCCCTGGAATTGGGTCTGGGGTCGTCAAGACCCTCTGTCTTCTTCAGCACCTCTTCCTCAGGCACACAAATGTCCCTTGGAGTTCATCCAGTTCTGGCTTTTGGATCACTCTGACCTGTGTTTATGTTTTGCTCTGTAGGCCTTCTGATATCCTTCAGCTCTACCTTGGAAAGGAGTCTAAACAAGATTAATTAACCAAAGGAATTTGAGCTCCCTGTTCTGGGACAAGGGGTAGTGATAGAAAGGCATTAAACTTAAACTGTTAGAAATATTAACTTTCTAAAAATCTACAACTACTGTGTTCCTAAAATCTACAAAATGTGAAAATCAGAACAAAAAACCCTTTGGCATCAAAGAAAATAAATTCATGTGTCTTTTTATTTTTTTTCCTATCAAGAAAGAACCCACGTCTTTTTAAACAGTTGTCAGGCCTCCTTGCTGAAGAGAAAGACAGTAAAACATCAGTAAGACAGGTGGCCCTCAAGACAACTGGCCTCTGGAGGTGGTGGACAGGGAGAGGGAGCTGAATACCCCTCCTGCATTCCAGGAGGAAATACCGACTTACTGAGCCAGCTGGATCCTAACAAGTCTATGGGACCAGATGGGATTCATCCCAGGGTGATGAAGAAGCTGGCAGAAGAGCTTGCCAAACCACTCTCCATCATCTTCCAACAGTCCTGGGTCTCTGGGGAGGTCCCAGATGATTGGAGGTTGGCGAATGTCACCCCAATCCACAAAAAAGGCTTCAAGCAGGACCCTGGCAACTACAGGCCTGTCAGCCTGACCTCTGTGCCTGGCAGGGTTATGGAGCAGTTCATCCTGAGTGCAATCACACAGCACCTTCAGGGTGGACAAGGGATTAGACCCAGCCAGCATGGGTTTAGGAGGGGGCAGGTCCTGTCTGACCAACCTGATCTCTTTCTACGATCAGGTGACCCACCTGGTGGATGAGGGGAAGGCTGTGGATGTGGTCTATCTGGACTTCAGCAAGGCCTTTGATACTGTCTCCCATAATATACTCCTGAAAAAGCTGGTAGCCCATGGCCTGGACAAGTGTACCCTCTCCTGGATTAAGAGCTGGCTGGAGGGTCGGGCCCAGAGAGTGCTGGTGAATGGAGCTGCATCCAGCTGGCGGCCAGTCACCAGTGGTGTTCCCCAGGGGTCTGTATTGGGTCCAGTCCTGTTTAACATCTTTATTGATGATTTAGATGAGGGGATTGAGTCCATCATCAGCAAATTTGCTGATGACACCAAGTTGGGAGGGAGTGCCGATCTGCTGGAAGGCAGGAGGGCTCTGCAGAGGGATCTGGATAGACTTGAGAGATGGACTGATTCCAATGGGATGAAGTTCAATAAGACCAAGTGCTGGGTCCTGCACTTTGGCTACAACAACCCCCTGCAGCGCTACAGGCTGGGCACTGAGTGGCTGGAGAGCAGGCAGAAAGAAAGGGACCTTGGAGTACTAATTGACAGGAAGCTCAACATGAGTCAACAGTGTGCCCAGGTGGCCAAGAAGGCCAATGGGATCCTGTCCTGTATCAAAAATAGCGTGACCAGCAGGACCAGGGAAGTGATCCTTCCCCTGTACTCTGCATTGGTGAGGCCACACCTTGAGTACTGTGTTCAGTTCTGGACCCCTCAGTTCAGAAAGGATATTGAGGTGCTGGAGCGGGTCCAGAGAAGAGCAACAAGGCTGGTGAAGGGACTGGAGCACAAGTCCTATGGGGAGAGGCTGAGGCAGCTGCGGTTGTTTAGTCTGGAGAAGAGGAGGCTCAGAGGTGACCTCATCACTGTCTATAACTACCTGAAGGGAAGTTCTAGCCAGGTGGGGGCTGGTGTCTTCTCCCAGGCACTCAGCAATAGGACAAGGGGGCACAGGCTTAAGCTCTGCCAGGGGAAATTTAAGTTGGATATCAGAAAAAAATTCTTTACAGAGAGAGTAATCAGGCATTGGAATGGGCTGCCCAGAGAGGTGGTGGATTCACCATCCCTAGAGATTTTTAAACACAGATTGGATGTGGCGCTGGGTGCCATGATCTAGTAAATGGACTAGAGTTGGACCAAGGGTTGGATTCGATGATCTTGGAGGTCTTTTCCAACCCAATCGATTCTATGATTCTAAGACAGGATTTAAATGCTATCAATTTCCCTGGGCTTGGTTTTCTTCTCTCATTGTACCACTCAGTCACCTCTATCTTGCAAGTTATCTTCATTCTATTTCTGTGAGAGAAAAGATCAGATGAATTATGCATTTCTTTTCTCCTTCATTCAAAATAATTTACAGTTACATAATCCAGTGACAGGAGAAAAACACCACTGTATTATTTAATTGAACAATGAAGCAGAAAATTGAAATAATAAATATCAATATTCAGACTTATTTTTTTTCAAAAAAAAAAAAGAAAAATGTAACTCAACTCTGTCTTCTCAAAGAATTTCAAAGTACTAACATAATCATTATTATGATCAGTTCAAATGACAAGCCCTTAATGCTACACTTGATAAATAACTAGCTTAGGGTAATGATCAGCACTGATTTTTTTGTTGATTTGAATAACATTTGTCACATGAACTCACCATAATCTCTGAACTTGCATTTTGTGCCATATGGGAGATTTTACATTCACATATATAGTGATTTAATGCTTCAGCTAATCATCATTCTCAAAAGACTTTCAAGTAAACAGATGTTTGCAATGTTTTGCAACTTAAGATTTTCAAGAAAAGAATATTGCTAGTTATGTAACATTTTCCTTGATAAAATTGAGTGTTGATTTTATCCCTCTTTTTTTCCAAATGTTCTTTATGTTACCATATTACTGAAATATCGAAAGGGACATTGTTGCAAATTTTAGGTTTTCTTTATAATGTCAGGAAACCCAAACTGTTTATATTTCACTGGGAATAGCAATTACACTGCCTACGGTCAATAAATATGAATTATTAGATGGATACAGTGTATTTTTAAAGTTTGTAACAGTTTCTACATT
Organism: Pithys albifrons albifrons; assembly: GCF_047495875.1. NCBI lineage: Eukaryota > Metazoa > Chordata > Aves > Passeriformes > Thamnophilidae > Pithys > Pithys albifrons. Next base: position 36,335,484 of record NC_092497.1, on the reverse strand, counting down.
AAGGCCAGGATATGTGAGCCTTCCCAAGTAACTTTCCAATGGGAATGTTGTAATACTGTAACAGATCCATCACTTGTTCTCTGTACTAACCTGCATTGATGGAGTTAACTTTGTCTAATTGTGCTTCATGAACATTTGATGCGTTTTGTCTTAATAGGATAAATGTTTTCGTCTTTTCTTTGCAAAATACCTCTAACCTGTAATTATATTAACTACTAGATAAATTGACTGAATAAAACTCATGAAGTTGTAAGACTGTTTTGAGAAGTCTGCAGAATTTGACGAGCTCATGTTGAACGATCTTTTTGAATCATTTGCCTTTTTAACATCTCTGAATGTTGATAGCAGAACTGAATATGTTTTGGGGGTTTTTTTGATTGAAAGGAGACATTTGGGATACCAGGCCAAGAGTTAATTTATTTTCTGTCTGTTCTTATGCATACTTTGGAGATTGAATGTATTAAAAATGGTACATTATTGAGGAAGTAACTGTGACTTTTGTGCTTGCAAGGGTCTGGTCTAAATTTTAAACTGGAGAGTGACACACGAACTCATTAAACATAATGATTTCTGATTTCTTATAACTAAAAGATAGCCTTGGAGAATAAAGCATGTAATCACACCATTGTTATCTGGTACTGCCTTAGAGGTCAACATTTCAGTGTAGGCTTCCTGGCAGATACATTATTTACACAGAATAGTTGGTCCCCTCTGCTGAGCTTCAGGAAAGACAGGACAGAATATGGTCTGTGGACCATATGCAGACTATGCAGACCATTTCTTTTGAATAAAATGCTTTTAGATATTGAAAAGGGAGCACTACCTGAGTACTTTATAGAAAGCCTGAAGCTGATTTCAGATCACGTTATAACTACAATGCCATGTTTTACTGCCAAGCACAAGCTCTTTTGAGAGAGAGAGAAAAAAGTTTATATATATATATATCTTTTTATCTAACATATCCAAGCTTCAGGTAAATTCTGGTCATATAAATGGGATGATGTGCACCATATTCTGTTGATTCCTTCACATCCATGTAGGACTAATGTTATTTTTAGTGATTTTACCCACCTACTTCTTAACTGTAAATTCTGACAGTTTCAAGCAAAAGCAAACAAACAGTTAAAATTCAAATCTCAGGACTTAAATGCAACTAGTTCAACATAGTGGTGACCAGATATAATTGAACACACTAAGAGCATCAGCAAACCTAAAATCACACAGCTGATGTAATGCAAGGTGGAGTTTGAAGGTCACTGTTTTTTTTTTGAGTGTAAAAAAGAAAGAACTGTAGAGTCTACTTGTCTTGATGAGAAGATTTTAGCTTCCAGTTATTCAAAGTATTAAATTGTTTTTACTGGAGAGAAGGCTGATACTTAAATATTCTATTGAATGATACTTGGGTATCAGACAAAGCTCAATATTGAAGATAGTATATAATTACAGTACTTGACAGATTGTGAACATTGAATGCATACCCATCCTTTCGCATTTTCTTTTGCCTCCAGCTATCATGCTATCATTCATATGGTTGCGCAGTACTTATTATTAGGTCTCATGATTTTATCATAAGATTTTGTGTTCTGTTTAGAAACCATTCAGTTCTCTGAGTCTAAGAGCAGAAATCTCCATAGCTGCATTAGCTTCACTGGAATTATACATATTTTCAACAGCACTGAACTTGTCTCTGTAATTTCATCCAGCTGATACAGACCAGGCAGTTGATATATTTTGAAAATGAGGCTTTCAAGGAATTACTTCACATTGTGCGGACTGCAAAGTACATAACAAGACAGAGTAGAAAGCACACAGCACTCTTCCCTGCTGAAAAAAAGTCAGATGCAGCTCTGTTGTCTTGAAATTGCATATTGTATTTCTATAGCCTAAGAGACTTCTTCAGTCTACTTATCAAATACAGAGTGAATGGTCTGATTTAGAAGAAATGTTATGAACAACTCATAGTCAAATTCAGCATCCATGATATATGCACATTTGGTGATTCCTCAGGCAGCACAAATGTATTATGCACTTTTTGATCCAGTAGCTGTTAGGTATGTCTGATTCCTTGGGAAACAGCAAGAAGCGGATCAGCTACTAGTGTATTTAAGTACACCAGCCATCCCATGGCCATGGCCTGCTGCCATGGCCTGCCTGGTTCCCTCACTGCCTCCTGCAGTGAGCTGTTTCCCCTCTCCTTTTCAGTGAATTAATTTTAGAAAACGTGAAAATAGTACAGGAAATGGTGAAAAGCAATTCAGGTCCAATTGCAATTCAGAAATGACAGAGCATAGACATATTTGAGCCTCTAAATCTACAAAATTATGTGGTTGTGTGCTGGTTTAAAGGTGAACCAGCAGGGGAAATGAACTCACCACGAGAGAGATTATAAGTCAGAGCTAAAATTTAATAATATTATTACAATAACAACACTGACACACAAGGGAAATTGCTTTCAACTCACAAAACCCCAGCAGTATAACCCAGTGTCCTGGGGCACAAACCCAAAGGGGTTTGTTTGCCCTTGTGCTGAGACCCCTGTGGTTCCCCCAAGTCCAGAGCAAAAGGAAAAGAAAAACCTGTTGGTGCAGGCGAGGGCTGTGGTCTGGGCGAGAGCAGTGATCTCCTGCTGTCAAGGTCCTGCTGCTGCTCTGGATCCGACGAGAGGTTCCCGAGGTCTTCTTACCCACCACTTATGTACCCTCAGGGAGCACTCAGTCCCTCCCCCTGGGCAGGGACTCACACAATGGGTGATTAACTCTGGGAGCCAGGGGGTGTTGAGCTGTTGATGGCCCATTAGCAGCTCCGCCCCCCTCAGGCTGGGTGTGAAGGTGATAATGGCTCCCTGGGCAGCTGCTGCTAATGGCCCATTGACCTTGGTGAATGATAGAGGGGGTAGAATACACAGCTTTGATCACCCCCACAACAGGGTTAGCTGGACCCTCCTGCTGAACTAGGACTTTATCCACCCCTTATTCTACACCATCTAGTCATTCCCAAATTAATCCCCTTTTTACCTATACATATATATACACATATATACAATGAAACATTACCAACTCTTCTCACTCAAAATTAGGTCCCCTTGTGGTACACAACGTGTTCCTCCATCTTTTTGCATTACCCACCAAGTGCAACCAGATCCTTGAGCAAAGACAATCCCTCGGATGGGTTTGCCTTTGTTTGACGTGGGACTCACCCAAACAGTCTTTCCTAACATACCTCTCGTTTGGACCACAGGGACTTTATCTCCATCTACAGTGTTCAAGAGTTCTGATTGGGCAGGGCCAGCTCGATTGATGGAGCCCCGGGTGTTGACCAAGCAGGTGGCCTTTGCCAAATGCAGCTCCCAGTGTTTGAAAGTTCCCCCACCCAACGCCTTCAAGGTTGTTTTCAGCAGTCCATTACATCGCTCAACTTTCCCGGCAGCTGGAGCATGGTAAGGGATATGATACACCCACTCAATGCCGTGCTCTCTGGCCCAGGTGTCTATGAGGCTGTTCTTGAAGTGGGTGCCGTTGTCAGACTCTATTCTTTCTGGTGTGCCATGTCCCCACAGGACTTGTTTTTCAAGGCCCAGGGTGGTATTCCGGGCAGTGGTGTGAGATACGGGGTATGTCTCCAGCCATCCAGTGGTTGCCTCTACCACGGTCAGCACATAGCGCTTGCCTTGGCGTGTTTGGGGAAGTGTGATGTAGTCAACTTGCCAGGCTTCCCCATATCTGTATTTCGACCACCGTCCACCATACCATAGAGGCTTCACCCGCTTGGCCTGCTTGATGGCAGCACATGTGTCACAGTCATGGATAACCTGTGAGACACTGTCCATGGTTAGATCCACCCCTCGGTCACGAGCCCATCTGTATGTCGCATCTCTGCCCTGATGACCAGAGGCATCATGGGCCCATCGGGCTAGAAACAATTCACCAATCCAGATCTACCTGAGAGACTTCAATCCTGGCAGCTCGATCCACCTGCTCGTTGTTATGATGCTCCTCATTAGCCCGGCTCTTGGGTACATGAGCATCTACGTGACGGACCTTCACACTCAGCTTCTCTACCCGGGCAGCGATGTCCTGCCACATCTCAGCCACCCAGATGGGTTTCCCTTTGCGCTGCCAGCCGGCCTTTCTCCAACGCTCCAGCCATCCCCACAGAGCATTGGCCACCATCCACGAGTCAGTGTAAAGGTAGAGTCTTGGCCACTTCTCTCGTTCAGCGATATCCAAATGCAGCTGAACAGCTTTCAGCTCTGCAACCTGACTTGATCCACCTTGTCCTTCAGTCGCTTCTGCAACTCGACGTGAAGGACTCCATACAGCTGCTTTCCATTTCTGGCTTGTCCCTACAATGCGGCAAGAGCCATCTGTGAAAAGAGCATATCGCTTCTCCTCTTCTGGTAGCTGGTTATATGGTGGGGCCTCCTCAGCGCGTGTCACCTGCTCCTCTTCTTCTTCAGAGGACAATCTGAAACTCTCACCTTCCGGCCAGTTAGTGATGATTTCCAAAATCCCAGGGCGATTAGGATTCCCTATCCGGGTTCGCTGTGTGATCAGAGCGATCCACTTACTCCATGTGGCATCAGTGGCATGATGGGTAGAAGGAGCTTTTCCTTTGAACATCCAGCCCAACACTGGTAGTCGGGGTGCCAGGATGAGCTGTGCCTCAGTGCCAATCACTTCTGAGGCGGCTCGAACTCCTTCATAAGCTGCCAGGATCTCTTTCTCAGTTGGGGTGTAGCTGGCCTCAGATCCTTTGTATCCCCGACTCCAGAATCCCAGCGGTCGTCCTTGAGTTTCCCCAGGTACTTTCTGCCAGAGGCTCCAGGATGGGCCATTCTCCCCGGCTGCAGTGTAGAGCACATTCTTCACATCCTGTCCTGTCCTGACTGGCCCAAGGGCTACTGCATGGGTAATCTCCTGTTTAATCTGCTCAAAGGCTTGTTGTTGTTCAGGGCCCCACTGGAAATCATTTTTCTTCCGTGTCACAAGGTAGAGAGGGCTTACAATCTGACTGTACTCAGGGATATGCATCCTCCAAAAGCCCACGGCACCTAGGAAAGCCTGAGTTTCCTTCTTGCTGGTCGGTGGGGACATAGCTGCTATTTTGTTGATCACCTCTGTTGGAATCTGGTGACACCCATCTTGCCACTTCACTCCTAGGAACTGAATTTCCTGAGCAGGTCCCTTGACCTTACTTCGTTTAATGGCAAAACCAGCTCTTAGGAGAATCTGGATTATCTTCTTTCCTTTCTCAAAAACCTCCCCTGCTGTGTTCCCCCACACAATGATGTCATCGATGTACTCTAGATGTTCTGGAGCCTCACCCTTTTCCAATGCAGTCTGGATCAGTCCATGGCAAATGGTGGGACTGTGTTTCCAGCCCTGGAGCAGTCGATTCCAGGTGTACTGCACCCCCTTCCAGGTGAAAGCGAACTGCGGCCTGCACTCTGCTGCCAACGGAATGGAGAAAAAGGCATTGGCAATGTCGATGGTGGCATACCACTTGGCTGCCTTGGACTCCAGCTCATACTGAAGCTCCAGCATGTCCGGCACAGTGGCACTCGGGGGAGTGTGACCTCATTGAGACCACGGTAATCCACCGTCAACCTCCACTCTCCACTGGACTTTCGTACTGGCCATATGGGGCTATTAAAGGGTAAGTGAGTCTTGCTGACCACCCCTTGGCTCTCCAGCTCATGAATCATCTTGTGTATGGGGGTCACAGAGTCTCGGTCAGTGCGGTATTGCCGACGGTGCACTGTTGTTGTGGCCAGCGGTACCAATTGTTCTTCAACTTTCAGCAGTCCTACAGCAGAAGGGTCCTCTGAGAGGCCAGGCAAGGTGCTCAGCTGTCTCATTTCTGATTTCCTCTGTCTCCACAGCAGCTATGCCAAAGGCCCAACGCAGCCCCTTTGGGTCTTTGAAATACCCATTCCTCAGGTAGTCTATGCCAAGGATACATGGGGCTTCTGGACCAGTCACAATGGGGTGTCTATGCCATTCCTTCCCAGTCAAGCTGATATAAGCTTCCAGTACAGTCAGCTGTTGGGATCCCCCTGTCACCCCAGAAATAGAGATGGATTCTGCCCCGACGTATCCTGATGGCATCAACGTGCATTATGCACCAGTGTCCACTAAAGCTTTGTATTTCTGTGGGTCTGATGTGCCAGGCCACCGAATCCACACAGTCCAATAAACACAATTAACCCTTCTCGTCTACCTGGCTAGAGGCAGGGCCCCCCTAGTTCTGGTCATGATATTCACTGCGCTCTCCCTGTGAATATGACCGGGAGGTTCCTTCAAGAGGATTGGGCATAACATCATCATTCCTATACTGTCTGGAGCCTTGCCCACGAGAGACCGGAGCAGTCTTCAACCTTGAAGAATTCCCTGTGGTAGTTGTGCCTCTTTGCAATTCACGTACCCGAGCTGCTAAGGAAGAGGTGGGTTTCCCATCCCACTTCCTCATATCTTCTCCATGCTCATGGAGGTAAAACCACAGATTGCCGCGTGGAGTGCACCCTTTCTCCTTAGCTGGAAGACGACTGCTTCTGATGGCAGAGACTCTCACTTGTTCTGGAGAGATATGGAAGAGTCCTTCCTTAATCTTCTCTTCCAGTTCAGCCAGTTTTGTTTCCACAGCTGAGACGTGGGCTCGTAATGGAGCAGTGACAGTGTCTTCATAAATCTTGAGTTTGCTGACCAGTGCGCCCACCTTGTCTTCTCCCTCTCTCCACTGCAATGTTGCAAGGTAGCAAGAATACATTTCTGGCCCAAGTCGTGCAAATTTTAACCACATCTGGGATGTGCACTGGACACCATCTGGACTTTTAGGGAATCTCTCATCCTCTGAAAAGATTATCTCCAGTACAGCTAATTCCCTTAAGCACCGGATACCTTGTTCCATCGTGTTCCACTGTCCTTGCTGTACGTGGAGGTCCTCCTTACAAAGATATCTCTCCCTCACGCTTGACAACAGTCGCCGCCAGAGGCTGAGAGTTTCCTGTCTCTTTCCAATGCCCTGATCAATGACAACATCTCGAGACAGGGATCCCAGCTGCCTTGCCTCACTCCCATCTAGAATTGTATCATTGGCTGCAGCATCCCAGATTTGAAGTAGCCAGGTCAAGATGGACTCATTTGCCTGTCGTGTGAACTCTCTCCGGAGCTCACGCAGCTCTCCCAGGGATAGGGACCGGGTGATTATTTCTGGCTCCATTTCTTCTGCTTGAGATGAAGGTCCTGACTCTTCGTCGTCATTCACTACACAAACTGATTTGGTCTTTGATTTTCTTTTCTGGACAGGGGCAACTGCTATCGGTTTCTGTTGTCCTTCTGGCTCCTCCATGGTTTGTGTGCACATGGTGCTGGTTGATTTGTTTCCCTTTCTCTCTGGCTCAGCTGTGGTTTGTGTGGGCATGGTGCTGGTTGATGTATCTCTTCTCCTCTCTGACTCAGTCATGGTCTGGGTGGACATGGTGCTGGTTGATGAACTCTCTTCCTTTCTGGCTCATCCGTGGTTTGGGTGGACATGATGCCTGTGGATTTGCTCCTTTTCTCCTCCTCCTGATGATGCTGTATCACACCAAGCAGTGTGCGGTAGACAGTGGCCAGGGCCCAGCAGGTTGCTGTGAGCTGCACATGTCTGGGACTACCAGAGCATCTTCCTTTCACATAGCTTAGCATTTTGGCAGGGTCCTGCAGTTGTTCCGGGGTGAATTTCCAGATCATTTGAGGAGAGAAGGTCTCCAAATACTGGCCCATATCTTCCCACTTCCCGTGCCACTCAACATCATCCGCTCCCAGGGCAGGCTTCCAGCAAGTCTCCTTAGAGAGCCCAGTTCTGACCCTAAACATGGTGTATACAGTACAGAGGAGACAAAGCAACACTAACAGCACTAACAGTAAGATTATGCTGTCCCTAACATCAAAAGGAAGCTCAATATTTTCAATGATTGTTGTAGCAGAGGTGAAAAGGTGGAAGTAACCATCTCCGCCTGTTTTCCCCACAGTCTGGGTGCTATTTTTAATGAGACCCCAGAGGTAACAACCCAAACCAGGACAGGCACACCAGACTGATTATACATTCACAATGAAATTCATTGCTTCTGATGTTATGACAACATAAACATAGTATATTAATACAGCAATTTTGATCCTTCTCCCTGGTATTAAAGAGAGCATCAAAATAGGCACATGGTTCCCCATGTGTCGAAATATGAACAGGCCCAGATACACCATCCACATGAATACATCAAGCAACATGGTAGTCAGGGAGTTTCTGTATCCAAATACACAAAATGAAATTGTAATTCTGACTTCTCTCTCGTGGCCCCACGTTGGGCGCCAAAAGATGTGCTGGTTTAAAGGTGAACCAGCAGGGGAAATGAACTCACCATGAGAGAGATTATAAGTCAGACCTAAAATTTAATAATAATATTACAATAACAACACTGACACACAAGGGAGATTGCTTTCAACTCACAAAACCTGTCTTGGTTTGAGATAAGCAACTGCCAACCCCCCCAAGCACAGAGAGAAAAGCCTCCCTCCTAACACCAGGGAAAGGGAGGAAAAGAGAGGGGAAAGAAAAAAAACACTTCAAACTGCATTTATACTAAATCTACATATATTTTTCACAGAAAGAAAGAGACAATTAGAAGAGAGTACAAATATACACTCACACAAGTCTACAACAATAAGTTCCCCACCTCAACATCTTAACGAACACACAAATTCTACTGTCCTAACTACACATTACTTAAGAAGAAGCTTATTCCCCAGGGAGACAAACCCAAGCAGAAAGGAGAGACCCAGAACAACACATTTTACTTTCCTGAGGTACCCTGTGAGCCAGTGGTGGGCCTGGTCCTCTTCATGCCCCCTGGGACAGCATCGTGAGTCCTCCCAAGAGGAGGGCTGAGAAGCGACTGCCTTAACCACTCCCACACTGGTTCCTACTTCCCTGGAGATGATGTCATAATGTGGTATGGAATACAAAATTACTGGCTAGAAGAGGTCAGCTGTTAGCTCAGCTCAGCTCAAGTCAGCTGACAGCTTCGGCCTAGTCCACACTTCAGAGCCCAAATCTAGGCCCACCTGGGTGAACCCATAACAAAACCCCAGCAGTATAACCCAGTGTCCTGGGGCACAAACCCAAGGGGGTTTGTTTGCCCTTGTGCTGAGACCCCTGTGGTTCCCCCAAGTCCAGAGCAAAAGGAAAAGAAAAACCTGTTGGTGCAGGCGAGGGCTGTGGTCTGGGCGAGAGCGGGGATCTCCTCCTGTCAAGGTCCTGCTGCTGCTCTGGATCCGACGAGAGGTTCCCGAGGTCTTCTTACCCACCACTTATGTACCCTCAGGGAGCACTCAGTCCCTCCCCCTGGGCGGGGACTCACACAATGGGTGATTAACTCTGGGAGCCAGGGGGTGTTGAGCTGTTGATGGCCCATTAGCAGCTCCGCCCCCCTCAGGCTGAGTGTGAAGGTGATAATGGCTTCCTGGGCAGCTGCTGCTAATGGCCCATTGACCTTGGGGAATGAATAGAGGGGGTAGAATACACAGCTTTGATCACTCCCCACACAGGGTTAGCTGGTCCCTCCTACTGAACTAGGACAGGTTGTAATGATGAGAATGTACACTAGAGCAAAGATCTATGGCATTTTCCACTTACAACAAAAAGAGTAGCCCAATTTAGGAACATTCCATGATCAACCCCTTATAATTAATGTAATGCTCAGTGCAAAGAACTAAATGGCAAACACCGAGCATGATGTATACATTTTGTTTTCCAAATATTTTGCTCCTATGTCCTGGCTGCCAGGGAATACCAGTGGTAGCATAAATACGTCATTGATAATTAGTCAGGCTGCCCTACTAATGACAGAAACTGTGACTATCAAAAATGATTTTAAAAGATTTCTTAAATAATATCTGTCACTTAGAAGTTCATTAAAGAGTCATATTTAAAAAGCAACAAATACCGTGCTGCTTGCAGATGAGGTTTGTAATATAATATTGTAAAGATTGCTGTGTTTAGCTAAATTAACCATCAGTAAATATAGCCTAGATAATTAAGTATACAACACAGATACTCACTTATTTTCCTTCTCCCTTTCCCCTGCTGTAATTATCTCTTTTACTATCATAAAACAACTCAAACTTTAAAAAATATGTGAGACATCACTTTTTTTTCTGGTGTGGTAAATCCCTGCAGGCTCTCTAATATTCACATTACTTTAAAGGTTTTTGAGGTTTACTTTCATGTATTAAAAGAAACTGGATAGAATGAGAAAAGTAGGAGATATGTGGAACCAGAGTCACTCTTGTTGTGTGGCTTCACTATTCTCCACTTGGCCTACACTGTGTGTATTCATTCACACCATCTACATTCATACACATTCATTCATGCCTGACCCTGTAGGATAAGTGCAACATTAATCTGAGGAAAAAAGGGAAGTAATCAATTTTCACTACATATAGGGAATTAAATTCCTCAAAGTAACCTCAGAATAAGGAAGAAGCTGAAAGGGGGTTAGGTTTTAGAAAACTTCAGTTTGAATAAAATTGATCTTTTGCTCAAAGTATTTAATTAGGTTGAATTTGGTTTTGTCTGTTTGTTTTGGAGTTTCATTTTTTAAAAATGCTTTTTTTTTCTCTTTGAAAGTATAGAAATACATTGAACAATCTTTGCTCAGTGTAAAAGTTTTCTGACTGCAACAAATACTTATCAGGTACTCCAGTTAATATGACTTATGATTAACAGTGAGCTGCCATGGTAGTTCACAGTTTCATTACTAAGGCAATCATTTCTCAGGCAATATCTGTATACTGGACAGTACAATATAGTGTAGTAAAAGAACTTTTCTATCCTGAGATGGTACCTGAGCCTGGAAACATGTATTGCTTGGTGTACTTGAATGATGGCAGACATTTTTTTAGGGAGAAGTGCAAGTAACTGCAGAGTCCAGGAATGCTCCACTGAGAAGCTGGAGTGGGGAAACTGAGTTCAAGGAAGTGGTGAGACAAAATAAAAATCCACACAATAAGCTAAGCTTTGTATAAGTGCCTTTCTGTAGAGGAGCTTAAGGAAAAAAATATGTCAGACTCTTTTTTCCAATGTCTGGATTCATTAGCAGAATTAAAAACAAAACTGAAGGTTAGAAGAAATAATACAAAATAACGACCGGAGACAATGGAAGTATAAAGGATAAAGTCAGGCATGCGTCCAAGGTTTTGGGCTTATAAACTTTTAAACCTGTACTTTTCTAAATTTTTGGATAGTTACTATTTTATCCTACAGAGACGAATATTAATTTCTTGTAATTTTATACCAAGCACCCCCTGAAGTGTAGGGTAAGAGACTTGTCACCTGACTTTTCTTACCTTCAGTTAGATAGTTTTCTCTGTGCTAGCTAAACTTATTCTGCACTTAATATATAGAAGTCAATACTTGTGGGGAATTGGCTAGTCCATTTGTTACTGTCAGTTAACTTACGATGGGTGAAATTACCTTCTAGATCTGCACTGATTATAGAGCAATATTAGAGGAATATCTGAGAGTAGATAGCTGGCTTGCAAGAGCAGCAGGATTGATTCATTTTAGCTACAGCTTTTGGCTTGGCTTTTAAGGAAAGTGCAGTAAAGTTTTCTTTCTATATAGATTTATAGAGTGGTGGGAATAGAAAAGTAGGTAAAGACTGCTACGATAGACTGGACTTATTAATATACGTTTATCAGGCAAAAATGAATCATTCCATTCTAGTTTCCAGGACTCTCAACATAAATTTATTATGCAGAGTGTCTGAATAAGGAATAGCAAGAAATATTTTGTGAATTTATCATGAACTGAATTTAGAAATAGACTGTTAATGAGAAATCATGTGGGAAAAAATTATCAAGCAGCAATCTATTCTTAAATTTCTGAATTGGGCAACAAACAGGCTTCTGACTTCTGTGGAAAGCAGATTTTCCTCTTCAGTTTGAAAGTAATGGAAAAAAATATTTTTCTATTTAAAGGATGAATGATGGACATGGAATTAACTTTTTACAGTAAACCTGAAGCTCAGTATTCATAAGATGACTCTTAGACTAAATAATTGTGGAAACAGCCTGTTCAACTCACTGGAGCTTAAAAATTGCACAGTTTCCAGCCTTCACCTTTTGCCACCATGTGTGTAGAGTGAGCATTCACAAGAATATGGCTATGAGTAAACTTACTGAAAGAAAAGAGAAAAAGAATGACTTATGCATGGTAAGGGCTGAATGAAAGGGTAATTACACATATTTCCTGAGTCACTTTTAAGTGTAATTTGCCAGAGTAAACATAAAATGAGAATTTCTGCCAGATTCATAGGGAAAAATATTGTGCACTGTGTTCTATGTTTGTTTTGTGTGGTTTTTTTCCTTGACATAGAAGGCAACTCATTAAATCCTGCAGATCCCAACAAAACAGAGCAAAAACGTTGAAATTTACTATATAGCTTTGTATAAGTTTTCTGAGTAGTCGTTCCAGGGAATTTAGTCACTGTATTTCCAGGAGTTCCCTTCAGGGGAGAATAAGTTTACTTTGGAGCTATTCCATGAAAAAGGGGACTGATAAAAGCAAAGGTAATGGTAATAGAAGTTGAAGACCAAAAATAAACCCTTAAAAGCAAATTCGATACCTTCATGAAAGATCACTGTGGCTAATTACCATAATTTCTTTCTTGAGAGAGTTAGAGTACTTGGGTTGTACAATAGCATTGGGTGGGGAGATGGGAATTTTTAGAGAGAGGTAATTACTTAGTTTCTTTTGCAAAATTAATTTCTTATTTTTCTAGTCTTTTATCTGTGGCTGCCAGTGTTTCTTAACCATCTGCAAGTAAGCTCTGGCAAAGAGCTTAAAAATGTGGGATTTAGGTCTCTTTTGAACAGTAATGATAAATATGCATGTAGACAAGAGTTTTTCTATATGATGAAAAGATTTGCAACTAATTATTTTGAAGGTTAAAATCACATACAATGTAACTTTGGTGGTCTTTAAGCAACTTATAAGAGCCCTTTCCTTTAATTTTGTATTTAGACTCATTACATTTTATACTGTTGTACAACAGTCCTAGTTATATGATCACACACTCACTCACTCACTCACTCACTCACTCACTCACTCACTCACTCACTCACATACACACACACACATCTATCTATCTCGATCTATCTCGATCTATCTCTATAATCTCTATCTCTATATCTGAACCTAATCTATATCTATCTATATCATCTATCTATATAAATATCTATATATCATCTATATATCTATATCGATCTATATTTAATCCATATGTCATCTATCTATATCTATCTATCTATCTATATCTATGTCTATATCTAAATATATCTATATCTATCTACACACACATTTGTATGGAAACAGTGTAGCTCTCTCTATGGTTTTTCTGCCATTAAATATTTCAGAAATTAAAAAAGTAACACATAGTAACTTCTATGGTAAATGAATAAAAATAAAATTTTAGGTAGATATACAAAACTTCAAAAATTCATGACTATCAAACTTGTCTCTGAGGCTGGCCTCCTTGAATGCCTGGGGAGAGATAAAAACTCAAAATCCATTAAGTTTTTCTACAGCTATGCAATTACAGGCCTTGTTGAAAAGCTTAGCAGGGTGTTCCAGAACTTACCTCAACACTGTATCTGATCATTAGTTAATGGTAATTTTGGAACTATCTCTTAGGCATCACAATTGCTGACCAAACTAAAACATGAAATAAATGGAAAGGAAATGAAAGTCTTTTATATAAAGCTCTAGAATTGTGTACAGAACTCAGAATTACTGTGGGGGAATTTCCCAGGGGGCAAATATCTTTCCCAGTTGATAAAGTAGTTTTGACTACTGAAAGATGGGGATAAAATAGTTTACAAAAAAAAGACGTAACATTAAGTAAATAGCTCAATAAAGATATGTGGTGTAACATATGAACAAATATTTTATTGTAGAAAGGTTTATTGTGCTATAACATTAAAACTAGTAGAGCACTTTTCTAAAGTTATTTTTGAATAACCTTTTAAATTATTGATATTGTAATGCATTAAAATGTCAAAGATATTTATGGTTGCTGGATTCTCTCAGAAAAAGTCCCTGCAGAATTGAGGGATATTTTGAAGTACAGTAAAAGTAGACTTTTTTTTAAAAATCAATTGCAAGTTAGACCTAATAACTTAAATAGAAAAAGAGAAAATCTTCTTCGCTTTTCTGAAGGTAGAAGAAAAGCATTTTTTGCTAGCAAAACTATGAGTTCTTTACTTTTTTTCCTTATCCCAGAAATCATTAAAACCTTTATTATGCCCAACCCAACTTATCTGAAAAATCCATCACTATCACATTTCAATGTTCTTCCTATTTCCCTATTCATGTGCCTTTTCTAGGATTTTCTTTGAATTGCTGAGGGGTATCCTAACACCTTACTTTTTCACCAGCAGTGATTATCATCTGCAGCATGCAGCGAATATGACTGTGGAGACTAGACAGAGGGGTGATCAGACTGCAGACATCTATTACTTCTGGTCTTTTAGACTACTTTTCCTAATATTTGGAGGCCTTAATGTATTTCTTGTGCTCCATACTGGATTTGTATTGTTAAAAAGAAGCATACAGAAAAATATTACATTTGTTTTTCTTTTCCCAATTTCCATGAAAAGAGGGGATATAACATTTATCTTTCTTACAGTCTTAATATTGCCAGGAAATTTCCATGATGCTGCAAACTAGTACTATCTGGCAAGTTTTTGATGGCACTGCTGAGACATCTCTCAATTTCTTCAAATGCTTCTTGTCTTGCGCCATATCTGTCTGTTAACAGACAGACAAGAACTGCAGCTGTATCTATAGAGACATAATGCAGATTATTTTTCCTTAAAAATATTGTAGTTTATAATTCTGGTTATTCCCCAACAGGGAAATATAATACTCTACCTTCCTTCTTTTAATCTCAAATTACTCATCACAAAGTATTGAAGAATTTCATTATTTCAGTGCAATCTTTTTTCTTTTTTTATGCAGCCTATATTGAGGTGTGTCCATAGTGATCTAGGACTGTTGGTTAATAAAATAAATTAGAACTGTCTTGTTTAGAGGTAAAATAGTCTTTAATAGCACAAAAACTAAAGAAAATTTCCTGTGATACCATAATACATTGACGTCAATTTTTTCCAAATGTGTTTATTAGGGACTGTATTGATGAGTAAATAGCTCTTTTGGTGAAGTTGCAATTTGAATTGTTTTGTCAAAGCAAGGTTTTTGTTTTTTTTCATTGATGCAAATAGGGAAGAAACAAACATTGAATTTATTATAAT
The DNA here is from genome assembly GCF_047495875.1 of Pithys albifrons albifrons. Taxonomy (NCBI): domain Eukaryota; kingdom Metazoa; phylum Chordata; class Aves; order Passeriformes; family Thamnophilidae; genus Pithys; species Pithys albifrons. The sequence goes on along the minus strand of NC_092497.1, from coordinate 36,320,137 downwards.
TTAATTTTTATGGTAATCTGAAAGTGTTGGTTTTGGATACTGCCAAAAAATTATGAAGTCCCAATCACATTGCAAAAAGAAATGAAAACAAACAAACCAACCTCTCCCCCACCTCAAAACCCAACCCAAAACAGCCTAAAGAATCTTTGTTTGGACTAAGATTTCTTAATTTGACATGTGATGTTTGCCTCTTCCTTGCATTGGTCCACTACAGAATCCCACTGTATAAAATGTAAAATGCTACTATTGCTCACTCATTCACTTCTGTGGTACAGTATATCATTATTAAGACAAAATATCACTTAAAATTTAAGCAAGGGTTTCCTCTAAAATCAGTATGAATTAGAAATGCATAATCAACTTTCCTTGTGTAAAACAGTTCTATAATTCAACAAAAATTTCAGTATAATACAAAATATAAATGCTCAAAGAATTAAAGTTTTTTTCAACTTACTGAAATTCTTATTTTCAAAATTTGTTTAGTTATTATTTTAATTGGAAGAATATGTCCCTGAAAACCTATTCAGGAAACCAGGAACACATTGGAAATTTTCAAAGCATGTCAATGAAGAAATACATTTCATAGTGACAAGTCTAGAATCATTGCTAGAATGCTTATGATGATCTTAGATAATGGCAAGAGCTGAGAGTAGGTAAGAGTTTAATGAAGGTTTTATTATCCATAGCAAGTATATCCTAATCTAGGCTGCAAATGTGTTGAAACATAGCAAAACAGCAGCATGAAACAACTGTTTTCCAAAGTGAAATTTTGTTTATCAGGGTAATTGTCTCCTATATTCTCTAGTTTAGAATTAAAGGGAGCAAATGGGCAGGATGTTCCTGTTCCTACTCAGAAGCACAAGCCCTTCTTGTCTTGTGCCTTCTGGCTGCAGAGACAACTTGGAGCTAGTAAAAATCAATGAAAGTGGATTGTATGAGTCAAAAAAGGACAAGAGGAAAGAGAATAAAAGTAGAGGTGTTACTTTCCTTGCTATTATCCCAAAAGGACTCAAAACCACTTTTGCAGGTGATATCCTCTGCAATGGGGTGCAGGCTTTCTAAAGAGGTGGATACCACTTGGTATCATAAAACTGACATCAGGATTTACTGAATGGTGCACAAGTGAAAAGTATGGCTGCTCACTGTGGTGTGAGGCTTTAAGAAATTACAGCATGCTGTTTCATTCTTTATATTTATCCAAATGCATTGCACTTTTCCATAAAATACACTTAATTTGTAATATCAGAAATTTCTTCCTAAACTGTGAAAGCATGCAAGTGTGCTGCTGTCTGAATATGCACATGTTGCCTGGATTTCTGACTCCATCCTCTCCATAGAACCTTTTTAAAGATCTGCTTTTGTTTTACAAAGATCTGTGGTGTTGGGAAGGTCACACTGCTCACTGCAGTACTGTAACAAGTGTTACACAGCTGAGGACCCAGGCTCACACCATCCAAGAAAAGTCCTAGCAGGGTGTGGCTTCCTGGCATTAGTATTGTCATTCTTGACCCATTCCACCCTTTTTCTGTCTTCCCTGTTCTTAGCAGCTGTACATCCTTTCTTGCTGTCTCGGTTTGAGGGGAAAAACCAAAATGTTTTACCCACAAGCAGGGGAGGGGCCTCCTCCACAATAATCACACCACTCTTTATCAAATTTAAGAAAAGGAATTTTAATACAAGAAGGATAACTGCTATATATATATATATATATGTAAACAGACTAGTGCAACCCACTTCCCCAACACCATAAGAGAAAAAGAAAAAAAAAAAAAAAAAAAACAACAACAACAAAACCCAGCAGGTTTTCCTCCGGGAGAAAAGGTTATACTTAAGTGTCCTTGTCACAACCCGGCTGGCTGCAGAGTGAGTTTCAGTCCCTCTCCAGCGAAACAGACGAGCAGTGGGCTTTCAGATGGACTCAGTCTCTTCCCCCTGTGTTCCCCGTCCAAGAAGCAGAAAGGTACGAGCAACCAGCAGCAAATCCAAGGCAGGTAGCAGCACGGCAGGAAAACAGCCGTCCGAAGTAGGCAGCGGCAAGACAGCCAGGGAAAACCCCAGCAGTAACCAGCAGGGCAGCCTGCCTCCTTGGAGCCCCCACTCCCCCGTTCCGCCGAGCCAAGACTGAGGAGAATATCCAAAAAAAACCCAAAAGAGACAAACCTGCCCCCACCCCAGCGATCACAGTTAACTGCTTCTTTTGTTAACTGCTGGCCTGGGCAGTTAAGTGGCAGGGGAGAGAATTTACATAATAATCCCAAACTACAACACTTGCAAACTATTATGAATTCTAGGTCATGAGAGGAACTCTTTCTGTGGTCCATACAAGGTAATTGAGAATGTGAGAGGATTTTTTGTAGGCAGACTGCAAGTCTGATGTCTTGTGATCTTTCCTTTGATTTATTTTTAACTTACATTTGCAGTATCCTTTTCATATAAGAAAGTCATAGTCCTGGTTTGGATTGGGAAATTTCCAGAGACAGACATTTCATTTATTTTTTTTCTTGAACACATACTAGGAAGAGAACTCTACTTATCTTCCCTGCTTTACAATATTAATATCTTAAGTAATCTGTGGAGAAACTTACCCTTTTTCTTATGCCTTCCAGTCCTTCCTAGAGTTAAAAGAGCATTAATAATTTAAAGTGTTCTCCATTTCCATGTGGCATTGACAAGAATAAATAGATATTTCTGCTGCATTTTGACAAAATTTGAATGAGCTGAAAACAACTCAAAACAGGTCATGCCTGAATTTTAAACAAAGGCTTAAGAGAGAATAACGTGTGTTCATAAATATTTTTGAATTGTCACTGTTCTGAAGTGCTTCCAAGGGGTAGGAGCTTTTTCTCTTGAATATTCCAGCTGATCTACGGTCTGAAAAGCCTTTTGTAACAGGTAAAGCTCCCTTTCGTTCCTTGCTAATAAACTTAGCAAGAGCAGTTTTTTTTAACAGTCAAGCTAGGTTAACAGTCATCCATCTAAGCTTAGAATCCACAGCTCCATTCTTCTTGTGTGCCAGTTTTATCTGTTTTGGACTAGACTTGGTGACTAATGCGTGCTGTTTGATCTAGTTGGCAGAGCAAAAAAGGAGGAATGAAAGTAAGCATGAGGGACATTTTGCTTCTCTTGTAGAATCAGAATGACAGTGTTGGTTGGGGCACAGATTTTGAAATAGAGCTTTTCCCTATAGCTAGTATAAACAGAATAGAATTAATTACAAATTAATTTACTAATTCTTTGTACAAAATTATAGGCATATTTTCACACAAAAATCCCAGGAAAATGCACTAGATTAAGAACTGGTAAGATACCGAAGTGGTCTTGCAATTTTATTAGTTTTTGGGTGAAGTCCAACAAGATGCTGAGCTCTCAGCTGAAATCACAAGAAACTCAACACCCTCAAGTCCCTCAACACTTTGTAAGTTCAGTCATGTTGACAGTCTTTAACACATTGACCCAAAATCTGTGGCTTTGTGTGTCACATCTGTACTACAAGCAGTGAATATTGATATTTTTTTCTAAAAGTGAAAGCATTTTTGTCCATTATTAAGAGAAAACCTAGTTTTTTACAGATACTGTTAAAATACTTGTTCAGTAATTTCATTTCCATAGAAGAAAACACTCCAGTGTAGTCCTAGTATCCTTTAATAAGCATATTTTACCTAATGTATAGTTTCTAATGAAGTTTAAAAGGTGTTGAATTAAAGACCTTTTAACTGATAGTTTAACTCTTATTCAATATATTTTAGTCACAAGTTTTATTCAAATATTTTTAAAAAGATGAAGTGATGTCACCTATAAAGCTTAAATTAAAACATTATTGTTTTCCATCTAGATTTCTGGTGAAAAGGACTGCATTGAGATGAATGAAGTGGTTTGGGACTACAAAATATTTTCCATTCCTGAAAGCATGTCAGACTACAGACACTGTGCAGAGCTTTATGAGCTCAAAAACCTGTTTGTGTAATACACTCTGGGAAAGTGCAACAAGAATCGTCCCTGTGACTATTCATCAAGTATTGAAAAAACTTGATTGTTTTGATACCCTTTGCTTGACTATTTCAATATTTTCTATATGAGATTGCTGGCAAAAATATTTGTGCAAATGACACACATGGAACATCTATATAAAGTAGACTTTAATACACTAACCTTCAGTAATCCCACTGGAAGACATAATTAAAAAATACAAATATCCTAAAAATCTAATACATTGTCAATGTTTAGATAAAAAGTTCTAGGTAATTTGAAGTTTGAAATAATTAGTGAAAAAATATAGTATGATTATTGGCTATGATCAAATTAGCCATGTCTTTCAGTTTATGCTTCAAAAAGAGATGATTGTAGCATAAGAAAGAACCCACAAAATCTATACCTAATGACTGCTGAGATCCCAGCAAAGATCTCAGCTGACAAATTGCAGTAATGAAGAGGAAGCCATAAATCTGCCATTTTTGTGGTAAGTGATCCTTCTGTTGACTTGTTTGAAAACATTACAGATTGGAGAAACAAAACTGAGAAGGAAACATTTTTCTAGGATTAATTTTTATTTTTAAACAAGGACAACATTTGGCACAAGGAACAATTTCTTTAAGTGTGGCCCATGATGTGTCCACAATATCACATGGAGAAAAACAAACTTTGCCTCCTTTCTCTTTTTCTTAGATACATATTCTGTTTTACACTCATCTCTGTGTATACTTGTTGACTGTAGAAGACATGAGTAGACAGAGGCAGAATTACTGTTTCCTTAGACATCACTGCATGAACCACAGGGTTATTTTGTCCTGCGATACTTGTATTTAGAAAGGGATGAGGACATTTGATGATCTATTTCCTCTTTTGTAGCTTCAAAAGAGCAACAGGAAAGTAATATTCTCCTATTAACTGCTGCTTCTCACATAGTTTTGCTCCTAGTGAGTGTCCTGTAGTCTTTTCCTCAGACTGCCACTCTTTCTAGATGAGGCATCAGCTTATCCTAATTCAGAAATATCACTGCACCTCTCAGGAAAGCTGATTCTAAGACTCCGTTTTTGCTGTTCCCTTAAGTTGAATATATAGTCTTTGAAGACTGCAAAAAACCCTGCAGACTGAAGATATGCTTCTGGCTCCTAAAAGTACTCTCCCACATCTGCAAACTGTTTTCCTCAAAATGTGAATGTTTTATATTTTACTTGACAGTGCAGCTGTTCGTATCCTACATTCATATATACATACATATATATGTATGTATTTATGTATATGTGTGTATATATATGTATACATATATATGATTTTTACATCACTGCAGTCAGATACTTCCCTCTTTGGCTTCTTTAATTACCTGACTGATTTTACTTTCTGAAATATTCTACTCCAAGCCTGAAAGTATATACTTTAAGCAGGATTTTAATACAATGTCATATAGATTATAGTCTAGTTATTTACTGAGCCATACAATTAAAAGGGATTTAACAGTGTTGTGCCCTACATTTGCTGTTTTTACTCATTATTCAGGCTCCAATCATGCAGTATATTCACTGGAGGTTATAGGAAAGGAGGGGGCATAGCAGGCTGAGTCCTCAGATCACAGAGAATGGTTGCCCTTGGCATATATTTTACTATAATATGATGAAGAAGAAATATAAAATAATATCAAGCAAAAGAAATTGCAACAGCTCCTTGGGTGTTTAAATCAAGAGTTTACACATGACAAAATACTATGTTCATCTTTGATCTCTCTCAAACCCTAGGATGCTTCTAAGTTTCTCTTGTTAAATTGCAAAGGAGCAAAATAAATGGATTTCTTAAACCAAATCAGTTCCAGGATTCAGAAATAAATGATCAGTAATTCCCAGCATGTACACTACTGCATTGTCTGGAGGGAAAACCACAGTTACAATATTTTTCACAACAACTTATGGACAAAGGCCAACTGCTCAGTTCTTACAGGACTGCTTTTAGGAGCATAGAGAGCAGCATAGAGGCTTTTCTGCCTTGGAATGAGTCACAGTGTCTCCCGTAGCCTCTTTTGCTTTATGGGATTAGCTAATCTGATTGAGGTAATCAGAAAATCACTATGTAACGAGTCAGATTATTCCTAACCAACAAAATTCATAAGTAAAATGAGGCAAGACCCTGGAGAGAAGTGAAATGAGGCAAGACCTTGGACTGCAATGAGAAGCACAGGAGGGAGAAAAGCATATTGGGTACTAAACCGTTTGAATCACAGAAGAATGTACCTGGCTTTGACAATGTCACTCGAAGATTCAATCATTAAGAAAGTAAGTAGTGTGTTTTTAGTGTTTCAAGAGGAAGTTTTCTATGTCTAAGTTCAAATGGAACCTCCTGTACCTGCTCACCAATTTCATACTTATGAAGCACTGTAGAAAACATGCCTTCTGCTTGTTCTTTGGAGTAAATGTCCCTCACAGAGGGTTGAACATAATGTTCTGCATAGTAGAAATATAGACATACATTTCAAACACATGATGTGCAATTGGTTTCCTCATTGTGAACCAGACAGTAAAATGAAATAAATGGTAAAAGAAATACTTACATGTACAGGATTGTGTAAATACAAGCTATTTATGTAAGTGAAATTGAATTTTCAGTTCCAGTATTGAAGAGGAAGGAATTTAATGGCAATTTCTTATTTTATATATGCAGTACAAAATCTGCTCATTTGCTTTTATTTCTGACATTGAGAATCTTTATCTCTGCAAAGATAAGCTCCCACTAAAGTTTTATGTACTTCTGATTTTTCTTACTTATATAGTACTGTTCTATATTGGTATGTTATTAATACTATATTGTGGTAAATTATTCAGATTAAAGTGTACAGCTTGATATTAGGCTAGACTAATGCAAATGTCTTAATTGCATAAGAGAAATTAATGAGTAGTAACTGATTGCTTTGAATAAGACAGGAGTTTTTGTTAATTTAACATTAAAAATAACACAAAAACCCACCCCCAGCTCAAAAAAAGTAACATATTTGTGTGACTGACATAAATTTCTTGCTGTGCCCTTCACAAAAATGGAAAACATTGACTTATACAGCAATTAAAGTGCTGCTTTCACCAGATGACTAAGATTTGTAATTATGTGTTTCAGGGCCCAAATCCAACAAATCACTTAAGAGCACAGTAGAAATTAATCTCATGCTTAAGAGCTTTTCTGGATTGGGTCCTGAAATAGGAATACTTGCATTCCATGACTCAAATTCATCAGTTAATTTTCTTAAGAACTGTTAGGAAATTTTGTCTCCTAGTACAGAAAATAATGATGGTTGATTGTCTGGCATGAGTTAAAGCCTTTTTTCCTAAAAAGCAGTTCCTGACTTCTGTGGGGAAAAAGGATATTCTGCTTGCCTTGGTAAGTAATTTGACATTGTGCTGTGCATCTTACACTGTTCATAAAATAAAGCTCAATGTGTCCCTGTGCAGCATGGCTCTCAGCTGCTTATAAAACAACTCGACTGAGAGGCGTTTTAACCAAGCATCTTAGCTGAGATTTTGGCAATACATGATGATAACGATAGTGAGTTAAACATAAGAGAAGAAGAAACCTCACACGTTTTCTAATCATTTATTTGTCAAGCTGTTGTATGCAAATTATTGCTAGTCTACAGAAACTTAGTTTGTTTCACTAGTAGTATAGGATTTTACCTTACTCTCTAACACTTGCATTTTCACAAATATATTAATGGGAGTTTCAGGAGAAAAATTTGTTTCTACTGAAGTTAAACACTAACCCTTCTCTGAATTTTTTTTGGACACAACATCACCTTGACTATGTTTATTCTCAGTGTCCCTCTCCTGATTTAAGAATAGAATGAAATGAGCATCTCAAAGAGAACTACTAAAGTGTGACAGTTAAATCCAACACGGAATGAAGGGAAAGAAACCTATATTTCTCTCTCCCTTTCATGATTGCTCCATTCTTCAAACTCTCATTTTCAAAACCGTGAAAAGAAGAACTTAGCAATATGTGCTGGAAATCATCAGAAAGGCAGGCTAAGAAGAGAGGAGTTTCAGAGCTACACAGGCACTACCTTTTGATCCTCCGCTGTGTACAGTCTGGTTTTAAAAATTTGTTTTGATGCCAAATAGCTCCAGTTCTCCAGTCCTAAATATGTGGCGTTCATGAATCACTTCAGGTGATATGACTCTCTTTCTGACAAGTAGTTCCATATACATATCAGTCTAGTGAAATATTCTCAGTAATATACTCGGTAATTTCCTTTTTATCTTCTTTTCATATTCATTATATTTGAATATATCAACCTGGAGAAGCCTTAAAATTATAAAGTTTCATTCCTTTCTTTGCTCACTGTTTCTCAAAATTGTGTTTGTAAAGATGTTTTAATAAATCTTGATAAATCAGCTGCATTGCTGTTTATTACTGTGAGTTTTGCCCAAATTCCTAGCAATGACTTTCTGCTGATGTATTATACAGAGCTGAACACTGTAGGATACATTTTTATTTTCTAAAGGTAATCTCCTGGAAATGCTGACAGAAATTTACATTTGCTTCTACCTCATTAGAATGTTTAGGTGTAGAAATTTTTTTTTTAATTAAACTAAAATGTGCTATTTTCTAGGATATTCTCTTCTTTGCTAAAACTCAGGGAAATATTAGCATAAATAAACTAAGAATGAATGTTATTTTTTTACATTAGGTTGACATACACCTAGGAAGAGATATTACTCAGTATACTGTGCCTCAAAAGTCAATTTCCCTTTTACAGGTAAATCACTTTTTGCCACTTTGCTGAGAGCAAGGATTGTTTAAAATAGCAATGTCGATATAGCATGATATTTTCCCTTCCATCAACTTTGATGTCATGTTTAATAGTATGTTATTGTGTTATAGGTCCCAAGATGAAATGATTAGCATATGAATCATTTTCACTTTGACCCAGGAAAAATTGGGAAATGATAGGCTTGTCTAAAGGGTTTATCTTCAGAATGGTGGAAAGTGTAAAGCAGTCTAAAAGTGTTCTTTAATGATCCTTTTTATATGCAATGCAACTGAAGAAAAACATGACCTAGTACTGTACTATGAATTATGCTGAAATTTAACATTAATGAAGTACATGTATTTGCCATGAAAACTAATAGCAGTGTAGGTGCTCAGTGTCTAAAAAGCTGGTTTAACACTTCAGATATATTTGATGTGGCAGTTACCACCAAAAAATAAATATTTTCCAACAGTATGGGGTGTGATGTTTTTTTGTGAGAGTTGTAAATAATATTAACATCTAGGCTGCCACATTTGTCACAGGTCTTAGGAAACAGATCCTGTATAGTGTACTGAGTGCCTTGTACTTTTTGGATTATGTCAGGGTATTACTGTAGATGAGAGCAACCCCGCCTTTCCTGATGTGTTCCCATAATAAAGTAATCTGTCCTGGAAATGGTAAGCTACTGCTTCTTTTGGCCATGCCTTTTCAAAGTTTTTCTCTTGGGAGGCCATAAATAGTGTCAACAGATCAAATGGAATTACCTGAAAGGAGAAGCACAACATGTCAGACCAATGCCCAGCTATGTCTGATTAGTGGCTCTTACACCTAACTATTTCAAACAAAAAAAATTGTATTTTCCAGACATTGTGAGGAAGAATATCTGGTTTCAGTGCAACATGCTTTCAGTTATGTAGCATAGCATCAAATCATCACAGATCTGTTTTGCCAAGTTAATATTTTAAATTAGCTTAACAAGAGATTTCATATTATCTGTGAATATGAAGCAGTGGGCTAAAACCAAATCCCCTTGATTCCAAACCTTCATAATTTAAAGGGCTACAATTAATATTTAATGAAGAAGAAATGGTAGGAAAAGCATCCACAAGAGACTCAATGAAGAATTTTTATTCCCTTCTAAAAGCCCTCTTTTATTGTATAGGCTGATACAACATGTTTAGATAAAGTTTGATATAGTTAGAAGCTTTTTATAAAAAAAACCCAATATTAGAAATAAATTATGTTTTAGATTTGCATGGAATGGCTGGAGAATTTCCTGAAATGTATACAAATTCTTGTTTTAAGAAGGAAAATAATTTATTGCAAGCAGAATAAGAAAAAACATCAAGTCTTTATGTTACTAAGCTTGATGATAGAGATTAGAAATGTAATGGGTCTGAAAACAGCTCTCTGTCTTCAGTCAGCAGCTGAAATCCTTGGAAGTGACATAGATTAGGCCATCTGACTCACACTGACCAAGGAGATAGTCTACACCTTATTGTCCTAGTTCAGCAGGAGGGACCAGCTAACCCTGTGTGGGGGGTGATCAAAGCTGTGTATTCTACCCCCTCTATTCATTCCCCAAGGTCAATGGGCCATTAGCAGCAGCTGCCCAGGAAGCCATTATCACCTTCACACCCAGCCTGAGGGGGGTGGAGCTGCTAATGGGCCATCAACAGTTCAATACCCCCTGGCTCCCAGAGTTAATCACCCATTGTGTGAGTCCCCGCCCAGGGGGAGGGACTGAGAGCTCCCTGAGGGTACATAAGTGGTGGGTAAGAAGACCTCGGGAACCTCTCGTTGGATCCAGAGCAGCAGCAGGACCTCGACAGGAGGAGATCCCCAGTCTCGCTCAGACCACAGCCCTCGCCTGCACCAACAGGTTTTTCTTTTCCTTTTGCTCTGGACTTGGGGGAACCACAGGGGTCTCAGCACAAGGGCAAACAAACCCCCTTGGGTTTGTGCCCCAGGACACTGGGTTATACTGCTGGGGTTTTGTGAGTTGAAAGCAATTTCCCTTGTGTGTCAGTGTTATTGTAATATTATTAAATTTTAGGTCTGACTTATACTCTCTCTCGTGGTGAGTTCATTTCCCCTGCTGGTTCACCTTTAAACCAGCACACTTATGGCGTTAACCCACATATAAAAGGAGCAGGGAGCAAAGCATTCACTCTCTCGGTAATGGCTGCCTTCTGATGACTGTTGATATGCTGAAGTTCTGCTTCCCAGAAGGGTGGCTAACCATCACTGCTTGTGGGACATAGAGATTCACTGCTAACCCCTGTGTTGTGTATGTGCACATTGCTTTATTTTTCCATCTTTTTGCATAAATATAAACTGCCTATATTGTAACCCACAGTTTGTGTTATTTGCTTTTCTTTTTCCTCCAAGAACTTATCAGACAACGTGATTACTAAGGGCATGAAAGCAACACAATGAATAGAGTTGGATTTCTGTAATACCTTGGTAAAGTATGCTAAACTACTATTGTCACAACTACTTTAGATCTGCCTGAGTACAAACATTAGAACTTGCTTTGCAGTTTGACTTAAAAATTAATGAGAACTGGCAAAATATTGTGACTCTGATGGGGAATAATAGGATCTGAATTTTTTAAAGCCTTATTTTAAAATCCTCAGCAGCACTCTGGAAAAGAGTGTTGTCAATTACAGGTGACAGAGAGGAGCAAATCATATCCACAATTTCAGATGAAATATTTTAAAGAAAATTTAGAAAAATAAAAAATTAGTTAGAAAAAAATCATTAAAGAAGTTTAATAAATATATCTGGAGAACACAAACTTCTGTTGGAGAATCAATATTTGTATTCATCTGAATATGCCTGTTAATGCAAGAGATATCAGAGTGCTTAAAAACTGATAGAAAGGCAGTACAAGGGTAGGTTGTTCCTGTTGCTTTGTCTGCTGTCCTATGCAACTGAGAAAGGAGGCACTGTATCTCAGTTGGAAAATGGCACAACTAAAGAAGTGTTAATGTAAAAGACATGTCTCTTGAACACTCAGGCATGGAAAATTTTACAGGGTTTATTCTGGAGAAGCATCAATCACTAACTACAAATTCTCTCAGCATCTATTGCAGCTCTTTGTCTCAGTGTCCTGCATACACCAATGGCACTAATAGGTTTAGCAGCAATTCAGTGTTCAAATCAACCAGTGTGAAGGTTGAAACTGGATCCTAGATCATCTCTAATTTTGCTCCCACCTCCTGCATACAAAGGAACTTTTTAAACACCTAATGACTTTATCAGCTGAGAGGGTCTTGAGCTGTCCCTGTTCAAGTTGAAGTTATTACATTTTATCAGTCAGTTAAATATTCACTGATGCATAGAAAAAGTGTAATAATGACCTCTGGTGCTGACAGAGACCTGGGATAAAAAGAACCTGAAAGTGAGGCAGTATACAGTATTTATGTAGTAAGTGATCTTGGAGAAGTGATGAACTTGAATTGTGGAGCACCCTATAAATATAATATGAAATCAATAACGTTGCAGTAATTTGTCACAGGACTAACACTTAATAGGACCCTGCTACAAAATCTGACCAGACCTCTCTAAAATTGTCTGGTTTATCCATTATTTTGAGTGATGATCTTTCCAACACTGTCACTTTTAGTTTTCCAGTATTCAATGCACAGAATAAAATGTACTTTCTGCTTGTTGAGATTTAGTTTCTTTGCTGTAGGAGAAGTATGCAATACTCGTCTTTTTAATGTTTAAGGTCCTTGAAAAAATAGCTAGAACTCCAGAAGTAAATAAACAACATCAGGGAAGTTTTTCCTAGTGTTCATATTATTCCAGTGGATTTTAGTTTCAAAGTCCAGGTTGTTCAGACTGAAACTATGAAAAATAGTTCCAAATCACTGATATTTTATTGAATTATACACCCTCTCTTAGACTGCAAATGATTTTGACATTTGCGAAGCTATCTACATATCATGGTACATGATCAGTAGCAGCAGTTCACATTAGAAACCTCCATTTCATCCTCCTAACCCTAAAATGCCTGAAAAACTGTTTATCAGAAATTACACTTGATGAAATAATATTTTAGTGTGCAAGATTACCCAGTCTCTAACCTTTTAATGAAAGAATTAACAAAGAGGACAAGCTACCCCACTTTAATAGACCTTTGGGACTTTTTGTGTCCAAGAAGAACTATGGTTGAATTCATATAAATATTGGCAGAAAAAACTGCAGACTTACAATTTGAACTTGTTCTCTGACTCATTGTGGGGAAAATTCTGAATATGTCAGCTCACTGGTCAAGAAACAGATGGAAATTTTATGAATTACATAAAGAGAAAGTAAGAAAGGAAATAAATATAAATTCATATTATATTTATAGGGTGCTACTTGCTTTTATTTAATTTCTATTCTGCTTTTTACTTTTCCTTAGGTATATTATTATAGGTCTTTTTGTATTTCTTTACTATTCAAAAAAGTGTTGGTTTACTAAAAAGTTAGAGTCTTCAGATTTATTTGAAAAAGTATGAATGCTTAGTTTTGGCAAGCAATGTTTTGTGTATTTAGACATGGAAACAAGAATTTCTTGGACATTTTATATATGCACTTTTACGGTAATCTTCTTTGCACATATATTCTGAGCAACTGAAGAATTACCTGTGCATGTGTCCTTCAGCATTCAGGTGGTGTCCTTCAGTGTCAACAATTCTCCATAGCACACCATATGCCTCTGTGGAACAGGAAGCACTTTACTGTAAATATCTGCTCATAAAATCAGTAAAGGGAAAGGTGCAAAAATGTATTACAAAATTAATTTCAAAGTATCACCCAAAAATATAGATTAACTTGCCGAAGTAATGTAACAAATATATAGGTGTTTATGAAATATTCAATAAAAATTAGTAGACCTGATATTTTATCATTGTGGCAGCTTTAACAAAATCCATTGAGAAGATTTTAAAATGTTGGAGTCCAAGATAAGCCACAATATTTCTATTGCAAATGAGGCAAAGCAAAAACAATTTCTGAATATTAAATGGAGAATAGTAATATTTTAAAGTCAGTGCTTTGGGTCACAGCTTTTTTAAACATAGAGTTGAGATTTATAGGGGATGAAATACCCACCAGTACAGAGGTAAATATCTATTCATAGTTGCAAAACTGCAAATCCTAATGCTATATAAAGAAATGGCTGCTTAAATATCTAACTAGCCATGGTCATAGGAAATAACACAATCTGGGCATGTAATTATTGCAACTGCAGTGGTATCCTTTATTTAGTCAGGTCTACAACTTTCTTCTACATTTCATGTTCTTTATATGATTACTGCTGCAAGCAATAATAAGAAAATCAAATTTCTAGTAAACTGCCTGGTTTTTTCCTACTTCAGGAACTGCTGCACTCATTGTATCCAATCAAATCTACAAGCTATAGAATTCAATATATCATCTAAGGTTATGCAAATAAAACGCAATCAACATCATTAGAGCACAATCATTATTGCTTTTGTCAACATTAAATTGTTTTTGCAACATTCTTGTCATTGACCTCTGGCAGAACTATTGATAAGAGGTTGATTACTCACCATAGACTTTCTGGTTTTATGTCTAGGAAAAGGAAAAACAGTCCTGCTGTTAATAAATTGTTCATTTTCTGTTTCTTGGAAGAACTGGAAATCTACATACACATGGTATGAAAGGATAATGCTTCACATGTGGAGGGAATTTGGACATATATTCAATTACATCATTACTTCTCTCTTCATTTTCCTGATAAAATTACTCTCTTAATGCATTGCAATGTATGCCAAAGTTGGATGAAATTTTTGTTTTACTGTTTCAAGACATTTACAGTGCTGTCATAAAGGTACGAGTCTCTTTTCTATTGGCTTTACAAGCATTTTTACTACATGCCAACATTCTGATGAAGTCTATTACCTCTCAAAACATATCAGTCTTTTAAAATTTTTTCTCTATCAAGCTCATAAATTATAAAGTACTTTTTAAATAAAATATATTTTAATTAATTATATCTAACAAAAGAAATTACTTGGTGAAAATTTGTTCTCATCTGCATAGATGTAAACCATACCCTTGCAGGTGGCAAAAATTGCCAAGCTAGTGCAGACAAGATACCAGGCAAGAAAAATAGTTTAAAACACTCTGTGTTGATTGTTATGAAAGCCAGGCATTTTCCTGAATTGCAGTACAATGGGGAACTTGGTGGGATTTTTCTTTTCTTTTTTTTTCTCTCCAGGATGAAAACAGGAAAATGGCTGATCTTTTCATGGTAAGTATAATCTATGCAACAGGAACTAACCATCCCTTTCCAGAACTTCTTGTCTCTTTGGTAGTGATGCAGTTCTATGCAGCTTTCTCATGTCAAATAATTGCAGCAAGCAAATAAATACTTGTAGATGTAGGCATAATGAAGAACACAGACACTGACCATGATTGACCTTGTGTTTACTATTTTCCAGTTGTGATGCTGTGGTTTCAGCAAGTTTCTGGCTTTTTTTTTTTGGGGGGGGAGGGGGGGGGCGTGACTTTCACAAAGTTAGTTATGTACCTGGGCTTATGAACCTCCACATCTTTGTGTTCAAAGAAATATGTTCTTTGTATACTGCTATTTATGTTCATTAATTTAAAGATCTTAGAGCTCATGTGTGAAGGAACATTTGTTTTCAAAGTATTAAAAATGAGGTGAGAGAGGATTGCATTTTTATCTGCTGTTTGACATGAAAGCAAGAAGGGTGGAATATCTGAGTGATTGGTTACAAGTTCCAATAACTCCTGAAGAACATTCAGATGCTAATTTCTGTAACATACTGTAATAAAGGCATGTGATGATTCATAGTAGTAAATAGTATCTAGTACTCAAACAGCACATTTTACCTGATGATTTCAAAATACATCACCAATATTTAGTTATTTAACTCTCAAAACATCCTACAGTAGGTAAATATCAGTTTACCTTGCAAGAGATAGTTAGTCTGGTGGAATGAGTAGGAGAACCAAAAGTAAAACTTGTAGGTTGAAAAAAGAAGAGTTTAATAATTGAGAACAAAATAAAATATAATAAAGATAGTAAACAGTAATGATGAAGAAAAGGAAAGGAAAAAATCAAGCAAGTATGCACAGTACAATTGCTCACCACCTGCTGACCAATGCCTGACCCCCTTCCCAAACCCAGATCTGCTCCTGTTCTGGGTAGCTCCCCCAGTTTATATCCATCACATTCTATGGTGTGGAATATCGCTTTGAGCATTTCAAGTCACCTGTCCTGCCTATGCTTTTTCATGAGACACGCGCGCACACACACACACACACAAAAAAAAAAAAAGCCTTGCTTTATAAACATGAGTTAGAAAAACCCGAAATGTGTTTTCTGCATTATTCCCACTCTGAATCCAAAACACAGCAGTGTACCAACTACTAAGAAGATGTTAACTCTATCCCAGCTGAAACCAAGACACTAATTTACTTTGGAAGAAAATTTGAAAGATGCTGTTATAGTTCTAGAAATATATTTATGACTGGTTTAATATTCTCAGTCTATAGGGTAGAAACTCCTGTTTTGGTACACAAAATGAATAAAAGGTTTTGCAGCACAATTTTGGAGAAATGTAAAACGAAGGAGGGTCCTTTTCCATGAAAGCACTTGTAAGTAGATTAAGAATCAGGTCTTCCATTCCTTTGCTAATTTTCCCAGGATTAAGACATAATTTTGGAATTATATTCTTGAGAGCAGTATTTTTTTCTTGATGTTACTTAGAAGTTCACTGAAAGGTTACATACATAATTTTCAGTTTTAGTTCAGTTTCAAAAAGTAACACTTTAGTCCATCTGAACATGAGAGAATTCTGATTTCCAGTTGTTCATTAGTTAAAAACCTTCTATTAGAAACGAATATAGACTCAATGACTCATTTCACTCAAAGATTATTCAATTTATTGTCAGTCATATCTTCTGAAGTTTGCTTGTCCTGCTTCTTTCTGCAGTACTACTTCATGATGATCTCTTGGAAAAACATAATTTAATGAATTCTTGTCATTGGTGGCTCTGGTTCTTGGCAGCCTTATTCTATATGGGATTACCACGGTAATTTTTCCAATGCTTTTCTTTTTTTCTGGACTTTTTAACAACCTTCTTGGCTCTTTTGGCTCCTTGATATGCCCTGTTACTCTCCTAACTCTCCTAGAATTCTCTTTTGTGACCTTACTGATCTCAACTACTCTGTAGGATGCAACCCAGCAATAAGCTCTGGTTTAGAAGCGTACTTGTGCCTGTAATTACCAGCTATTTTCCATTAGGCAAAATGAAATATTACTTAAACACAAGAATATGTTTCACAATGATCTGTCTTACACTGTGATATAAATAAATGCTAATCAAATTTTAATTATTCATAAAAATGTTTTTTGCTTTTTCTAAAACTTCTGTGAGAATGTTTTCATTACTTTCATTGCTTGCTGGAATAGCTTTCTTATTCTAGTCTCTTCTCATGGGAGAAAAAAATCAAAATGTAAAGAGAAAGCATAATGTCTTGGCTATAATAACACTCATATGTTTTATTGCCTGTTTCTTCTACCTAGCAGCAATGGATAACCAGACAATATTCATGTTCCAATTACTTGGTAGTTTGGTTTCCAAAACCCAGATTTTGTCAGCATTGTGACTTGAGAGTTCTCTTCTTCTTTGAAAGTACACTGATCAAAACCCTAATTTGCTTATTTTAGGAGCAGTCCTGTAAAAATCGGTGTGGGAGTTGATGAAGATTATGATTCCAGGTTTCTCCCACGTGCATTTTGTCTCATTGGAGTCAGGAATGGTGAAAACAAATCAAGTTTTGTTTAACAGATTAAAAACTAGAAGTGTTATTCTTTAGTTAAAGTTGTTGTGTGTCATTGTTTCAGTGACTTTGAACTCTCTATTGACATTTAGTAATCCTGATTAAACAGAAATGTCTTAAAAATGTGGCTAATGTGCTCTGATGCAAAAATATTGAAATTTAGTTTCCAATATATTTTCATGTGTAATCTATATGGAGAACACCTGGAATAAAAATAAAAAGGTTTATTTTGTGAGCAACAAGTCTTTTTTTGAAGACCCACATTTCTTCTTAAACTGTGTTTTCAACATTTTACTTTAAAAGGGTCAATTCAAACAGATTTAATTCAGAATATCAAGGTTTATTGATCACCCCATGAATACTAGTTTTCACACCTTTCCACTTCTAAATTTGAAAGTCCTAAATGCTATTCAAGAGTTTAACTTTCAGAGATCTGACAGTAGTCCAGTTATCTAATTTTTTAATCTTTAGATGTCTTAAAAATACTTATGGAACTTGACTCTTGAGAAGGTGAAACTAGATGAAATATGATGCAAAATTTTCCTTTTAACAGCTGTAAACTTCTTGATCTTTTCCAAAGAATGGCAAGATTTTGTTGTTGGTCTGAGTTTGGAAACATCTGCCTTTGTTTCTGTAAGGTAGTTTGCTCTAATTGTATTTCATAGGGCAGTGGCCAGAAGAAATCCAATTAGG
The DNA here is from genome assembly GCF_047495875.1 of Pithys albifrons albifrons. Lineage (NCBI taxonomy): Eukaryota > Metazoa > Chordata > Aves > Passeriformes > Thamnophilidae > Pithys > Pithys albifrons. The sequence goes on along the minus strand of NC_092497.1, from coordinate 36,301,889 downwards.
ATAATAAATTACAGTGCCTTGAATTATATCAACCCATGCACTAAGATGAACCTCAAATACCCTCAAAATATGAAAAACACCCAACTTGGGAGCTATCAAAACACTGCCCTAATGGCCTGGATATGGAGTAGGATATACAGTCAAATTCAGAAATGAATTCCACTGCTTACAGGTCTCAAAATTTGAGAAAGTTAGTTCTTACCTCTCTCTGCTTATGCAGTTTTCATTAGTAGGTAGCTGGAACTGAAAGATGCAACGCCTATTGAATAATATGGGAGGAGTGGGCTGCACCTTAACAGAAAAGTTAACAGTCACATGAACAATCTCTGTCCAGATCATAGCTTCAAATGTCTAGACATGCAACTGTTGGGCAAAGAATTTCTTCACTGAGCCCCAAACCTAAGCTAAATCAAATAAAATAATAATAATTAAAAAAAAAGTCAGTGGAGGTTTATGGCTCTGCAGTTTGCAGCACTTTTGGCTGTTGAGTTGATTTTATGAGTTTGCTATAACTGGACAACTTATTTAGCTTGTAAAATAAATGTTTTGCAGAAATGATTTGTTTGTTTCACAGATGGAGCGACAAATACACAGCCTGAGGACCTGGATTGCATCCCTCACTTCATTTATCACAGTCCTTAGCCACAAGGTCCTCTAGCATTACTATTCGTTAATTGGAAGGTAAGTATTAATGTGTGGCATGCCAAATATATCTGAAAGATACATTCAGCCTCCCAGTAAAAAAAAGTTTCATGTTCCTGCCTCAGAGCCTGAAACTACCAAAAAATGCATATTGAGTGCAAAGTAAACAAGGACAGTCTTACACAATGGAGATCCTAAGTGTACACTGAATATTTTCAGACAGGTTCAAAACCCACTCAAGTCACCTCTGACAAAAAAATCTGTTGTGTTCTCAATATTACAGTTCAGAGAATTTGTTACAATATGATAAAGAGCCTACAGTATTTATTGAGTAACAAGAATTGTCATGCTAAGTATTATTGTACGCTGCAAGAACAATATGAAACAGCTACTGTGTATTAACATCCTTTAAGCTTTGTCACTATGTACAGAATGTCTAAGGATCATCCTGTCTGCTCTTCACCTTTAAAATGCCATTTTAATAGATTATACATGTAATATGGAACTGCAGCGTAAGACCGTGCAATTCTAGAGTAAAAAGGAATTTTAGTGGTTCAATTCAAGAAGACATTTTTATTTTATTTGTTTTATTGAAAGAGACAAAGTTAAAAGTCAAACTCTTCATGAGAACTTGAAAATGCAGAAAGATTTTTTTTCATGGCGATCAGCTGGGGGCAAAAATCATTCATAAATCTAGGTGGAGATATACCTCGAATAAACTGATTTTTGCATTTAAAGGAGATGAAAGTCAAGGTTTTCTCTATTAGAGCACTTATGAAAGATGGAGAAATCATGCTGAACCCCTCTTCCAAGCAGACTTATCAAAGAATTTTTACAAGTCTCATAAAATAAACAGCTACTAAACCCCAGTGTTTTCTACGTAAAAAGTATTTTATGATTGACAGAGTTGAACTGATCTTCAGCACAAATCTTAAGCAAATGATGCCATGGTGTACAAGTCCACTTTGGCTGCAGCACAGTGCAGGTGAAATCTCATATTAGGTTGAGGAAAGAATCAACTGTGTTTTATCTGACTATGCATATTATGAAGACTAATACAATAATAAAATCACACACACTGTAACTTTTTTATTGAAGGTATCTTTTTTTTTTCCAAATAATTTGAAAATTTTTTTTCTACCAACACTAATTAAAACAATTTTGACTGGCAGCTTCTCTAGTACCAGCTCCTTGTTCTGAAAACTCTAAACAAATGGAAGGAAAAAACCAGTATATGCACATGTTTGAACTTTGGCTATATAGTGTGCTCTGTTACCATATTTAAAAGCTCATCCATAGGAAATATTATACTATATAAATGTAAGGATTACTATGCAGGGACGAAAAATACTTCCCACAAGATATGAACTAGTGTGTACCTCTCCTGAAACAGACTGTTGTTGCAAATTCAAAACACAGATAAGGAATCCTGGGAAATCATGTGGGTTTTGGTATGATCTAGTGCCTGGCTCTGAGCGAACATACACTATTATATATGTAAGTACTGCAGAAATGGTCAATTCATAGAATTGCACAGTTTTGACACAAACCCACATTTTCATAATTTCACTTTCCTACAACTGGCCAAACAAAACCTTACCTGATCTTCAAAGTAAATTTTGGTGCTGTGCATTCATATGAAATGAAAATTAAAGTTTGTTCACATTTCTATGGGGAAAAGCTATGACTTATATTAAAAAATTAATTAGAATACTTTATAGATGTCTAGTATATTTTTCAGGGGTTGTGTAAATATCTCTTTTCTAATTGGCCCTGCTCTTCTTTGAGAAGGGTGAGAAAACTTCTATGCATTTGCCAGATCCCAGAAATAAGCAATAGCTTCACAGTGCCTGGTCTACTTCAGAATCCCATCTGCCTAGTCTAGTATCCCAAACCAAACAAAGGCCCTCAGGGGTCATCTCTGAAAAAATACAACAGCAGAGCAGATGTCTATTAATACCACTTGTTCAGCCTTCAGAGAGGAGTGGCTCAGGACCTTCCTGCATCTGACATGTCTTTCTTAGTAGATTTAAGATATAAGAAAAACCTCCCTCAGTGTTTATCCCCAGCAGACTTCCTAGACCTCCATTTGAAAAGGAAGGTAATGATCAGGCAAAGATGGTATAAAGGTCTACATGAACTCAGCGTCTAACACAGTTTGACAGCTTTGTATGGAGGTCCTGACTTTATTTAGACATGACTTAGCTCTCTCTCTCTGCAACAACATTTAACATGAATAATTTGTTTTAAATAATTTGTACATTTGTTGTTCTGGTTGGTTTTACCAAACAACATACCTCCAGAATAATGAACTATATAACTGAGAGAAATTGAGGAAACTAGTGATGGAGAAAGGGAACAAGAAAGATAAGTTAGGTAGCCAGGCAAAGATGTATTCAACTGAATCAGTATGTATCATCCTTTTAATCATAAAACAAATGTCTGATATCTAGATAGGATAATTAGTGTCAGTTATTACAGGTGTGATTTTCACGAATTTTTTAGTTGTGGTTTATGTTCATAAACTTACAATTAGCTAAACCAGAGTATAATTAGAGCACATATTACTATGTATTTCCAAAAAGAACAAGGGGAGTTGTGTATTTTTTAAAAAATTTTAATTTTGTATCGAAACCCCCTTATGACATTTTTTTGGGGTTTTTTTTATCTTTACCTAAATATACTTCAGATAAAATTTCCTTTTAATCTTTTAACTGAGTTAGTGAGGATGATTAATTGATTATCTATTTCCAGCAAGGAATTGCTAAGCATTTACATTAAGTACAGTGGGAATCAGATATTAAGGTACTAATCTGATAAGAAAGTGCAGCATTTTGAGATATACTGAACCCAGTATATCCAGAAACATTTAGTTGGTATTACAAATGTTAAAACAGCTAGCATTACAAAGATTATAAAGGTGTACAATGTAACCTTAATAAAATGAATCCTAAAATGAAGGCAGTGCAATTTGTTAATTTGTTCACTGGTTCTATACTGAATTGTGATGTAAAGCATTTCACTTTTTTTTTTTTAATAAACAAAGTTTTACTTCTGGTGTTCTCCAAACTTCTAAGAAGTATTGAAAGATATAATTCCATTACATAGAGCATTTTGGAAGAATCTGTCAGGCAGTATATCTGATTGAGACTGTATTGTTCTGAGAGCTGCAGGCAATATTTTGACAGGCATACATGATACTTGTTTTCAAAGCCCTCTCCTTTTTTATAAGGTTCAGGTGGTTTCTAGAGTACCCCAGCAAGAAGTTGCTTCTTCATTTTTGTATTTTACATTTTCTTTTATTTGGAATGAGCAGGACAGCTAAAGAAAGGGAAAAGGGGGGACAGACACAAAAGTACGTGAAACATGCCTACAAATCTGTTTTCGCAGCAGTCTGAGTTTGTCCAAGTCTTTACATTTCTTTCTCTTCTGTAGGCTGATACAGTGCCAGTGATGCACATAAACCAGATGTTTGGAGGCTTGCAGAGTCTGCTACTTTGTTAAAAAAAAAAAAAAAAGATGTCAGGGCAGGGGCTTCTCATCAGGTTGGTAATTGCTTTAAATGTAGAAGTTCTTTAATTCTACAGATGTTCCTTTCCATCAGAAGGAAGATTCTTTCTTTTGATGAAGACTTATGTAGATTTAGTTGCATTCTTTTGTCCTCGGCACTGGAGATGTGAACTCTGTGGATGATACTGTGTGTTTTCTATGCATCCTCCCTGCGGTCCAGGAGGCTGAATTCCTGTTACACATTACTGCAGTGAACCATCCTGCACCAGATTTGCTCCTTTCACAGATTTACCCCTTGCTGGGTTGGTATGAAAGAGCCCTGTCACACAAAATGTTAAATAAGCTGTATTTCAATGTCTAGCAAATGGGACTGCTATCAGACAACACTGATAGGCATGCAGGATCAGAACCTAAGCATGTGTTTTTGGTTAGGGGGTGTTTTTCATTTCACCTTTAAACTAAATACAAAAGTTTAAATAAATATCAGTACTGGTTGTTTACAGTTTTCTCCCCAGCATGGCTTTAAGCATTTATTACTCTGACTCTTTTAAAATACATTGGCAGATTTTTTATGGCTATATTAAGAAAACCTTTAGGGCAGCAGACAAGACTGGATATTATTCTGAGATTAAGGAAGGAAAATGAGAAAGAAGGATGTGAACAAAAGCAGATTGAAGAGGAAGAGGATCACTCTTTTTCCACTGCTGGAGGAAACCGCAGCCCCTGTTGTGTGTGCTCTGAAAGCAATTATCTCCAGCCACTGGTTCTCTCACAGTCTAATCCACTGATTCATTGGCTTTTTCTCATCAGGGTTGGAAATGAGACATCAAAAAGCATTAATATCCATTATAGTAAAGATCTATAGCAAAAGAGTCATTATCTAATCTGCAGTAAAATATTTGCTGGATAAATTTTGTTCCAAAACACATTTTGAGGTGGTAATTTACTCATTCTCGATACTTTCATTTTTACAGGGAGCTTGACAGTGATTATGGAAATGAAATATATTTGGCATTGCAACTCCATGTGCTATCACTTTGATTGTATGCATCCAAGGATTGTGATTTTGAAACCACAGATGTCCTGGGCTTGGCTAATAAAAGACAGAATGATCAGCTGCCCTGTGTAAAGGATAACTGTCTCTCCCTGGGAAGCAGAGACTGCAGTTCCAGAGTTATATCCTCACCCCGTGAGGTCTCTAATTAACTGCAGCACACAGAGTGGGCCAGACCGAAATCAATACATTAACCCCTAGTGACAGTAAAAAAACCCTCAAAGCCACTCATAATTTAGAAACAGGACACAAGTATTAAAATACTATATTTTTTTTCTTTGGTGGTTGTTCAGTGTTTTTCTAAGATTTTGACAGGAATAATTTTTGTTTCACTCTATTTATCCTCTCCATTTATCACACTGTTACACTGATTTACTTGCTTAGGTAAGTGTGCTGGACAGTAACAGTGACTGATGTGCATAACAGATAGCAATGTAGAAAAGGTCACAGCACAATACTGGGTTTTAGTTGAGCAGAGTTAACTGGGTGATCTAAAGTCTTGCACCAGGGTTCAGTGATCCTCTGTGCTAAAAGAGATGGTTTTTCCCCCGCTGCCCCAGGCTAGGGGCTAGGATTGCTTCCGTTGGTCACCTCAGCAACCTCCTCACTCAAGGAGCCCAGGCATGTACCTCAGCTACTCTGCGCCAAGCTCATGTCCGGATGGGCACTTGTGGACATAATGCAAAGTATTTGCCAAGAATGCTCTGTGAGTTGGACTTTTAGATTAAAGGTGTTTGAATGCCCACATGCTAAAATGTGTTAAAAAAAGTCACAAACACCAGAGCTGCTCTGGGTTGTTCTCTGAAACCTAGATTTGTGGCTAAGAAAATGCACCTGTTTTTCTCCTTATATTTGGCACTTGGAACCATATAACATTTTAGCGTGTTGAGTGTCTTGATGTGATTAACTGTGAACAGTATGATTTCTCCTTGGAAGAGCAATTACAGTGTTTGATACATCAAAAGCCACAATGACTGCAGAAAATAGGCATGGACAAGGCTTATTCCTTTTACGCTTTTATATTCATTGATTGTATGAGTGAGTGTTTGGGTACTTCCAACAAACTCGAGTACAGATTACAGTTTGCAACATTGTGTGAAGCCTTGGCTGTAATTTTAGCTTCAGCTATGTTCAGTTATAGGTGAAGAGGATAGCAGCTAAACAGTGGTGAAGTAGGAAGGAAAAAAAATACTTTGAATTTTTATGCTGTTTCATTGTTGTGACTATAGTTTTAGAGTTAATTCTGCAGACTTTGTATAAATTTAAGTTCCTCATGTTATGATTGCCACATAACTGAAGATTGTCTACATATGAATGCATGATAACTTTACCATTCTATTTTGTTACATTACAAATTTTGTATCAGATCATTGCACGTACGCAAAATCTGTAGCTGTGTCCTGAATGTGGTCTGCTTAGCCACATAAATTGCCAGTGTGGAGATCTCAACCAGTGACTCTTCTCTGTGTACTGAATTTCCATTTAAGTTGCATTTGAGATAAGTATAGCTTTTAAAGTTCATCATAAGAACAGTTCTAGTTGAATGTGAAATTACCTTTTCATCCTGGTCAACAACCTCTCTGTGACAATGATGTCCCATTAGATCAACTGTCACTGATCACCATGAGAGTTTTCCTAGTGCAGAAGGTAAAGCCTACCTCAGGAAGTGGCCTGTGGATTAGCTTGTCTGGAAAGAAGAGTGACCTGACCATTTTCAGAACTCTATGCACAATTAATTTATTTCATTTGATCTCTCCTTTAGCAAGGCTTTTCATTCCTTTACCACCTATAGATGGGGAAGCAGGTAGGAGTCTACCACCACATACTGTCTTGAACACTGATGGATAAAGCATAGACACACATCTGTGCATCAATAAACCTATATTTTAAGATGACAGAAGACAGTGTTATACTGCAAAAATTCTTGTTTGACATATTTGTCAAGTTATTAATTAAATAACTGGATTATATAAGTGGGTGATAACATCCAATTATGTGTGTCTAAATCAAATGTAATATTTAGATTCTGTTTATTCATTGGGCCATTTACTCATGAAAACCTAAAAATTTGTAAAATTGTGCATGCAAAGGTAGGTGACATTTTAATTTGGATGTCATAATAGTTATTATGGGAGTCCATTTCTAGGAGAAACTGTATTTCTTACGTATAGGTTATATAAAACTCATAGGAATCTGCTGTGATTGCTCTACCACCAGTCGGGGGGAAAAATAAGTAGGTCAAGGGAAAAAAACAAAAATTTCAATTACATTTACAGCAGCAGCTGAAGGGGAACAAAATCAATGAAAGGAGCATACTTATTAGAGACCTGTTGCCATTAAACTGAAACTAAATCACAGTGACAGTGTCTGAACTTCAGATAAATTGCTTTGAATTTAGAATGGGAGCCTGAAGAAATAATGGAAATTATATTGCATTTGTTGAAGAAAGGGATAGAACTATTTATATCTGCTGCTTCTCTAGATATTGTTGGTATTTCAGGGATCAAACACTGATTTTTTGTTTTATTATTATTCTTTGTTTTTCTAACAGATTGAACAGTGCTGTCAATCATCTTGCCACTGACTGGTTAAAGAATTATATGGTTTTTAGATAAGTGATATTTCTCTTTTGCAGTCATCCAAGGTGACCCATAGCTAAGACTTAGTTATTTTTAAAAGTCCTCAAACAAAATAGAAATGCAGGAGGGGGAAACATGATAAGACAATCAGTTCAAAATTACTCTTTCTCTCAATAACTCATCTAAGAATTCAGTTCATTTTCTTCGACATCTGAACTTTATGCAATCCTCTGACGTACCTTGTGAATTTCTTCACCAAGGGCAGCTGTACTTTCTAAATTCACTGTTGTTTTCTAATTTTTGGTTACAAAAGACTCAAAATTTAAGTGTCACATTATTTGCCTTAACTTCATAGTTTATTTTTTGGAAGATTCTTGAAAAAAGCTGCTGCATACAAAATTTTATAACAATTGTTTGGTTTCTTCTTTGATGGAAATTGCTTGCATGGACATTGCTTATGATTCTCCTCAGAGAGCCTTAGTAAAAGACCAAAGAGTATTCTCAAGTTAGATTTACATGTGCAGAGGAGGGGAGGAAAATTGACAAAAAAACAGAACGTATTGCAAGAGAAGGTTCTCCAATGCCTGTGTGATGGTCTGGGAATCCTTCATACCAGCATTGTGACATTGCTGCTGATTATATACAGTATTTTTACTTAATTTGAAACTATATTATTTGTTACTGTGATTTGTTTTCAGTTTTGAGGAACATATTGAATGATGATAATTGCTAAGATATAAATCTTTATAAAGAGTCACGCATTGTTGCTCATCATCATCATGGCTAGGCTTCGCAAACAAAGATTTGAGAAGGGCACTACCCACGCTTGCTGCAAGCGTACTGGTGGCTAAAAAGGCCTATACGGGATAGGCAGGTCCGGTCACAAAAGGCACAGCAGAATGTCTCCCTAGGTGATATTGGCAAGGAACGGTTCTTTCTGCGTTGTCTTTTCTCCTCAAGACTGACTCTCCGTGCATTCTCAAAGGAAGCAGCAGCAACATGAATGGTGTGTCTCCATGAATCCTAATTGGAGGCCAGAGTGGACCATTGGTGGCAGTCAATATGGCCAAGGCTGAGGTGTTGTTTCAGGGAGTCCTTGTATCTCTTCTTCGGGGCTCCCCTCTTGCGACAGCCGGTGGCAAGTTCACCATAGAGCACAATCTTTGGGAGGCGGTGATCCTCCATCCTGGAGACGTGCCCTGCCCAGCGCAGCTGCGTTCTGATCAGCATGCCCTTGATACTGGTGACCCCTGCCTGTTCAAGAACAGACACATTGGTCACGTAATCAGACCAGTGGATGTTTAGGATTGAACGGAGGCAGCGCTGATGGAAGCGTTTGAGAAGCTGCAGGGGGTGGCGATAGATGACCCAGGATTCAGACCCATATAAAAGAGTAGACAGTACAATGGCTCTGTAGACACTAATCTTTGTACTTTTCTTCAGGTGTTTATTGGACCAGACTCTTTTATGGAGTTTTCCAAAGGCTCTGTATGCCTTTGCTAGCCTGTTGTCTATCTCTTTGTCGATCTTACCGTCTGAGGAAATGATACTTCCCAGATAGGTGAACTGCTGGACTGACTTAAGCTCTGAATTGCCTATGGTGATGTGAGGATGATGGAAGACTTCTTGAGGTGCAGGTTGGTAGAGAATTTCCGTCTTCTTCAGACTGACTTCCAGCCCAAAAAGTTCAGCAGCCTCTGCAAAGCAGGATGTTAAGCGCTGCAGAGCTGCTCCTGTGTGAGCAACGAGGGCGGCATCATCAGCAAAATGCAGGTCGCGAACAAGGTGATTCAGGGTCTTGGTGTGGGCCTTCAGTCGCATTGTTGCTAAGACCTAGGTATTACAACATTCTTTTGATGTAGAAAGAGTTCATCTAGGCTTACACAAGGACTTCACATTACATACGTATGGAAAGAGAGAACCTAAGCTCCAGGCTAAAAACCTAGCCACACTACACAGAAATGAAACTTAAGATGCTGCATTATGCTTCATGGGAATTGAAAAAAAACCCCACAAACTTGTAATGTAAATAGAATTGGTCTAAAAACTAGCTTTATCAGTAGGGCAAATAAAACACCTCGTTTTATTAAACACATTATACTGGTAAACAGGCCAAAAGGGCTTTAGAGATTGCAATAGGTCCACTGCAGTACAAATAGCATCTTTGTGTGATTGTGTTTGTGTGTGTGTGTTCTGGTGATCCAGGAAAGACATTAAGAAGGAAGTTTGTCATTCTATTTGATTTCCGTCAAGTGTCAGGAAGAATTGTGTGCTGGATGGCATTCTTCATCTATTGCTTCAAAATCAAGAGCTTTTAAATCTTCTCTGAGTTTATTTCAGCTTGAAATTCAGTATGACAGACCACACACTTTAATCCAGTGTTTAATTCAATTCCTATCTATAAAAAAATTTGCAGTTTAAAATTCTTCCATAACAGAAGTTCTCTCCAGGTATTAATTCTCTTAGACAAATGGAGACAATTGTACATATCTTCTGTATTGCTGAAATTTCACATATTTAGCAACTTTTAAGAGTCCAAAAAATAATGGTAACTTCACCAGTAAATATGAAGCACTTCATCATCGGGTTCTAATAAAATTAATATTTCACACAAGTTAAAGTGTTGATATAAAAATTGGATAGGAGGGTATTACTGAGACTGGGAACTGATTCCCAGGAGTAATTTATGGTTTTGCATTGTGGGTTACACAGATATTCAGGACTCTCCTTTATTTGAAATTAAAATCAAAACCCTGTTTCTCTTATAAAAGTTTGACTCCTTGAGACATGCCAGATCATGATCCAAATTTTGAAGTATGTTTCTGATTCTTTGGGTTCTAAATGTGTATAGGCCTAGATTATGAAATTAACTGTTCTTTATGATTATATACAGATATGGTTAGGCTTTCATTCGTATTTTTTTATATGATTTACATTTCTTTGTACTTGTAATGAATTCAAATAATAAAATATTTCACTATCAGCCTTTCAAGTAGCTATGCTGTATTCCCTTTAGAGGCAAACTGTTGAGATCTTTAAAGGAATTGTTTCAAGAAGTTCATTCTGAAAGCAGATAAAAAATAACTGGAAATTATGAAAAGGAGGATATTTAAGTGCTATGAAACAGTTCATAGCTACCTTTATCGTGTCCCTCAGAATCAAATAGCTATTATCCACACTGATACCCTTTGTATTATTCCAAGCTTTTCCTGTGTTCTTCACTTCCTTCCCACACTGTTTCCATTTTTCATCTGAAAACAAAGAAACATAATAATAAACCATTGGCATTCACCATTATGCACTGAAGAAACAGCTATAAGGTTATTCAAGAGTAGATTTTACCAGACTAAACTACTTTAAAAGCCAGTCTTAGTAAATTGTATACACTGGAGGATATGTTGAAGTACATTTTCGGTCTGGAATGCATAGATGAGATATTTCTAGAAGCAGATAGGCCTCAACATGAACATCAGAAAGGCAAGTCAAGGCAAGAGAAAGCAAGGCAGGGCAAGACACACAAAGAGAAGGTTTGGGAAGGGGAGGCAAGGTGAGGCAGGAGAGGATACTTGAGTGTTCTCTGGCTTATACATTAAATCCTCCTTGCCTTTGTTTTCCATTATCATTATGAAGAGTCTGGTCCATATGGCAGATGGTCAGAAAGGAATTTCCAGTTCTATTGGTGGAAAGGAGACTGTTGTGCAGTGGCTCATTAAGAGAAACATTGTCATTAGGATCTTTATTCTAAAATGTAAAGTATCCCTTTGGTATGAAGGCCAAACTCATAACCCCATGATAACATAGAATGAAGAAAGACTAGTGAAATCGCTGTAGATCACCAGGAATGGAAGCAATTTGAGGTCTGTAATGAACCCTGAAATGCTATCTGGCTTGCTACATAAAGTGATTTTGGCACATATTTAAAAAAAAAAAAAAAGGAAGTCTAGTTATCAATAATGTTTCAGAGACTGGAGGATGCCTCAGCCTATGTTTCATTCTTACTAGACACATATTGTGGATCACATCTTATCATTTAATGTTAAGTAATCCATCCAAGGGACAACAGTAAAATTAATTAAACATATTACTATATTTTTCTTCTCTAACTTATTCAAATAAAGTCTGATAGTTGGAAGCACAACAAAGACCTGCTTTGATTGTAACTTCCATTGGTATGGATCACAGGGTAAGTAGAAACTTTTGGTTGAAGACCTTTATTGAAGTGCTAAAAATAATCCCTTATTCCACTAAAAGTTCCACCAAAGTGGTTCTTCAGTTAGATTTCAAGAGAGGGAAGAATAATGATCTACTTTAAGGAAAATATATATTAGAGGACTTTGCATGGCAAATATATGAATGAAAATTTAATGTTAATTATCTTAATCCAAAATTACTTCAAAAAGCAATTTATCCAAAAGCATAAAGTTGCAAGAAGGAAAGATTGGATGTGTTTTTACACCACAGAGAACTTCCCAATCAGATGAGGTATTCACTGACTTAGCAACACATTTTTCTGCTCTTGCTCTTGCATTGCAGCTATCTGAAGGAATTATTTAAACATTTAATATATGACTTTGCGTACAGTAAGTTGAATCGAATCAACACTAAGTTGTGTTATCATACGTGGTCAAATGGAAAATATTTTCCAGTCATCCCACAATCCCTTTCCTCAAATTCCATGGGTTATGCTAAGAATGTTTAAAATGAATGAGGAATCTCTATTTTCTTGCATCTAGTTTTTAAGAAAATTGTATCCTTTTCATCTGATACAAAGAAAATTAAAATTAATCTTCAGAGAATGATTAAGATTTTTTTTTTAAACACCTTTCAGGAGTGCTAGAACAGTGGAATTTTGTTTTTCCAAAGCTGAATTAATCTAGTTCAACAGAGTCCCACTAAATAATTTTGCTTTTACAGGTAAGAATATGCTGATCAGAGGTGAGCCATAAGCTACTGTATCACTCAAACAACATTTTCTTGGAAAGCAGACTGTCAGTTAAAACATGGAAGAAAAAGAAACTAAAATTACACATGCATCACAACTTAGCTGAAACCTATGCTGACAAAAATTAATTGGTATAAAGTCAATACAGAGAGGCATGGAAGAAAGACACATATATATGAAGGTGCAAAAGTAGAGGTAGTACTTGATAAACTTTTGAACTGCTGGATGAGCAATATTATTAATTTATCATACAGCTTTCTTACTCCTGCTCATTTATCTCCCTTGTCTGGATTTGTTCACATAGTTGCAAGTCAGATCTGGAATATGACTTCACATATCATTACTGTCTCTCTGGTGAAATGCAGCAACTCATATTAAAAAAAATTAAAAAAAAAATTGAACTCATCTCTAAGTCCTCGAATCACAGATCTGCCTATGTAGTGAACTTAGATGAAATCCAAAACATCTATTTCCCTCTAATAACCATGGTCTGCATCTATATTACTGCAGCTAGTCTGTTTTAAAGAGAAAAGTGTATTTAAAGTACTGTTATTTCCTGTTGAGGGCACACAATATCACATAGTCAGAGGTACCAGAGAAGTACAACAAATGCCTATTTATGAATATAAAAATATGGAAATGCCTATATTTCTCTAGGCTGTGGGCCTGTAAAGAGATAGATTCTGTCTCGTGCTTGAAAGCAGAAGGGTAAAAACAGTGCAAATATGTCTGACACTTTATCTTGATAAGTGTGTAGCCTCCAACTATGCAGTGCAAAGCATTTCTTGGAACTGCTATTATCTATCTGCTTAATAAACCTCAGTGGATCTGTCTTCCAAGTACTTACCTAATTCTCACTTGAACCTGTTTGAACTTGTGTTCACAATGTCCTTTGTCAAAAGATTTTGGGAGTGATTTTGGAAATCCAGACTGTAACAAATGAACATGTTTGTTGATCCCTTCAAAAAATTCTCAACTATTTTTAAATCTGAGTCCTTGCTTAGGAAAATAGTGTTGCCTATTCTCGAGTAAACCATATTTATCTAGATATCTACTCATTAATTCTGTCCTTTAGTGTGGTGACTACTGATTTTGTTTCCTCTTTTAGTTTTGTCCATTTGAATGCTGCATTTCATAGCTTACAGATAAATTTGATTCAGTTTATTTGCTGACTATATACAAGAGTCACTGTCAATCTCTTATATTCTGTGAGGTTTAAAGTTCTTAATTTTGCTTTTTTTTCTAGTGGGTTTTTTTGTTTGGTTTGGTTTATTGTTTGTTTTGTTGTGTTTGGGGTTTTTTTGGGGTGCAGTTTATTAACATGTGTGAGGGTTTTACGTTAAATATTATAAAAAAAAATCATGTCCAAAATTCTGCCTTTTAAGAGAGTCCCAGAAACAATGCTTTGGCCAATGACTATTTGTTTAATGCTAATAGACATTACTTGTGACAACTCTGTCACTTGCCAGTTAAATTAAATTACAGAATTTGCAATTGGAAGTTAAACAAAAAATACTCCTTGTGTGAAGTTTCTTAATATTATTTGGTCATTTGTATGTTTTCTAGTTTCCTGTCTCTCATTTGGTCTTAATTTATCATATCACACCCAACATATGAAGAGACATTTTGATGCAAACCCAGAGATTTTTCTATTTCAAGGGTGCATTTTTGTCCTGGGTTGAGCTGGCAAAACGTCAGCTGTCCAGGACAGAGTGAAAAGGGTTCCTCCTTCCCCCAACCAGCTAAGGGACAAAGAAGAGGAAGAGGAAAAAAACCCTCAAAGCAGGTTTATGCTGAAACTAGCTACATGTATTTATACAGAAAAGAGAAAATTAAGAGGATACTACAATATAACACACACTTACACAGGTTACATATATATATATATAACAAGGAATAACTTCCCACTCCCCAAGTAATACAAAGCAAAGTCTATTACACTAGATCTGTAAGTACTCTAAGAGATACATAGCAAGAAACAGAAAGAGTAACAACAAAAGTGTTTCTACTTCCCTGAATACAAACAAAATGCAAGCAGAGGTAGCAGGGGCAGGAGCAAGGCCTGCTCCAAGACAGAAGCTGGATCACGTTCGGCTTGTACCTTGGCCATAGCAGAACTGACTAAGCCACTCCCACACACTGGATTTTACACCCTTTGAGATGATGTAGTATGGTATGGAATACAATATTTTTGGCTAGAAGAAGTAAGTTGTTAGCTAGCTCAGCCCAGCTCAAACCAGCTGCACTTTTAAAACCTAAATTTAGGCCCATCTGGCCAAACCCATAACAATTTTGTGTTTGTGACTGTAATGAGGGTAAAAAAATAACATATATATGTAATCTCACCGTTTTATTCATATTATGGAATGTGATACTAAAGGAATCTCAGCAGTGATGACACAATTATGTGTCCCTTTCCCTCC
Organism: Pithys albifrons albifrons; assembly: GCF_047495875.1. NCBI lineage: Eukaryota > Metazoa > Chordata > Aves > Passeriformes > Thamnophilidae > Pithys > Pithys albifrons. Next base: position 36,286,739 of record NC_092497.1, on the reverse strand, counting down.
TCTTTCTTTTCCACATATTCCAGTGCAGTTTTCTGAGGCTTAAGTCTTACATTAACTGAAATTTAGCAAAATATTTTCCAAGGCTATAGGCAGTTGAACATAACCATTGCTCAGAAATGGATGGTCTTCGTATTCTTCCTGTGGTTCTGTTTAAATATGTCAGGAGGGGACAATGAGAATTGGCTCTGGCACCTTCCCTGCCTAACAGGTCAGAAACCCACAATGAAATGAAGCACCACAAAAAAGCTTTTGCCATCTGCAGAGCTTTCTAATCTGTGTTAATTTTATGTAGATTGGCCAAAGACGAGGGAAGACAGGATCCCAACTAAAAATATTCATGTATGCATAGACCAGAAGGAAAGTATTTTGTAGGTAATGATGATGAGAAAGCAGTCAGAGGAAAACAAAAAATCTCTGGAAAAAATAAGTGAGGAAGAGATAGTAGTGGACTTGTGGAAAAGAGGCAAGATAATCTGTAGTATAAATTTGTATTGGACAGAAAGTCTCTAAAACCAGAATGATGCTACCCTACTATATAACTTTGAAGCTTTCCTTCTATGACGTTTGTCCTTTCTTACAGTACTTTGTCAAGACTAATGAATCAAGGTACATATACTCCAGCTAATACAAACCTTGCATTTTAGATCTTCACTTATTTCATATTTTTTTTCCTCATGGATTTTTTAATGAAAAGATTTATGCATACTGAGATTAATGTGCAACCAAACTAAAGAATTTATGACTGAATATTTGTGATTTTGAAAAAAATTTAAATAACTGGAAAGTCAAATATATCTTCATAGCCTTTCCAGATAGTGATTTTGGCTCTTTTTTTTATTTTAAATGAGTCAGATATAGCTGCATGGCAGCAAAATTATATGGGTCATGCAAACACATGGGTAATTCAAACACAACATAATTGGAGCTAAAAAGTGGCTGTTGTTAGTGCCACCAAAACCAATGAATTTCAAAACAAAAGGGAAAGAAATATAACATAAGCAATTTAACAACCGGAAATAAACAACTTTTGCTATTGTTGCCATAAAAGTCTGTAAAAAAGACTCCGAGCCAAGTTTTGTAGGAAATAAGATAATGGGCAGGCACTTTAATGAGCAACCCCGCTCATCCAGGAATACATCGACGCGTGCGCAAGCAAGCTCTAAGTTCTATAGCTTTTATAATATAACCTATCCAATCACTACTGTCCACATGTCCAGTTCCACCTCTGTCCCCTCCCAGTTCCCACCCCTGTTGAATTGGGGCTGGGGTCGTTGGGACCCTCTGTCTTCATCCACCTCCTCTTCTTCAGCACACAAAGGTCTCTTGGACGCTCTCCAGGGCTTCGGGTCACACTGCTCCATGTTTATGTTCTCTTCTGATATGCTTTAATCAGGTACCTTGAGGAAGAGACTAAATAGCTGGCAGATCTTAGCTGCCTGTTCTGGAGCAGGGGTAGAGATAGAAGGACTTTATGCTGCAAGCTGCTAAATATTAATTCACTGAAATCTACAGCATTACATCTACTGTGTTCTTAAAATCTACAAAATATAAAAATTGAAAAATTAAAAAAAACCCTTTCGACATCACTATTATGATTGGAAAGGGGGAAAAATGAGGTAAACACTGGAAGAGATCAGGCCCACAATAGAGAATATATTTGGCTTGACTCTTACCTATACTGCTGATGTGTGAAAAAAAATCACTAAATCAAGTGTAAAAATACTGTTTAATTTAGTCACTTTGAGAATCCCCTTACAGTTCTTGTTCCAGGTCGGGGAGCATACATGAAAACCAGGACTAATGAGAAAGGTTTTGCGGAGCTAGGACCAAGTCTTGTATGGTGTCTGTGACTACAGAGTTTCTTTTCTGATTGCTTGTTCACCACCTTATCTTTGGAAAAATCAAATAGTTGCATTAATGGGCTGCTGCCCCTGGAAGCCCGAGCACAGAATAGAACATTTCAGTATGATGGAGCCTAATAACAATTATCTAGTCCAACTGCCTGAGCAATTCAGAACATATCCCAAGTTAAAGCCCACTGTAAACCTCAGCAGTACTGGAAAGCATGGCACTGGGTCAGAGGTGTCCTGGAGGATGCAGGAAGAGGTATGCACAGGTTTTTCTGGCAGGTCCTTGACTTCTGCCAACATGAGTGCTGCAAGGTCCCAGAACCCAGCACTGTACCACCTGAACATTGAGAACACATAATTGTGACTATTCCAGTACTGTAGTAGATCAAATAGTGTTTGCACTGGTCAAGGATTTAGCTGAGCTGAAGAGTGCTTATGTGAATAGGGCTTATGATACTACTAAACACTGCACCCCTGAACTGAATCATTCTATCCAGGCTTCTCTGAGCAGGAAATCAGCTGTAAAACAACATGCTTACTGCATTTTTGCAGCTAGTCAGATGTGCTGGTGGGTGCAGAAAAATCTGCTTTTCTCTCTCTGCAATAAATGGAGGTATATATCCACATGATAAAGATAGTTCTGAACTTAGAAGTTTTTCAGAAATAAAAACAGATTGACAGGAAAAGGGTCTGATTTTTAGGATGCCAGTGTATTAGCACATCATCCCACACACATATTCACAAGACAGATCTGCCTCACTTGTGTTATACTGCATAGCAGGAAATTATCTAGAACTACTTCTATTGTGGATGTTGTTAGATATGTTTTGTGACATCTAATATCCCAACATATCTGTTAATCATGCAGGCAGCATGAACTATATCTGAATTGGCAAGGAATACAAGATAACTATGTTATTGCCACAGACTTGTTTTCCCCAGCTGCATGTGTTATTTAAAGCTAGGTTGTATGTAAAAAGCTGGGCATGAAAGGGTATGACAAACAAAAGTTGATTACATGTCAGACCTTTAAATAAAATAAATTCTGCTCAGTTGAAATGTGCACATGCAAATTAGCCATTTGGTATTTAACATAGTAATCAATTTAAAAGCTCCAGACATTTGAAATTTTATTTATCCATTTATTTCCTACTGCCCATCTGGTGTGCATGCCGGAAATAGTAATGTTCTATAAGCCAAATGAGAAAAGCAGAAAGGCAAAAACAAAAATAAAGAAAACTGCTAGATTCATTCTATAGGGTGTCCTCTTCAGAAAACCTGAGATGGAACTGCCTAATTTTTCAATATAACAGGGATACAAAAATAATTTCATTATTATTATCATTTAGGAAATATACAAAGATTCTGAAGTCCATTAAAGTAAAGTTCACAGAGTGCATTTATCTGTTATTGTAACATATCAGCTTGACCTGGTAATGTATATACAAATGACTGCAACTAATTTTGAGACTAATCTGTTCATATTAAGTGTTGATAATTCTTATTACAGGTAAGAGAATTAAAGATATATAACACAATTCAAGATTTGGTTCCTCTAAAGTTATTTATGAAAATCTCAAAACTAGTAAGCAGGATGTGAATTCAGTGACCACTACTTTAAAAGAAAACCAACAAAACACAATCAATAGAATATAGGACTCTACTTTTATCATCATGGCTAGGCTTCATGAACAAAGATTATGGAAGAGCTCTACCCACATGGGTGTGTCCTTTGAGTCTACATAGTTGTTATGGGTTTGGCCAGATGGGCCTAAATTTAGGTTTTAAAAGTTCAGCTAGACCTGGGAATTGTCAGCTGACTTGAGCTGGACTGAGCTAGCTAACAGCTGACTTCTTCTGGCCAATAATATTGTATTCCATACCATATTGCATCATCTCAAAGGGTGTAAAATCCAGTGTGTCAGTTCTGCTATGGCCGAGGTACAGGCCGGACGTGATCCAACTTTTGTCTTGAAGCAGGCCTTGCTCTGCCCCTACTGCCTCTGCTTGCATTTTGTTTGCATTCAGGGAAGTAGAAACATTTTTGTTGTTACTCTTTCTGTTTCTGTCTATGTGTCTCTTAGAGTACTTACAGATCTAGTGTAATAGACTTTGCTTTGTATTAACTGGGGAGTGGGAAGTTATTCCTTGTTATATATATGTAACTTGTGTAAGTGTGTGTTATATTGTAGTATCCTCTTAATTTTCTCTTTTCTGTATAAATACATGTAGTTAGTTTCAGCATAGACTTGGCTTTGGAAGTTTTTTTTTTCTCTCTCCCTCTTCTTTTCCCCTTAGCTGGTTGGGGGGAGGAGGAACCTTTTCACTCTGTCTTGGATAGTTGGCGTTTTGCCAGCACAACCCAGGACAATAGTGGATTTTTAGGTGAGGCACAGTGTGCGCAGAACTGGCTCCACCCTTTAACTCCTCAGGTTCATCTGCCACTTCCAAGCAAGTTTCCTCTACTTTTATAGTATCTCAACAACTGGAGCAGTTGTCCAATGGTGATGTTGCAGATGGCCTATATTTTACCTGAAACAATAGCCTAAAATCCTGTAGCAGTCCTCAGAGACAGTTTTGGAAGGTATGTCAGCCTCCTGACAGCCAAATGTCAAGGGAACCAGATGTCTTTTGTGCCTCCTGTCTTGTTCAGTCATCAAGTACTTAAGAACTCTGTGGTAAATGGAAGTCCCAGCCTCAAGAAAATGCCTGGAAAACACTCTGTTTCACACAATCAGTGTTCATATTGTTGGTTACAATTTGAGAAAGGTAAAAATGATTACTATCTAGAGAAAGGAAATTTTCATTTCATACCTAGACTACTCAATATTCTCTGTAACTGAGTACTGCAGTACTGAGGCGTAGGAAATCTTAGAGGGACCACAACTGTATTTTCTTAAAAAGGTTATTGTTGCTTATATTTGGACAGAAAGCAGAGATGTGAATCCTTTGTTCAAGCTGTGCTTTCCAGTTGCAATGAATGAGATACTGAGTCACAGAAAATAATGAATTTTGATTTAAACAGTTCTCTTGTGTGTTTGTTGTCGTCTAACACAGAAGTTCTGAGTTCAGGCAGACATCTCTAAATTGATTTGTGCAAGCACTGTATCTTTGCAGCTACCACTTGGCTCCACCCTTTAGGTGCAGTGAATGGCAAGCAATATCCAACTTGAGCTAAAGAGTTGTGCTCTGTCAGTCAAGTATCTGACTCTTTGTAGTTGATTGTCAAGTTTTCAAAGGAATATATTCAAAATCTTTTACAAATGAAAAGAAACCTTGAGGCAGATATGCCTTGACAATACTTTGTTATTGCTATGGGTTTAGCCAGGTGGGCCTAAATTTAGGTTTTAAAGCTCAGACTAGGCCTGGAATTGTCAGCTGACTTGAGCTGGGCTGGGCTAGCTAATAGCTGACTTCTTCTAGACAATAATATTGTATTCCATACCATACCACATCATCTCAAAAGGAGTAAAATCCAGTGTGTGGGAGTGGCTTAGTCAGTTTCCCCATGGCCGGGCTACAAGCTGGACATGAGGCAGCTCCTGTCTTGGAGCAGGCCTTGCTGCTGCTGCTGCTGCTGCTTGCATTTTGTTTGAGTTCAGGGAACTGGAAATATTTTGTTGTTATACCTTCTCCTTCTTGCAGGGTGTCTTTTAGAGTACTTACAGATCTAGAGTAATACACTTTGTATTAATTGGGGAGTGGGAGGTTATTTCTTGTTATATATATATATAACTTGTGTAAGTGTGTGTTACATTGTAGTTTTCCCTTAATTTTCTCTTTTCTCTATAAATACATTTAGTTAGCTTCAGTATAAACCTTGTTTGGAGGTTTTTTTTCCCCCTCCCCCTTCTTCCCTTTTCACTCTGTCTAGGACAGTTGGCATTTTGCCAGCTCAACCCAAAACAGTTATGTGTGAGAAACAGAGAAGTTTAATAAAAAATAAGCTAATGAGTAGTTTCTGTAAATTAGACTTGGTTGTAGTCCTTGTGGTTTCAGAACAGCCTAGATAACACTGCAAAAGAGAAATATGGATTTCTACATCAGAACTACAAAGGTGGAGTAAATCTTTGTCGTGCCCCCACTATTGTTTTGCTCATTTATTCATCAGAAAGCTTGCCTATCTGAAACACTTGAAAGACTTACTTACTGGAGATATTCAACAACAATCTGGATGTAATCGTGTGCCATTGTACTCTCGGATGATTGTGCTTGAGTAGGAAGGTTGGACCAGGTGACCCACAGTGGGCCCTTCCAGCTTGATCAGTTCTGTGATTCTGTAATTCTATGACTCAGAATTGTGTATTGTATAACTATAAAAGTAAATTATGAACTATAATGCTAGCCATATTTGCTACTCATTGCAAACATTTTTCTTCCATCAAAACGCCCAATCTCTTCTTTAAATTGAATAACAAAAAATTTATAGAACTTATTTCAAAATTTTTCTTATGCCTAGGGTAAATAATCTCATTTTCCAAATTCCCTTTATCTAATGTCGCACAAGAGCCACCTATTGTAATTTTATGTACATATTCTTTAGATTGATATTAATGGCTTTACAGTAGGACAATAAAAGAGAATTGTTCACAAGATGAAGGAAAAAGACAGTTTGCAGACTATATGGAGCCTTTGACAACTTACACAGTTTAGTACAAGCCTTGTGACTCTAAGTAAAGAGAAGGAGGCAAAATTTTACTTCTCCACAGCTCTGTTTGCCAGTTGAGGAAGTCATGGGGAGCCAGTAACCACTACATGTTTTCAAATGGAGCTGTGAGTAGGGCTTTTCTACTGCTCAACACCAAAGCGCATAGTTTAAAGCACTACTACCAATCAAATGCTCTTAAATCAATTCAATAGATGCTTGCTTAAGTATAGGTCTTTATATGGTCTCTCTATGGCCTCTCTATGTACCTCATTGGCAAAATGTGCTCAGATAAGGCCAAACAAGGAAGTCAAAAAAATATCTGTCATTCATTATTGCAAAAAATTATGTAGTTGTGCTTAGAAAAATCTGAAATTATTCTTTTTAAGAGTGAAAGAGTGATTAAATTCAAGCTAGAAAACTCCTGCTGTGAGGATACTTTTTTTAGTATGTCATTTTCATCTATAATAGCCCTAGGACTTAGTTTCTTCAACTGTCTCACACTGTCTGGAATTTAAGATCCTATTGTCTGTGTGGTACTAATAATTTGTTATGCAGAAAACCCTTGCTTAGTACTGTTATATCAGGAGGCTAGCTAGCTTTTATACCCAGCTTCTTTGAAAACTTTTTGTATAAAGAATACTATATGAAAGACACCAAGAAAACATTAATGACCCATTCTTTCAATCTCAAACAGCAGGAACATACAGATTCAGGCAGCTCACTTTCCATCTCTGCTGTAGACAGCACCAACATGAGCATTTCTTTATATTGTATTGTGTAAAGTAATATATTTTGAACAACAAAAAATACAACATAAACTTCAGTGGGAATCCTGGATATTAACTGTAAATCTTTCCCATTAAAGCTATATAATATTTATTGGCATAGCCCTATCATAAAGTAATCCTAAAATAAATGGCTCCTCTTTGGGAAGGGTAGGAAAAATAAACAATTCTTTGACCTTGGTTGTGTTGTTGTTTATGTTACAGGTAAAATTTGACATGGTGTATGCTAATCATTAATGTTCTGGTGCCCAGTGATCCCTGTTATAGGCAATAAAACTAACATTCTTTGGCTTCAACAAAACATTAAAGACTTAAAATAATAAAGTTAATTGAATACTTGCAAAATATGAGTCTTGTGACTTGGAGGTGATGGTTGCACTTATCATGACAGTTAAAATAAAAACCTTTGTTGGATTTTGCAGGCAAGTCTGTCTGCCTGAAACAAAGAATATAAAAGTAGGGGTGGTGCTGGATTAGATTGAGGTTCAGTTTAACATCCAAAAGCCACATTCACTTGTGGTGTTATGTATGTTAAAATGGCCACAGAGTCTATAGTACTTTAGTACTTTAATTTCCCAAGTGGGCATCCTTGGTTGGTCCTTTTCTCCCTCCATACCACTTCTGCTGTTCTGTCATCCACAGACAAACCGAACAACTTCTTACTCTTGAACAAATTACCCCGAAATTGTTACATTGATAACTCTTAGTTGAATTCTCTTGAAGCTTTTCTTACAAGTTCTACTATACTAAGAATAGATTAGCTATTTCTCTTTTTTATCCTTCCTTTGCTATTTGTGAGTGTCCATTATTATTATTAAGTCATGACTTTATTTTCTTTTTGTGTAATCTCAACCAGCTACAGCTGCCCACAAAAGACAAGAGAAAATAATTCCACTGACTTTTATATCAAAAATTAGATCTTTTCAGATATAAGTGCCTTACTCATATGGAAATAAACACTGCTACATATGATGAAATTCACTCTCAGTGAACTAGCAGTGCAGGTGGGATTGACAAGATGTTCCCTTCAGCAACCAGAATTAAGCAATATTGAGGCTTCGTGTTTCTTTGCATTTTGATTAGTTGGCAACATATAATTGGCCTGAGTAGAAAATACTGTGCTCTCCTACTTCTAGTATCTAGAAAGCAGCTGAAAAATAAGATCTGGAGAGTTACTGTCATATGCCTCAGGCCACACACTGGTTAGATAGGTCCAAACATAGGAGTAAGTGCTTTAATGGCTTTCTTTAAAAGGCGTGAGTGAGCATAATTATTGTTTTCTAATTTATATGCAAGCCTATAATGTATTGCTTGCACATGTAATACATAGACATCAGTGGTACCTGAGGGGTGAAAGAGTTATTCTATCTTGCTCTAGTATCTCTAATAGTGAACAGTGTAAGAAGGAATATAAGAAACAGCACACATGAAAAAGTTATTCCCTCATGATATGTTGTTGAAGACAGAGGGTTAAGGATTTTGTACACTAGATGTTATGTTCAGGTCATTGTTTTGGAAAGGCTTCAGATGGATGTGCCCTTAATTTGGCTTATGCCTTTTTGAAAATGTGGGCTCTGGGCAGTAACCATCTCAATTTATTTCAGTGCTGTGTAAAGAATTCCTGCACTGAGGCACTAGATGAAGCAGATTTCCTCTCTCTTGCAGCAAGTGACCATGAACCTAAGTAAAAGTCTAGTTTTCTGCCTGTTCTCATCTGTTGACCCTTGCTCTGAACATAACAACAAAAAACATATATAGTCCTATACTTATAATAGTTTTGTTTTCTAAGTATCAGGAGCATTTTAAATACCATAACATCTGAAAATATAAAAGATAATTGGAACTTTATAAAGTAAATTTCTAGTTCTGAATTCATCCCTCCTGTCTCTCTGCTGAAACCAGTGAAGTAACATCAAGGAGGAATTTGGCAATGATTTTTAAAACACTACCTAGCAAAAATTAATTGTACACCAATGGCTTTTAAACCACTTAGATAAGCTACATAGTCAAGGCTAATCTTATTGTAGTGACATGGTAATATTAGAACTGCACTGCAGGGAATTTAATTCTGCTCCTGTGTGTCTTATTTAGGTGCCCATTATCCTCATTTTCTGCCCTACAGAAGTGTGGTAAAAGCTAAAAACAAACCCACTTACATCTGTCAGTTCAACTTAGTTTGATTTTGTAGTATAATTTTGATCATGGTCAGAAAAGAAACACAAACAATAAGAAAAAGGTGGATTCTATCTCCTATGCACCTCTGCCTTCCCAGTCACACTCCTACCCTCCAAACTGTGTGCTGAAAAAGACAGAGAGCAAACAGTTAATTTAAGAATTATAATTAAAATAGTGTAAGTTTGAAGTTAATTTAAAAAAAAAGTTGCAGTTTAATACATTATAAATTTGGAAATGAAAGGAAAACAGTAAGGGCATAAAAAAGAATTGATCTTTTTTGAGATAAAAATGAAGGTGGGAGTGTTAATGAAAGATGAAAATGTAACTTGGCAATAGAACTGTCTATGGCAACACTGTCAATTCCGCATTATTAGGGAAACATTAAGGTAGAAACAAATATAGTCAATGAAAAGAAAGTATTTTATATTTGCTCTTGATATTAATACACTGTTTTGTTTTTAGTCCTTAGCATTGTTAGCTCATGCTGAATTGCTTCTTCAAAGGTCATCCTCTACTGAATGAATGTGAGAAATAATTACTGGGAAAGAAGAAAGAAGAACTGGGATGTGGCAAACTGAGAGATAATCAAAGAATAAAGAGATTTAAAATAAGTTGATTTTTCTTTTGTGACATATTTGCAGGGAGTATTTCAAGATACCAATTTTCAAAACACAATTGATGACAATCAACATGGTTTCCTTCATGACACATCAGACCTGACAAATTTGGTGACCTTCTATGGTGGGGTTACAGCAGGGGTGAATGAGGGAAAAGCAATTGACATCATCTATCTGGGCTTCTGCAAAACATTTGACACTGTCTCATAAAACAACCATCTCTCCAAACTGGAAAGACACAGATTTTAAGGATAAATAATTGGCTGGATGGCTGCACTGAGACATGAGAGCAATGGCTCAATGTCCAAAAGCAGAACAGCGAAGGGTAACTTTTCTCAGGTGCCAGTATTGAGACTAGCATAGTTTCACATCTTTGTCAGTAACAGGAAGAGTGAGATTGAGTGCATCCTCGGCAAGGTTGCTGTCAACACCAGGTTGTGTACTGCAGGAAAGGATGCCAACCAGAGGGACCTTGACAATCTTGAGTGGTGGCACTGTGCAAACCTACTGAAATTCAACAAGTCCCAGCACAAGGTTCTGTACATAAATTTCAGTAATCCCAAGTATCAACACAGGCTGGATGGAGAATGTGTTTTGGAGCACTCCTAGGGAAAAGGACTTTAGGATGGTGGTGGATGAGAAGTTTGACATGAGCCAGTACTGTGCACTTGCAGCCCAGAAAGCTAACCATGTCCTGAGATGCATTAAAAGCAGTGTGGCCAGCAAGTCAAAAGAGGTGATTCTTCCCCTTTGCTCCCTTCTGGTGAGACTCCCACTGTTCAGCTCTGGGACTACCAACATAGAGGAATATGGACCTGCTGCAACAAGTCCAGAGAAGGGACAGAAAGATGATTAGAAGGCTGGAGCACTTCTTCTATGAAGACAGACAGAGAGTTCAGCCTGGGAAAGAGAAGGTTCTGCGGACCATGTAGTAGCCTTCAAGCACCTCAATGGAACTTACTAGAAAGCTGGAGAGGGACTTTTAGAAGGACATGCTGTAAATGGACAAGGAAGAATGGTTTTAAATGGAAATAGCATAGCTTTAGATGAGACATAATGAAGAAATTTTTTACTGTGTTAGTTAAGAGACACAGAAACAGTTTGCCCAGAGAAGCTGTGAATGCCCAGACACTGGAAATGTTCAAGAAGAGATTGGATGGGGCTTTAAGTAACCTGGTATAACAGATTATGTCTCTGACCATGGCAGTTGGGTTGGAACTGAATGATTTTTAGGGTTCTTTCCAAAGCAACATATTCTATGACTATGATTCAATGACTGTTAAAGTAGTCACTGAAATCCTATCTACTTTGCAGTCAGGAGTTCTACTTTTTACCTCATTGCTCTGAATGTGGAGAAATATGGTGTCACAACCTCATCTCAACTTATTTTTGATATACATTACATTATATGGTCTGTCTTTTTGGAGTATTTGCTTTTTTTTTTTTAATGGGAGGAAGAAGTAACATTAACAAATGAACAAGATTTCTGGCATGTCTGGATTAGGATGGTAATACTAAGCATTTAATCTGCAAAATAAATTCTTGAAGGAGGAGCTTCTGAGGTGTGTGGTGCATAGAGCTGCTTTCAGGAGACTCAGGGTCTTGCTAGGTTGCTCAGGGCTTCATCCCATTAGGACCTGAGATTCCCCAAAGAGACTTGGATCTGCACAGCCACAAGGCAGCTGATGACACCACTGAGTGTGGGGGTGTTTATTTTTTTAATATTTTTTCTCAATGCTGCTTAAATGTATTGAATAGATTAATTTTATCATTGATTGCTAAATAGAAAATGCAACTTGAAGAATATCTAAACATATAAATATATAGCTAAATTTTTGTAAGTGCTGTGCCTTCCCCATGATTTTCAAAGATGGTATTCCTCAGTATGGTCATGTTGTATATCTGATGGCATGGTGTTCTGGCTACTTCTTTCATTCCTTTGATGCAAAATACCTTATAAATCTAACACAGAATGTAAATTAAAAGGTTCCTTAGCATGGAGGACCTGTGTCTCAGTCCAGCTAGTAAGGAAGATCTCTCTGTGGGATGCCAGGTCCTCATTTTAAAGCCAGAGGAGAAAGTTGGGATGGAACTGAAAAAACATAGTCTATCTATTCACAGACATCTGACATTTTCTCTGGCTATTAGAGTAATTAACTTACTGCACTTGGTCTGTTGTAGCACATCTGATGCTCTTCCTTTGAGTTAGATTTTCAGAGGAAGTCAGAATTATTACAAAGAACTAGTAGATTTTAACCAGGCTGCAGGTGGATAGGGAATAGCTGCAGGGAAAGGTCAACCTAAAGCTTAATAGTGGTAAAAAAAACAGCTTGAGTGTTACAGAATATTAAGAAATAGATAGTGGAAGTTATTAGGCCGCTGAATGCACACCAATATCTTAAACTGTAACTGCGTTTCTTACATCTTAAGGATACTGTATTAGAATTAGAAAAGTTTCTGAGAAAGGAAATGAGGCTCAGAGATGCACTAATAAGTAACTGAGCAGAGCACCTAGTTCTAAGAACCCTACATCTATGTTAGGCAGTTAAATGCCACCCTGGTGCCCGATCCCATCAGCTTTTGGAAACTAAGCAAGGTCAGACCCAGTCAGTACTTGTATGGGAGACCTCCTGGGAATACCAGGGCCTGTAGGTTCTAGTCCTGAGGACTTCACTGTCACTGTCCAAGCTCGCTTGGCCCTGGCAGATGAACCTTAGGGTAGAGTCCTTCCCAAATCTTGGTTTGCGATGCTTATCCATCACATCTACATTGTATATAGCTTGTGAGTCTTTGTTACAGCCTAACATTTCTATTATGCACACAGTTCAAAGATTTTTGCTTGGTGCAAACCCAGTCTGTTTGATTTTTTTGTCTGCAAGAAATCTAGCTCTTGAGCATCAAAACTATTCAATGTGGAGAGTGTGGTACAAATAGGGGATTTGCTTCAAATGTGCCTTTACTGCTGGAATCAAAATGCTGTATATGCAGTAGAGGGTGATCAAAGTATGATACAGCTTCCTCAGAAGGAGCAATGGAGCTAAGTAAGCAGCTGGCTGTCCAGGAGGGAACATGAGTGACCATTAAACGCTTGGAGAACTGAAAAAGGTGATTTATTGTCCTCTAGTACTTCTGGTGAAAAAGCCCCCTGTGAGATACTTGATAAAACCAGCAGGGAAGTAGTTCATAACTAGCAACAGAAAGGGACTCTTAGTGTAACAGGGGCTTGTATGGATTCTAGAATTCTACATAGACTTAAGAGGTAATAAGTTAAATTTATGAAAAAATAATTACTATATAGAAAAATTATCTCGGCAACTTTCTTAACTGGCAATGGTGTAGCCTCTGTTTGGGAAGCATCACGTACTGTTTGCCCTGTTCACTCTGTTCTAGTGCACTTCCACCAACTTACATATCTGCTTTGGGACATTCTTAGAAGGAGTTTAAACAGTAAGACAGACCTTAGATCTTACACTGTTTGGCTTTTCTTATGGTAATAAGTGTTGACATTTAATGTTCTTTGTATGTCACTAGTATGGTACTCATCTAATTCTTTGGGTTCATGAGTGTTCTTTGTAATGGCTTCTTTTCTTAGTAACCACTCAGGACTGAAGTTTCACTTTAATAAGACGGACACATTTCAAAAACTGAAATATCATTTAGTTTTGTAGTGCCTGAAGTTCAGACCTAGTCTGGATCTTAATTCACATTTATTGGACTAGCATTGAAACAATAAGCTAATTCCTTCCTACTTAGATAAGTAAAATTATCTTAGTATATGTTCTAAAACGCTGAAATGAGAAAATAAATATATCTGTATTTTCTTCATGTTGTAAGAAGCACTTTCTTTTATGCCTTGGGTTTGTCGTTGTTGTTGTTGTTTTTGTTCTGTGGTGGAAAGATTTTTCCTTCATTACAGCTTTTTTTTGTTAATTCAATTATTTACAAAACAGCTAAGCATGACACCTTCATCAGAATATTCTGTTTTACATTAGGTTCCCAATCTGTTTGTGTTGATTAAATAAATATTGTTTTGATGGTACTGTGTACAAATAAAATTCATCATGTTCTAAAGTTTTACAGAGTGTCTTCAGAAGTGCAGAACTTATTGCATGAAGTTTGGGTTTGTTTTGATTTTGTCTACAATTGGAAATTTTATCCACTGTTTCATTTATTGTCTGGTATCTTTCTGGATAGTGAAGGAATAAGTATTTATTTGCCATTGGCTGTAGAATTATGCAGTCAACATAATAATTTAGTTTTTTTAGGTTTAGTTTTATATGGCAACAATTTATTTATATTGACAGAGGATCAGTGGATATCAAATAGTTCTAAAGCCCTTATTTGAATGAGATGTAAGGAGAGATTGTGAATATTTGTGAAACTTAAAGGGTCTTACATGTTTCAGCCTTGCTGCAGAAAAAAACACAAGAGAATAGCACTTTGCTCCTTTAATACTATTGGTTATCTTAAGGTTTCCATGAGAGATAGGGATCAATGACCCTTGGCACCACCAGTAGATATTGGCCATTATTAATTTTTCTGTACAGGTGTTAATAAATAGATATTTTACTACACAGTATTAGTTTGCTATTTAGATGTATTCTGTATGTATTATTAACCATAGGTTTCTATTTATCTTATATTCTTCCTTTTTGCCAGAAGGAAGTACCTCAGCTGTTGGCAGCACAAAGGAATGCTAGGAATTGATGAAATAATCAATATTTAAATAATTAATATGATATAGCAATTTCACGTCAGCTGAAGTGACAATCAGAGTTTTATCTGATGCGAAGCTAGCATAGTGTGCTAAACGTATGAAGCACTGAGCAATGTAAAATTTTAGGTAAAGGTGGTGATATGGAGCCTGAAGTTAATGTAGAAACACTTTTTTATCTCAAAAGGCTTTGGACAATTATAAACTTTCCTAATCAAACATATGAATAGAATTTAATTATGCAATTATGTCAGCACATTTCAATGAACTGTGTGAATACTGTGAAAAATCTTGAGCTTGCAAAGAATCCCCAGCTGATGGCCATAAAAGTAGTGAAACAGCAGAGAGGAATGATAAAAATGAAATGTGTGTTTTAAAAAAAAGTGACCTACAGTTAAACATTCTTCTGTACTGTTCTGTAGACATAATTCAAAATTTGATTGTAAGAGTCAGTAATATGCATTACAAATTTGGACTGAACACAAGAGTCTGGTCTGCTTTCATTAAGAGCCTCTGTTTTATGTCCTAAGGTGTGAGAATGCAGTTTAAATGATTTACAATCAGCAGAAAACCTCTTGGGGGAGTCCAAAGAGATCTAATTCCATGGCTATCTATTAATATTATTTCTTCTACCAGATGAAAAAGAAGCTCAGTGTTATGTTTTGAGATAGATATACAAAAGTTAAAAATTTGTTTTAAAAACTGAGATGAATCACAACCTTTCTATTTTTTTCGAATACTTTGCTTTTCAAAAGATTTGCTCAGTCTGCCTGTGAGGCATCCATATTTCCATCTTCATCTTAGAACCACTTAAGACCAGCTAAAATCAGTCAACTCAGTATCAGTAGCAACATTTTAAGGAATATAGTCACAGAATCACAAGACACTGTGAAATTGATAGGATAGTCAGTTCCCTTCCCAGATCCTCCCAGAGACTTCCAATTAAAGAATCTACTATTTTTCTCTCCCCTTAGGTAATTTGTTGATCTAATTCAAAGCAGTGGGAATGAAGAAGCGTAAAGGTAGTTCTCTGAAAATGAGCCTCAGACACAGTGCTCACCTGGAGAATCCCTGCCTGAAAACAGCCCATCAGCTTACAAAGACTTGTTCTATATTCAGAAAATTATTGAATCCATAGCCAAATATTAACCATACAGAGGTTATTGATTCCTTTCAGAGATGTGTGTTTTATATGTTAGCTAATTGACCACCTTGTAGCAAATGTATTGAGCCCAACTTTTTCATATCCTGACAATTTAGAAGGAATAATATGCAGAACTCATTGATTTCAATGTAAAAATCAGCAATAATTTATAGAAAAAAATGAGAGAGGTTAAACTGCAAGTTTGTTTTCATTTAAATCTTAAATATCATCAAAGTTGATGTGCGAGAAGAAATAAAGGTCACTTGCAGGGATGGAAAATATCCTAGTAGTGATGAAATAGAAGATCCATGAAAGTACAGAGACTCAGCTATCAATAGCATTGGCCTTCTGAGAGTACAAAGCCCTTCAGATATCAAGTCAAAAGCAAATGAGAACAGATGGATGGCAAAGATATTGGAAAGGTGAATTTTAAAGGAAGACGAGAGAGTGTCAGCTCATCAGTAGGAAAGATCAGGTAGATAGTACAAGACAAGAACATTGGAGCAGAAGGAAAAAGAACATGGAAACTGCAATTTTATTTTTCTCTAACAGATTTTTTTGTTTCTCATCTTGATGCAATAAAAAGTAGTAGCCGTTCCATATGCTTTCCTCCTGCTAAATTGAAATCTATCTTAATACCATAAATATAACTGGAATCCCCAGTCAGGGTAAGGTTTTCACTTTGCAACTACTTTCACAGGTTACTATCTGTAACAGTTACCTTGAGATGAATTGGAAAACCCCCATAGCTGATAGTCTATCTTTAAAGATATGAAAATGAAAATGAGAACAATA
The DNA here is from genome assembly GCF_047495875.1 of Pithys albifrons albifrons. Taxonomy (NCBI): domain Eukaryota; kingdom Metazoa; phylum Chordata; class Aves; order Passeriformes; family Thamnophilidae; genus Pithys; species Pithys albifrons. The sequence continues at coordinate 36,270,011 of NC_092497.1, read as the reverse complement.
AATAGTTTTAACACCGTACAATTAAACAATAATGCATTTCTAAATAGAAGAAAATTCTCCTAAAGTATAGACTTCACATATTGGATTAAAACATTTCTCAGGCACATGATTAGTGAAAAAAGGATATTTTTCATTTCCAGTTAGTCCCTTCTCTCCCCTCTTTCTAATTAGAATTAGCCTTAATTAGAGCTTCAGTGTCTTAAGAAGAACACATGGAATAGGACTAGGCCATATTTGTAATTATGTATTTCCAAGGTTAACATGAACTCCAAAAAGAAGATTTAAACAGGTGTCCTAGTTCAGCAGGAGGGACCAGCTAACCCTGTGTGGGGGTGATCAAAGCTGTGTATTCTACCCCCTCTATTCATTCCCCAAGGACAATGGGCCATTAGCAGCAGCTGCCCAGGGAGCCACTATCACCTTCACACCCAGCCTGAGGGGGGCGGAGCTGCTAATGGGCCATCAACAGCTCAACACCCCCTGGCTCCCAGAGTCAATCACCCATTGTGTGAGTCCCCGCCCAGGGGGAGGAACTGAGTGCTCCCTGAGGGTACATAAGTGGTGGGTAAGAAGACCTCGGGAACCTTCTCGTCGGATCCAGAGTAGCAGCAGGACCTTGACAGCAGGAGATCACCGCTCTCGCCCAGACCACAGCCCTCGCCTGCACCAACAGGTTTTTCTTTTCCTTTTGCTCTGGACTTGGGGGAGCCACAGGGGTCTCAGCACAAGGGCAAACAAACCCCCTTGGGTTTGTGCCCCAGGACACTGGGTTATACTGCTGGGGTATTGTGAGTTGAAAGCAATTTCCCTTGTGTGTCAGTGTTGTTATAATAATATTATTATTAAATTTTAGCTCTGACTTATAATCTCTCTCGTGGTGAGTTCATTTTCCCTTGCTGGTTCACCTTCAAACCAGCACATCTTTTGGCGCCCAACGTGGGGCACGAGAGAGAAGTCAGAACTACAATTTCATTTTGTGTATTTGGGTACAGAAAATCCCTGACTACCATGTTGCTTGATGTATTCATGTGGATGGTGTATCTGGGCCTGTTCATATTTCGACACATGGGGAACCATGTGCCTGTTTTGATGCTCTCTTTAATACCAGGGAGAAGGATCAAAATTGCTTTATTAATATACTATATTTATGTTGTCATAACATCAGAAGCAATGAATTTCATTGTGAATGTATATTCAGTCTGGTCTGCCTGTCCTGGTTTGGGTTGTTACCTCTGGGGTCTCATTAAAAATAGCACCCAGACTGTGGGGAAAACAGGCGGAGATGGTTACTTCCACCTTTTCACCTCTGCTACAACAATCATTGAAAATATTGAGCTTCCTTTTGATGTTAGGGACAGCATAATCTTGCTGTTAGTGTTGCTTTGTCTCCTCTGTACTGTATACACCATGTTTAGGGTCAGAACTGGGCTCTCTAAGGAGACTTGCTGGAGGCCTGCCCTGGGAGCAGATGATGTTGAGTGGCACGGGAAGTGGGAAGATATGGGCCAGTATTTGGAGACCTTCTCTCCTCAAATGATCTGGAAATTCACCCCGGAACAACTGCAGGACCCTGCCAAAATGCTAAGCTATGTGAAAGGAAGATGCTCTGGTAGTCCCAGAGATGTGCAGCTCACAGCAACCTGCTGGGCCCTGGCCACTGCCTACCGCACACTGCTTGGTGTGGTACAGCATCATCAGGAGGAGGAGAAAAGGAGCAAATCCACAGGCCCCATGTCCACCCAGACCATGACTGAGCCAGAGAGGAAGAGAGATACATCAACCAGCGCCATGTCCACCCAGACCATGACTGAGCCAGAGAGGAAGAGAGATACATCAGCCAGCGCCATGTCCACCCAGACCATGATTGAGCCAGAGAGGAAGAGAGATACATCAACCAGCGCCATGTCCACTCAGACCATGACTGAGCCAGAGAGGAAGAGAGATACATCAACCAGCGCCATGTCCACCCAGACCATGACTGAGCCAGAGAGGAAGAGAGATACATCAACCAGCGCCATGTCCACCCAGACCATGACTGAGCCAGAGAGGAAGAGAGATACATCAACCAGCAGCATGTCCACCCAGACCATGACTGAGCCAGAGAGGAAGAGAGATACATCAACCAGCGCCATGTCCACCCAGACCATGACTGAGCCAGAGAGGAAGAGAGATACATCAACCAGCGCCATGTCCACCCAGACCATGACTGAGCCAGAGAGGAAGAGAGATACATCAACCAGCGACATGTCCACCCAGACCATGACTGAGCCAGAGAGGAAGAGAGATACATCAACCAGCGACATGTCCACCCAGACCATGACTGAGCCAGAAGGACAACAGAAACCGATAGCAGTTGCCCCTGTCCAGAAAAGAAAATCAAAGACCAAATCAGTTCGTATAGCGCATGACGAGGAAGAGTCAGGACCTTCATCTCAAGCAGAAGAAATGGAGCCAGAAATAATCACCCGGTCCCTATCCCTGGGAGAGCTGCGTGAGCTCCGGAGAGAGATCACACGACAGGCAAATGAGTCCATCTTGACCTGGCTACTTCGAATCTGGGATGCTGCAGCCAATGATACCATTCTAGATGGGAGTGAGGCAAGGCAGCTGGGATCCCTGTCTCGAGATGTTGTCATTGATCAGGGCATTGGAAAGAGACAGGAAACTCTCAGCCTCTGGCGGCGACTGTTGTCAAGCGTGAGGGAGAGATATCTTTGTAAGGAGGACCTCCACGTACAGCAAGGACAGTGGAACACGATGGAACAAGGTATCCGGTGCTTAAGGGAATTAGCTGTACTGGAGATAATTTTTTCAGAGGATGAGAGATTCCCTAAAAGTCCAGATGGTGTCCAGTGCACATCCCAGATGTGGTTAAAATTTGCACGACTTGGGCCAGAAATGTATTCTCGCTACCTTGCAACATTGCAGTGGAGAGAGGGAGAAGACAAGGTGGGTGCACTGGTCAGCAAACTCAGGATTTATGAAGACACTGTCACTGCTCCATTACGAGCCCATGTCTCAGCTGTGGAAACAAAACTGGCTGAACTGGAAGAGAAGATTAAGGAAGGACTCTTCCATATCTCTCCAGAACAAACAAGAGTCTCCGCCATCAGAAGCAGGCGTCTTCCAGCTAAGGAGAAAGGGTACACTCCACGTGGCAATCTGTGGTTTTACCTCCATGAGCATGGAGAAGATATGAGAAAGTGGGATGGGAAACCCACCTCTTCCTTAGCAGCTCGGGTACGTGAATTGCAAAGAGGCACACCTAACACAGGGAATTCTTCAAGGTTGAAGGCTGCTCCGGTCTCTCGTGGGCAAGGCTCCAGACAGTATAGGAATGATGATGTTATGCCCGATCCTCTTGAAGGAACCTCCCGGTCATATTCACAGGGAGAGCGCAGTGAATACCATGACCAGAACTAGGGGGGCCCTGCCTCTAGCCAGGTAGAGGAGAGGGACAATCGGGTTTATTGGACTGTGTGGATTCGGTGGCCTGGCTCATCAGACCCACAGAAATACAAAGCTTTAGTGGACACTGGCGCACAATGCACGTTGATGCCATCAGGATACGTCGGGGCAGAATCCATCTCTATTTCTGGGATGACAGGGGGATCCCAACAGCTGACTGTACTGGAAGCTGAAGTCAGCTTGACTGGCAAGGAATGGCATAGACACCCCATTGTGACTGGTCCAGAAGCCCCGTGTATCCTTGGCATAGACTACCTGAGGAATGGATATTTCAAAGACCCAAAGGGACTGCGTTGGGCCTTTGGCATAGCTGCTGTGGAGACAGAGGAAATCAGACAGCTGAGCACCTTGCCTGGCCTCTCAGAGGACCCTTCTGCTGTAGGACTGCTGAAAGTTGAAGAACAATTGGTACCGCTGGCCACAGCCACAGTGCACCGTCGGCAATACCGCACTGACCGAGACTCTGTGACCCCCATACACAAGATGATTCGTGAGCTGGAGAGCCAAGGGGTGGTCAGCAAGACTCACTCACCCTTTAATAGCCCCATATGGCCAGTACGAAAGTCCAGTGGAGAGTGGAGGCTGACGGTGGATTACCGTGGTCTCAATGAGGTCACACCCCCCCTGAGTGCCGCTGTGCCGGACATGCTGGAGCTTCAGTATGAGCTGGAGTCCAAGGCAGCCAAGTGGTATGCCACCATCGACATTGCCAATGCCTTTTTCTCCATTCCGTTGGCAGCAGAGTGCAGGCCGCAGTTCGCTTTCACCTGGAAGGGGGTGCAGTGCACCTGGAATCGACTGCCCCAGGGGTGGAAACACAGTCCCACCATTTGCCATGGACTGATCCAGACTGCATTGGAAAAGGGTGAGGCTCCAGAACATCTACAGTACATCGATGACATCATTGTATGGGGGAACACAGCAGGGGAGGTTTTTGAGAAAGGAAAGAAGATAATCCAGATTCTCCAAAGAGCTGGTTTTGCCATTAAACGAAGTAAGGTCAAGGGACCTGCTCAGGAAATTCAGTTCCTAGGAGTGAAGTGGCAAGACGGGCGTCGTCAGATTCCAACAGAGGTGATCAACAAAATAGCAGCTATGTCCCCACCGACCAGCAAGAAGGAAACTCAGGCTTTCCTAGGCGCCGTGGGCTTTTGGAGGATGCATATCCCTGAGTACAGTCAGATTGTAAGCCCTCTCTACCTTGTGACACGGAAGAAAAATGATTTCCAGTGGGGCCCTGAACAACAACAAGCCTTTGAGCAGATTAAACAGGAGATTACCCATGCAGTAGCCCTTGGGCGAGTCAGGACAGGACAGGATGTGAAGAATGTGCTCTACACTGCAGCCGGGGAGAATGGCCCATCCTGGAGCCTCTGGCAGAAAGTACCTGGGGAGACTCGAGGACGACCGCTGGGATTCTGGAGTCGGGGATACAAAGGATCTGAGGCCAGCTACACCCCAACTGAGAAAGAGATCCTGGCAGCTTATGAAGGAGTTCGAGCTGCCTCAGAAGTGATTGGCACTGAGGCACAGCTCATCCTGGCACCCCGACTACCAGTGTTGGGCTGGATGTTCAAAGGAAAAGCTCCTTCTACCCATCACGCCACTGATGCCACATGGAGTAAGTGGATCGCTCTGATCACGCAGCGAACCCGGATAGGGAATCCTAATCGCCCTGGGATTTTGGAAATCATCACCAACTGGCCGGAAGGTGAGAGTTTCGGATTGTCCTCTGAAGAAGAAGAGGAGCAGGTGACACGAGCTGAGGAGGCCCCACCATATAACCAGCTACCAGAAGAGGAGAAGCAATATGCTCTCTTCACAGATGGCTCTTGCCGCATTGTAGGGACAAGCCGGAAATGGAAAGCAGCTGTATGGAGTCCTACACGTCGAGTTGCAGAAGCGACTGAAGGACAAGATGGATCAAGTCAGGTTGCAGAGCTGAAAGCTGTTCAGCTGGCTTTGGATATCGCTGAACGAGAGAAGTGGCCAAGACTCTACCTTTACACTGACTCGTGGATGGTGGTCAATGCTCTGTGGGGATGGCTGGAGCGCTGGAGAAAGGCCGGCTGGCAGCGCAAAGGGAAACCCATCTGGGCGGCTGAGATGTGGCAGGACATCGCTGCCCGGGTAGAGAAGCTGAGTGTGAAGGTTCGTCACGTAGATGCTCATGTACCCAAGAGCCGGGCTAATGAGGAGCATCGTAACAACGAGCAGGTGGATCGAGCTGCCAAGATTGAAGTCTCTCAGGTAGATCTGGATTGGCAGCATAAAGGTGAATTGTTTCTAGCCCGATGGGCCCATGATGCCTCTGGTCATCAAGGCAGAGATGCGACATACAGATGGGCTCGTGACCGAGGGGTGGATCTAACCATGGACAGTGTCTCACAGGTTATCCACGACTGTGACACATGTGCTGCCATCAAGCAGGCCAAGCGGGTGAAGCCTCTATGGTATGGTGGACGGTGGTCGAAATACAGGTATGGGGAAGCTTGGCAAGTTGATTACATCACACTTCCCCAAACACGCCAAGGCAAGCGCTATGTGCTGACCATGGTAGAGGCAACCACTGGATGGCTGGAAACATACCCTGTATCTCACGCCACTGCCCGGAATACCATCCTGGGCCTTGAGAAACAAGTCCTGTGGAGACACGGCACCCCAGAGAGAATAGAGTCTGACAACGGCACCCACTTCAAGAACAGCCTCATAGACACCTGGGCCAGAGAGCACGGCATTGAGTGGGTGTATCATATCCCCTACCATGCTCCAGCTGCCGGGAAAGTTGAGCGATGTAATGGACTGCTGAAAACAACCTTGAAGGCGTTGGGTGGGGGAACTTTCAAACACTGGGAGCTGCATTTGGCAAAGGCCACCTGCTTGGTCAACACTCGGGGCTCCATCAATCGAGCTGGCCCTGCCCAATCAGAACTCTTGAATACAGTAGATGGAGATAAAGTCCCTGTGGTCCATATGAGAGGTATGTTAGGAAAGACTGTTTGGGTTAGTCCCACCTCAAACAAAGGCAAACCCATCTGAGGGATTGTCTTTGCTCAAGGACCTGGTTGCACTTGGTGGGTAATGCAAAAAGATGGAGAAACACGTTGTGTACCACAAGGGGACCTAATTTTGAGCGAGAAGAGTTTGTAATGTTTCATTGCATATATGTATATATATATATATGTATAGGTAAAAAGAGGATTAATTTGGGAATGACTAGATGGAGTAGAATAAGGGGTGGATAATGTCCTAGTTCAGCAGGAGGGACCAGCTAACCCTGTGTGGGGGTGATCAAAGCTGTGTATTCTACCCCCTCTATTCATTCCCCAAGGACAATGGGCCATTAGCAGCAGCTGCCCAGGGAGCCACTATCACCTTCACACCCAGCCTGAGGGGGGCGGAGCTGCTAATGGGCCATCAACAGCTCAACACCCCCTGGCTCCCAGAGTCAATCACCCATTGTGTGAGTCCCCGCCCAGGGGGAGGGACTGAGTGCTCCCTGAGGGTACATAAGTGGTGGGTAAGAAGACCTCGGGAACCTTCTCGTCGGATCCAGAGTAGCAGCAGGACCTTGACAGCAGGAGATCACCGCTCTCGCCCAGACCACAGCCCTCGCCTGCACCAACAGGTTTTTCTTTTCCTTTTGCTCTGGACTTGGGGGAGCCACAGGGGTCTCAGCACAAGGGCAAACAAACCCCCTTGGGTTTGTGCCCCAGGACACTGGGTTATACTGCTGGGGTATTGTGAGTTGAAAGCAATTTCCCTTGTGTGTCAGTGTTGTTATAATAATATTATTATTAAATTTTAGCTCTGACTTATAATCTCTCTCGTGGTGAGTTCATTTTCCCTTGCTGGTTCACCTTCAAACCAGCACAACAGGTATTCTGGGACTTTATTTAGAAGCTTTGGAAATCAGCAGAAATATTCTAGGAGATATAGTTAGTTTGGGACAAGGTATCTCATGACTGAAAACTGGGTATACAAAATGGGCTTTATACATCTGATATGTTTAAAAGCTCTAACTGTATTCTCCTCATTATGGTGAATTCCCTTTGTATCTTAAAATATTCAAGATACTGTTCCTGTTTAATAATTATATTGTATAAAGCAACATTACAACATTTCTACCAGTTTCATTGAAATTCATCTCCTTGTCCCAGCATTAGCTAGCTGGAACAATTTTGATTTTATAGCTACCAGGCAGCTCTCCATATGTGTTGACTGTTTTCTAAGTCTGCTTTCCTTATCTAATGTTTCACTGCAGAAGCTATCGAACTCTATCAGATTTTAAGTGGTTGTGGCAAAAGTTTTTAATTTCTCTACTCTCTGCTGAGCAAAAATAGAAAAGTGGCAGAAAGAAAAACGTTATACTCAATTAGAAATGAATTTTCATCTCACTATTAAAATTCTCAAGACGCGTACCAATAAGAACACTCTGTGTGTTTAAGAGAGGGACATATGTGAATATAGGTGCATTTATGTGTGGAAGCTATTGAACAGAAAAGATAGATAACACTAGTAGAAACTCTATCTGTGTTTCTGGTCTGAAAGCATTATTTCACTTACTTCCAAAGATAGCAAGGTACTTCTTTTTGAGAATAAAAGACATCCATTTCAAAGCAAAGACTGAATGCTGATCTTTTTTGTATGTAAATTATTTTAGGCAATTCTAAAATAATTTGTGGAAACTTTATATTTAATTACTTCAGTTCATTAGTAGCAATATTTTTTTAATGAACTTTTGGGATTTTAAACAGAAAAACCTACTGTAAGATAGTGTAGGGCTGGGTTTTCTACTTTTTGTGAAACTGAAATATCTGTCCTGAGGGATTTAAATGGATGAAGAGCAGGTGTTTTGATTTGATGGTAAACTGGTAAGCTGATTACCTTCAAAATTACCACAAGATATAACCAGAAATCATCCCCTTTCAAAAGATCAAGAATAAGTGAGGAGACTACGAAACAGCAATAAAGCATTCTTAATGTTAAAATATCATACTTTCAAGTAACATAAATGCAAAAATTAGTCAATCTGTGCTCATACATAGAGATATAGGTATTGATTTTATTATTGCTTCATACAGCACTTTTGAATTCTGTCTTCTAGTATCTTTTCTGACATCTATTACAGAGAGTAATGGAGATTAAAAATAATATTAGTAGCCTGCTGCTTTTATGTCCCTATCTGTTTGAAGAGACAAATTTTCTGTGTGCTTTACACAAGCACAAGCCATTTGTGTGTTAGAGAATTCTGGCTGACTCTGGCCAAAGTCTAGTAAGAGCATGGATTAAAATTTGAAAATTATGACTTGACAGATAGTCCACTTCCCCTCACCTCTCCCCTTCCCCTGCCCTAGTTTTGAGTTTTCTAGCTACTGGTATATGCTTTGTTTATTAACTTATCAGATAAAGTATATTCCACATTCAAAATCACACCCTCTTGTCCGCTCCAAAGAGTCATGAGGCACTAAAACATAAAAGAGGTGTATGCTTTATATCAAAATTACCATGTTAAAACATCAATTCCATCCACCTTTAATGTAGGAAAGAGAATAAATGTTCCATTTTATTAATATGAAAGCAAAGTTTTATGCTGAACCCACTATGTAGTTACTCTTAATTCTATGAAAATTTCAAGGATTACCAAAGAAATCACTTACTGTCCACTGTTTAAGGAGAAGTTGTTATATAATCAATGGAAGCTGAATGGAAAGGAGATCAGTATAAATATATAGAGGATTTTTTTTAATGGTGTGATTTGACACACAGAATTAAATAACCAAGCCAGAGTTCCTGAATAAAACATATGTACCATACAAAAATTAAAGGTGAAGCTAATTTTATTAAATTAGAGCCAATAGAGTATGATTAGTATTAAGTCAGTTATGGATAGACTTTTCTTGTTGTGCTAAACCAGATGGCTGTGGTGTACTAAACTGCATGAGTGTTATCAGAAAGTTATATTTCACACATCATGTTTTCACATACCAGAAAGGCATGTTTTCAACATATGTCTTTCATATCAGCTAAAAATTTATTTTATGAAGAGAATAGATTTAGCCCTAATAAAAGATATAGGATAATATTACAATCTTGAAGGAGTCACTTTTTGTATAAGGATATGGTACAAACTTCTTTCACTACTCCACTCAATATATCAGTCTTTTGTCAGATGTAGAATTCTCCCTTAGACAGGTGAATATTCTCATGTGAATGATGAGGACATTAAGAAAAAAAATGTTTTCCATTTCCATGGCCACGCAGGTCTGGGTTATGAGATGTATCTCAGAAGTTCACAAACTATTTTTACTTTAAGTGCATAGAATTAAAGTATCTACAAATTTTGTGGGTTTTTTCCCCTGATCTTTGTCCTCCCTGCCTAGTCCCACAGCCTATTTTTTGCCTTGCTGCTTCTTAAGGAGAGATCTGTGATGTAAGAGCTACAGAAATATTCTGAAGACCATCACAATTATTATTTACTGAACTTTATCTCAATTTGCATTCAGCTTGCATTCTCTCCTACTGTTCCACTAGGCAGGATGTCAGCTCTGACACTGATGAAATGCTCTGATTATTTTCATGCACTTGCATACCAACCAGCTATCCCTGAAAATGCAGAAACAAAAAACAGGTGGAGAAAAAACACCAAAACATATATATTTGACAGATAAAGTTCTGGAAGCTGCTTTACTTCCACTGGATAGAATCTTTACTATTTTTATAAATTCTGCTGTATGTTTCCATATGAAAATATAAGCATTTTAACTCCATTGGTAACTCAGATGATATAGCTCCACTCATTTCTTTCACTAAGTAGTCTCTGAAAATAGTGAAGAGCACAAGAATTGAAAAGTTGTTAAACTAAAACTTTTGAAATCTAGAGTCAATTAAATACCAGCTTCAACATCTATTTCTTTGGAGAAGCAGAGATGCTCCTCTCTATCAAGACGGAGGCTCTTTACCTTTCTGAAATTCACAGTGACACTGTCTATAGTAGCAAAAATGGAAAACATACAGATTAATCAACATATTTAGAAGAGAGATTCAGCTTGTGCTTTAGGACTGATGCAATGAAATCCTCTAACCACTAATTTCTTGTATTTTCAGATCCCATGTAATGTCTTTGCCTTTCAGTACATACTCTCAGTAGAACATGCTCAAATCAATGGCCACAGTAGTTCAGATGAAAATATCATTCTACTGAAAACTGAATATAGTCCACCTTGCAGTTCCAGAGTTTTTGTTCTAAACATTGCTTTTATTTATGAACATAATTGTTGGTAAAATGCTTTTGATAAAGTTGTCTGTTGTTTTTGTTATGGGGGTTTTTGTTGTTTTTGGTGTTTGTTTTTGTTTTGTTTTGTTTTTTGTATGTTTTTTTGATGTTTTATGATGCAGTTCAGCAATTAATAAGGTATTTACTTAAAGTGTCTTAGACAACTGTGACCTCTTTTCTGCTCTCTGCTCTTCTTTACAGTAACACTTCATGCTTCCCTTTATGGCAGGTTTCAGAATGCCAGTCATTTCTGTTTACTTTCTTACAAACTCAGTGTCATGAGCAAGAAATAGTAAATCTGATCTACCATTTTGAGACTATTGCACAAGGCTGTCAATACAGGCAAGTCATATAGCTCTGTTAAATGGATGCCATACCCAGATACTTTGAAAGAGGCTATAAACAAAAAAGTATATACATATGTTGAGACACTGTGGACACCTGTAGATCTCTGTGTGTGAACTCTCCACAGAAGTGTATTTCAGTTTCAAATATTCATTTTAGTGACTATGAAGCACATAAAGATTAGAAAATGTACATTTGATAAATCTGTCAGGTGAATACGTATCATACAAAAAATGTAAGCAATGTGTCACAGTAAGGGAGGTTGGGCCATTTCCACTTCTTTCACTACCTGTTTTTCCTCTATCACTTTTGACAGCTGTTTACATTAGGAGGGATTTAATCTCTTCAGATGATGTAATCACAGAATCAACTTAGTTGATTCACATTCAATAGCTCCGTTGTTGAGGAAAATTACAGTTCTGCCCCATTCCAGGAGAGAAATTTCCTTCCCACCTGGAAGTTCGAAGAACTACACTGTGTAGATGAAACTTGTATAAAGTGATAGTATCTAAGATTGATTTTGGTTCATTGTTGAAAGAGAGATGTAGTAAAGAGACTTCACAGGAGTCTGCAGTGAACTGCAGACAGACATATAAATATATGCTTCAAAAAAGTATATATCTCAGCAAATATAAACCATTTCTTTACTTTCCTTAGAGACAGTCTATGAAATATATAGCCCATTTACTGTGTTTGAAGATTGTTTCAAACTTCTGAGGTCAAAAAAGGACTATAGAAAAGTTTTGGAATTCAAAAGAATTTGATACATCAATCTAATGTATGATAGAGTAATCAGAACAAGAGAACATTTCTAAAGCTAGCCCAGATAATATGCAACACAAATACCAACACAATGCAGGAAATTTGCAGTTTATAGTGAGTAACAAGCAGAACATGACTCAGACCTGTCACACTGTTACAAGTCCTGTTAAAGACTAAAGATTTCTGTCTTTCTGGTATTGCGGTTTCCTGAAAACTGAAACTTAAGTAAGACATTGTCCAGCTGGCTCCAGAGAATAGCCATAGAATAACAGAACACCCGAAGAAGAGTTGAAGGAGCTTGAGTTCTCTCCAAAGGCCAACTACCAGCTTCAAAGGTAAAGAGTATATAATGTTCTTAGTGAACATTGAGTTTAGGACAAGAAAAAGCAAAGTAAAATTGCAGCAAGAAAGGTTTAAATGAGTTAGCCATCATTCACCTGGTAAAGATTGTTTCAGTGAAATACTTGGTTGAAGAAAGTAATTGAGTATTTTTCACCAGAGCTTTTTTGAAAATTACTTAGTTAATGTTGCCATAGACCTCACTAATCCTTCTCTGGACTTTCTGTCCTATTTTCCTAGATACTATAGCAAGTTTTTGTTTATTCTCTGTGATATGTAAGAAATATATGGTTAAAAAAAGCACAAAAAATCCCAGAAAAATTATTTCGTGTATTACAAGGTAAAGAAAAAGCTCTAGGGTTGTTTATCAAGGAAGGCAAATATTTTTTTAATCTGTTCTTAAAGCATATAAAAATTATATAATCCTAATTACCTTTGAGATAAAACAACATTTGGTATACTTCAACATTCATAGATCATACTGCAGGGACTCTCCTGTTCTGCAGAGAAGATAATAAAATGTATTTTCAATCATTACTTAAATTAAAATTCATTGTTTGTGTGTGCCTGGCATAGTACCCAGCCTTTTGCTGTACATAAAAAGAAAGAAAATCACTTGAAAATTAATAATGTCTTTTCTGTGGGATGAATCTCAATTGAGTTAAGAGTAAGAACAAAAAACTAAACCCTTGTTTACTGGCACTGGTGTTTCTGAGGAAAAAGATGCACAAAATACTGATAGAAACATGTCTCATATTCTTATTCTTAGTTTCCATGTCTATTTTAAGCAAATTTTTACATCCCAAACAAAAATTATTCAGTCTATATTTTTACTTTTTTTAGAATAACAGGTAGCAGTACTTTGTTAGTGCCTGAAGTACATCAAATATGAACATAAGATTTCCATCTAATAGACTGGGGGTGCTGTTGTTTCAGAAAACAAGTGCATTATTTTCAGAGTATATCCAGTTCATTTTATATTACAGTAATGCCAAAATACTGTAAGTATACTTTCTGTCTATAGAGCAACACAGCATCCTCATCTAGCCTTCTGCTACATTAATTTAATTATTTTTTGCTCTCATTAGATATTGATGTGATAATGTAGCACTACACTTCATTCAGCTAAACGCAAAAAACCACTAATTTTGACTCAGTGAAATTAACAGGAATTTCCATATTGGCTTTGCTCACTCAGGAACTGGTATGAGATACTGTGGCAATAAGAATAATTGTGTTTCTTCTAATAAGCAAAATAGTCTTTCCTTTATTCAGGCATTGGAATGGGCTGCCCAGAGAGGTGGTGGATGCACCATCCCGAGAGATTTTTAAACGCAGATTGGACGTGGTGCTGAGTGCCATTATCTAGTAAATGGACTGGAGTTGGACCAAGGGTTGAACTTGATGACCTTGGAGGTCTTTTCCAACCCAATCGTTTCTATGATTCTATGATTATGATATTAATTTAAGCTGAAGATTTAGAGAAGGTTGCAGAACTGAATTCAGGGAGAAGGAAGATAGAAAGAAAAAAAAAAGGAGCATTAGAGCATTAAACATAAGAATTCTCTCTCCAGTATGATAGTGGGAGAAAAAGGTGCAAATGAGTGCTCACATAGTAATTCATCTTGGTGGACATTACCAGATACTTGATCAGGCTCCAGTAAACAGCAGTCAAAGTGGTTGCATCCCACTTACTTGAAGGCTTTTATTTCTTGAAAGTTGGTTTTGTAGCTGAAGCTACAACCAGCACTTGGTTGCATGGAATTCTTTAAGTATTGGACACTGTCGTCTGGTTCCTAATCTCACCTGGCTGTTGAAGGGAAAGACAATTTATAAAATATAGAGTGCCACTCTTCTGATGAATGTTAGCTTGTATAACTGTTTATTATGAACAAAGCATATTTTATTAAGAATATTAAGGGGTTTTGGCATCCTAAAGGAAGAAAAACTGAATATATTTTTAACTCACTTTCTCTTTCTACAACACATATATTTAAAGGAGAATTTTGCCTGGCAGTAGATATCAAGTAAGAACTGAGATTTTACACTGAGTTACAGATCTGTAAAAATAAGATTGGTGGTAAAAGATTCAAGAGTCCTGAAAATACACTGAGTCAAAGATTCATAGAATGGTTTGGTTTGAAGGCAACCTTAAAGATCATCTGGTTCCAAGAACCCTGCCACGTACAGGGATGTCATTTACTAGATCAGGTTGCTTACCCAACCTGTCCTTGAACACTTCCAAGGATGGGGCATCCACAGCTTCTCTGGGAAACCTGTTCAAGTTCTTCACCTCTCTCTGAGTAAAGAATTTCCTAGTAACATCTAATCTAAGACTGCTTTCTTTAGGTTTGAAACTGTTGCCTCTGTATCTCCCTGTGTAAAAAGTCCATATCCTTCCTTTTTATAAGCCTTCTTTAGGTACTGTAGTCTGCAATGCTGTGTCTGTGAACCTTTCTTTCCTGCAGGCTGAACAGTCCCAGCCTCTTTTCAAAGGAGAGGTGCTCCATCACTCTGATCATCTTTATGGACTTCCTCTGGACCTTCTCCAACCTTCTCTTTCTTGTGCAGCAGTCTCAAAACATCACAGTAGAAAGGGTATCACTTCCCTTGACCTGCTAATCATGCTACTTTTGATGCAGCCCAGGATATTGTTGGCTTTCTGGGATGTGATAGCACACTGTCAGTTCTTGTCCAGCTTTCCATCCACAAGAAGAAACAAGTCCAGTACTAACCACAGCCCAACATGGCCACCATGTTCAGTGGTGCCTAGGTGTCTACACTTGGCTGGGCAGTTGTAAATGTTTTCACACTTTTCCTTTCACAACCATCATGTACTTTTATTAACATTCATTGAATGTTAATAAAACTGAGTCGAGATTTTCTTCCTAGGATAATATTCCTTTAAATGCTATGGAGGCTGTACCAACAAAGCAATAAAAAATGAATCAGACAAATCCCTGGTTTTGTTGCCACTTCTTTGTGTCCAGAACCTTACCTAAACCATCTGCTTTGCATACTTACAGGTGATGAAGAATTGATGTGGTTTTTAAATACTGAAGAAATAAGATGGATTTTTAAAAATGTATATCATTTTATACTAGAAACTTCTGTCATATAAAATACTGCAATGTCTGATGTTCACTCTCTGAGCCTGCAACTGCCACTCATTACTGTTGAAGTTGAGAAGCTGTGGTTAACTGTAGCTATTTACCTGTTGATGTAAGAAGAAGACAAACTGAAAGACAGCTACAAACAACAGTCAGATCCTTAGCCCTTTTCACAGTTGTTGGCTCTGTAAATGAGGATGCATTTGACAAAAAAAAAATAGCATTTAATGTCACGGATACACACAGATGCACACAAACAAACAGATATACATGTACATAGATATATATATACATATATATACACACATATGTATATACACACACATACACACACACACACATATTTGTATGTATGTATGTATGTGTGTATATATATATATATATACATATATATATACACTTTTACATATATATACTTATATATATGAAAAGAGGATAACTGTGTGGCTGTGAACCACTAAATATCTTAAGCACAGAGGAATTTGAAGAGAGGTAAAGATAAGATCCACAAGAAAAAGAGTAATAGAAGCTTGATAGAGGGGTATTAAGTGTAAAAACCATCCAGAATTCACAGACTGATTTGATAGTGATTAATACATTATTGTCTATACGTCAACATGCCTATGAAATGTACTCAGGTATACTGACTAGAGAATAGTATGCTAAAGCTTCATCCTCCACCTTGGGAAAGGTTTTCTATGTCAGGCTTAATGTTAACTTGCACAGTAAAAGAGTCTTAAGGAACTGCCACACAGGCTCTGTCTGGTGATGCAAAGCTACACTTTGAGAATGCTGTAGGTTTCTATTCAGATGGCAGAGAGCAAGTCGGCCCTTGCTTAAAGTGGGCGTGCTTTATGAATGAATTACGTTTCCTTTTTCGGTACAGAGCCATTTACTTCCAATTTAATTAACATCATATGGATCAACATATATTAAATTATTTTATAGAATTCAGTATGTGCAACCCACTGGGACATTACATGGGACTAGCAAGCTTCAATGGTATTTAAAGTTGAAAATAGCAAGTTTTTCTTTGTAGACAGGAAAGAAAAAGATACAAAACAAAAATTGTTATTGTTTTGTTTTCTTCTGCTGGATTCACTGTAGTTGTAGGTATAGTTTTATATATTTTTATTTATACACTATCTTTGTATTCAAAATGTATTATTTATGTGTTATCTATTATTTATGTATTAGGATATATTTCATCTTTTGGTATGAAAAAAATCAGAGCTGGTTGATCATTTCATTTCAACAGTATTGAAAATAACATATTTCATTGCTATTAAAAATTCAGTTAAAGAGAATATGTGGTTCAAGATTTATTCTGGAAAAATATTTGCATAAGGTGGAAAAATATTTCATTATTATGTAATTCATTTGCTATTGCAACTAAATTATGCAACCACTATTAGGCCATGATGAAGTGTTGTTGTAAATGATACAGCTTCATTCTAAGTTTAGTCTAAAGAGACATGCCCTGAGAAATTGCAATGGTGAAAAAAAAAGGCAGGAGGAAGGCTAGGAGTTTGGTACTGATAAATAATGTTCGTCACCCAGAGATGAACTTTTGAATCTCATTTAAGTTTACAGAGAACTCAAACCAATGGAAGTGATGGCTAATCGGTATGAAACCTCTTAGTCTATTCTCTAGTTCCAAGCTGGCAACTTATTCATCAAACTCATTGCTAGAGCACAATCTAGAACCAAACTACATCAGGACTAGTTGCCTCAAGTAGGAAGAAATCATGCAAATTGATTTTGTAATTCACTTATACTCGAAGACTTAGATACAAAAATATGATGAATTACCTTGTATATTTTTAAAGGGAATTATTAAAGATTGAAAAGTAGTATTTAAATATTTATTAAACCATTCAAACTGACTGTGTAGAAGAGATTAATAACTGCATTTAGCATACTCTTTAGTGAAGCATAAGCATATTTCTGATTTATGTGTTTGGATGGATGTATGGAAAATTGCCTTGACAATGTTCTGGCTGAGATGTGAAATCTACCCAAAACCCTTTTACCCACTGTGACAACTAATGGAAAAGCAGATGACTGCCATGTGCCCATTCCAAAGCTTTGTTTATTGTGCACATATGCATACAGGGGGAAAAATGAGGGAAAAAACCATTAGTCTTGTTTCAATCTCCTACCACTTTTAAGTATATCTACATGGATTTTAGAGTAGTTATTTCAGAAAAAGGTCTCACATAAAAGAGAAATCATGTCTTCTTGAGACAAGAGAAATGCAGAATATAATGAAATTATGTTGCTTTACTTTTAAGGAAATAAAATTGTGTGTAAAATAAATTCTATACCTCACTATAATTTACTGTTTAAGATATGTAACTATTGTCAGTAAATAATCATATATATAGGTTTAGATATTAATGTAGTAATGACTTTGACTTTCATAGTGGGATACTTTTATAAACTTTTTAAAAGTAAAGTTATGAAGCTTGAGATATAATTTTTATTTAGTCTGAAATATGTTACTGTGCCTAGTTATTTTATGCTTTATGAACAGCTATAAAAAACTTTCCTAAAAAACTTCTATTTTGGGTTTGATTTTTTAATTTGTCAAATTCCAATAAGTTAAGGATACTGAAATAACTTTCTGACAACTATTTTGAGAACAAGTCACAAAAACTCTGCAACAAATTGTAAATAAGTTGGCTTATCTAACTCCAGATGGGGTCAATTGGATATTTTGTGGTATGCATTGTAAACCCAACTTGAGTCTACAATTGATACCATAGTATTTAAATTGTTTTGAAGAACAGGGTTGTGATTTGTGCAGTTATAGGGAATTTGGTAGAAGTAATCTTGTTTCAAAATTGATGTAGAAAAATGACAATGCTAATGGTTAACAAATCTCAGTATAATGAAGCTGTTGAAGTTTTTATGACTTTTAGAAGGTCAGACTGTCTATAATTGATTCATGGTTAATGTTAAACATGGTTGTATGCATTTGCATAATCTTCATGGACTTAGGTTTTCAAAAAGAGTACAATAATTAAAAAAATTTAGAGCTAATCCCCCAAACCCCCCTTTGGAATTATGTACCCCAAATATCTGCTTAAAATGATGGTAATGAAGGATAGGGACTTTGTGGTTTGATGCATATTCCCTGTAGTATTCCTTTGAACTGCTGAGATGTAGCCACTTACTCTTTCCTGTTTATTCCAGTTTTCACAAACCTTGCCACTCACTGTAGCCATATGTTCAAAGCACAACATAAAATGATGTAGTTTTAAAGGACTCCTTTTTACTCAAAGCAGCTCCATTAAAAAATGTAATACACAAATTCTGAACTCAAACACGTTCCAATTTTACTGCTGTTTGCTTCAAAGGATCCTGAAAAGCATATGATGGAGAATTGAATTCTTGTGGTGAAAAATTAATCTGTCCCTGACACTGACCCATTTTCTTATTCTCTCCGTTTTATGAATTTTAAGGTATTTATATTTGTATGGCAAGTCCATGCTTAAATGTCTTTTAGGATAGTTCTCCTGGAAAGATTAAAAGCAAACTCTATTTTGTTCTTTAAAACCAGGAAGATAGTCAAGAAACTGCAATTGCCTTGACTGTTTCTGTTGATGACAAAATTGCTAAACCAATTATGTTATATAAGCAAAATTTCTAGATTTTTTTTAAGCTGATCTTACTTACATAGTTGATGTTAACTATGAAATTAAGACCAGTATTCTTACCTTTAATAGTAAAAAAATGGTATCATTTATTTTAGGTGCAATAACTTGCTATGTGTTCCACAAAAGTTATAAATCTCGGTAGGCTAGAAATAACATTGCAAATCCTAATGCTTCTCTGTAGTACTCAGTTCATCTGACCAATCTGAAATGGTTGCAACAGCACTCATCCTTCTGTGAAGGCAAGATAAAAGCAGCTACATGATTTGTAGTCAGGTTGTAGCATAGGCAGCTCTACAACTCTAAGTTCTGTATCCCAGGAAAACGATAATTATGATCAGATAGACAGTAATTTCTGAATAGGTAAAGGACAGAAACTTCCCCTGCCCCACCACTTTTATGTGGTTGTTATTCTCCCGGGTAATGTTAATATAAAGCAGGTACTATTAGAAATTTAGCCATGTGTATGATTACTTGTGGAGCACACTGAAACCCACAAATCACTGTCTTCCCTTGTCCCATCCTGAAAACATTTTGAATCTTTACAGCCATGCACACCAGAAGTTGCTGGAAGTTGGCATTAGTACACATCTCTTTCCACTTCTTTGAAAGAACGTCTAATTATTTAAATGCTTAGGACATTATGTGATGTAATTTTCATGTACTGCATTGTCCTATAATTATCATATAATTAGATTGAAATAGAGTGTGGTTTATAACTTATGAGTATAATAATCTGTTGTTTGGCATATGTAATTTCACTGTTCATGGCTAACTGTAATTATTCTGTTTCTTCGAATAATATTGAAGATGGACTTTTTAAAGTGTGTTGTAAAAATTCGTAAAATTCCTTATTCTAAAAGGTGTTGTGGTTTTTTTGTTTTGTTTTGTTTTGGTTTGGTTTTTTGTTTTTGTTTTGTGGGTTTTTTTTTAAGCTGATCTGATTATTGCACTGTTTTGCATTATTTTTTAGAAAGTCTCTAACTTTCTCTTTTGTATCAATCTCTACTATGACCAAAGGGAAAAAGTTGATCATTCCAAGAGTCTGAACAATAATAAAACATAGTGTGTTAAGTCTGGTGGGACATAACAGATAACACAATATGCAAGAAATAATAGTTCTCAACATATGGTCTACAGCCTGAATAGACTAGAGTTTTTAATTTTATTTGACATATCTGGATTCATAAAGAAATTGTCTTTGTGGATATGTGCAATATCTAATGACATGTGTTTTTTAATTAATATATACAAAGAAAGTGATACAATAGACTAAAAGATGGCATGGGAAGATACTGTACAAATAATAATATAATATTATTGGCATATAATATACAAATATCTTGTAAGTTTTCACAGAGTTTTTACAGTGCAGTATTTTCTTATCATAATACTGAAAGAAATGAAATAATGTTATATAAAATTTATTTGTAGTTGTTCTAGTTCAGCAGGTGGGACCAGTTATCTCTGTGCGGGGGTGATCAAAGCTATGTATTCTACCCCCTCTATTCTTTTCCAAAGAACAATGGACTATTTGCAGCAGCTGCCCAGGGAGTCATTAGCACCTTCATACCCACCCTGAGGGGGCGTGGCTGCTAATGGGCCATCAACGGTTCAACAATACCCCATGACTAACAGAGTTAATCCCCCTTTGTGTGAGTCCCCTCCCTGGGGGAGGGACTGCGTGCTCCCTGAGGGTACATAAGCGGGGGGTAAGAAGACCTCAGGTACCACTTGTTGGATCCAGCAGCTGGACCTTGACAGGAGGAGACCACCACTCTTGACCAGACTACAGCCATCACCTGCAACAACAGGTTCTTCACTTCTTTTTGCTTTGGACCTGGGGGAACCATGCGGGTCTCAGCACAAGGACTACCAAACCCCTTTGGGCTTGTGCCCCAGGACACTGGGTTATACTGCTGGGGTTTGTGAGTTGAAAGCAATTTCCCTTTGTGTCAGTGTATTTTTTGTAATATCTTTCATTAAATTGTAACTCTAATTTACAATCTCTCTTGTGGTGGGTCCATTTCTCCTGCCGGTTTACCTTTAAACCAGCACAGTAGTAAAGTTGTACAATGAGAGAAAATGCATGTCTTGTTTATCCATTAAGCTTTCAAACAGTAGAGAAACTTAATCAGGCCTCCAGACTGCTTAACATAATTAATTATACAATAAATATAATGAAATTTAATTTTATTAGTTTTAGTATTAAGGAAAAAAAATCCATTAGGATGAGCCAGTTGTTTTTTTCAGATAGAAAGCAGCAATGGAAAGTTCTCCTTAGTCATGTGGGCATTTAACCATGAAGAAAAGCTATGGAGTACCAGACCTCCTTAGCTCATAGATCTCATTTTAAGAAAGGCAGTCACCTCATGCCTTCCTGAGAATGCAGTTGAGTGTAAGGTTGTTTACACAGTGCAAGCCATGGACCTGAGAAAAATAGAAAGATTACACAACAACATATTGTAAGGTGATTGGAAATGTCCCTGTGAGTTTTGCTTATTGTAGCATCTACTTGACATTGACAGTTAAACATACAGTCAGAAGAGTGTCTTAATCACCACTCTTGGCACAAAGAGCAAATGGAATGGTTACAATGTTTCACTCATTTTTATATTTTTCAAAATGTCATTTTGTAGTATTATCTACTTTTGATGCTTACACACTTTATTCTTTTTATTTTGCTGTGGTTTTTTTTTTTTAGTTTTTGGTTTTTTTAGTTGTTTTGGTGAGTTCAGTTGCTTTTAGAGGTACTAGTCTCTACTCCCAGCTTACACTGGAATATGTGTGTGAGAAGATCGTGAAATTTGGGTCCTGTCTTACCAATCAACCACCAGATTGGTGAGGACATGAAGTCTGTGTATTGCTGTGAGTACCCACCCCAGTGATTTCATCTGGGGTGCATACCTTGGTTTTCTGCAGTTATTTATCATTATCTAAAAGTTGATGTCCTGTTTCCCAACAATTATTCTATGAGTATCCCACCCAAATTTCCTATAAAATGAAGTTTCCTGTGTTTTGAATGAAAGGCAGAAATTCTGGGAATACAAAGGCAAAACGAAATCTTTTTTTCCAAATAAAGAAAGATGGAGTTCATTGTCTTCTGTAAAAGACAGACAAGAAGGCTGATCTGAAGAATAGGATAGTTTCCATATAAAGAAAAAAGTTGTTTGGAATTGACTGTTTGCTGCCACTTTCAATAAAGGAACTTGCTTCAAATGAAGATATTAAGAGTTGGTGAAAATCCTACCACAAAATTGTTGCATATGAAGCAAATGTAGAGGCATCAAAAAGGAGACTTAAAAAGTTCTTACTGCTTAGTAAGCTCAGAGTTACTGTATACACAGCTTCTAACAGGTTTAGAAGATATGCTGAGTGGAAAACTGTTGAAAGAAACCCATCACTTATGCTTGCTTCCACCTAAAGACACTGCCAAAGACAAAGTACATTACTGTAAATGAATTAAATGAACAATTGGTCTGAACTGGTGAGAGTCTCTTTTAAGAGACTAGGGGCAGAAGGAAGTTAAAATTACTAAATTATTGGTACTTACATATTCTGAACACATTTAGTGATAAAAATGGAATTCTACTTCGAAGCATCTGTCTTTGTAATATGGTCCTTGAGGGATGTAGCTGATTTTCATTTTCTGAAACCTGAATAAGCTGAAGTCTGCATATGGTCTTCTCTTAAGGATTCATAACTTTTCTAATGGTTGCCACCTCAGGTCTGAGGCTTGACTGAGTTTGCAATTATTGCTTGTGTGTTACTTTTTTTCATTTGTGCTTCTTTCAGGAATTATAAAAAATTTTGCCATTTCCTACCCGTCTACAGATATATGACCTGTTCAATTCTTAGTTTCAGACATGATTTGAAAAACATGATATGAGATTTGAAATAAATATGCTGAGCTAGTTATGATTGTAACATTGTGTCTGGAGGGGAATTCTTCAGTTAAATGAATGGAACAGGAAAATAGTCTCATTTCCTTAAAGTGTCTCACATACTATATAATTTGCTGCCAGTTTCTCAGACTTACTCTAATTTTAAATCATGTTAGTTTAGGAGGAACACAATATGTTAGGAAAAAGTACTGAATTATCTTTTTACCTATAGGCATCTGTGTGAGAAGAGATATCCAAGAATAATTTCTTTTCTTGTGGAAACCAACTGTCACTCTCTTCAAAATCTGTGCTGCACAACAACTCTATTACAATTTTTGTGAAGAAAATGTCATTATTTTTGTTATTTTGTCTTTACCTAAAACTGAGCAATATGGATACTACATGTAAATGGCAATCAGATTATATATGTTTACAGACATAATGAAAGTGTTGAAATTATGTTTTGCAATTATACTTTGCCTGGCCATTGCATATACAAGTTGAATATAGAAACCTATAGCATCTAAGTCCTGTGAATCTGTTTTGTCTGGTGTAAAAATTGAATTGTTCTTAAATTTAAGTAGGAGTGGTTACCCTCTCAACAATAAAAGATGTCACATTAAAATGATATCTCTCTGGACCTAGAAGTACTTAATCACTTAGGTAATTTTAACTGCAAAAGAACCACACCCACACTTATGTTTAGAGTTCTGAGGTTTTTTGTTCTCTGTTGTTAAATATTTCCCTGATTAGTCACAAATAAATATTATCTCTAAGAGCTTTTGAAAACTTGATTTATTGCTAAAATACCTGTATGCTTTCTGTGTAAAATCAATAGCAACAACTATTCTTTAAAGAGATTTTTGAGGATTTGACATCTGTTTCTTAAAATAAAAAATTGACTAGAACAAGGAGTTATGGTTTTTGTATTTTCACATATTTCTGCTACACATTTCTGCAACTTTCTTCTTTTCTTATTTCCATTTTCAGAATAGTCACCTGGGTGGTAGAAATCAATATGATGAGTGTTTTTGTTATGATATAATGATTTTTTTCAGTTTTGCTTTGTTTTCATTTTTAATTGATTTGTTAGATAGAGACATAAATAGTTTAGTTTCACATATTTTCATTTAATTGAAATGTGCAGTTAATTTATTCTCTGAAAATGTTTAGTGTATATACATATAAGTGGCAAGGAGCCAGGAGTGAAATAGTACTTATGCTGCTAGTCGAGCTCACATGTGAGCTATCCAGTGAGGGGTTTGGCTTTGGTTATCTGCTCTAGATAAATATTATAAATTGTGCAGTTGGTTCCTTGTAGCCATAACACCATGCATGTATATCTGCAAATATAATTTGAACTCTTTAATTTAAAAAGTAAATTCAAATAACATTGTCGTTTCAAAATTACTCTCTCTACCTTCTTTGTTTGGATTGCTTTTGCTTTTTCAAAACCCACCAGAGAACACTTGGTTTTTTCATATAGATAAGAGAACAAACGTCTTTTGCACTCTGTTACATTTATGTTTATTTCTTTGTTTAACACATTTAAGCTAAAGACTTTTTATCTCATTTGTGTATTTTTCTGAAGAAATATAATTTTGTTGAAGGTGTTTTATGGGAAATGCAACAGTTTTAATTTGCTGCACCATCTCACTCTGGCCTACTAAAACCATGTGCAGTAATTTTAGGTCTGATGTCAATATGAACATGTTGCAGTTTTCTTTATGTTCTGTGTAACACTTGTATTGATGATGTCCCTTCTTTGCAATTGTCTTGTATTGTAAGAAATGGTTGCTATGAAGAACTGTGTTAAGGCATCTGCTTGCTCTGTAAAAGGTGCATTGCACTGAACCTACAAAACACACAAATACATGCTCGACCCTCTATCTCTTTGTGACATTTCTTAACTTTCCAACAGCAGATGATTTGACATGAAGTCTTGTATTTCTTCCTGGCTGCCTATTACCTCTCCTGCTTCCTGCCTTTTGTGCTGGGGAACCTTCATAGCCCTTACAGAACATCAGCAGTGACAGATCTGCCTGTAGTAATGCTTCCATAGCAATGATACACCCATGATGGACTTCTGTGAGTCAAATTTTGCCCTACACCTTTGCTAATAAAAGAAGTAAAAGTCAGTAATATAAAGGACTTGACAAACATTAATAAACCCAGCAATAAAAAATAATGAAAAGAGGCAGAAGGAAATTAGTAAATAATAAATGTAAACGGTGCGTAACAAATAAATCATTAATGAATTGCACTGAATATATATTTCTGGTCTAATAAATTATCTTTATTCAATGAAAACCAATACATGAACACTTTGCAATTCTAGAACATGTTACTTGCTTGCAGTGAAACAGATGCATTAGTATTGCAGCATGTTAATCATGCACTTATTCTGATATTACTATTTTCTCCTTGTGTTAAGGCACAGTGTCTCAGATGGGAGAGTTATTCTGGGGCTGTCTGTTAAGTATGTCATGCAACTAACCCAGATCTGAGGAGCTAATTATGTTATCTATGATGTTATTAAATATTTATAGTCCTTGAAATGGGGTCAGAACTAACAGGACACCCCTGTAGTGCAGCATTCAGAGTGCATACAGAGAGCTAGCTTTAAAATAATAAAAAAAAAAAACCAACAAAAAAGGAGAATGAGAGAAATCAAATGCTTGTAACTTTAACCCACTTACTGCTGTTGTCAAGTGTACTCTTGTAGTTAACTTGGCTTCGTAGTTTCCAGATTGTTCCTGTATACTGCCTGTGCTCCCATTGTTCTCAACTTGGTCTGGAAAACTCAAAACCACTCAAACCCACTCATCTTTTAGCAGTTCAAAAGCTTTTTCTTGCTTTCTGGCTCCCAGGTCTTTAATATTTTTATCTCCAGTGGATTTGATCATACAAGATCTCGGAGACAAAACTCAGTGCGGAAAGTAGGACATGATATGCAGGCAGACTTAACTATGGGCCTTGAATAGAGTTGATGGATCAGCTGCTGGAAAGCTAATAATTCTTGTTCTGCTAGTTTTTATGATAGAGTATTGTGATTTGGAAGCGACCCTAATGATCATCTAGTTCCAACTCCTCAGCCATGAGTAGAAAAATGTTCCACTTAACCAAGTTGCTCAAAGGCCCACCCAGCTGGGTCTTGAAAACTTCCAGGGGTGGAGCATCCACAACTTCTCTGGGCAACTTGTTCCAGTGACTCACTATCTTCATATTAAAGAATTTCTTCCCAATGGCTAATCTAAATCTAGCTTTTTTCCATATAATCCCATTCTCCCTCGTCCTACTACCACATGCCCTTACAAAAGACCCCCTTCAGCTTTCTTGTAGACCCTTTTTAGGTACTGTAAGGTGCTATAAGATCTCCAAAGATCCTTCACTGCCCCAGGCTCCACTCTCAGTCTGTTTTCATAGAATATGTACTCCAGCCCTCTGATCATCATCCTGTCCCTCCCCTGGACTTGCTTCAGCAGATCCATGTCCTTTCAAATTGTTAGAGGCCTCAAAGCTGGATGGTGGGGGTCTCAGCAGAAGGCAGCAGAGGGGAAGAATCACCGTCCTTGATCTGCTGGTCATGCAGCCCAGGATACAGTTGGTTTTCTAGGCTGCAAGTCTACACTACTAGGTCATGTAAAGCTTTCTATTCACCAAGACCTGCAATTCCTTCTCTTCAGGGATGCTCTCTATCCCTTCTTCACCCAGCCTGTACTTTACTCTGACACAGCTGCAGGATCTTACAATTGGAATTTTGAATTTCATGAGATTCTCATAGACTCACTCCTCAAGATTGTCACAGTCCCTCTGGATGGCATCCCTTCCCTCCAGCACGTTGACCATATCACACAGTCTGATGCTGGCAAATATGCTGAGGGTGCACTTGATCACAATGTCCGTGTTGTCAACACCGACCCCAATACAAACCCCTGAGAAATGTTGCTCCTCACTAGTCTCCACTTAGATACTGAGTTGGTTTGCCACAACTTTTTGAGTACAAGCATCCATCCAATTCCTTATCCACTGAGTGGTCCACCTTAAGTCCATGTCTCTGTTTTTAGTATTGGTGGCAATATAAACTGTTCTGGGTCTGAATAGGATGGAGTTGACTTTCTTCATAACATCCTCTGTGGTACTGTGTTTCAGATATGCGACCAAAACACTGTTGATAACAGCATCACCACTTTTCGCTGCTCCTGAGAGCTTTCTCTATCTCTCTCAGTCCCTCAGTGAGTGGGCAAGGGATAAGCAAGAGATTGAGAAGTGACACAATAAGAACATCTGACCTCATTTGACTTAAGAGACATGAATTATCCTGCACTGAGTTATCCACAGAAAAGGAAAAGTAAATTTGATTAAAGACAATATTGGTGACCTTTGTCAGCTACTTACCAGACTGATCCTCTTGAAGGCAAAGTTGCTGCTAGATTGAGTCACTGTTAGGGCATGTATAAGATGGGTTCAAAGTCTGGTCATATGTTCTTATAGCACTATATCATGTCATTGTTATGTGAGAAAGTAGATAACGGTTCATATATAGGGATCTCAATGCTTTTGAGATGTTCATGATTTGTAAATGCCTGACCTAATAAATGACATGAAATTGAAAATACTCTCTAGTTAGATAGTCATGCTTAATCACATGTGAGAAAAAATATATTCTCCACACATATTCATATGCAGTTATCCCGATTATTTAATAATTTCACAGCTTGCAACTTTTTAATGACTAAAATATTATGGCAGTCCATATGATAAACTGCTCTACAACATGCTTTAAAAAGCAATATTCTAGGATATTTCAACCTGCAGGTTATTTCATATTAAAAAGAGACAACTTGAATTTAGATTGCAAAAAACTTCTAGAGTTTATAATTTTCGTTCCTTTGCAGAAAATAATAATTCTGTTAAAATAGAAGTAATGAACTGAGAAGAGTAAATTCACAGGATATTTCAGCAAAGTATCTTCATTGTTGATTCTAGAACTGTCAAGTGTTAAATTAAAAGGCTGTGTAATTCCAGAAAAGGGAAAAGTTATAGGCAATACATAACTGCATCCTCCTTGTGAAGGTTATATAAAGAACAATTGATTCCAAGAGGAATAAATCATCCTCTTGGAGATGTACACAACAAAATATTTTCTCTCCTCACACTATCCCTCTTTGTACCTGATCCTGAACACATTCATAATGTTTTCCTACTCAGCGGTCATGAAAACTGTTATAATGTCACAAAAAAGTTAAATCAGACTCAGATTTAATTAACAGTGTAATTAACTGTTTAGTTTTCTAAGTTTTAAATTTATGCTTTTGTAAACTTCCTTGAGACTTACTGTTCAGTTCTCTGTTTATTTGGCTAAGATTTAGCTACACGTTGTACTGGTGTGGGATAATCAAGCTACCCCAGTCACCCATTCTAATACATTTACACAAAGTGTGACTGAAAATATCATTAAATAATGAAAAACAGTTTGTGTCTGAAAACGATAGAAGTCCAAGTCTTGAAAGGTCTTCCAGTTTGGTGGTAATTGTTTAAAGTAAACTGTTTGGGATATTATAACCCTGTATCTCATTATAACGCTGTAATATTCATATAGTACTATTGTTCTGTATTAACCAGATTGAGTCATGTCTTTCCAATGAAAACAGAAATGTGACTCTTTTTAAAGCAAAAGACTTGATCTTTTCTTTGCCTTGTAAAAACAGACCCTATGACAGTGCCATTTACTAATAATGTGTTTGTAATAGTTAGCTAAATAATTTTTGTGGGACATTTCCTTTAGATATCAAAAAGTTCTTGAAGGAAGGACAAAATATTCAGCAGGAAATGAAGTGTCTGTAACCACTTATGGGAAGCCAAAATCTATATGACAGACCTCTCAGTGGGTATTTGTAATAAAAACATTGACTGGCTCAGATGTGACAGAGTATGTAGCTTTTTTGACATCTTTGGGTCTACAGCTATTGAAAACCAAGTCTTAAACTGAATTTTATAGCTTGGCTGTTCAGCATAAAAAATCACTCCCGAAGACCATCATGTAATGCTAAAATTTCAGCCAGGTACAAATCAGTTGTGGCTGGAGCTGAGGGATAGCAAAAGAAAAAATGGTAAATGACTGATTTTCACACGTTGTCCTGGTTCAACAGGTGGGACCAGTTTATTACTTTGTGTGGGTAACCAAAGCTATGTATTCTACACCCTCTGTTCATTTTCCATGAACTGTTAACAATGGACCATTTACAGCAGCTGTCCAGGGCACACCTGACTCCTTAGGATGTGAGCTAGGTGTGAAAGACACCTGTGAGATAACAGCTGTGTTAACTCCCCTTCAGGGCGTCGTTAGCACCTTCTCACCCAGCCTGAGGGGATGTGTCTGCTAATGGGCCATCAAGGATTCCAAAATACCCCATGACTCGCAGAGACAGATCACCCTTTGTTTAACTCTCCGTCCTGGGGGAGGTACTGGGTGCTCCCCATCTGGACCTGAGGGTACATAATCTTGGGGTTTAAAGACCTCAGGGAAGCACTCATAGGATCCAGAGAAGGATCAGAACCTCAGCAGGAGGAGGCCATCACTCTCGACCGGACTGTGACTACCACTCTTCTCCAGATCGTGACTGTCATCTGCACCAGCAGTTTTGGTTTTTTTCTCTTCCTTTTGCTTTGGACTTGGGGAAACCATGTGGGTCTCAGCACAGGAGCTAACAAGCACCATTGTGTTCATGTCCCAGGGTGCTGGGATGTACTTCTGGGTTTTTGTGGGTTGAGACCAATTTCTCTTCATGCCATTGCATTTGTTGTGATATTGTTATTAAATTGTGACTCTGACTTGTGATCTCTTTTATGTTGGGTTTGTTTACTCCTGTGGTTTACATTTAAACCAGTACATCTTTTGGTACCCAATGTGGGGCACGAGAGAGAAGTCAGAATTACAATTTCATTTTAAACATTTTTGTATTTGAATACAGAAACTCACTGATCACAATGTTGCTTGATATATTCATGTGGATGTTGTATCTGAGCCTGTTCATATTTCCACATATGGGGAATTATTTGCCTACTTTAATGCTCTTTTTAAGGCCAGGGAAAGGGATCAAAATTGCTTTATTCATATATTATGTTTATGTCATCATAACATCAGTAGCAGTGAGTTTCATTATGAATAACCCAAACTAGGACAGGCAAAAAAACTGAATATATATTCAGTCTTGTTTGCCTGTCCTTGTTTGGGTTGCTACCTTTGGGGCCGCCTTAAAAATAATACCCAGTTGGGGGGGGAGGGGGGGGAGAACAAGAGGGGATGGTTATTTTGACCCTTTCACCTCCTTCTCACCTTTCAGAACTGTTACAATAGTCTTTGAGAATACTGAATTTCCATTTGATGATAAGGATGGCATCATATTGTTGTTAGTGGTGCTTTGTCTTGTCTATACCATCTACAAAATTCTTAGGGGCAGAACAGGGCCTTCTGGGGAAGGCCTGCTCTGGGAGTTGATATTGCTGAGTGGCATTGAAAGTGGGAGGACATGGGCCAGTATTTGGAGAGTTTCTCCTGTCAAGTGATCTGGAAATTCACCCCTGAACAGCTGCAGGACCCTGTTAAAATAATAAGCTATGTGAAAGGAAAATGCTCTGGCAGCCCCAGAGACGGGCAGCTCACAGCAACATGTTGGGCCCTGGCCACTGCCTACCGGACACTGCTTAATGGGGTACAGCACGCCAGGAGGAGGAGAAAAGGAGCAAATCCACAGGCACCATGTCCACCCAAACCACAGCTGAGCCAGAGGGCCAAAGAAATACATCAACCAGGACCACGTCCACCCAGACCACAGCTGAGCCAGAGGGCCAAAGAAATACATCAATCAGCACTATTGTCTCGGTTTGAGGGAAAAAAAAACCAAAATGTTTTACCCACAAGCAGGGGAGGGGCCTCCTCCACGATAATCACACCACTCTTTATCAAATTTAAGAAAAGGAATTTTAATACAAGAAGGATAACTGCTATATATATATATATGTAAACAGACTAGTGCAACCCACTTCCCCAACACCACAAGAGAGGGAAAGAAAAACAAACCAAAAGAAACAAAACAACAGCAAAACCCAGCAGGTTTTTTTCTCCGGGAGAAAAGGTTATACTTAAGTGTCCTTGTCACAGCCCGGCTGGCTGCAGAGTGAGTTTCAGTCCCTCTCCAGCGAGACAGACGAGCAGTGGGCTTTCAGATGGACTCAGTCTCTTCCCCCTGTGTTCCCCGTCCAAGAAGCAGAAAGGTACGAGCAACCAGCAGCAAATCCAAGGCAGGCAGCAGCATCAGCACGGCCTGAAAAGTAGTCCGAGGTGGGCAACGGCAAGACAGCCAGGAAAAAACCCCAGCAGTAACCAGCAGGGCAGCCTGCCTCCTTCGAGCCCCCACTCCCCCGTTCCGCTGAGCCAAGACTCCGGAGAAATCCAAAAAAAGAAACCAAAAGAGACAAACCTGCCCCCACCCCAGCGATCAACAGTTAACTGCTTCTTTTGTTAACCGCTGGCCTGGGCAGTTAAGTGGCAGGGGAGAGAATTTACATAATAATCCCAAACTACAACAACTATATCCACCCCTAAATTCTCTTCCATGCCGATACTCTACATTAAACTTAAATTTTCTTTCAAATAATTAAGTGTTTACAAATACAGTAATATGAGTTGTTTACCCAGAGATAAGTTCCCCTTGAGGTACACATCGTGTCTCTCCATCTTCCTGCATCACCCACCAGGTGGAACCAGATCCTTGAGCAAAGACAACCCCACGAATGGGTTTGCCTTTGCCTGAGGCAGGGTTGATTCAGACTGTTTTCCCTAGCATACCTCTCACGTGTATTACAGGGACTTTGTCTCCATCTACAGTGTGAAGGGGTTCTGATTGGGCAGGACCGGCTCGATTGACAGAGCCTCTAGTGTTGACTAGCCATGTAGCCTTTGCTAAGTGTTGATCCCAGTGTTTGAAAGTCCCTCCACCCAATGCCTTCAAAGTGGTTTTCAACAGTCCATTACACCGCTCAACTTTCCCGGCAGCTGGTGCATGGTAGGGGATATGATACACCCACTCAATGCCATGTTCTCTCGCCCAGGTAGCAACTAAGCTGTTTTTGAAATGAGTTCCATTATCTGACTCAATTCGTTCTGGGGTGCCATGTCGCCACAGCACTTGTTTTTCCAGGCCTAGGATGGTGTTCCGAGCAGTGGCGTGAGGCACTGGGTGTGTCTCCAGCCACCCTGTGGTTGCTTCCACCATGGTGAGCACATAGCGCTTGCCTTGGCGGGTCTGTGGCAGTGTGATGTAGTCAACCTGCCAGGCCTCCCCGTACTTATACTTATCCCAGCGTCCACCATACCACAGGGGCTTCACTCTCTTAGCCTGCTTAATGGCAGCACATGTCTCGCAGTCGTGGATAACCTGAGAGATAATGTCCATGGTTAAATCCACCCCTCAGTCTCGTGCCCATTTATAAGTGGCATCTCTGCCCTGATGGCCCGAGGCATCATGGGCCCATCGAGCCAAGAACAGCTCTCCCTTGTGCTGCCAGTCCAGATCTGTCTGTGATACTTTCACTTGCGCAGCTCGGTCTGCCTGTTGGTTGTTGAGATGTTCCTCACTGGCCCGATTTTTGGGCACGTGTGCGTCTACGTGGTGGACTCTCACGATCAGCTTCTCTACTCGGGTGGCAATATCTTGCCATATATCGGCAGCCCAGATGGGTTTCCCTCTGCGTTTCCAATTGGTTTTCTTCCATCGGTCTAACCATCCCCAGAGAGCATTGGCCACCATCCATGAGTCGGTGTAGAGGTAAAGCTTTGGCCATTTCTCTCGTTCAGCAATGTCCAGGGCCAACTGCACGGCTTTAAGCTCTGCAAACTGACTCGACCCACCTTCTCCTTCAGTAGCTTCTGCAACTTGTCGGGTGGGACTCCATACAGCTGCTTTCCATTTGCGATTAGTCCCTACAATGCGACAGGAGCCATCGGTGAAGAGGGCGTAGCGTATTTCCTCTTTTGGCAATTGATTGTATGGTGGAGCTTCTTCCGCACGTGTCACCTGCTCTTCCTCTTCATCTGCTAGACCAAAATTTTCACCTTCAGGCCAGTTTGTGATGATTTCCAGGATCCCAGGGCGATTTGATTTTCCTATACGGGCGCGCTGCGTAATCAGGGCAATCCACTTGCTCCAGGTAGCATCAGTGGCGTGATGTGTAGAGGCAGCCTGTCCTGACAACATCCACTTCAGCACTGGTAGTCGAGGTGCCAGAAACAGCTGTGCTTCTGTGCCAATCACCTCTGAGGCGGCTTGAACTCCTTCATAGGCGGCTAGGATCTCTTTCTCTGTGGGGGTATAGTTGGCTTCAGATCCTCTGTAGCCTCGGCTCCAGAATCCAAGTGGTCGGCCTCGAGTCTCACCAGGCACCTTCTGCCAAAGGCTCCAAGACAGGCCATTATTCCCGGCGGCGGAGTAGAGAATGTTCTGTATGTCTGGTCCTGTCCTGACTGGTCCAAGGGCTACAGCCTGAGCAATCTCATGCTTAATCTGGTCAAAGGCTTGTTGCTGCTCAGGGCCCCAGTGGAAATCATTCTTCTTACGGGTTACCAAGTAGAGAGGGCTTACGATCTGACTGTATGCTGGGATATGCATCCTCCAGAACCCTATGGCACCCAGGAAGGCTTGTGTTTCCTTTTTGCTGGTAGGTGGAGACATTGCTGTGATCTTATTGATGACTTCTGTTGGAATCTGACGGCGTCCATCCTGCCACTTCACTCCCAGGAACTGGATCTCTTGGGCTGGTCCCTTAACCTTACTCCGCTTGATGGCAAAGCCAGCTCCCAAAAGGATCTGGATTATTTTCTCTCCTTTCTGAAAAACCTCTTCTGCTGTGTCCCCCCACACAATGATGTCATCAATGTATTGTAGGTGTTCTGGAGCCTCACCCTTCTCCAGTGCAGTCTGGATCAGTCCATGACAGATGGTGGGACTGTGTTTCCACCCCTGGGGTAGTCGGTTCCAGGTGTACTGCACGCCCCTCCAGGTAAAAGCAAACTGTGGCCTGCACTCTGGTGCCAGAGGAATGGAGAAGAACACATTAGCAATGTCAATAGTGGCATACCACTTTGCTGCCTTGGACTCCAGTTCATACTGGAGCTCCAGCATGTCCGGCACAGCGGCACTCAGCGGTGGGGTAACTTCATTCAAGCCACGATAGTCCACAGTCAATCTCCATTCTCCATCAGACTTATGCACAGGCCAGACGGGGCTGTTGAAGGGTGAGTGGGTTTTGCTGACCACCCCTTGGCTCTTCAGTTCACGGATCATCTTATGGATGGGAATCACAGCATCGCGGTTCGTTCGGTATTGCAGACGGTGCACTGTCGTGGTGGCAATTGGCACTTGCTGTTCCTCAATTTTCAACAGTCCAACAGCAGAAGGACTTTCTGAGAGACCTGGCAATGAGTTCAATTGTTCAATCCCTTCTGTCTGTACAGTGGCTATTCCAAAGACCCATCTATGCCCCTTTGGGTCCTTAAAATATCCATTCCTGAGGTAGTCAATGCCCAGGATACATGGGGCGGCTGGACCAGTCACAATGGGGTGTTTCTGCCAATCTCTCCCTGTCAAGCTCACTTCAGCTTCTAGCACAGTCAGCTCTTGAGATCCCCCTGTCACCCCAGAAATAGAAATAGTTTCTGAGCCCACATGTGCTGATGGCATTAATGTGCATTGAGCACCAGTATCAACCAAAGCCTTATACTTTTGTGGGTCTGATGTACCAGGCCATTGAATCCACACAGTCCAATAGACACGGTTGTCCCGTGCCTCTACCTGGCTAGAGGCAGGGCTCCTCTAACACTGATCCTGGTCATAGCGGTCAGAACCTTTTCTCGATGAGTACACCTGGGAGGTGCCCTCCTGTGGGTCAGATTCTTGCCCGTGGGAAACTGGGACTGCACTTACTCTCACTGACCTTCTTCCATTCTCCTTCAGTTCTTGTACTCGGGCTGCAAGGGCACGGGTGGGTTTCCCATCTCACCGTCCCATGTCTTCTCCATGTTTGGCCAGGAAGTACCACATCTCAGTTCGTGAGGTCTGTCCACTCCCTCTGGCTGGGGGGCGTCTGGCCCTGACTTCAGAGGTTCTCATTCGCACTGGTGCCACTTGGAGACTTTCCCTAATTTCCTCTCTGATCGCTTTTACCTCTGCAGGCAGCGTCTTGAGACTCTCAACCAATGTCTCTACAGCAGAAATACGGGCCTGCATTGGGCTGTGGGTCATGCCTTCATATATCCGGAGCTTATTTGCTACAGCACCCACTGTTTCTTGGTTCTCTTCCCTATACATGGATGCCAGGAAATCGGTGTATTCAGCTGGCCCTGAGTGTGAAAGGTTCCACCACATATGTGGTGTGCATCTGACCTTGTCAGGGTCATTATTGGTTTGCTCACCTCTTCCAAAAAGCACGTCCATCATTGCCATCTCCCTCAGACGTAAAATTCCTTCTTCCATCGTCTTCCAAGTCTTCCTAATATGATGTTCCTGCAGGATTTCTCTATAAACAAACTTCTCTCTTACACTCATTAGAAGTCGTGCCCAGAGTGAAAGGGGCTTTGATTCCCTCACGAACACCTGTTCAATAGCCACATCCTGGGCCAGAGCCCCCAAAAACCTGGCTTCAGCACCATCCAGTTGTAAGGTTTCACCCATAAGGTCCCAAACTCGGATCAGCCAAGTCAGGATGGGCTCACCCGGGTGTCGAGCAATGTCTTTCCGCAAACTACGGAGATTATCAAATGACAATGACTCAGTGATGATCTCAGGCTCTGGGTCTGCTTGCTGTGGAGGTGCAGCAGCCCCCTCATCGTCCGCTGGATGGTCTAATTTGGTCTTATATTTCCTTTTCTGGATAGGGGCAACTTCCATAGGCTTGGCCTGTCCTCCTGGTTTAGCCTCGTCCTGCATCACTGTAACATCAGAGGTTTTACGCTCTTCCCTTTGTTTAGCCCCATCCTGCATCACTGTAACGTCAGGGGTTTTACCCTCTTCCTTCTCCCTCTTCACTGTAACGTCAGGGGTTTTATTCTCTTCCTTTTCTCCCTTCACTGTGGCATCAGGGGTTTTATTCTCTTCCTTTTCCCCTTTCACTGTGGCATCAGAGGTTTTATTCTCTTGCTTTTCCCCATTCACTGTGGCATCAGGGGTTTTATTCTCTCGCTTTTCCCCCTTCACTGGGCTAGGCTTCTGAATGCATTCTGGAAAAACCCTGGCCCTACCTTCAAACATTCTGTAAGCCGCAGGGATACAACCTTGCAGAAAAACCATAAAGAGCAAGATATCTCTGGCATCCAGGGAGAATTTAAACATCTCAAAAGCCGTTGTAGCAGACTTGAATGGGGAATGGACAAAGGGTTGGGAGAAGAGATTCCCCTTTGTTCCTTCCCAAGGGTCCGTACTGTTATCACTGAATCCCCAGAGGTAGCAGCTTAGGTTGCGGCAGGAAAACAGCCTGGAGAACACCACCCACATGACATCCAAAGGCATCGAATTCATGGCACCATAAATCCAGAGTAAGAACTCAATAATAATTGCGGCTATTTAAGTTTTACTCATTGATTTGTTGATAAGACTTAAACCTGCCGCTCCTTTTGGCATGAATTTGTACCAACAAAAAGCCAATATATTATACAGGATGGTCCTGATGAACCCTAAGCTCAAGACCCACATGGTGCCACAAAATAGCAGTTATCCTTCTTTGTTTACAAGTCCCACACGTTGGGCGCCAAGAAATGTCTCGGTTTGAGGGAAAAAAAAACCAAAATGTTTTACCCACAAGCAGGGGAGGGGCCTCCTCCACAATAATCACACCACTCTTTATCAAATTTAAGAAAAGGAATTTTAATACAAGAAGGATAACTGCTATATATATATATATATGTAAACAGACTAGTGCAACCCACTTCCCCAACACCACAAGAGAGGGAAAAAAAAACAAACCAAAAGAAACAAAACAACAGTAAAACCCAGCAGGTTTTTTTCTCCGGGAGAAAAGGTTATACTTAAGTGTCCTTGTCACAGCCCGGCTGGCTGCAGAGTGAGTTTCAGTCCCTCTCCAGCGAGACAGACGAGCAGTGGGCTTTCAGATGGACTCAGTCTCTTCCCCCTGTGTTCCCCGTCCAAGAAGCAGAAAGGTACGAGCAACCAGCAGCAAATCCAAGGCAGGTAGCAGCATCAGCACGGCACGAAAAGTAGTCCGAGGTGGGCAACGGCAAGACAGCCAGGAAAAAACCCCAGCAGTAACCAGCAGGGCAGCCTGCCTCCTTCGAGCCCCCACTCCCGCGTTCCGCTGAGCCAAGACTCCGGAAAAATCCAAAAAAAGAAACCAAAAGAGACAAACCTGCCCCCACCCCAGCGATCAACAGTTAACTGCTTCTTTTGTTAACCGCTGGCCTGGGCAGTTAAGTGGCAGGGGAGAGAATTTACATAATAATCCCAAACTACAACAACTATATCCACCCAAACCACAGTTGAGCTAGAGGGAAAAGGAAACAAATCAACCAGCACCATGTCCACACAAATTGTGGAGAAGCCAGAAGAACAACAGAAACCAATATCAGTCACCCCTGTCCAGAAAACGAAATCAAAGACCAAATCAGTTCGTATAGTGAATGACAATGAAGAGGCAGGACCTTCACATCCAGTGGAAGAAACAGAGCCAGAAATAATCACCTGGACCCTATCCCTGGGCAAGCTGTGTGAGCTCTGGAGAGAGATCACACGACAGGTGAATGAGTCCATCTTGACCTGGCTGCTCTGAATCTGGGACGCTGCGGCCAATGATACAGTTCTAGACAGGAGTGAGGTAAGGTAGCTGGGATCCCTGTCTCGAGATGTGGTCATTGATCAGGGCACTGGAAAGACACAGGAAACTCTCAGCCTCTGGTGGCAACTGTTAAGTGTGAGGGAGAGATATCTTTGCAAGGAGGACCTGCACATACAGCAAGGACAGTAGAACATGATGAAACAAGGTATTCGATGCTTAAGGGAATTAGCCGTACTGGAGATAATCTTTTCAGAGGATGAGAGATTCCCTAAAAGTCCGGATGGTGTACAGTGCACATAGCAAATGTGGTTAAAATTTGCACAGTTTGAGCCAGAAATGTATTCTCGCTACCTCACAATGTTGCAGTGGAGAGAGGGAGAGGACAAGGTGGGAGCACTGGTCAGCAAACTCAGTATTTATGAAGACACTGTCGCTGCTCCATTGGGAGCCCTTGCCTCAGCTGTGGAAAAAAAAACTGGTTGAACTGGAAGAGAAGATTAAGGAAGGACTCTTCCACATCTCTCCAGAACAAACGAGAGTCTCTGCCATCAGAAGCAGGCATCTTCTGGCTAAGGAGAAAGGGTACACTCAATGCGGCAATCTCTGGTTTTACCTCCATGAGCATGGAAAAGATATGAGCAAGCAGGATGGAAAACCAACCTCTTCATTAGCAGCACAGGTACGTGAATTGTAAAGAGGCACAACTACCACAGGAAATTCTTCAGGTTAAATGCTGCTCCAGTCCCTCATGGGCAAGGTTACAGATGGTATAGGAGTTACAATGTCATGTCTGATCCTCTTGAAGGAATGTCCTGGTCATATTCACAAGAGATTGTAGGGAGTACCCTGACCATTGAATCTGTGATGTGCACTGTGCATTTATTTTTTTTGGATGGATCCCCCTTAGACAAATGGAATTCATTATCTAATTACAAGGCAAATCAAATTAATATCAATACTACTGAATACTCCTGCACTGTTATAGTGGGTTTAACACACGCAGCTGTGTCATCATTCTCTTTTAGGAGCCAGTCTCCAAGTCTAAACTACAAATCCCATGAGGACTTGCAGAAACTCAGGGAAATATATATTGGTGTCTAGAGGATATGCAGAAATACTTTGTGTTAGTCCGGGAAACTACACTGAAACCTCTGAATTTGCAAATGTCAAATCCTTTTCTGATTTGTTTGTTTTTGTTAAAAATTCCTTTAAAATTCCATAATAATTCATTCTGTGCAAAATGTTATTTCAAACATTTCATCACCAAAAATAAATAATAAACCTATGTCAAACAGTCAGAAAGAAACTCTAGCTTCAGTCCAATCCTTTCTAAATCAGTTACCTTGTATCTTTACAATGTAACAGGAAAGTATTCAAAGCAAAGGCTGTATTCTTTAAGAATCTGACACACTTTTCACTCATCTCTCATGCATTGAACATAACACAGAGCATTTTTCACTTGCTAAGCTCAGTTCTCATGAAAACCTGTAATACTCCTTTTCATATTTTTATTTCTGTATGAAAGAGGAAAAAAAGAAAGTGTTGGGGTAGAGCATGCCTGTTCTCCAAGATTGGTAAGTCCTTCTCTACCAATGTGACCATATTCTAGAATGACAAATTCTGTTGGTTCCCTCAAACTTTAAAGCATTTTCTTTGCTCATGCTTATAATGATTTTTCCTAGTCCTCCTAAATCATCCTTTTCAGATAATGTAAGGGTACCTTTTAAGTGTGATGAACAATGTTAGCAATTAAGATATATATTACTACCTCCAAAAGACTCAATTTGCAGATCAGTTATATTTCTTCTTCTTGTCTAGTTCTTTTCAAAACTGGGCAATTGTGCTGGTTTGGGCTAGGATAGTAAATTTTCTTCTCTGTGGGTAGTACACAGCAGTGTTTGGGATTTGTGCTGAACACATGGTTGATAACATAGTTTTCATTAGTATATTCAAAATATAATAGAATAATTCATTGTTATACTAATACTATAATAATATAGTTGTTATTATTATTCATGATAATGAGCTTTAGTTACTTCTCATCCGAGTTTACACAGAGACAGGGTATTTTCTGCTTTTCCTACTGTCACACTGGCAAGGGGTTTGGTTGTTCAAGGAGACTGGGAGAAACACAGCTGAAGCAGGTGGTCCCCATTGACCAAAGGGATATTCGAGATCATCTGACATCATTCTCAGGATATAAAGTGGGACGAAGAATGAGGAAGGGGAGGTGTTGGTCTTCACAAGTCACAGTTACACATGATGGGGCCCTACTGTCCTGGAGAGGTTGAGCACCTGCCTGCCCATGGGAAGAAGTGAATTAATTCCTTGTTTCACTTTTCTTGTGTGCCCAGCTTTTGGGCTCCCAATTAAATTGTATTTTTTCAGCCCATGAGTTTTCTGAGTTTTACTCTCATGATTCTGTCTCAGATCCTACTGGTGGGGGAGTCAGCAAGTCGCTGTGTGGGGCTTTGTTGCTGGCTGGGGTTAAACCACACCAGCAATGCAATCCAGATTGGGGTAAAGTGCATGGAGAAATTCAGTTATGCCAACCAGACTACACCACAAGGTCATAGAGAAAGGTCACTTACAAGCATCATGTAGGGTTTTTTTTTCATTCTATGAGAGTACTCACAAAGCAAGTCCAGAGAAGAGCAACAAGGCTGGTGAAGGGACTGGAGCACAAGCCCTATGGGGAGAGGCTGAGGGAGCTGGACTTGTTTGGCCTGGAGAAGAGGAGGCTCAGAGGTGACCTCATCACTGTCTAGAACTACCTGAAGGGGTTTTAGCCAGGTGGGGGCTGGTCTCTTCTCCCAGGCACTCAGCAATAGGACAAGGGGGCATGGGCTCAAGCTCTGCCAGGGGAAATTTAAGTTGGATATCAGAAAAAATTCTTTCCAGAGAGAGTAATCAGGCATTGGAATGGGCTGCCCAGAGAGGTGGTGGATTCACCATCCTTAGAGATTTTTAAACGCAGATTGGACGTGGCACTGAGTGCCATGATCTAGTAAACGGACTAGAGTTGGACCAAGGGTTGGACTCGATGATCTCCGAGGTCTTTTCCAACCTAATTGATTCCATGATTCTATGATCAATTCTGAGTTTGGGATGTGTGTATTTGTTTTCTGAAACCTCCTACTCATGTCACTACAGCAGGCAATTCTTTTAACCCAATTCAGATGTCCCTCTCTCTCACTTGAGCTCACTTAGCTATGACTGGAGAAATCAAAGGACAGGAATATTTGGTAGCCAGTCTTTTCATTCATATATTTCTATTTTGTATACTTCTGGTCCAGAAGTCCATAAACTGTTGGAAAAAGTATCTGGAATGAAGAGAAGAAACTGAAAGTTTGTGAGTAAAATGAAAAGTTAATTGGCATAAAAAGACTAAATTCAGGTGAGTACAATGCTAATAATAAAGAAGGATATAATCTTTCTAAGAAAATAAAAAAAAAGGTGTGTATTATATCAAAGAAATATAAAATTGCTCCACTATTAAAAGTGTGAAGGTCTCTGAATGTTGTAAAAAAAGAAGCTAGCAAAAAAAGCATTGTTGTGGTAGCAATCTGTAGAAGAAACCCAGATTCAGAGACACAAGTAGACTAAGGCTTTCTTTCTGTGACAAACAGAGTCGCCAGGACACCTAAAATTAAGGTTCACTAACTGCTTCATTGTAAAAAAGTACTATAAATACACGTTGCCCAGTGAACCCTTGGAATGAGTATTCGGTAAGTACAACTTCAGGCAAAATGTTTTAAAATTACTTTTATTTTAAAGGACTGAAAAGAAATAGCCTCTTTAGAACATCAGAGGGAAAAGTGCTTGATTTTCCCTATCCTCCCATTTAAAAGCAAAATAAACAAACAAAAAGAAAAAGAGTGGGGATAAGACCCACAGAAAAACAACTCTTGGGTCCTTTGAAGAACATGCTGGAGAAGAAAAATGGGAAATAGAAGCATTGAAATGATATTTCTTCTGTAACTATTACATTCAATCTGTCAATACAGACAGGGTGTATGTTAAAAATCAAATGGGAGCTCAGCTCACTACAAGCACTGTTAATTGTAGAAATATTATTTTCACACCTGACATACTATGAAATAGAGCACATTATATTTTCTAATTAGGCACTGGCTGCATCATGGCCTGTACTTCTAAGAGTAAGAAACAATGTCTTTAGTGTGCTTAGAAAGGGCACACTCTGCATTAGTTACTCCTTGCCATTTATTGAACTGAGACTAGTAACAAACAGAATGAGGATGCTCTTATAGAAGTGAGAGTTATCACATTAATCAACTAGCTTGATTTTTATTTCTTTTGTAATTTGTAAAGTGAGAATAACTTATATTCTATCACTATTATGAAAGCTGATATGTTTGGTTATCATGGATACAGTGGCTATACATGTTACAGTTGAAAATATGTAAATATTTTCTGTTCTGCAAGTACAAACACAAAGATCTTAAACTGATTTGTCATAGTGACACGTGATCTCTTGAATGGATAAATAAATGAAGCTTGGCTTTTAAGCAGTTTAAGCAGAATATCTTGCTGTGAGCAATAGAATCACTCTTTTAAGGCCTTTTCTTCTTTACAAACTATATGAATACTGTAGTTGTTATGATTGTCTTATTTTTTTATGCTATATACAAACATTTTTAGATCAGGATGTTTTTCTACTCTTCTTTTCAAAGAGACCTTAATTATTGGAGCAAAATCAACATAAAGTACATTCAAGACATCTATTCCATGCATTCACTGACCTGGTATTATTTTTCTGCTTTTAGAAGACTACATGCTGCCAGTCATAGAGCATGATTAAAGCGGGCAACTGTGGTAAGCATCATAGTTTCATGATAAGAAGAAGGAATATTTAAATTTCCCATAGTGCAATGAGAACTAGAAATTGAAGGCTATTTTCGTAGGGATGGAGTACCTGATACAGCTGATGAGTGCCTAAGTTGTATGAGGAAGAGGGTTTCCCTGGTAACAGGTTCTTAATATGGGGGATTGCCAAATGAATGTGTTGCAGCTGTGTCTGCCTGTAAGCAGAGTCACAGGAGAAAGTCATACAATCAGTAGTCCTGGGATAAAGCCATGAAACAAGGCTACCTTTGAGCACAATTCTCACTGGCAAAACAGTTTTGGATTTCTAAATAGGAAAGTGTTCTTTATACATTATTTCTCCTAAAAGTAGGGAAACAGGACTTTGTTTAGAGTCTCAACAATGAACAGGAGAGCATTGAACCAGTACATGTTCACTGTCAGTTCTTCTTTCTAAATGAAGCAAATCAGGAAAGGGCACAAAACACTATTTATTCAGCCAGCTAGAGGCACTTAATATGCAGGAGATGTTACTGAAGATGATATCAAGGGTGTTATGCTTGAACGAAACGTGAGTTTTGCCAATGGCAGTTGTCACATGAAGTCAAGTGAAAAACAGCTGGTTATTCTAACTCTTTCCAACACATAGTTCTTATTATTAATAAATCAAAGA
Source organism: Pithys albifrons albifrons (assembly GCF_047495875.1). Classification (NCBI taxonomy): domain Eukaryota; kingdom Metazoa; phylum Chordata; class Aves; order Passeriformes; family Thamnophilidae; genus Pithys; species Pithys albifrons. The sequence continues at coordinate 36,226,827 of NC_092497.1, read as the reverse complement.
GAAGTTATGAAGGACATTAGACATTAACATGACTTACTGGAATGGAGGAACTATGAATATAGTTAATACAACGGACTTATACAGATAACTTACTGTTGTAAGGCATGTACAGACTAAAGAGTTAACAGAAGTATTATTAGCTCACTTGGTTAGAGCATGGTGTTGATAAAAATAAGGTTGTGGGTTTGATCCCTGTATGAGCTATTCACTTAAGAGATGGACTTGATGATCCTTGTGTGTCCCTTCCAACTCAGTATTCCGAGTACTCTGTGATCATATTTATACAGTGGATTTTAGAGTGGCAGTTCAATGAGGTCAGCAGCAACAAAACTATCCTTAGGAACTGCACTTCAGGATTCTTCATAATATAGCTCGGAGGCTTGTAAAAAGGATAAGTTCAAATACTCAGCTTCTCAAGTTTCACTGAAGGTTTTCTGTAATATGCTCAAAATAAAAGAATAAATATTATGGGCAAGTAGCCCTAACTGTGAGAAAGAGATGACACCTCAGAGACATCATTTAAGAATGCCCAATAATGATCTATCCAAAGTATTTCTTAAGCAACCCCAAGGCAATTGTCACATAAGCAAAATTCATCATTAAGAGTTAAAACAGGAGGATAGAAAAAATTTAGATAAAAGAAGGATGGAATAAGGAATCTTAGTACTCCTGGGCTTTTGACCTGTGAAATACATGAAGGCAAGCAGTTGGAGAGTCCTACAAGCCACTAGGCATGGGAACTAAAGAGGCAAAAAACATATGAGGCAATTTAAACTGTTTTCCTTGTTCATTTTTTAACAAATTTCATTGTATTTTCCTGTCTATACAGATTTCAAATGTGAGAATAATAGGGTCCCTTGTATGAGAGGGTAAAAGAAGATATATTTTAGACTAATTGACAGCACATTTTGCATTCTGTTTTCTCTCATGTTTTCCTATCAAGTACTTGCATGTACAGCATAAGCATCACTAGAACTAGTATTTTCAGCATGAACTCAGCATTTGCACTGTATTATGAAATCCCTGATGGCATATACAAAAAAAAAAAAAAACTTACCCCAAAACATCCAGAAAAACCTCTATAAAAGTATAATTGGAAACATAAATTTTCAAAAGAAATTTTTTAATAAGCCCTATCTCAAAAAGTCTTTCATGTTCTTCAGCTTTTCAGCTTTTGTGTATGCCTTCTGTTCTCAGTGCTTTCTGTCATATAGCCCATAAAACATGCTCTATTCAGACAGTAAAATGTCTGGATCTTTTGTTTTCCTTTTTATTTTTTTTTTAACCAGGAATATAGTATAGTCATTAATGTTAATGCGTTCTGCAACAATAGTTTCCACAGGTATGAAACATGTTTCTAACACTGCTCAAACTTGCAGGAAGGCATTCATGCCATCTCTGTAGGGAAGATGGGGCATTATTTTGAGATTATTTGAGTGATAGAAAAATGGAGCATGATGTAGTGGGTGCAATGTGCTGCCATCCACTTGTGCCCACATTTGTGATCTTCCCTTGGGATGTAGGACTTACAAAAGTTCTGGTATACATCTTCAGTGTGAAATACATACTGAAGAAGGTGCATGTGCACTCTCATCACACAGAAGATTTAAGAATAAGATTGGAATAATTATTTCTGACTCTAATATCAGGAGTTTCTTATGGATCTGAACTTTTAACAAAAAGTACACGTACATACTGGTGACAGACGTGATCACTATAAAGAGTACAACTAAGAATTCAAACATTTGGGACTGTTCTTATATTTTGAGCAAAATATAAACTGTTCTGATGATTAGAGACAAAATCATGTTGTGTGGAAAATCCTGAAATTAAATGATGGATAATTTTATATAAGTGGTATCTATTTCTCTTTAAATGTGTCCCTACTTTTACCTGCTCACGTCCAATGTCCTAGGACCTTTTATTACTCCTCTATATTATTATTTATTGACTAACATTGTACTTAATCATATATCTTAGTAAAGGAAGTTTTGATAAGGCATAAGATAATAGGCTTTGAAGATACTTATTCTTTCAGTGATTCCTATATTATTACTCTAAATTTATCAATTCAGAGAGCAGCTCTGTATCTAACTCTTAGAACTAGTTAGCATGATAGAAAAGAGCTGTATTCAGGATTAGGTCCTGTCAGATACAAATGAGACAAGAAACAAAATCTCACTAAACTAAAAAAAATTTCAGTGACTTTCATTTGTCATAATGCCTAGTGTCTTATGACCTGTCAAATTACATGTTCTTTTTATCTTTTATTGGATTTTTATCTCATTATTTGTAGTATTAATTTTTGGTGTTTTTCATATTGATTGCTGAAATTTTGACTGCCTGTAAATGTGTCTTTTAAATTCCACATTGATGACTGCTTTATTACTTGTCCTGATATTATCTACAATATTGTTTAATGCTGTCTTTCTATGGATTTACTTGTGTTTTCGGATTCCTTCTATCGCTTTGCAGTTATCTATCTATAACCTTCCCCTTTTGCCTTCGACTTAGCTCCTATCTTTCTTTTTATCAGATTTTTCAAGATTTCCTTATTTTGCCACAGTGGATATTAGGTTATCATTTCTTCAGGCTTATAATAGAATCATAGAATGATGCTTCTTTCCACGGTGTCCTTAAGTGTCTCATGTATTTTCTCATTTGTCTTGCACACTGCACACTTCACCATACACCCATTTTTTCCAGAGGGAATTACACCTTCCTCATCTTAAACAGCAGTATGGGGGGGAAAAATGATAAAAAGCGTCTGCCATTCAGTGTATGCCATGCTCTAGTTTAAAGTATCTTATCCACCCTTGTAAGGGCAGAAAAAAAATATTGTGTGTCAGGTGGCCATTTATTCCCCATGCCTAACGAATAACAAAAACATCAAAGGGTAGAGAGTTCATGCTCCACTCATTCACTAAAACATATCTGAACAGTCTGCTCAAAGAACTACAAATTAAAAATACATTCCTTCATAAGCCCATCTAAGAACAATTACCAAAACTGAAAAGAAATAGGTTGCGTTTATCAGATAAACACACTGCCAGAGAAAAACTCAACTAGTTACTGTCACTGTATTTGTCTTACATGATTCTTAGCTAAATTCTTGGTAGTGGGGCATATATGACCACAGAATCTGATGGACACTTTTAAAACTTTTGGAAAACACATCTTCGAACTAAGTTGGCTGCTGTCTCTTGAACAATTTTGTGTTCTTTGAGATTATAAAATATGCACTCTCTCTGGCATGACAAACATTCTCAAATTAAATAAATTACCCAGTGTACTTTCACAGTTCACTTCAAAAGATTCTACTTATTTTTATGAAAGCAGTTAATATTGTTTTGTCCAACAAATTATTTGAATTTTTCACTTCTTTTTTCTTCTTAAATATATCTTTCAAATGTTTCCCTGAAATTATTTATTTTGTTTTCAGCATAGAAGTTTGAAATTGTCCCTTGGAAGCCTGAACAATTTGGGGTCACTTTGTGCATGATGTACAAGAGAGCAAGAAGAAATCTCTAGCTTGAGGCACATGGCTTTTAATCATTGTTTTTATTCTTTTTTAATTTTGTCTCAAAAAATTAACACATACTCGATTGTATAGTGACACTTTACTGCTGCACTTTTTTTCTCTGATAACACTACTGGAAACCCTGGCAATGGCTGCATCATATATTCTGATTCTGAACACAGAATCAATAAGTGAATATTAAATTAAATATTTAATTTTAGATGGGTTTGAGTTCTCTTTCTTTCATTTCCGATGTCCTCAAACTAGAAAAAAAATTTATTCTTATTCTGTTTCTTCTCTTTGAGTCTCTGAGGATTTTTCATATCTCTGGATACCCCCATCCATTTTATTCTCACATTTGCTGTGAAGTTCAAAGCCCTATTATTATTATTGAAAGTACCACTCAGGTTTTTGGCTCCTTTAAATAGTTTATGCATTTTATTCTTCCAAGTTATCTTTAACTATTGTTGTGACATCCTCCCATTCTATTTTTTACATAGTATAGGGGTTTGTGTGTGTGTGTCAAATATTAATTATCTGGGTTTATCTTTTTGTCAACAGTAATCAGATATACTAGTTCTCTTTTCACTACGTATAATATATTGATTTTGATACTGTAAGGAAGATCTAGTGTAAAATCACAAGCATTAAACTATAATGGGAATATTGGATATTGACTTATACATCTATATCTTCTATGTATGGGACTCAATATCTTCTTTCCTAGGAACAGAAGTTTTCAGTAATTTTATAGAAGATCAACTTTGCTGTTCATAACTATTTGTCATGTATATGGACTGCTAAAGATTACTTTTAAAAAGCAGATATTTCATTTTCAAGGTAATGAATAATATAGGACCCATGTTGTGAGCAAAATTATACCACTCACATGTGAAGATGCTCTGGGCATAAAATTGTTTCTTTTTATTTTTAATTTCTCCTTTTCTTTTTAAGCTTTATATCTTTTGTAATAAAAGCTGTTTTGTCTCTGTGTTAATCAAGGCCCTACACTAACACATTTGCATGATTTCTTTGGTCATCACATACATATACATCAAACATTGCGTGATTTTGAATGATGCAGCTTTGCCTCATTTCAAATAATTTTATGTCTTGTGATTTTTATTGAATAATTTAGCAAATTTTTAATCTCAAATGTTATTATTACACACATTTTTAAAAAGAAATATTACACAGTGTCACACCCATAATGTATTTGTTGTTCATCCGATGTTTTCAACTCCTATACACCACACCATATACGTTATCCTTGCTTTCTGGAAACAGCCATATGTAAGTGGAGTTGTAACTTCAGAATGTTTAGAAGTTTTTATCGGACAGAAACCAATACATTCTTGACAATCTATACAATAGTTCAGTAGGCTGGTAGATGTAATCTGGGTTAAAGATGAGCAAGTTTGCTGTACTTTTACTCTCTTGTTATACAAGGCATTGGACCCCTGGTTCACCTTTAAATATATACAATTTTTCTCACTCACCTTTCCAGTTGAAATAAGTCATCCTAAAACAAGAAAGTTGCAAAGATTGATTTCTGTGAATGGTCCTGAATGTGAAGACTCCTTACTATGATAAGGTAGCTCTTAAATATTAATAGGCATAAGAAATGCATATCCCTCTTTTACGTTGTTTTTTATTTTAACCATGTCTTTTGTACCTGAGTCTCTGTTGCCTTATGCTGTGATGAATTTATTCTTACTTCCTTATTGTTTTATATTGCACCTAAACTAATGTTTACAAAAAAAGATCATTGCAGTTAACTTTTTACATTCAATTAATAACTCAGTCATATTACCATAGGTTTAGTAGCAAACAAAAACTAGGAAACTGATGAGCTCTTTTGCTCTTGTGGAAGTTATCTACTGAAGCCACAGCGGTAAAATTTCTACAATGGACCAAATTATTTTCATGAAAGGATAAAAAAAGCCTTTTTACCAGCTTCACCCAGGGTACTGACACAGCAATGATGACAGGAATATTGGCCGTGTGTGAGATGACAAAAATCAGGGATTCTCTTTTATTGCAGCAGGTAAATAGGCAGACTTTTACCTACAGATTTTCTACCAAAGAAAAATTCTGTTGGTCAAAACATTTTCCCAATTAATATCATTGAGGATATGTAGTCATCAAGATAATTTTGCTTGGAAGGAATATTATGCAAATTCACACAAAGAAAATACTTTTCCTTAGTTTATTCTCAGACTGGCAGTCAGAGGCTTGAGTCTTAATCCCTTTCAGTTGAAAATTCCTTTAGCTTGAAGCTCATCTTCAAGCACTCTGTCAGTCCAGCTTTTTCTCATGTAAACTGGTGACGAACAATTACTGACACATTAATCCTGTATCACTTCGTAACAGACTGACCTTTGTCTGAGTCTAAACAGAATGAGATGAGATACAGAAACTACTTTGAACTACCGGGGGAGAGAGGGGTGGGAGGGGGGGAGAAGAAGAAGTGGGAAGGAAAAAACTTTAAAGATCATAAAACATTAAAAAGGGCTCAGACCACTTTGAACATGAATTGAAAAGATCAAAAGAGACATAAGCAACAACACACTTTTTAGTTTATTGTGAAAAGGTGCAAATGAGTTCTGAAAAATTCAAAGATCTTATTTTTAAAAAGGGATTGCAGCTAAGTAGGGAGAATCATTTACAGAGGCAACCATTTCAGAATTTTCTTCTGCCAGGTTACTGGCATTCAGTTTCAGATGTGCTATAGGGTTTTGTTTATTCTTAACTATATGAATATATTGAAAATTAAGAAGCATTTGTGAATCTCAGATAAAGAACTCAGCTTCACATACTGCAAACTAGATCTTCAACTGAATTTTCCCTTATTCTTTCAGTTTCTCAGGAGAGTTTAATTGAAGGCATATGTAATAAAACTACCATCTAAAACTGTTAAGAATTCATAATTTTTTAAATTTTTGATTAAAGTTATCAGTGTAATGTTTTGCTGGTTATCAAACGAAATCTCAAATATTATAGTGCAACATATATTTTGTAAAGTCACAGTGCAATGTACCACTCTGATCTTTTCAATATTCTCAATTATGATTAGTGTTCTACTTCTCTTGTTCAGTAGTTGAACCCTTGACATACAAACCTGAGTATAAGATCAGTTTACACAATTATCCATACAGTTCCAAGCTTCTAGTCTGACCTAAAAAAAAATAAGAAGAGGTAAAAAAAATAATAAACTAATATTTTCCAGAGGGAAATGCTAATAACAATGTACATCACAGTTGGTGATGACCTCCAAAATCCCAGGGCGACTAGAATTCCCTATCCAGGTTCGCTGTGTAATCAGAGCAATCCACTTACTCCATGTGGCATCTGTGGCATGATGGGTAGAAGGAGCTTTTCCTTTGAACATCCAGCCCAACACTGGTAGTCGGGGTGCCAGGATGAGCTGTGCCTCAGTGCCAATCACTTCTGAGGCAGCTCAAACTCCTTAATAAGCTGCCAGGATCTCTTTCTCAGTTGAGGTATAGCTGGCTTCAGGTCCTTTGTATGCCCAACTCCAGAATACAGAATGGTCATCTTTGGGTCTCCCCAGGTACTTTCTGCCAGAGCCTCCAGCAAGGGTCATTCTCCCTGGCTGCAGTGTAGAGGACGTTCTTCATGTCCTGTCCTATCTTGACTGGCCCAAGGGCTACTGCATGGGCAATCTCCTGTTGAATCTGCTCAAAGGCTTGTTGTTGTTCAGGGCCCCACTGGAAATCACTTTTCTTCCATGTCACAAGGTAGAGAGGACTTACAATCTGACTGTACTCAGGGATATGCATCCTCCAAAAACCCACAGCACCTAGGAAAACCTGTGTTTCCTTCTTGCTGGTTGGTGGGGACATAGTTGCTATTTTGTTGATCACCTCTGTTGGAATCTGGCGACTTCCATCTTGCCTCTTCACTCCTAGGAATTGAATTTCCTGAGCAGGTCCTGCTGCAGACCACCAGAGAGAATTGCATACACCAATGTGATGTTGAAAGCAAAATCCAACTTTATTACAAGTACGCAACACATTTAAGCCCGAAAACCACGCCCTGCGTATGTCATGTGTCTCTGCAAGCCATCTCATAGGTTACAAGCTACTGTCCATAAGCAGAATCCAATCCTGATCAAGGAAAGGGCAGGAGCCATCCCAGGGGGACGTCCCAGATTTGTATCTTGTTTTTCTCTAAATTTGTTGTCGTCCTGGGGCGACTCCCTCATCACATGGTCCTTAGGTGAGCCCCACCTTAGTTGTTGTTCGATCTCGCAGTCTTTCAGCACAGCCAGGGTCCCCGCAAGGTCCCTTGACCTTACTTCGTTTAATGGCAAAACCAGCTCTTAGGAGAATCTGGATTGTCTTCTCTCTTTCCTCAAAAACTTCCCCTGCTGTGTTCCCCCATATAATGATGTCATCGATGTACTCTAGATGTTCTGGAGCCTCACCCTTTTCCAGTGCAGTCTGGATCAGTCCATGGCAAATGGTGGGACTGTGTTTCCACCCCTGGAGCAGTCGATTCCAGGTGTACTGCACACCCCTCCAGGTGAAAGCGAAGTGTGGCCTGCACTCTGCTGCCAACAGAATGGAGAAAAAGGCATTGGCAATGTTGATGGTGGCATACCACTTGGCTGCCTTGGACTCCAGCTCATACTGAAGCTCCAGCATGTCTGGTGCAGCAGCACTCAGGGGGGTGTGACCTCATTGAGGCCACGGTAGCTGAACGTCAGCTTCCACTCTCCACTGGACTTCCGCACTGGCCATATGGGGCTATTAAAGGGTGAGTGAGTCTTGCTGACCACCGCTTGGCTCTCTAGCTCATGAATCATCTTGTGTATGGGGGTCACAGAGTCTCGGTCAGTGCGGTATTGCTGACGGTGCACTGTGGCTGTGGCCAGCGGTACCAATTGTTTTTCAACTTTCAGCAATCCCACAGCAGAAGGTTCCTCTGAGAGGCCAGGCAAGGTGTTCAACTGTCTGATTTCCTCTGTCTCCACAGTGGCTATGCCAAAGGCCCAACGCAGTCCCTTTGGGTCTTTGAAATATCCATTCCTCAGGTAGTCTATGCCAAGGATACATGGGGCTTCTGGACCAGTCACAATGGGGTGTCTATGCCATTCCTTCCCTGTCAAGCTGACTTTGACTTCCAGTACAGTCAGCTGTTGGAATCTCCCTGTCACCCCAGAAGTAGAGATGGATTCTGCCCCAGTGTATCCTGATGTCATCAACCATGCATTGTGCACCAGTGTCAACTAAAGTCTTTTATTTCTGTGGGTCTGATGTGCCAGGCCTCCGAATCCACACAGTCCTTGTTTTGGGTCCTGTCATTGTTTTGTAATATTCTAATGATTTCAACACTTCAGTTACAAGGACATAAAAATAAAACTGAAAATGTGAATGTATGTTGGCACAGAAATTGTAGAAAGTAACTTCTGTCTTGCATTTATTTATAAGTCATAAAAATTACTAAAAATATCTTCTGCAGGTTTTTGTTTTTTTTTTCTTTTTGTCAAGAACACTGCAAAGTTTGATCAATGCAGAAATCCTAACTACTAGTATTTTTGCACTCGACTTTCTATGTGCAGAATCATACATAAAGGGCAGAGTCATGCATATAGATCTTCATGAATGTAGCACCAGGATATCTTCCTGTAGTGTACCCCTCTCTCCAATGAGATAAGAAGAGAAAATCTGTTGGGGATCTGGGGGAAGAAACAGCAAAGAAGGCCAGATTATTTGACATACATGCATCCAGAATTAGTGACAAAATTTATGTCAGCAAATAATGGCCCTGACGGTTGAGGTCAGGAGGTTTTCATCATTGATCCTCAGTTATTGCTGCTGTGGTAAATAGATTTCAGTTTTGAAATAGTGGCATTTCACTCCCTGTAGTTTTAAATGGGAAAGCAGTTGTGTAGTTATGGAAAATTACTATCACAGCTATTCTCAGACTTTAGATGCAGTAGATTACTTGAGAAAGAAAAACACATGTAAGCAATGCCTTTAGAAGTACATCTGAAGTCTACTCATAGATTGGGCTCAGGATAACAAAGAAAGGATTTAAAAATTTTCTTAATGATATGTTAAATCTTTTAAATAAAGAAATGGTATCAGACTTTTAAATCAGATGAAGACGGACAACTGTGGAAAATTTTTTTGAAGTTTAAATAAGATTTGAACATTAGGTGCCACTGAAATGCCAGTTAAGTAATAGTACAAATATTTGAGCACTCAAATTACTTTAAAAATCTGGATTTGTCTGCATATCTTTCCAAAATTACTGAAAATGAGTAACATGAATTTGGACTTCTCCCTTTACAAAGAGTTCATTTATATTAATTGCATTCCCGAAGGTCCCTTCCTATATTCTTGCTGAAGACATGCTCTTGTCCCCTTAGGTCTTATTTTAATACACACTGAACGTGTAAGGACAGTGCTTTAAAGTTACTTATTTGATACTGAGATTCAGAAAGGATTTTGGCACAGAAGCCAGTGAGTAGCTTTCATATTTATATTCCAGTTTGTGCCAAAACAATAATGTTTTTTCCTCAAGACACTTCTTATTTTGGGAATTTGAGAGAAATCTTTTACCAGCCTGTGACATTGCACCTAGAGAGTCCTGCAGCATAAATGTTAAGAGGTCTAAAACTTATACAGCAATAACTTGATGTCATGGCCTTTACTCATGTCAGTAGCTATCCTGAGTGAAGCAGGACATTATCTTGTACACGGAAAGAGATGTGTTCCAGAGATGGTCAGTTTTGATGAAATGGAAAATGTGACCAGGTCCCCATGGTATAAGGATGAATTGTACAAAACCACCACAGTTTTAGAGCTCACAAAGTGGAAAGGTAAACAGTGACATCAGAAGATTTCTGCCATTTATATCTCTCCATGATGCTTGACTATTCAGTGCAAATGGAACAACATGATGAAGTTGCTGTCTTCCTATTACTGTTAGCACAGCTCAAGGTTAAATGGGCAACTGCCACCCTATATGTCTCTATCTCTCAAGAAAAATCTAGGACACTGGAGAATGGAAAGTACTAAATCTCCCTTTCTCATTTTCTCTTTCTCTTCACACACAGACTTAACATCGGTTCCAAAACATGCATGACAGCTGTACAGATATACTGCTCCTTAGCAATCACCTTCTACTTTCTCAGGTCAAGCTCCAGTATTTCATGTCACTCTACTAGCAGTGTTTAAAGAAAATGTGAGTGCAACTTTTGTTCCACTAGACTTTTTATCTTCTTATGTCTATCTTTATTTAATTCCCTCAGCATTCTAAGCCAAATAATGTTTTCAAAGTAAATTTTAAGTTTGGTACAGAAAAGAATTATGTAAAATCTGAACTAGTGTATTTTTCAATACTTGAATAGAAATGTGGACAGCCTAAGTTATTTTCTCTCATCTTCTATAGGAAATGAAAACAAAATTAGAAACTACAACAGACCTGAAAGTTGTCTCTGAGAAGTATATGGTTGGACTCATTCTTTAAATCTTAGTTAATAACTCTTCTACAGTATCAGATAAAGTACATAATAGTACTTTACTTTTTTACTTTACTTTTACTCCTTTACTTTTTTACAGTACTATTAAGTAACTGACTACACACGCAAGTACCCAGTGGAGGAAGAGAGGAGGTCAACGCGCTTCCGTCAGCCTGAGGAAGGACCGTTTCAGCCTCTCCAAAGGCAACCCTCCCTTGGAAGTATGATTCCGCCTCCCCATACTAGACCTACATTTGAGGGAATAGATGACCGGGGAAGGCCCTTACCCCGGCCTTCCAAGGACTATGTGCTACCTCCATTCATCAGACCTGATGAACAACGCAGGAGCTCCCTTTCACAGGGTGCACGAGCTAGGAGTCTTTCCCCACGGCTCGAACGAAGTAGAAGTCTCTCTCCACGGCATGGGCGACGTAGGAGCCCATCCTCCCGGAGTGAACACCATAGAAGCTCATCTTCACGGCCTGAACAATCCCCATCTTCGCGTGAGAGGGTCAGAAAGGAAGTGAGAGAGGTTCCACGAAGGAGTGGAAGAGTAAAAACACAGGTAGAGAGAATAGTACGTGGAAGAGATGGACAGGAAATAATGAGGGAAAGTGAAATTATACGATCATTGACCCCAAAGGAGATTCGAGATATACGAAGGGATTACAGTCGGTGGCCCGATGAACGCATCCTCACCTGGCTGGTGCGATGTTGGGACCAGGGGGCCAGTAGTCATGTGCTGGAAGGTCATGAAGCACAACAATTGGGATCTCTTGCCCGAGACCGTGAAATAGAACAGGAAATGGGACAGGGGGAGATGGCCTCCAGTCTCTGGACCCGAATCCTCCGTGCCGTGAGGGCAAGATACCCATTTAAAGAGTATTTGGTGAGTGCTCCGAGAGAGTGGAATACTGCAGAAGAAGGCATCCAGTATCTGCGGGAACTGGCCATGCTGGAGATTATATACTCCGATCCAAATTACTATGACATCTTGGTCCCAGAGAAGATGCCATGCACACAGCCGATGTGGGATAAGGTGATGAATGGGGCCCCTAAGTCTTATATGCCATGTCTGATATCTGCATACCCTCTAAGTATGGACGAGAATGAGATACACGTCGACAGAATGTGTCACTGGATACGGAGAATATCAGAAACCATGAGGGTCCCCTCTAACTACCAGCATTCGTCCCTCTACAGTGGGGAAAGGGTAGGGAGGAATCCTAGACGCTCTGTGTATGAGGAAGAACCTAGAGGCAAAGGTTCTAGAGGTTGCAAAGAAAGGTCTCGTTCTCATTCTCATTCAAGTTCCTGTTCTCGTTCTCGGTCCCGTTCTTGGTCACCTCATGCAGCACGAGGGAGAACTAGAGGCCACCAGAGGAATACTAGACGCTCTGTGTATGAAGAAGAACCTAGACACAGATGTTCTAGAGGTCGCAAAGAAAGGTCTCGTTCTTATTCTCGTTCCAGTTCTCGTTCTCATTCCCGCTCCCGTTCTCGGTCATCTCATGCAGCACGAGAGAAAACTGGAAGCCCCAGGAGTAAGACACAAAGTGAGCGTGGTTTCTTGTGGGCCCTTCTGCGCGAACTAGGGGAAAACATGAAAAAATGGCACGGTGAACCCACCTCTAAACTTAGAGCCCGAGTGCAAGAATTAAAACGGAAAGTAGCTGGCAAGAAAGCTGTCCACATAGTTGAAGCAAAGACCCCAGAAAAGAAACATCGATCTCCAAGACGCAAAAGAAACAACTCCCCCCATGCTGATGAAGGAGCCTCTGACAGAGCATCGCACACGTCAGATGGAGAATGCTCCGACCAGGAACAACAATAGAGGGGCCCTGCCTCCTGCCAGGAGGAGGAGAGGGACGAGGACGATAATCGGGTTTATTGGGCTGTGTGGGTTCGATGGCCTGGCACATCGGATCCTCAGAAATATCGAGCTTTGGTAGATACTGGTGCCCAATGTACATTAATGCCATCAGAACATGAGAGTACAGAGACTGTGTCTATTTCTGGAGTTACCGGAGGGTCTCAGGACCTGTCGGTGGTAGAGGCTGACATGAGCCTAACAGGAGACCAATGGGAAAAGCATTCCATTGTGACAGGACCAGAAGCCCCTAGCATCCTTGGTATGGACTATTTAAAAAGAGGACATTTTAAGGACCCGAAGGGGTACCGGTGGGCTTTTGGTGTAGCCACAGTGATTGAAGGAGAGTCCAAACAGTTGTCTGCTCTTCCTGGTCTCTCAGAAGACCCTTCTGTTGTGGGATTACTCCAAGTCAAAGATCAAGAAGTACCGATGGCCACTGCAACTGTACATAGGCGACAGTATCGTACAAACCGAGATGCTGTGATTCCCATCCATAAAATGATCAGGAAGCTGGAGAGCCAAGGGGTGGTCAGCAGAACACACTCACCCTTCAACAGCCCTATCTGGCCTGTACGTAAATCAGATGGAGAATGGAGACTGACTGTGGACTATCATGGCCTGAATGAAGTTACGCCACCACTGAGTGCTGCCGTGCCAGATATGTTGGAGCTCCAGTATGAGTTGGAGTCCAAAGCAGCAAAGTGGTATGCCACTATTGACATTGCTAATGCATTCTTCTCCATTCCTCTGGCTCCAGAGTGCAGGCCACAGTTTGCTTTCACCTGGAGGGGCGTGCAGTACACCTGGAACCGACTGCCCCAGGGGCTGGAAACACAGTCCAACCATTTGTCATGGGCTGATCCAGGCCACATTGGAGAAGGGTGAGGCCCCAGAACACATCCAGTATATTGATGATGTCATTGTATGGGGAGACACAGCAGAAGAAGTTTTCGGAAAAGGACGAAAGATTATTCAGATTCTCCTCAAAGCCGGTTTTGCCATCAAAAAGAGCAAGGTCAAGGGACCTGCCAGAGAGATTCAGTTCCTCGGGGTGAAATGGCAAGATGGATGTCGCCAGATTCCAACCAACGTCATCAATAAGATTGTAGCAATGGCTCCACCGACTAACAAGAAAGAGACCCAAGCATTTCTGGGAGCCATAGGCTTCTGGCGAATGCACATCCCAGAGTACAGCCAGATCGTGAGCCCTCTCTATTTCGTGACCCGTAAAAAGAACATTTTCCAATGGGGTCCTGAACAACAACAGGCTTTCAAGCAGATCAAGCAAGAAATCGCACATGCCGTGGCTCTTGGACCAGTCAGGACGGGACCAGATGTGAAGAATGTACTTTATTCCACAGCTGGAGATAAAGGTCCCTCCTGGAGCCTCTGGCAAAAGGTGCCTGGTGAGACACGAGGGCGACCACCTGGTTTCTAGAGCCGAAGCTACAAAGGCTCTGAGGCCAATTACACCCCTATGGAGAAGGAAATCCTAGCGGCATATGAAGGCATACGAGCAGCCTCAGAGGTAATTGGTACTGAAGCCCAGCTTTTCCTGGCACCTCGACTACCAGTGTTAAGCTGGATGTTCAAAGGAAAAGTGCCCCCTACACACCATGCCACCAATGCCACGTGGAGCAAGTGGATTGCTTTGATTACACAACATGTTCGAATTGGGAGCTCGAATCGCCCTGGAATTCTAGAAATTATAACCAATTGGCCTGAAGGTGGGAACTTCAGCCTGGCAGATGAAGAAGAGGAAGAGTCAGTGAGTCGAGCTGAAGAAGCTCCACCATATAATCAGCTGCCAGATGAAGAGACACGCTACACCCTTTTCACTGATGGTTCTTGCCGTATTGTAGGGAGGAGCCGGAAGTGGAGAGCAGCTGTGTGGAATCCCACCCAACGGGTGGCAGAAGCCACTGAGGGGAAAGGCGAATCGAGTCAGTTCGCAGAACTCAAAGCTGTCCAATTGGCCCTAGACATTGCAGAAAGAGAAGGATGGCCAAGGCTCTACTTGTACACCGACTCATGGATGATAACAAATGCTCTCTGGGGATGGCTAGACCGGTGGGAGAAGATGAATTGAAGGCGTAGAGGGAAGCCCATCTGGGCTGCAGATCTGTGGCAAGACATTGCTGCCAGAGTAAAGAAATTGAACGTGAGAGTCTGCCATGTAGATGCCCATGTGCCCAAAGGTCGAGCTAACGAGGAACAAGATAATAACAGACAGGCAGACCGAGCTGCACAGATTGAGGTGTCACAAGTAGACCTCGATTGGCAGCAGAAGGGAGAATTGTTCCTAGCTCAATGGGCCCATGATGCTTCAGGCCATCAAGGCCGGGATGCAACCTATAAATGGGCACGAGACCGAGGGGTGGATTTAACCATGGACACTATTTCCCAGGTTATCCGCGATTGTGAAACCTGTGCTGCCATTAAGCAGGCAAAAAGATTGAAGCCCCTTTGGTATGGTGGACGCTGGGACAAGTATAAATATGGAGAGGCCTGGCAGGTTGACTACATCACATTGCCACAGACTAGCCAAGGTAAGCGCTATGTGCTTACCATGGTGGAAGCGACCACCGGATGGTTAGAGACATATTCGGTACCACATGCAACAGCCAGGAATACTATCTTGGGCCTTGAGAAACAGGTCTTGTGGAGGCATGGCACTCCAGATCGCATTGAGTCAGATAATGGGACTCATTTCAAGAACAATCTAGTGGCCACTTGGGCACGGGAGCATGGTATTGAATGGGTATATCACATTCCATATCATGCACCTGCTGCTGGAAAGGTTGAAAGGTGCAATGGACTATTAAAAACAATTCTGAAGGCACTAGGTGGAGGAACCTTCAAGAACTGGGATAAGCATTTAGCCAAGGCCACCTGGTTGGTTAACACCAGAGGCTCTGTCAATCGAGCTGGTCCTGCCCAAGCAGAATCCCTCCACACGGTAGATGGAGACAAAGTTCCAGCGATTCACTTGAGAGGCATGTTAGGGAAATCTGTCTGGATTACCCCTCCCTCGGGCCAAGACAAACCCATTCGTGGGATTGTTTTTGCCCAAGGGTCCGGAAACACCTGGTGGGTAATGAGGAAAGATGGTGAGATCCAGTGTGTGCCCCAAGGCAATCTAGCCTTGGGGAAGAACTAATGATGTGCTTTGAGTTGTGTTTTGCAGGAAACCAGACACGAGATGAGAAAAACCCAAACAAAGCCGGTACTGGTATCCCATGATGTCCAACGATAAGGCAGCCCTAAACTGTGGACTAGGCCTCAACTTGGAACTGTGACTCTAACCAAAAGGCAATGGACTAAAGCTGAACTGATGCTGGTGTTGATCCTTGATGACAAGACATCTGCCTTGAAGGACCGCATATGGACTATATATATATATATATATATATATATATATATATATATTTGTGTGTGTGGGATATAAGCAAATGCAATAATACAAAGATTGCGTGGAAAGACCAGTGTGGAATAAGGGGTGGAGAATGTAATGGTTTGACCCATGGCTTCCTCAGTAACCATTGTATCTAAGGAAGTTACAAGTATTCCACACGTGTCTTCCACGTAGCAGTGGGGGAGTGGTGTGTGGTTTCTTCCCTTCCTTGGCTGAGGAGCTGGAGGGAGGTGGTTGAAGCCTGGTCCCTCCGGTGCCTGGTGGTTCTCCTGTCCTGGGTGAGATTGTTTCATTCTTGTTCCCCTTCCTTGAGGTTTTTAATTGTGTTTCTTTTGATTCATTCGGTTTCTTTGGGTTGGGTTGGTGTCTTCCCTATTTCCCAGCTAATCAATCCCCTTTTCTCCCTTCCCCTCTCCCCTGGGAGGTGGGATCCTATGTGTTGTGTATACAGTGTGGTTTGTAAATGTTAGTAAATATAATTTATTCTTTTTATTCAGTTCAGTTTCTCTAGAGTGCGTTTCTTTTCAGTTTTTTTTCTTTCCTTTGCTGGGAAGGTTCTGGGGGGAGAAGGGGGGCCAGTCCAGGGTTGGCAACAGCTAGGCCAAACCTGCGACATAAGGATTATTACTTCTTGCATTGAATATCCATAGATGAGGTCCCATCAGCTAGGAGCTATAAAAAATGGAACACTCAGGATCTCAGCTTCCTAAGTCAACAGAGCTGATTTAAACATTATTCTTATTTATCCTACAAAAGCCTCTAATCTCACAGGGTAGTTTAAAGCAAGCTGAGAAAGTTAAGATAGCAAGTTTTTGTAAATTTCATGAAATGGCGAAAAAAAAAAAAAGTGAAGAAACTGAATAGTTACTTTTGAGCCATAAGTGCCTTTGCACATATTTTGTTCAGAGAAGTCACAGCAGCTACAGTGGCCCATTCAGGTAACTGTGTACATACATATGTACACATGTATTTATGCAAGACATATAGTCATAAAACCACAGTAATATTCCTTGACTCGTTAATCTCAAATAAAGAGTTGTGGAATTTGAAGAATCAATACCTGCAAAAATCACTATGTTCAAAGTTGAAATACTATCATTTTCTGACAGGGTGCCTCTATGCTTATCTGTGCTGCGGAAGTATTTTCTAGGAAAAAAACCCCTAACTTCCTAGAAGTTCAATAGTAAGCAGAAACTGTGGCACAAGAATGGAATCCTGTCATTCTTCAAGATACACTTGGGTGCTAGACACCAGTTCCAAATGCACTTTACATGGTTTCAGGTCATCAGCTGTGCTTCAAACATTTTGAAAAAGACATTTTTTTTCCATATTGCTACAGATACAACCCACTAAATGTTTCAGAAGCAAATCTGCAGTTCTTCATCCTTTTTGAGGATGAACGTTACAGGCTTTGGGGGCAGCAAATATATAATATCACTTATCATGGCAACAGCTTTTTTTTGTCTTAGTTTTAAAATGAATTCTTTAAGAAGTTTCAAACTCTAACCTGAGAGTAAAAGCTGAATAAGTCCCTTTTTTTTTTCCTAGTAAAGTAAAAATACAAATAAATATTGCATCATCAGTAATTGTTGGTTGATGGTTAATGCTCTATTAGACAAAAAGATCTTTAATCCTTTTAATATTTCTTGATGACTAAATTCTGAGCCATGAACTGAAACAACCACAACATTTAGAGTTTCTGAATACTAGTCAAAGACTTATAGGGTTATCTTATATTAAAAAAATTAAAAGAATTTTTCACATACTCTCAGTTTGGTAGAATGGGATTTGAGAGGAAGAAGTTGCTCAGTTGAAGAAGATCTGTGCATGAGAAGCTGGGAACAAAAGGATGGGAAACTCTCCTCCACTGTGTGGAGAGATATTAAGAAGTTATAGAATCATAGAATCATACAATCATAGAATCGATTGGGTTGGAAAAGACCTCCAAGATCATCGAGTCCAACCCTTGGTCCAACTCTAGTCCATTTACTAGATCATGGCTCTCAGCACTACGTCCAATCTGTGCTTAAAAATCTCTAGCGATGGTGAATCCACCACCTCTCTGGGCAGCCCATTCCAATGCCTGATTACTCTCTCTGCAAAGAATTTTTTTCTGATATCCAACTTAAATTTCCCCTGGCAGAGCTTAAGCCCGTGCCCCCTTGTCCTATTGCTGAGTGCCTGGGAGAAGACACCAGTCCCCACCTGGCTAGAACTTCCCTTCAGGTAGTTATAGGCAGTGATGAGGTCACCTCTGAGCCTCCTCTTCTCCAGGCTAAACAACCCCAGCTCCCTCAGCCTCTCCCCATAGGGCTTGTGCTCCAGTCCCTTCACCAGCCTTGTTGCTCTTCTCTGGACTCGCTCCAGCACCTCAATATCCTTTCTGAACTGAGGGGCCCAGAACTGAACAGAATACTCAAGGTGTGGCCTCACCAATGCAGAGTACAGGGGAAGGATCACTTCCCTGGTCCTGCTGGTCACGCTATTTTTGATACAGGACAGGATCCCATTGGCCTTCTTGGCCACCTGGGCACACTGTTGGCTCATGTTGACCTTCCTGTCAATTAGTACCCCAATTTCCCTTTCTGCCTGGCTGCTCTCCAGCCACTCTGTGCCCACCCTGTAGTGCTACAGGGGGTTGTTGTGGCCAAAGTGCAGGACCCGGCACTTGGCCTTATTGAACTTCATCCCATTGGAATCAGCCCATCTCTCAAGTCTATCCAGATCCCTCTGCAGAGCCCTCCTGCCTTACAGCAGATCGGCACTCACTCCCAGCTTGGTGTAATCAGCAAATTTGATGATGATGGACTCAATCCCCTCATCTAAATCATCAATAAAGATGTTAAACAGGGCTGGACCCAATACAGACCCCTGGAGAACACCACTGGTGACCGGTCGCCAGCTGGATGCAGCTCCGTTCACCAGCACTCTCTGGGCCTGACCCTCCAGCCAGCTCCTAATCCAGGAGAGGGTACACTTGTCCAGGCCATGGGCTACCAGCTTTTCCAGGAGTATATTATGGGAGACAGTATCAAAGGCCTTGCTGAAGTCCAGATAGACCACATCCACAGCCTTCCCCTCATCCACCAGGTGGGTTACCTGATCGTAGAAAGAGATCAGGTTGGTCAGACAGGACCTGCCCCTCCTAAACCCATGCTGGCTGGATCTAATCCCTTGTACACCCTGAAGGTAACTCTTCTTTTAATTTTCTTCACTTTTCTCATTCCTCCTGCTAGTTCCTCTTTCTTTTTCCATTATGCCTTTTTCGTTTATTCTTTCATAGTACTGATATAGGCAGTGCCATTTCAGAAATGTCAGTTTTAGACCTTGCTGCAGGTTACCTCAAGCCTGGTCCTGTTACTGAAGAGAACAGTGAAGTTTGTGTTGTAGGTTTAGGCTATTGCTTATATGTCGTGCCATTTTGTTGAAATGCTGAATTGGTAAACGTAGGTGTGCATCTGTATGAGGAAGCCTGTTTAAAATAACCAAAAGAGAGACAAAGACAAAAGTGGAAATTTGTGTGTGGATTGTTTAGCATCAGCAAAACTTCTCTGATCATTAAATGACCTTATTATTTGGACTTGAGTGAGGTACAGTAGGTCATCCTCCAGAAACAAAGATTGAGTAGAGATGGAGATAGGAAAGTCTAAGTGCTCTTCTGACTGCTGTGTCCATTGACAGGCTGCACTAACCTCTGAGGGACAACACTGGCCTGTCATTCAACCAACTGACTTTCAGTGGTGAGAAATGGTATCACTTGCAAAGAAAGAAAATTTTCGTGCTGTCATTGTAGAGGGAAATTACCAGCTGAAAACCAAGAGACTAAATATGTTGTCATTCTGTAGAAAATCTTATCATGAAGGAGAAATGGAACTTTCACTGTTAGTATAGTACTATGTGCTGGTTTAAAGATAAACCCGCAGGAGAAATGGACCCACCACAAGAGAGATTATAAGTCAGAGGCTGAAATTTAATAATAATGTTACAATAAATACGCTGGCTCAAAGGGAAATTGCTTTCAACTCACAAAACCCAGCAGTATAACCCAGTGTCCTGGGGCACAAACCCAAAGGAGTTTGTAGCCTTTGTGCTGAGACCCGCGTGGTTCCCCCCAAGTCCAAAGCAAAAAGAAGTGAGAAGCCTGTTGGTGCAGGTGATGGCTGTAGTCTGGTCAAGAGTGGAGGGCGTAGTCTAGTCAAGAGCAGTGGTCTCCTCCTGTCAAGGTCCTGCTTCTCCTCTGGATTCAACAAATGGTTCCCAAGGTCTTACCCAGCACTTATGTACCCAGTCCCTCCCCCAGGGCGGAGACTCACACCATGGGTGATAAACTCTGGGACTCATGGGGTATTGTTGAACCGTTGATGGCTCATTTGCACCCACACACCCTCAGGCTGAATGTGAAGGTGATAATGACTCCCTGGGCAGCTGCTGCTAATGGTCCATTGTCCTTGGGGAATGAATAGAGGGGGTAGAATATACAGCTTTGATCACCCCCACACAGTGATAGCTGGTCCCACCTGCTGAATCAGAACATACTATAACAGTTACGTTATGAAACCTTCTCACTCTGCTGAATTGCTCACTAACTTTGTAGGTAAAACTGTATTTTCCTCATTAGTGGAAACAAAATTTCCTCATTAGAGGACAACAGAAAAAACAGGTATTTAATTAGACAGACTGAACTTTCCATTAGGAAACTTACTTTCAGTGTATTTTTGTGATAAACATGTTCTCCTCAAGTACCTACACTCTGACACAATTATGTAAATCAAAACATTTGAAATATTTGCTTTTTTGCCATTTTTAATATATTTCCAATCAATATATTAAATATCTTGTTTTAAAAACAATTATTTAAATTGCTTTAGAAAAATCTGGTTTTAACTTTAAATTTCTCTTTCATCCTATCCTTTCTCCTTAGTAGAAAAATGATGAAAATAAAGAAAGAATACAATAGGAAACAAATGCTTTCTCTTGATTTTAATGTTTTCCCAAAAGAAAAGGGGGACATCATTAAAGTATTACAAAAAACCTATTCTAAAATTATAGACTTTTTTTTAAAAAAGAAAATTTTCATTTTCTTTGGAAATTGTTGCTACGTGAGAGAAGGGGAACAAAATCAGCAAGAAGCACATACAATTTCTACACCAAAATGATAGTACCAAGCATACCATCGATATTGAACTGAGAATTGTTTTGGGTTTTTTTCAAAAGAATCTGGAGAAAAAGGAAAGCTTTTGCACATGAGGACCTGAAATGAGACCCAAACAGCTCATACACTACTGTCTTTTTTTTGTCTTTTTTTTTTTTTTATGTTCCAGTGTAGATTTCTTAATGGATTTCTGTATCAAATATATGTTGGAGCTGAATTTTCTGGTTTTCCAACTGAGTTTGCCTCTTTCAAGGTAAGATAATTTACTGGGTTAGGCTAACTTTGGCTTTGACCCAAATTTGATGCAATAAACACATTTAAATCTAGCTGTCTTTCTGAAGGAATGGCATTATGAATGACTTGTATGAAAAAGTCACTTCAGTTTGGATCTTTGTATTCAGGTAAATATCAATTCCCAACTGGTCCCTTTCTAGTGTTGTTAGAAAATGAACTATGTTAGAAAATACTATACTTGTTCTTTGAGTATCAAGTGTGAAACAGAATTTTCAAAGATAACATTAACAAAGCAGTTACTGTTTTCAGTGAAAAGTAATCTATTGGAGAGACTTTCTTTATAGCTTGTGTTTATTTATGTTAGTAAGTAGATTCAGATGCCTGTATGTGCTCTACTGATATTCCTTTCCCATGTGAAACAAAAAACACTAGGTCATGGCATTGCTACTGTTTGCCTACACCTACATGGATTCCTTAGCTTTTTTAAAACTAAAATATTATATTGCAATCTGCAGCTGAAAACTCCATGCTCCTTGTTGAAATTTATTTTTCCTACTGATCTTTTACTTTCTGCTTTTCCTTTCACCATGTCAAAAAAAAAGCATCTCAATTTACAAAAGAATGTATTGATATTTTTCATTTATTTATCAGAATAACCCTGAATGTTTTTCAGACAGACAAGTAATATACTTCTCAAAGACTGGTGAGGCACATTGATATGATTTCAGTATAACTTTTAGCTTTAAGCCCACAGATTATTATAGATGTCTCCGTAACTTAAAGTACACATGAAAAATAAATGAGAATGTTTGCTTTCTTCTGTGTCCCTTGGAGAAAATGGTGAGGGTCAGTTGACTCTCCAATCAAGTTAGTGTTGTTTTATTTGTATTAAGACCAAAAAAACTGCAAACCGTAAGAACAGAGAAAGGAGAGAGAGGCCTGCTGATCACATCAAAATAGGTCAAAATGAATGTTTGAGTCTGTGAATTCAAAAAACATGCTCCACATAAAAAAAATTCACTGACTCATGTCAGTTGAAATGACAAAATAATTTCGTTTAACTGTTTAATTTTGATCTCACTGGAGACAAAGTATACAATTGTTTTATGCAACATATTTTAACACACATAAATGTAGAAGAGTGGCCCATCATGAAAGTACTATGCAATCAACAGAAGCGGAGGTGAAATCAAAGTAAAACACATTCAGCTGTTAGAAAAATAAAAGTAAAAAGATCTACTATAAGTTGCATCATATACATATGACAGAAATGACAGGCTGTTGCAGTTGTTAAATTGTTATTCTCTGCAGGGTATTTTTAGTGAAACTGTCTTACTGTTGTAAGTGCTCTCAAAGCATATTGAAGACAGATTCAATATGATAGTCTGGTGTGAGAGTGAAAATGCTGTTCCTGGTTGGGCAACAGCATGGGAGAAAGTCAGGAAACAGGTCTGTGGGAGGACAACACAAAGGAAATAGGAGGGCAAACAGAGGTGACTTTTTAATTTTTTTCCCCTTGGTTTCCCTGCAAGAAGCACCTGGACAGAACCCCTCCCCCGCTGCCATACCTCTGGTTTTGTGTGGGGGAAATGGGTTTCTGGGATTGTTTCAGCCTCAGACTAAGCAGGGTGTGCAGCATCCTACTGCTCTAGGGCAGTGACTGGGAAGCAGGAGAGACTGGGGTATGAGAAATAGCATGCAGCTGGCCAGGAAGTTCAGTTATGAAATCCCTCTGCTTTCCCACAAAAACCTTTCCTACTTTGTAGAGTGAACCCCCAGTGCCTTTGTTGTTGCTTGGGATGCAAAACACACACCTCTTGTGCTCATGACAATCCTCCTGGTTTGGTTTTATTATAGAAAAGTGCCTAGCTTATCACACCTCTATCCCTGTTTTCATTTACCTTGCTAACAGTGTTGAATACACATTAGCATGATTTGTACTATAGCATTTACAAAACTATGTGATATGCCTTTTTGAAGTAGCACACAAATCTGAACAAATTGAAATATACTGTATGTGACAATTGAGGCAGCCTAATAGAAATTAATAAACCCTTATTTTAATAATGTCAACCATTTCATCTTCTTGACTCAGTAACCCTGAGATATATTACCAGTAGTCTGGTATGAACAATGCTGCCAGTGCCTGTGAATGTGGTTGCCCCAGTGCTGTCCAGGGTTGTTATGGGTTGTGTCATCTCCTGACATTTCTAGAAAGCAGACAGCAATGCCATTTCCTGAGTTTCTGGGGTAAACGATGGGAGATGACGTAAGTGTACAAGAAGCATAAATTTCAAAGTGAAGAGAAATAGGAGGTGGTAGAAGTAGTTGCAAAAATATGGGTTGGAATATTATGCAGAAGGTTTGGTGAGGGGAAAAGTAACTGAAGTGAAGGAAATAGAAAGATTGATGATACCAGTTGTGCACAGTGAGGGTGACTGTGGGGAAGGAAGAAACCTATTGCTAGCCCTTGGATCCCTGCACATTTTTGTTGAATTGTATTTCATATTACATCTTGTCTGAGCTGGTTGACAGGAACTGCAACAGTGTGGGCACTGGTAAGGTCACTTTTTCACTTTGATCCCAGCTGAGATGCTTCTTTACCATTGAGTCCTTATATACTTCTCCAGTGACTCAAAGAAACTGCATCAGTCCTCTTCACACTATAACTAATGTGTCAATAGTTAAGTTCTCAGAATGGATACCTGTGTATAGCCACTGTCAAAAAGAAAAAAATACTACAGGGTTACATTTTTGTTTCTCTGTTTCTTTTTTTTTTTTGACTATAATTATTAAAAAGGATCTATAAGCAGAGAAATAATTGATATAACTATGAATTATACTTTAGTGAGACCATTTAAATGATAGAGGGGTAGCAAAACACTTTTACAAGAGGGACTTCAAAAAAAAGCCAGTGCTATAAGAGTGAGTTTTTACAAATTTGAGAATGACCAAAGCAGTAGTCCTATGGATTTTACTTGGATTCTGGGAATTAACTTGTCATGTTCATTTGAAAATGTTCTATAACACTTAATAAAGAATCTTCATAACTCTAAGGAGTTTCTGATCTGGCTGTTATGCACAGGATAACATTTGTTTCAATTATTCCTTACAGTGAGAATTCAAGAGTAAAAAACCAATACTTTGCATTCTGCAAACTTACTCTGTCTCAGTGTTCTCAAATACACCTTCAAGACAAACTATTTTTAATTTGCACAAGCCTCTTGCTATTCATTAAGAACTGATTCTTCAAATACGCAGGAATAAAATGCTAACTGTGTTGGGATGAATGTTTCTTGTTGTAGCAGAGCTGAGAGACTAAGTGTAAAAGAAGAAAAAAGAGAAAAAAAGAGGAAAAAAAAAGAATGAAAATTCAGAGTGAGTTCCATGGCAAGGTTTCTAGGATACTTACATGCAAATAAAGGCCTTTAATTGTAAGGTGTCCTCAGTGATAAATGGTAACCAAAATATGCTTGAATAAATTCCCCATTATAAAATGAGAAATTATTTCATGACTTTGCCCTTTCCATTGCTTCTTGAGAAAGGTGATACTCTCTAAAAAAAAAATTATACTACCAGACCTTCAGAACTTTTGCACTGCTAATGAACAGAGTAACTGAGAAAACAGCATCTCTGCACCTCGGGAAACACAAAACCACAGCTACCTGGTAAAATAGAGAACAAGGAGAGAAAGCTTTTAAATTATTAATCATGAAGAATCTATTTCCCAAGTAATACAGTCCTGTAAAGGAGCGATCACTGCAAAGACGCACACAAAAAATGGATGTAATTTGTTTTCTCATAGATAGATTTGAAATATATATTTAAAATATTTCTATGTCCTCCTTTAATTCAGGAAAAGCAACAGAAATACACAGTCCCAGCTCAAAACAACCCACAGCAAAATTTGCCTCATGGCAAGATATGAAAAGCCACCACAAACTATGAAGTGCTACTGAATGATGGCAAGGAAACTTGTTCCCAGTGTCTGATTCCTGCACAACCTCAGAAACCCTGTCAGCTGAAAATGCCCACTTTATTCTGCTAAGGGTGTGTTTACAACTGTGATGGGGTCTGGATACTAGAAGAGTTTGATTCTGGGGGGAAATTAGTATGTTTTATTGGCCCAGATGACTCAGTGGAATAAAGTATAGGTTCACAGTTCTTTCTTCATGTTTGTAAGGATAATACTAGAAACAATACCATTCCCTGATCAGGAGGAAATATAAGATCAAAAAGGCACAGAACAATTTAACAGTCTGTCCAAGGGCAAATTGTTGCTCCTCTCATGCCAAGCATATTGCTTGAGAATTAGGACGTATCTCTGTGGTCAAGAGGTTCCTCTAAACATTTCTATCTTCAGTATCAGAAGCCAACATGTTGAAAAATACTTATATTACAAGGAACAAACCCCTTGCATCATTGTCCAAATCCTTTCAACTTTTGTACCTTTTCAATCAATCAATAATGCAAGTCGTTCAAGTGGCAAATAGCAGTCATTCTAGATCAAAGGAGATTTGTCTGGAAATATCATTGTTTTAAGGACTGCTTCAATGGAAATGTAAAATAAACATCAACCAATAATCTATTGCTCAAAAAAAGTTGCCATGACTATTTTCCTATTTATTGTGGTGCTTCAGAATGAGAAAATATGTAATGAAAATACTGTCTCTTTATTCTCATTAAAACATGTTCTGTTTTGCATTAAATAATGCACCTACAAAAGTAGGCCATTGGAAATAGTGTTTTTGTGGTAAAGGTTCAGAAAAAAAAAGAGTTTGCAGTTCTCTATGTGGAGTAGGTGCTCAAACCTCAAAGTAATGTTTATCAATGACTTGCCTACTGTCAATTTTTTTACTACCTCAGCGTATAAAATGCTGTGATGGCCTCTTTAATCTAAGGATATTAAAATGTAAGATGCATCTTCAGGAATAGTTTATAGAACAACTTGTATAACTACAGTTGGTTTATTCCAAGAATATATATTGCAGATAATCTTTAAATTTGCTGAAAGCACTTGCTATAGAATATAATAAAATTCAATTGTAGAGAAGGAAATCAACTTCAGCATTGCATAAAAAGCCTCTTGTTTTGGAAAACCAGGATTTTATTGTATTGCTGTAGGCAAGGTATAATGTTGGCAATGGTAAACTCTGTGTTATCGTAAGTTATGCTTTTCTGCATAAATAGATCCAAATAGTGATGTCTCTGACTAGAGATGATATTAGTTTCAGTAAATCACAAAAAAGATTCGAATAGGCCATGCAAAATTAATATTAAATTTCCTGTCGTCTACCTCATCACCTTGTTAGATGACTTGTATTAAAAGCAGTGAGGCAAAGAATCAGTAACCCTGGGCCTTTGCCATTTCTGCAGTGTAGCAGATACACATTACACAGAATTTATAGAGAAATTATGTATGTTGAGTGAGCTGTCCTGGAATATAAGTGCAACAGACTAGAAATTATGCCTTTATTATGGTACTTCAAGGTTCTGCTTTTTAAAATTATCCCTGAAAGTCATTGTTATTAAGATGCAGAACTAGCAGGTATCACAAGAAATATTCTTGTTTGTACATTATCCTTAGATAAGGCTGTATGTCTATATTATAATTTATGTCCACATAAACCTGTGAATGCATAAACTGCTATTAACAGAGACATGGAAGCTGTATGTGACTGTATTCGATTTAGCAGAAATAATTAATGTTTTTCAGTGTTATTTAGTTTCAAAAGAATTATTATAAGGAAAAATATTTGGGCTGTTGGTCTTTTTAAAGATGTCATATAGTCTTTTGCTGAGAATGTAATTCAAAACCAGCTTTGGCAACTCATGGTCTTGCTACAAAATCTCATTTTAATTAAGGGAGTAATTTAGAAAAAAGGATCTGAAGGCTAGAGGAAGTAGATGTGTCATGACATGCTAGATTCAGTGGTGAATCTGCTTTAATGTTTCCTGAAACTTCTGGAGCTCTAACCAACATCACATGTTTGTCAACACAACTGTATGTATGTGGGACTGTATCACAGAACAGGCAGGAAAAGAAAATCCCAGAAAGTGTTGAATTGTTCAACTTTTTTTCATTGAGCTGCTTTCATTGTCATTACAGTACTATGGCTAAGTTATAAGCTGAAATCATGGAAGACATGGAACTTCTTCATCCATCTTTGCCAAAAACTCCATATTCTTGCACATCAATATCCTAAAAACAGAATCTAGCACCAAAGACATTTGATTTTGAAGCCAGTATTACACTATAATTCATAGTGCCTCATTTTCCAAAAGTGGAGGGAATTCCTTTGGCTGGTATCTTTAAAACTTAAAACATAATTGTCATGATATTTTAGGTTGGGGATGGGGAGAAATACTACTCAAAAGCCAAAAAAAACCCCAAATAACCTATAGATTTTCATGGATTTAATTTTAGAAGAAAATAGATGTAATTTAACCTTCAAAACCAACAAGTACAAATCTTTCTTATTGGAGAGAAAAAAAACCAAAAAGTTAGCCAAAATATTTGATATGAACTAAAAGAGAGAGATTTCAAGCTTATTGCTGAAGGTAGTAAAGTAGACACAGAGAGAGGATTCTTATTTCTGCCAGATATTTATGGTCACAGGGTATTTTCTTACTATAGTTACCAAATACATCTTATGAAAACCATGTGCACATTTACTTAGTTGACAGGATCTTCTGAGCTCTTGTGATCTATTGTTATACACATAGTGGAGTTCCAGTTTTTGCAGAACTGTGTAAATGCATTAGCTGATTGACTGAATTACTCAGATGTGCCACTATTGCTATCACTTAGTAGTTTCAGTTATCACATCACATCACCCTGCCAAAAATACCACATGACACCTATAAACACACTGAGGGAGCACATTGTGTGTGATTTCTCACTCACATAAAAATACACCTAGTCATAAACATGGTGTTATTGTACTCTTCATCTTTTTTAATATGCAAGCATATGCAAACCTCAACACTGCTCATAGGATGCATTGAAAATGTAATTGTGTTTTTAATCTTTCAACGAGTCACATATAATGTTTTCATGAATCTTTCTTTTTCATCTTTTTCTCTTAACTTTTGACTTTTTTCTTCCTTTGAGTCTCCCTACCTTCTTTTCTGCTTTGCATTTTGAAAATTATGACACTTGTATATAATCTCTTCTCTTACATCAAGCTCTCAGGTTATAGAAATATATAAAGAAACTAGACAAGTGAATTGAAAAAGAATGGGAGTATTCCTTGACTTATGCTGAAGATGCATGAACAATATGCCCTTGCAGCAAAAAGGAGATAACGGCCTCCTGGTCTGCATTGAG
Organism: Pithys albifrons albifrons; assembly: GCF_047495875.1. Lineage (NCBI taxonomy): Eukaryota > Metazoa > Chordata > Aves > Passeriformes > Thamnophilidae > Pithys > Pithys albifrons. The sequence continues at coordinate 36,197,808 of NC_092497.1, read as the reverse complement.
AAAGCATGAACAGTAGGTCAGGAGAGGTGATCATTCCTCTCTCTACTCAGAATGTTTCTTCTCTAGTTTTAACATGAGTGTGTGTTGGATTAAAGGTAAATTGGCAGGAGAAAAAAACCTGACTCAAGAGAGATTACAATTTACTAAAAGGATTATAGTAAGTACAATGATACAGAGAAAAAATGGTTTTAACCCACAAAAGAACAGATGTATACCTGAGCACCCTGGGGCACAAACAGAATGATGTTCATTAGCCTCTGTGCTGATTGCCATGTGGTTCCTCTGAGTCCAAAGTAAAAGGAAAGGAAAACCTGTTGGTGAGTATGATGGTTGCATTCTGGTCAAGAGTGCCACTTGCATCCTCTTGAGGTTCTGGTCCTCCTCTGAATCCAACGAGTGGTACCAGAAGTCCCCAGAGCACAAGATTATATATGCTTATGTTCACATGAGAATGCCCAGTACTTCCCCCAGGGCAAGGAGTTTTACAGTGGGTGATTTATTCTATGAATAATACAATATTTTTGGAATCTTTGATGGCACATTAGCAGACTTGATCCCTCAGGCTGGGTAGTTACCACAGCTAAGTCATTGGTGTGAAGACAGAAACATTCCTCTGTCTCCTAGAGGTTATCACCCAGCTTGTAGCCTGAGGGGCCAGGTGAGCCCTGGGCAGCTGCTGCAAGTGATCCACTGTTAACAGGCCATCAGAAATGAAATAGAGGGTGTAGAATATGCAGTTTTGTTTATAATTACCTAGTGATAAACTGGTCCTGGCCACTGTAATAGATACAGAGAAAGAGATTAAAATCATACACTAATTTACAACTGACACTGAAAGCCAAGCTCAGTTTCTTATCTCAGACTGGATATTACCCACTACTGGATGCATTAGGTAATTTGCTAAATTAGGTTATAAAATGTTTTGGGAGAAAGGCAAATAGTGATGCTTTTTCTGAGAAAGATATACTGAGAGGGTCTTAGTCACTCTTATCTATGTAATATCAGCATAGTAGCTGCTGTATTAGAAAAGTAAATAAACCCAAAGTAAAAGGAATATTGAAATTGACAGTTACAAATTTGGCATCTAAAAGAACCTCAACATGTTATTATCTTTCTAACCAGTAGATACTAAGTTCACTGTGAAATCTCTTTGGGAGGTTTTCATAAGGGTAATATGCTTTAAATGTAAACTCTCAGCTGAAACAAGGAAGACAGATAACCAGTACAGGCTATTGATATAAGACCCATGCTCTCTCATTCAGTCTTGCACAAGAGGAGAAGAGGTACAAATTTATTCAATAGTTGCTCAATATTTATTAAAAATAGATACCTAGGGGAGGAACAGAGGTTAGGAAATGGAACCTTTCCAGTTTGACACATATACGTAGTGTTGGGATATGCTAAGATGCAACCACCCAAGGACCTGAAGTCTCTCATACCACCTACATTCCCTCCCCCCTCCGTGTGTTTTTCCCCTTCCTTTTTCTAATGGTCTATGCCACGGAGGTGCTGTGATAGTTCCTCCAGGTCTGGGATGGTCCCACGCCCTTCCCCCACACTGCCACCGTAGACCCCACTGGACTGGGAGTGGCATGAGGCTTCACCTTGTGGGATGAAGCCAAGGCCGGAGTCTGCTGGCAGATCCAAGCTCTGGCAGCCCTTCCCAGAGCCCTGGCATGACTGGAGGTCCAACAGAAGTGTGCCATGCTCTTCTGCCCATCCAGCCCCAATCCCTGAACCTCTATGAGTTATTCAGGCTGCCCATCATCCAGCTTGCCCTGGCCTTGAGCCTGTCATTACTAAATTCTTGAACCCTCCCTTAGATTCCCTCATTCGATATAACAGTTACCAACAGGGGTTTTACCGTATCCCTCCTAAGGTTCCACTCTCTCCCAAGCCCTTCCCCAAACAAAGCCCTTAAAATGTCAGTTCCCCATTGAATAAATGCTTTTTGGATTACCCTCTACCTTATGTGCGGTGTGTTCTCTGAGGAGCCATTTTTCCCCCAGTTGGTTTCTGTTAATGTAGCATTATTTGAAAGCTGCAATGACAAATTTATTTTACTCTTACAGTGAATTCCCAGATGCCATATACAGTAAAATTAGAAGTGTTACCTACTTGTATTAACAAGATAAAGACAAAAAATTTTGTGCGGTACTGAAAATAATAATAAAAAAGTATATTTAAATATCTCTTTCTACATTATTGCAAAGCCACCAATTACCCCGGATATGTTGATACCTTCATGAGACACCTTCATGCTTGTTATTGCATTTTATTTCCTTTCTTACACTACTACATAGTTGGAGAAATTATTTTTCTCCCTCCCCCAAAAGACTATCTCTGCCTTTACACTTTTCAAATCTACCCTTAATTATTTCATGCCTTTTTTCTTTTGATTTGAGTTTATGTTTCCAGAGACTGATGCAAATAAAAGAAGACTAAAGTATAAATTTAATGTTCTATTTTTCTGAGAAACATTAGAGATACTGGAGTTTGTTAGAGAAATAAAAATCATAATGAAATCAATAAGATAATGGATAAATATTGCTATTCTCTTTTATTGTTTTATCATTAAATGCAAATATGTGAAAAAGATCCAGACCTGGACATATTTCAGATTGAACCTGTTATTAAGAATGCCCAGAAGCATGTTGCATTTCCTACCTAGTATCAAATGAAAGATATTTCAATATAATATTTCTTTGGGGATGGTAAAATAGGCTTCTCTACTTTTCTTCTGTATTTCAACAGAAACTGAACAGTTACTGTAGTTTGATAAAACTACCAAAAATTTGAATAATTTGGCTGAATAGTATTTAAATTTACATTTTCCAGGCTCAAAGGGCCATTGTGATTATAGAAACAGATTTTCCATATCTATTATAAGAGAGTAAGAAGTTAACTCATCTTTAGAGATGTTTTGATAATTGGGCAACATAATAATGATTTCCATAAAGACACTATGTGTTTCTTATGGAACTTCAGTAAAACCTGTCCATTAACTTTATAGAGTTCTCAGTTTTGGTAAATGAAGAGATGGACAAAACCATTTTCCATTGACATAGAAAAATGATGCCAGAAAACACCCTCAGAATTCATTTTCAATACTCTCATGAGGGAAATAGAATTATTGTTGAACATCTGCTTTAGCATTTCAGCTGTTATGTTCAAGACCAGCTTTGATAACAGGGAAAGTTTAATTTTTCTTTTAAATGGAGGGAAAAGTTATAGTTTATGCATCCTCAGCTTTAGCAAAATCTCTGTGACTTCAGAAAGATATCTGTAGTATTATTACTGAATGTAATTTTCAGGGATTTCCTCTTTTGTTTTACGTGTACAATTGTCAAGGCAACCAAAATATAAAAAGCTGGAGAATACAATTCTTCTGAGAACCCTGCTACCCAGCGTTTAATATCTTGTCCTTTACAAATTTCATTATTCTAACCCACAGAAGACCGAGGTGGAAAAGTCCTATTATATAACTGACACCATCAAAATGCAAGATATAGTCTTGGCAGGAAATGTATTAAGTATTAGACTGTTACCGAACATGATTCAGTCAAGGAAAAGTATTTCAAACAGGATTTGTTAACATACAAGAAAATTATTGCACAAAAAATACATCCTGTGAAGATTTCATCTTTCTTGGAGGCAGCAGCTAAATGTTAAGAATTTGGTGAGTGGCATGAAGGGATTCGTTCTATATCTATTTTATCTGCCATCTGGTGTAATGGACCTGTGTACTTCAGACATGCTCTCAAGGTAGGTGTTGGGTTCTATTGATTCCCCTCTGGTTGTCATCTTGTGCATTTATGGTACCATTTTATCAGAGAAATAATCTGACTACAAATTTCAATAATTTCTCTAAGAGGACATATTCTCCACATTTTTAGGTAACAAGCAAAAAAACCCCCAAACTTGTAAAAATAGCAAAATGATGTGCTAATCATTTAAAGATTTTCCCTCTGTAAAGCAAATAATATAAAATACAATTGCATGGCGATAAATATCAAGGTGAAAGGTTCTTATATATAGTTAGTATTTTTATTTGTGTAGTGGAAAGATTCAGATTAGAGTATCATTGCCTAGCAGTAATTTTGTGACATTTTAAATCTAAAGTCCTATCCCAATTTTTTCAGAAAGCAGTTCAGAAGGTGATTGTTGTCACAATTATCATTGGACCTCCTGTCCTTTTGTAATGACTTATGAGGAAATAATGTGAAGTGCTACTGTAGGCCTATCACCACCAGAAGAGTAAAAAGATAAAATAAGAAGGATTAGGACCAGCTCTTCCAAATAAAATACTTTCCTCCAGGAAGTCTTGCACTGAAAGTTTTTATGGGATTTGGAATGACACAGGGAATAAAAATATATTTGGGAACTATAAAGGAAAGGCATAGGCAAATGATTAAATGAATTGCTGACAGGATAGTTATGTCAAATCCATGAATATGTGTTGGCCTTCTATTCACTGGAATGAGAAGTTCAGGTTTAGGCTGGATAAATGTAATCCTGCCTTTGATGTACTTGTGCTGCAGTATTAGAGATAATAGCTAAGCTAACAAAGGCAGTATATAGGTCAATCTTGTACTTAAAACTTAAAAAAAAAATTGAAAAAAATGAGCTTTTTGTTCAGAAGAAAGCATTTCACAGTATCAGTAGTAGCCAATAGACATGTTGCAACAAGGAGTGAGTGAGTGATTTATTGCAAAAGCTTTGAACACTTTACTGTAGTTCCCTTACACTAGTCTTTACTGTTGACATTTTCATTCTCTGTTATTGCAGAATGGCTTAAACACAAGTCTATAACCTACAGAATAAATTACAAAATCACAAAAGTAAAAAAAGTTGCATGCAGAACATAATTCTCATGTGTGTGTATGTATTAAAGAACCATATGAAATTATCAGACAGAGTGAAGTTGTTTGGCATATATCTAATGACTATCTTGTTTGTGGCAAAAGAAGAGCAACTATCCTTATTTCTCTTTTGAGGCTAACCTGTTTCTTTGAACTTCTTGAGCTGCCTACAACTTAGGAGGTTTTGTTGGAGCTTTTCTATCTTTTGGGGTTACTCGTATATGGTAAAATAAAATATTTATTATTTAACTTTATTCTTCATTGTTTCAAATGTTCTCCCATCATTTTCTTAGTGACTTCTACAAGAAGTGACTTGGCAAGCTTATGCTAAGACATCTTTGGTGTATTCATTTATTTAGGAAAGGTTCACAGGGCTGGTTTCAAGTTATAAAGTGCTAAATTCCTATTTTGTTTTACCTTGTGCTAAATTCTAAAGCACTCTAAATTCTAAAGCATTTGTTCCTCAACATATAGTGCTTTTGGTGCATTGAGACTGTGTATTTCAGATGCTGCTGTTCACCTCTCGTGACTGCATGGACAAACGGCTCCTGAAACAGTTGACACACACACAGAAGTGGAGAACATTTCTAAAGCGTTTATTTCTGGTCAGGGTCTGGGTTATAAAGCTCTTGATAGGGGCAGGGTTTGGAGGGGATTGGACAGCACATCTGGGGACAGGGTTAGGCTCACAGGCAGGGATGGAAGAGGCTCAAGTACAGGAGGAAACCACAAGGGGACTTCCAGGGTGGGGAAGGAACCCCAGTGGATACAGAGCAGAGGGCAAATGGGCTTCAGGAACACCTGCTGCCCTGCGCTGCCTCAAGAGCAGTGGGATTTGCTGCAGCAGGGCAGGGAAGGGGTGTAGAACTCTCTCAGACCCAGGGAAACTGTCAAGGTGCCTTCACAGCATGGAAAAATCTCAGGGAAGAAACACATGGAGAGAGGGAAGGAACATAGGGGGTGTGAGTTTTGAATGTTGACACTGACATTCACCCACTTCGATGACATAATATATGGTATCACAAACTATAATCTAGTTTATTGGTTTCACATTTTTCTTTGGGCATATTCAATCCATAGTTAAGTATATGAAATCTAATCTTTTTCAATGTTCAATTATAAACTGCCAGAGATAATTTAATTTGTCTGACTTTATATAAAAGCTGATGCTAATCAAAGGCAATTAGGAAAAACAACATTAGGAGACTCTTCCCTCTGTGTCTGGCAATTGAAAAGTTCAGGACTCATATTTAAATGCATCAAGAAATGGCATTTTAGCCTTTGTAAGTGTCTTGTGTGTTCCTAATATGAATTTGTTCAGAGAGATATTCATATAAAGTATACATTTTTGTTTTCACTGAGAAATAAATATCTGTTTGGGTAATAGGAGCAGTTATAACTCCCTTTAAAATTATCAGATTATAATTAATTATTACTAGATAACTTTGCCAGAATTATGCTTTAGGAGATGAGTTACTATCTAAAGTCTTCTACTGCTGTATTTAATTCCTGATGATATTTCATTGTAGGCAAGCTGGTTTTAGATGACTGATGTGTTTTGCATAACAGTATTTTTGTGATGGACACAAAGAGATGCTGATAAGAATTCGTCATGTTGTAGACTTTGCACTTGGAAATCTGCCCTTGAAATATACATATACCATTGCGTATCTGTGAGTATGCATATATATAAAAATATATATGTAAATTGGAAAAATGTAGGAATTTATATGTTTGGAAGAATATTATTTTAACTTTTCTAACTCTTGTGTATTCAGTAGCTAGTATTTTTTTATTATTATTACTTTTTGGCCATGTATAGTTTTTCAAACAATATAAGATCTCTTAAGATATCTTGATAAGCATAAAATGTATGAGATTTTGCCTTCTTGGTACATATTGCTTCATTATTTATCCCTGCAGTCTTTTTTAAAATCAATTTTCCTATTATTTCAGCCTGTATATTCCTGTTTCTTAAGCTGAGGCATGACTCATGATGGAATCAGAGGTGAGAGGGCAGAAATTAACTTTGTGTCACATAAGGCAGAAGAGTAGTTCCTTATGGTGTCTGCATGGTTTGAGTGGTTCCTATGGTGCTGGACAGGTCCCATGATACCAGACTTCTGTCGGAGGAGACCCGGGGTTTATACAGTGGCAAAAATACTACAAGAGATGGATAGATGAGGACGCCGAAGTCCAGGAACCCGGCTCCCCGAATATGGAAGGTCTGCGAGAGATTTATAAGGACTCTAATAAGCTCACACCCTATATTGATGCTTCCCCAGTCTAAATGTTATACCCTTAATGTGGCTACCCTGGTTATTTTTCCCTTAGTCGTTCCTTATTCAAGTTTCCTCTTCCCACAAAACCCTCCAGGTCGCAGCCCCCTGTCCTGGTCCGACCCGGCCATGGGGGCGGTTGCCGGTGGGGCCACCAACGAGGCGCTGCTGGAGCCCGGGCGGGGGCTGTCCCTGCCTCGGAGTGCTGGAAGCCCTACGGTAGACTTTCCCCACCCATCTCATTCTCCCATTGGTCCTTTTGCCGCTCCTCCCCTCCCTCCTTCCCTTCGTTTGCATGCACCCAATGAAGTGCGTTACTCTGCCCCGTCTCCGCCCCTCTTCCCCGCCTACATCCAGGGAATTCCCATGCTTTCCTCAAAAGCTAGCGTGTGGCAATAAACTTGGCTTTTCCTCGTGGACTCCTGGCAAGTGCGGACTTGTTCCGTTCGGGCCAGTCGCTGGGCCGGGGGTGGGAGGAGCCGACCTCGCTTCTAAGGGGCCTGATCCTAGGGGAGCCCTGCTTGCCGCTTTCCTAGCCTTGCTCCTGGAAGCAGAAACCTCTCCACCGTATCGGTGGGCTATTTACAATCTGCTGATAGACTTCCGAACCAGCTCTGCCCTGGCACTTGCTCTGCCAAAGGGCTCTTTAGGATCACCCTCTAAAATGTACCAGTTTGTTTTAGATTTGTTTCTCCAATTTTCAATTTATGCTTCAGAATTTTTTTAATTTAAACTTCTTTAATATGAACATGATCACCTGTGAAGGTAAGAAGGGCTAGAACTTAGATTTCCTGAACATCTCTATGCCAGGCCACAGGCAGTTATGAAGATGTGACTGTAAAGAAATGCTGGAAAGGGATTTTTCTGTGTTTTTGATTTCAACACTGGGTTATGAAAACAGGATCTCTCACCAATCACTGTTCTGGGGACATTTTAAGAGGGCTGGAAGCATTAGCTAGGTCTCTGTCTTACATAAGATATTTAACTGGGACCAAAAATCTCACTACTTGTCTAGAAGTCATATAATATGTATTCTTTTTACAAATAATCCCTTCTACCCAAACTCTGTATAAAGTGGACAAAGACTTGTAGGGCAATTTTTAGCTTAGTTGGAGTGCATATGTCAGAAGCATTTAAGTATGTATGGAATAACAGTGAGTGAATTAATTTGTTACAGAATCTAGTGAAGTAAGAAACAATGAATGTAATAAATGAAAAAGAATCACAAGAAACCTCTCTGGTTGGCTGTTTATTATACATACAGTACTGTTTATTATACATTCACTACCTTAAAAACAAGGGACATCTTGCTACACACTGTGTTAGCTTTTGATCAGAGGCATGAGAACATGTATATGTTTGGTATCTTCACACAGAAGAAATTATTTTTCAAAACTACATTCCAAATAAAAGACATTTTTCCAAGAAAAACAGCTATTGTGGAGATGTAAATTAAGCTTTTTCTAAAGTTCCATCACATATAAGTTGAACATCCATTTATCTTATTTATCATATAAGACAATTAAACAGACTCTTGATAAGTCACTTGGTCCTAGTGTTCTGCATAGCTCCCCTAACACAATACTTCTGTTACAGTTATATTATGATTGGGTCCAGTCCTGTTTAACATCTTTATTGATGATTTAAATGAGGGGATTGAGTCCATCATCAGCAAATTTGCTGATGACACCAAGTTGGGAGGAAGTGCCGATCTGCTGGAAGGCAGGAGGGCTCTGCAGAGGGATCTGGATAGACTTGAGAGATGGGCTGATTCCAATGGGATGAAGTTCAATAAGGCCAAGTGCCGGGTCCTGCACTTTGGCCACAACAACTCCATGCAGAGCTACAGGGTGGGCACAGAGTGGCTGGAGAGCAGCCAGGCAGAAAGGGAAATTGGGGTACTAATTGACAGGAAGGTCAACATGAGCCAACAGTGTGCCCAGGTGGCCAAGAAGGCCAATGGGATCCTGTCCTGTATCAAAAATAGCGTGACCAGCAGGACCAGGGAAGTGATCCTTCCCCTGTACTCTGCGTTGGTGAGGCCACACCTTGAGTACTGTGTTCAGTTCTGGGCCCCTCAGTTCAGAAAGGATATTGAGGTGCTGGAGCGAGTCCAGAGAAGAGCAACAAGGCTGGTGAAGGGACTGGAGCACAAGTCCTACGGGGAGAGGCTGAGGGAGCTGGGGTTGTTTAGCCTGGAGAAGAGGAGGCTCAGAGGTGACCTCATCACTGCCTATAACTACCTGAAGGGAAGTTCTAGCCAGGTGGGGACTGGTGTCTTCTCCCCGGCACTCAGCAATAGAACAAGGGGGCACGGGCTTAAGCTCTGCCAGGGGAAATTTAAGTTGGATATCAGAAAAAAATTTTTTACAGAGAGAGTAATCAGGCATTGGAATGGGCTGCCTGGAGAGGTGGTGGATTCACCATCGCTAGAGATTTTTAAACACAGATTGGACGTGGTGCTGGGTGCCATGATCTAGTAAATGAACTAGAGTTGGACCAAGGGTTGGACTCGATGATCTTGGAGGTTTTTTCCAATCCAATCGATTCTATGATTCTATGATTCTATGATTCTATGATTTTTTTTTTAAGGAAAGGGAACACAGTATTCAAAATACTTTTGCAACTCTATCTTTTGAAAATATTTCCTGATTAGAAAAATATCAGTGACCTTAGATCACCAAAACTTGATTACATTCTCAGTGTTTATGGTGATTGCAATGATTTTTTTTTATATGTTCTCTTTTCTCCCCAAGGAAACAAAAATCCAGAGAGAAGAAAAGGTTGTATATCTAAAAATAAAATGAAAATTTACTTGTGTTAGCCTTAAGGGTTGGTTGATCCAGACCTTATGTCCTAGTTCAGCAGGAGGGACCAGCTAACCCTGTGTGGGGGTGATCAAAGCTGTGTATTCTACCCCCTCTATCATTCCCCAAGGTCAATGGGCCATTAGCAGCAGCTGCCCAGGAAGCCATTATCACCTTCACACCCAGCCTGAGGGGGGCGGAACTGCTAATGGGCCATCAACAGCTCAACAACCCCTGGCTCCCAGAGTTAATCACCCATTGTGTGAGTCCTCGCCCAGGGGGAGGGACTGAGTGCTCCCTGAGGGTACATAAGTGGTGGGTAAGAAGACCTCGGGAACCTCTCGTCGGATCCAGAGCAGCAGCAGGACCTTGACAGGAGGAGATCACCGCTCTCGCCCAGACCACAGCCCTCGCCTGCACCAACAGGTTTTTCTTTTCCTTTTGCTCTGGACTTGGGGGAACCACAGGGATCTCAGCACAAGGGGAAACAAACCCCCTTGGGTTTGTGCCCCAGGACACTGGGTTATACTGCTGGGTTTTTGTGAGTTGAAAGCAATCTCCCTTGTGTGTCAGTGTTGTTATTGTAATATTATTATTAAATTTTAGGTCTGACTTATAATCTCTCTCGTGGTGAGTTCATTTCCCCTGCTGGTTCACCTTTAAACCAGCACATCTTTTGGCGCCCAACGTGGGGCCACGAGAGAGAAGTCAGAATTACAATTTCATTTTGTGTATTTGGATACAGAAACTCCCTGACTACCATGTTGCTTGATGTATTCATGTGGATGGTGTATCTGGGCCTGTTCATATTTCGACACATGGGGAACCATGTGCCTATTTTGATGCTCTCTTTAATACCAGGGAGAAGGATCAAAATTGCTTTATTAATATACTATGTTTATGTTGTCATAACATCAGAAGCAATGAATTTCATTGTGAATGTATATTCAGTCTGGTGTGCCTGTCCTGGTTTGGGTTGTTACCTCTGGGGTCTCATTAAAAATAGCACCCAGCCTGTGGGGAAAACAGGCGGAGATGGTTACTTCCACCTTTTCCCCTCGGCTACAACAATCATTGAAATTATTGAGCTTCCTTTTGATGTTAGGGACAGCATAACCTTACTGTTAGTGCTGTTAGTGTTACTTTGTCTCCTCTGTACTGTATACACCATGTTTAGGGTCAGAACTGGGCTTTCTAAGGAGACTTGCTGGAGGCCTGCCCTGGGAGCGGATGATGTTGAGTGGCACGGGAAGTGGGAAGATATGGGCCAGTATTTGGAGACCTTCTCTCCTCAAATGATCTGGAAATTCACCCCAGAACAACTGCAAGACCCCGCCAAAATGCTAAGTTATGTGAAAGGAAGATGCTCTGGTAGTCCTAGAGATGTGCAGCTCACAGCAACCTGCTGGGCCCTGGCCACTGCCTACCGCGCACTGCTTGGTGTGGTACAGCATCATCAGGAGGAGGAGAAAAGGAGCAAATCCACAGGCACCATGTCCACCCAAACCACGGATGAGCCAGAGAAGAAGAGAGATACATCAACCAGCAGCATGTCCACCCAGACCATGACTGAGCCAGAGAGGAAGAGAGATACATCAACCAGCAACATGTCCACCCAGACCATGACTGAGCCAGAGAGGAAGAGAGATACATCAACCAGCAGCATGTCCACCCAGACCATGACTGAGCCAGAGAGGAAGAGAGATACATCAACCAGCAGCATGTCCACCCAGACCATGACTGAGCCAGAGAGGAAGAGAGATACATCAACCAGCAGCATGTCCACCCAGACCATGACTGAGCCAGAGAGGAAGAGAGATACATCAACCAGCAGCATGTCCACCCAGACCATGACTGAGCCAGAGAGGAAGAGAGATACATCAACCAGCAGCATGTCCACCCAGACCATGACTGAGCCAGAGAGGAAGAGAGATACATCAACCAGCAGCATGTCCACCCAGACCATGACTGAGCCAGAGAGGAAGAGAGATACATCAACCAGCAGCATGTCCACCCAGACCATGACTGAGCCAGAGAGGAAGAGAGATACATCAACCAGCAGCATGTCCACCCAGACCACGACTGAGCCAGAGAGGAAGAGAGATACATCAACCAGCAGCATGTCCACCCAGACCACGACTGAGCCAGAGAGGAAGAGAGATACATCAACCAGCAGCATGTCCACCCAGACCACGACTGAGCCAGAGAGGAAGAGAGATACATCAACCAGCAGCATGTCCACCCAGACCACGACTGAGCCAGAGAGGAAGAGAGATACATCAACCAGCAGCATGTCCACCCAGACCACGACTGAGCCAGAGAGGAAGAGAGATACATCAACCAGCAGCATGTCCACCCAGACCACGACTGAGCCAGAGAGGAAGAGAGATACATCAACCAGCAGCATGTCCACCCAGACCACGGCTGAGCCAGAGAGGAAGAGAGATACATCAACCAGCAGCATGTCCACCCAGACCACGGCTGAGTCAGAGAGGAAGAGACACATCAACCAGCACCATGCCCACACAAACCATGGAGGAGCCAGAAGGACAACAGAAACCGATAGCAGTTGCCCCTGTCCAGAAAAGAAAATCAAAGACCAAATCAGTTTGTGTAGTGAATGACGAGGAAGAGTCAGGACCTTCATTTCAAGCAGAAGAAATGGAGCCAGAAATAATCACCCGGTCCCTATCCCTGGGAGAGCTGCGTGAGCTCCGGAGAGAGTTCACACGACAGGCAAATGAGTCCATCTTGACCTGGCTACTTCGAATCTGGGATGCTGCAGCCAATGATACAATTCTAGATGGGAGTGAGGCAAGGCAGCTGGGATCCCTTTCTCGAGATGTCGTCATTGATCAGGGCATTGGAAAGAGACAGGAAACTCTCAGCCTCTGGCGGCGACTGTTGTCAAGCGTGAGGGAGAGATATCTTTGTTAGGAGGACCTCCACGTACAGCAAGGACAATGGAACACGATGGAACAAGGTATCCGGTGCTTAAGGGAATTAGTCGTACTGGAGATAATCTTTTCAGAGGATGAGAGATTCCCTAAAAGTCCAGATGGTGTCCAGTGCACATCCCAGATGTGGTTAAAATTTGCATGACTTGGGCCAGAAATGTATTCTCGCTACCTTGCAACATTGCAGTGGAGAGAGGGAGAAGACAAGGTGGGTGCACTGGTCAGCAAACTCAGGATTTATGAAGACACTGTCACTGCTCCATTACGAGCCCACGTCTCAGCTGTGGAAACAAAACTGGCTGAACTGGAAGAGAAGATTAAGGAAGGACTCTTCCATATCTCTCCAGAACAAACGAGAGTCTCTGCCATCAGAAGCAGGCGTCTTCCAGCTAAGGAGAAAGGGTACACTCCACGCGGCAATCTGTGGTTTTACCTCCATGAGCATGGAGAAGATATGAGGAAGTGGGATGGAAAACCCACCTCTTCCTTAGCAGCTCGGGTACGTGAATTGCAAAGAGGCACAACTACCACAGGGAATTCTTCAAGGCTGAAGACTGCTCCGGTCTCTCGTGGGCAAGGCTCCAGACAGTATAGGAATGATGATGTTATGCCCGATCCTCTTGAAGGAACCTCTCGGTCATATTCACAGGGAGAGCGCAGTGAATATCATGACCAGAACTAGGGGGGCCCTGCCTCTAGCCAGGTAGACGAGAAGGGTTAATTGTCTTTATTGGACTGTGTGGATTCGGTGGCCTGGCTCATCATACCCACAGAAATACAAAGCTTTAGTGGACACTGGGGCACAATGCATGTTGATGCCATCAGGATACGTTGGGGCAGAATCCATCTCTATTTCTGGGGTGACAGGGGGATCCCAACAGCTGACTGTACTGGAAGCTGAAGTCAGCTTGACTGGGAAGGAATGGCATAGACACCCCATTGTGACTGGTCCAGAAGCCCCATGTATCCTTGGCATAGACTACCTGAGGAATGGATATTTCAAAGACTCAAAGGGACTGCGTTGGGCCTTTGGCATAGCTGCTGTGGAGACAGAGGAAATCAGACAGCTGAGCACCTTGCCTGGCCTCTCAGAGGACCCTTCTGCTGTGGGACTGCTGAAAGTTGAAGAACAATTGGTACCGCTGGCCACAGCCACAGTGCACCGTCGGCAATACCGCACTGACCGAGACTCTGTGACCCCCATACACAAGATGATTCGTGAGCTGGAGAGCCTACGGGTGGTCAGCAAGACTCACTCACCCTTTAATAGCCCCATATGGCCAGTACGAAAGTCCAGTGGAGAGTGGAGGTTGACGGTGGATTACCGTGGTCTCAATGAGGTCACACCCCCCTGAGTGCCGCTGTGCTGGACATGCTGGAGCTTCAGTATGAGCTGGAATCCAAGGCAGCCAAGTGGTATGCCACCATCGACATTGCCAATGCCTTTTTCTCCATTCCGTTGGCAGCAGAGTGCAGGCCGCAGTTCGCTTTCACCTGGAAGGGGGTGCAGTACACCTGGAATCGACTGCCCCAGGGGTGGAAACACAGTCCCACCATTTGCCATGGACTGATCCAGACTGCATTGGAAAAGGGTGAGGCTCCAGAACATCTACAGTACATCGATGACATCATTGTATGGGGGAACACAGCAGGGGAGGTTTTTGAGAAAGGAAAGAAGATAATCCAGATTCTCCAAAGAGCTGGTTTTGCCATTAAACGAAGTAAGGTCAAGGGACCTGCTCAGGAAATTCAGTTCCTAGGAGTGAAGTGGCAAGACGGGCGTCGTCAGATTCCAACAGAGGTGATCAACAAAATAGCAGCTATGTCCCCACCAACCAGCAAGAAGGAAACTCAGACTTTCCTAGGTGCTGTGGGCTTTTGGAGGATGCATATCCCTGAGTACAGTCAGATTGTAAGCCCTCTCTACCTTGTGACACGGAAGAAAAATGATTTCCAGTGGGGCCCCGAACAACAACAAGCCTTTGAGCAGATTAAACAGGAGATTATCCATGCAGTAGCCCTTGGGCCAGTCAGGACAGGACAGGATGTGAAGAATGTGCTCTACACTGCAGCCGGGGAGAATGGCCCATCCTGGAGCCTCTGGCAGAAAGTACCTGAGGAGACTCGAGGATGACCGCTGGGATTCTGGAGTCGGGGATACAAAGGATCTGAGGCCAGCTATACCCCAACTGAGAAAGAGATCCTGGCAGCTTATGAAGGAATTCGAGCCGCCTCAGAAGTGATTGGCACTGAGGCACAGCTCATCCTGGCACCCCGACTACCAGTGTTGGGCTGGATGTTCAAAGGAAAAGCTCCTTCTACCCATCACGCCACTGATGCCACATGGAGTAAGTGGATCGCTCTGATCACGCAGCGAACCCGGATAGGGAATCCTAATTGCCCTGGGATTTTGGAAATCATCACTAACTGACCGGAAGGTGAGAGTTTCAGATTGTCCTCTGAAGAAGAAGAGGAGCAGGTGACACGAGCTGAGGAGGCCCCACCATATAACCAGCTACCAGAAGAGGAGAAGCGATATGCTCTCTTCACAGATGGCTCTTGCCGCATTGTAGGGACAAGCCAGAAATGGAAAGCAGCTGTATGGAGTCCTACACGTCGAGTTGCAGAAGCGACTGAAGGACAAGGTGGATCAAGTCAGGTTGCAGAGCTGAAAGCTGTTCAGCTGGCTTTGGATATCGCCGAACGAGAGAAGTGGCCAAGACTCTACCTTTACACTGACTCGTGGATGGTGGCCAATGCTCTGTGGGGATGGCTGGAGCGTTGGAGAAAGGCCGGCTGGCAGCGCAAAGGGAAACCCATCTGGGCGGCTGAGATGTGGCAGGACATCGCTGCCCGGGTAGAGAAGCTGAGTGTGAAGGTCCGTCACGTAGATGCTCATGTACCCAAGAGCCGGGCTAATGAGGAGCATCGTAACAACGAGCAGGTGGATCGAGCTGCCAGGATTGAAGTCTCTCAGGTAGATCTGGATTGGCAGCATAAAGGTGAATTGTTTCTAGCCCGATGGGCCCATGATGCCTCTGGTCATCAGGGCAGAGATGCCACATGCAGATGGGCTCGTGACCGAGGGGTGGATCTAACCATGGACAGTGTCTCACAGGTTATCCATGACTGTGACACATGTGCTGCCATCAAGCAGGCCAAGCGGGTGAAGCCTCTATGGTATGGTGGATGGTGGTCGAAATACAGGTATGGGGAGGCCTGGCAAGTTGACTACATCACACTTCCCCAAACACGCCAAGGCAAGCGCTATATGCTGACCATGGTAGAGGCAACCACTGGATGGCTGGAGACATACCCCCTATCTCACGCCACTGCCCGGAATACCATCCTGGGCCTTGAGAAACAAGTCCTGTGGAGACACGGCACCCCAGAGAGAATAGAGTCTGACAACGGCACCCACTTCAAGAACAGCCTAATAGACACCTGGGCCAGAGAGCACGGCATTGAGTGGGTGTATCATATCCCTTACCATGCTCCAGCTGCCGGGAAAGTTGAGCGATGTAATGGACTGCTGAAAACAACCTTGAAGGCATTGGGTGGGGGAACTTTCAAACACTGGGAGCTGCATTTGGCAAAGGCCACCTGGTTGGTCAACACCCAGGGCTCCATCAATCGAGCTGGCCCTGCCCAATCAGAACTCTTGAATACAGTAGATGGAGATAAAGTCCCTGTGGTCCATATGAGAGGTATGTTAGGAAAGACTGTTTGGGTTAGTCCCACGTCAAACAAAGGCAAACCCATCTGAGGGATTGTCTTTGCTCAAGGACCTGGTTGCACTTGGTGGGTAATGCAAAAAGATGGAGAAACACGTTGTGTACCACAAGGGGACCTAATTTTGAGTGAGAAGAGTTGGTAATGTTTCATTGTATATATGTGTATATATATGTATAGGTAAAAAGGGGATTAATTTGGGAATGACTAGATGGAGTAGAATAAGGGGTGGATAATGTCCTAGTTCAGCAGGAGGGACCAGCTAACCCTGTGTGGGGGTGATCAAAGCTGTGTATTCTACCCCCTCTATCATTCCCCAAGGTCAATGGGCCATTAGCAGCAGCTGCCCAGGGAGCCATTATCACCTTCACACCCAGCCTGAGGGGAGCGGAGCTGCTAATGGGCCATCAACAGCTCAACAACCCCTGGCTCCCAGAGTTAATCACTCATTGTGTGAGTCCCCACCCAGGGGGAGGGACTGAGAGCTCCCTGAGGGTACATAAGTGGTGGGTAAGAAGACCTCGGGAACCTCTCGTCGGATCCAGAGCAGCAGCAGGACCTTGACAGGAGGAGATCACCGCTCTCGCCCAGACCACAGCCCTCGCCTGCACCAACAGGTTTTTCTTTTCCTTTTGCTCTGGATTTGGGGGAACCACAGGGGTCTCAGCACAAGGGCAAACAAACCCCCTTGGGTTTGTGCCCCAGGACACTGGGTTATACTGCTGGGGCTTTGTGAGTTGAAAGCAATCTCCCTTGTGTGTCAGTGTTGTTATTGTAATATTATTATTAAATTTTAGGTCTGACTTATAATCTCTCTCATGGTGAGTTCATTTCCCCTGCTGGTTCACCTTTAAACCAGCACACCTTAATAAAGGAAAAAAATCAGTTCAGTCTGTGTTGATGTAAAGCAAATTTGCTCCAGAAAACTATATAAAGAAAATTACTCTAATAATGTTAAGGTATGGCAAATTGGGAAGAATCTCTATTCCACAGTATGAAAAATTATATAAAATTCTTTTATTAGGGCTTTGACATTCTCTTCTCTGTCTCTGTTTTCCATAAGGGACACATATAGATACACATGAATGTATTCTGTTTTCCTCTGTCCTAGAGAATGTATTTGTTGAGTAAAAAGGAATTCTCTTTTCTCTCAGGATGGCCCATACTGACATCTCTGCTTAAAGAAATTTCTCACTCAGCACCCTCAAGAAGAAAGGCAGATAAAATAAAAACCTCTTTTCCCCTTTCATGTCCTTAATTTTTTAGCAGTTCAGTTACTGAATGACTTCCATTTACTGTTTCACTTAATGCCTTCCTGAGTTCAAGGCCATTTCCACTGGGATTGGCATAGGCTTTTTTCCTCCAGCAATGCTATCAGCTCTGAGTCTAGGAAAGGCAGACATTACAATTTCATCTACTCAGAAGTTAATTCAATGTGTAATTATTTAAAATTTTATATAAAATAGTAAGACAGGTCATAGCCACAGTGTGCAGGTCTCCCAAGGCCACATAGGAAGACAGGGTCCATTTTGTCTTTGTCTTCACTAAAAAATCTAGTTGCTTAAGAATTAAAGTGACATGATGCATTATAATACTAATTACCAGAGTAGGAGATGGCTTATGCTCAATATCATGCAAATAAAAATATGGTATTATTTACTGTAAGCATTTGTTAAGCATTACAATACAATTTCTGAAGTCCTACAAACAAGTACAGGAAAGGAAGAAACATTACTGCTTCTTTTCTTAACTAGATCAGCTTCCCAGATCTGCACATGATTTATGCTAGTGCCTTTTCCAAAGCCTCAGCTGCATTCTTATTTTCTTGACTGAATCTTTGTTCCTAGGAAAAGTTGGGGGTCAGTTACTGAACTACAATTCAGGTCATTTGGAACCTTGTGTATGGAATTTGCCATTTTGTTTGTGTCTTTTTTTTCTTCACTGTTAATAGTAGTTTTTCTGTTTCACCTTATAGTGATAGCAGTTCCCTTGCTATTCTCTGCCAGGATACAGTTCTATAGCAATACAGCTCTATAGCAATTCCAACCTATCTTCTAAACAGCCATATTCAGGATTTTATAGTTTTAAGCAAATAATTTTTCCAACAGCTGGAAATACTTTCTACCTTAGAGTGTATTTATGTTTTTAAGTTCACTGGTGTGCAAAGTCAAACTTCTCTTAAGAATGAAATGAAAATTTTAGTCAGCTAAACCTATAGTCAGCTGAAAATAATACAGCAGTAAAAAGGGAAGTTATTATGAGTATTTACTTATGGTATCTGCATATTTTTAGTGTCAGTGGTTTTTTTCTGAAAAAAAGGAAAGTGATGAATGGTACTTTCTCTGTAATAATTTGTGATTACATTCTCTTCTGTAGTGTTGCATTCATAAACTGTCAGTGCTTAGTGAGGTTGGGCTCCATACCTTTATGTATAATGTGTCATGGTCAGGAATCACAGCTCTCAGTCCCTAGAAAACGTTTCAAGGGAAGAGAATGTAATTTCAGGTTTTCAGAAGAGAAATTCAGCGGCCTTCTTTTTTTTTTCCTCAGTTCACGCATTACCAGTTCTCCACTTTGCTTGCCTGCATTGTCTATTCATTGCACGTCTGTTGTGTTCTGTCCTGGTAGTCAAGGAACAGATTTACCAGGCTTGTTAGTCTTCTAATCCTATGAATCATCATCATGGCTAGGCTCCGCAAATGAAGATTTGGGAAGGACACTACCCACACTTGTTGCAAGTGTGCTGGTGGCTAAAAAGGCCAATGCAGGATAGGCAAGTCTGGTCACAAGAGGCACAGCGGAAAGTCTCCTTTGGTGATATTGGTTTCTGTGTTGTCTTTTCCACTTGAGACTGACTCTGCATGCATTCTCAAAGGAAGCAGCAGTGTTATGAATGGTGTGTCTCCATGAATCCTAATTGGAGGCCAGAGAGGACCATTGGTGGCAGTCAATATGGCCAAGGTTGAGGTGTTGTTTCAGGAAGTCCTTATATCTCTTCTTCGGGGCTCCTCTCTTGTGGCAGCTGGTGGTGAGTTCACCATAGAGCACAATCTTCGAGACGCAGTGATCCTCCATCCTGGAGACGTGCCCTGCCCAGCACAGCTGCGTTCTCAGTACTGGTGACCCCTCCCTGTTCAAGAACGGACATATTAGTCATGTAATCATTCCAGTGGATGTTTAGGATTGAAAGGAGGCAGCACTGATGGAATGGTTTGAGGAGCCACAGGTGATGGCGGTAGATGACCCATGATTCAGACACATATAAAAGAGTAGACAGTACGATGGCTCTGTAGACACTGATCTTTGTACTTTTCTTCAGGTGTTTATTGGACCAGACTTTATACGGAGTTTTTCGAAGGCTGTGTATGCCTTTGCTAGCCTGTTGTCTATCTCTTTGTCAATCTTATTGTCCAAGGAAATGATACTTCCCAGATAGGTGAACTGCTGGACTGACTTAAGCTCTGATTCACCTATGGTGATGTGGGGATGACGGAAGACTTCCTGAGGTGCAGGTTGACAGAGAACTTCTGTCTTCTTCAAGCTGACTTCCAGCCCAAAAACTCAGGAGCCTCTGCAAAAGCAGGATATTAAGCACTGCAGAGCTGCTTCTGTGTGAGCAACGAGGTCGGCATCATCAACAAAAACCAGCTCATGGACATGGTGATTTAGGGTCTTAGCATGGGCCTTCAGTTGCCTTAGGTTGAATAGGCTTTCATCAATATGATATCGGATGTAGACGCCGTTTTCTTCATCGAGGTCTGCCATGACTCTTCGGAGCATCATGCTGAAGAAGGTTGTGAATAGAGTTGGTGCAAGAACACAACCTTGTTTCACCATTGGTTATTGGAAAGGGTTCAGAGAGTGCATCGCCACATCTGACTTGTTCATGCTGATCCTCATGTAGCAGGATGATCATTTGGAGGAACCTGGGGGGACATCCTAAATGTCCCAAGATCTGCCACAGGTCTTTTCTGCTCACAGTGTCGAAAGCTTTGGTGAGGTCAATGAAGGTTACATAGAGTCCTTTGTTCTGTTCCCTACGCTTCTCTTGCAATTGTCTGAGAACAAATACCATGTCTGTGGTGCTCCTATTGGCTCTGAAACCACACTGGCTTTCAGGTAGAAGTTCTTCTGCAATAGTGGGTACTAATCTGTTCAGAAGTATTCTTGCAAGGATTTTACCAGCAATGGAGAGCAAAGTAATACCTCGGTAATTTGAGCAGTCTGATTTTTCTCCTTTCTTCTTGTACAGGGTGATGATGACTGCATCACGGAGATCTGATGGTAGCTTGCCTTGTTCCCAGCAATGCATGATGAGCTCGTGAAATTTGACATGAAGTGCTTGACCTCCATGCTTCCAGATTTCAGGCGGAATTCCATCAACCCCAGCTGCCTTGTCAGTTTTCACCCGCTGTATGACGTTAAGTGTCTCTCCCATAGGAGGGGCTATATCCAATTAATTTTTCACCGGTTGTTATATAATGTGCTGAATTGCTGAGCCTTGGACTACGTGATTGGCACTGAAATAGGGAGAATTGTGTTCACTGTGTGCACATTAACAGAAAAGTCCAGTTTGACATTAGAAAACATTAATTAAAACACTTTTTTTTTCTGAGTAACATTAAATCGTAACTAGCAAATGCTAGCCCTTCCACCTCTCTCTCTGTTTTTCTCTTGGTCATAGCCAATCATAGATGTCAATGAATTCACTTTTTGCAACGAATCAGTGTCTTTATGTTGGAAGAATCCATTCAGAATGAATCTTTTAGCAAGGATGTCTATCTTCTACAGTGCTCACTCACAATTCTCTTACTTTCCTCAGAGATTTAGAGAGGTTTAATAGTGACAGGGTTCACAAGCACCAGTTCTCTTAGCATTTTTCTTTTGCTGCAGAGCCATGCAATTACAGTCCTGCAGAATGATTTCTGTTCCTTATAGGGATGTGATGAGACATAATGAATCAGAAATATGCCTGCATTTTAGTACATTACATATGGAAACATAAATGAAATGAATATACTAATTTGTAATTATGTTATGGGAATAGGAGATTCATGATCTGTTCAAGTGTAAACTGTACTAAACCCCCCTAAACCCCCAATTTCAATTCACTAAATGTAACAGAGAATTATATTGAGGAAAACTACTGTATTTACTTTTATCTTGGAGAGTAGTAGAGTTATTTAAACACATAATTTAAACGAGAGAAAATTTTTATAGGGTCTTTAACTTCTTCTGTTAGGGTGAAAGAAATCATTTTCATGGAGCAGTGGGAGATGGGCCACTTGAACAATAGAGGAAAATTTCTGCAGTGAAGCTCCTTGTGACTTCCTAGGTCTGTCGGGTTTTTTATTCGTTTAGTTTTGGGGTTTGCTGTTACATTTTTTTCATCACAAGTTCTTGTTTTAGTGGAGCTTAAGCTTTTTTGTTGTAAGATATGTCCACTGCTAATCTTTGCTTAGGGATTGCCAAAGATTAGCATACCCTCTCTGTCTTTTCCCAACTTTAATGTGCTTTCTCCAAAAACACCTTTTCTAGGCTCAGGATTGACCACTACATTGCTCTGCTATTTGGAGATTGCAATTGGTCTGAGAGGTAAGATTTTTTTCCTTTTACTGGAAAATCAGTTTATGTGAGACAGCAGGAGCGTGTCTTAGAGGATAGAGATTTGTCTGAGGACAGAGACAAGAGTTTTCTCCAAGACTGAAGTATTCTTGATGTAAAAAAAAAAGGCATCAGCAAATAACTAGCTGCAAAATAGTCTTATATTAATTAGCTACAGAAAAGATCAAATTCATGGGGAGCTACAATTTATGTATATTTTGTTCTCCATTTTAAATGTGGCTTACACACATTAAAATTTACATTTTCTTGAAAAGTGAAGGAAAAGGAACACTTTTTCCTCCCTGTCTCAAATGAAATATATTGTCAGAGCCTTTTGAGTCTTGTCAGCTACATTTTGCTGCAACTTTAGTGTTGCACCTCATTTTATGTTCATTATTTATCTATCTTATGGGCTATCTAGTTTATTTTTGTTATATTTTCAACAGCTAGTAGGTCAAATCAAAAAAGCAAAACGACTAGTTTAAGAAGCTAGCAGTAAAGCAATCACAGTTACAAAAGATGGCTAAATAGAAATATTCATTCAACTAAACCCTTCCTTTACAGCCTGCACAGTAGAGTCAAGCTGCTCTAATTGTATGGAATAAGGGGAAAAAAATTGTTGGCAGTATTTTTATTTGATTGCTGTGTATATTCCCCAAGAATCTCAACATCTTGTGAAAAAAACCCTACCCTTTATACTTATTTCAACAAAAAAAAGTTTAGATTTTTTGTTGAGTCCAGAAATGTGAGGCAACTTTTCTCAGGATGGGTATCTAAAATTTATTTTATTTCCACTTGCTTCTGAGATATCATGTCTTTTTTTTTTTTTTTTTTTTTTTTTTTTGTAAATTCTCATTCGTATAAAACAGCTTGGATTGAAAAATAGTAGGGAACATTAATTGCAAATTTTTTATCACAATTCTGTGAGAATATTTGATTAGACTAAATTATTTAATTGAAATCTACCTTTTAAGTGGATATTTGAGAATATTCCTCAGGAGTTTTAAAGAAGGGTTTTAGGGATTTTTTTATAACTTCATGATTAAATAGAAAAAGAAAACTTGAGGGCTAAACTGCTGAAATACAGAGTAAGCACATGAGGAAAGGGATGGAGTCATGGGGTAAAACCACTAAATTAATTAGTAATATGCTATAAAAGAATAAAGCACTGAGCCACAGTTAGACTACCATTACAATTTGAAAGAAAGAATTCCCTCAGTCTTTAGAGACTAAAATTTCTTTTTCTCTCTGGCTTCTTAAATGGCATTCTTCCTGCCACTTCCAATGTACTGGGGCTATTAAGATTCATTGTGGGAGGACTCACCCACAAAGCGTCACCTTCATATAGCTTAAGCAGTGGATGTCTTCCTCCTGAGTACTTATTGGTCTCAACAGGAGTAGTTAGCAGTCATGTAAACATACAAAGTAATGCTCTTGTTTCTGTTGAGCACAAGTGCTGAGTCTTTGTCTTTCTTTCACTTCTCCTCTTTACATAATGCACAGAGGTTTAAAACAACTTGGCACATGCAAACTTAAGTACTTTTTGAAAACCCTGAGAAGTTATGTCATCATTAAACCTGAATTGGGAAAAGCAAGTGTTTGTCAATGTCAAGTTTTGCCTTGTCCATGACTGCAAGTCTGAAAGCAACATTATGAATATCTGTGTAGGAATTCCATTCTATGGTATAATAAATCTTTCAAGAGGTACCTTTTTCTGCCATACAAAACTTCTCAAGGTCATGTTGTCACTTACTAACAATGACATGGCAATCTTTAAAGAAAGGAATTTTCAGTACAGTAAAACTAACTGGAAAGCCTTTGAACTTGAAATGTGCACTAACAAGGACTCCTCAGTAATATGAAGGCATCTGAGCAGTAGGTGGAAAATTGCATTTAAAAAGGAAAAAAGGTTGTACAAGATAAAAATAATAGCAGGAAAAGAAGGCAATTTGGAGCCAGATTTTCTCTCAGAGGAAAGTCAATTTGACTTGTTTCCAGCGCTACAAAAATTATGAGTTCGAAGCTCTAACTCAAAGATATGCCCATCCTTGTTGTCCTGTATCCTGTGTGTCTAAAATTAAAGCTTGATTTTCTGTGTAAAGTAAGAGTGGGGGAAATAAAATCTTGCCACAGGAATATACAAGGAATTTGATTTACCTGATGCATTTCCTGGAGTGACATTCTTAAACAACTTATCTTTCACCTTGGAAGTCCTGATCTGGTCTCTTTAAATCTATTTGGTTTGCATCAGAACACAACAGGTCATCTTTAATTACAAATATGCATGTTCTAGTTTGGATTTTATTTTCTTTTACTGTTTTTTGTCTCTGTTGCATCAAAGCTGCCTGTGAATAGTAGGTTCCCCTCTATATTATCAGGTAGATTTCAGCCTACAACATGCAAGGTCTTTTCTGAGTTTGAGAGATGGTGTTTTAAGTATTTAGGTATTGTAGAGGTTAAATTATTCATTCTGGTACAGAAAACACCATTTCATGTTATTCTGCTTTTAGGTGTGAAAGGTTATACCTCAGAAACAGTATACGGTCAATTTTTTTTTAAATTTCCTTTTTTCTTTCTTCATTTTTTTTAAGCCAAATGAAAAGCTATCACTGCCTTGCAGTGATAACAGGAAATTCACATTCCTACCCACTTCATAATTTTGTTCACAGCCATTGCAAGTGGAATTTGTTGTTGTCCAGAGACCTGGCACAAGTTCCAAGTATTCTTTAAACATTTTCTAAAAGCGTTGTTCTTGCCTGGTTATTGGCTACTACATTCTGCTGTGCCTTCAATGGATCACCAGAAGTGTTAGTGGCCCTACTGCTGCTCTTGTCCCAGGACTGAGCAGATGTCAGATCCAGACTAGAGGTAAAGGAGCCCACACAGCTGCTGTTTCAGAGTGTTTCATCAATCTAAAACAGTGCTCAGCTGCTTCTGGCACCATGCAGCTTTTGGCAGCTCTATCAAAGGAATTGGTGTCCATCCTGGGCTCTTACAACCTACTCTGGTGAATATTGAAGGAACATGCTGTCTTCTGGTATGTTAGATAAAAATAAAGGGGAAGGCTTTTCAAAAAGAAGTGGGGATTGGAGACCTGGAGGATGGCATGAGATAGACAGGCTAGAAGGAACAAATGGCGACACTGTGGAACACAACAGGTTTTCTTTGCCTTTTATAATAGCACTTTTGAATCCATTTGCTCAATTCATTGATGTGGCCAAAACAGCCTAAGCTCATCTGTATTCTCTGGTTTATAGTGAAAACACACACGGTTTCCCAAGGCACTACTGTACCAATAAAGCATTATTTGACTGTATTTGTTCTTTTGACTATATTTGTTCTTAGTGATGTTTTCACAATCTTAAGTCCTTATTTCAGTCTCATATATACAAAGATTTGGCAGTGATTTGAAGGATATCACTTATGCAGCAAAAGGAAATGTAGTGGTAAACTCTTTTTATAGCAACAGAATGATGAATTTATAAGAAAATCATTATAATAGTGAAATATGCTATGTGAACACCAATGAATTCAGGAAATAATGCAAAACTAGCACTTTTCCTTCCTGAAGTTCAATGAGCAGATCAATCTTGCACCAGTGTTGCAGAAGCTCAGTGATATAGATATAATAGGTCTTTCTTTAGAAGTGTTTAAGATTTCAAGATAATGTAGTATTTGTGATTATAATGAACTTCAACTGCTTAGAGTAGAGGGAAACAAAATTGCTGGAGACAGTAGGACACAATATGTAAGCCCATTCTGACTTTCTCCTCTCCATCCTATCCCCTTTCTTTATTTTCTTAGCCACTTGGTTCATGTATTGACTATCTGCTTTTCCTGAAGTTCGGCTAACATTAATGTGTTCTGCAATGATCTGATGGCTTAGAGTTCTTCTGGGTGCTCAGGAGACTTTTAGATGCTAATTTTCTCCTTTCTCCAAAAACTTTCCAACAAAGTGGACAGAATATTAAATCCATAATTGCTCTAAATACTTATCTTGAAGGGGCATGCATGCTTCGTAGAATATAGATGAAAAGTGTATTTGTGGATGCTGGAGATGCAAACTGAAACTTAAAATGGGTCATTTTTCTGTAAGCCCATTATGAAGCCAGTCCATGATCTCCCAAGATCTACTGTGTAAACTGTGCTGTTTTATTTGAGTAGCAAACTTTCATATCTGCTATTCTGGATGCATATAATCTTCCAGATGCTAATTAGAGACTAGATTCTCTACTTATTTTCTCTACTGGAAAAAGTTACTCTAGATTTGGAATGAAGGAAACCCTACTTGCACTAAATCTGCAGCTCCACTGAAATGTGCTTTGTGCACAGGAACTGTTAACCATTTCACATACCTTCCTTCTCATGTATAACATGTTTGGAACCCAAAGCTTGCTTACAAAAATATATGTAGAAGAGATATGGGTTCTTTCTCATGCAGCTGATTTTGGCCATTGGAAATTAACTGTTCAGTTCAATTCTAATTGAGTTTGTAGGCTTAATACTTTTGTCCCTTTTCCATGTTGATCTTATTCTCTTTCACTGTGGGAAATCCTGCTTTAGACTTAGAAATCAGGACCAAGGAGATTTAGCCTTTAGTTGGTCAAGTACTTAACTGTTCCTGCTTCTGTTTTTCTGACTCTTCCTTGACCTTGTCATACGTAAATCTTTTACTCCAGTGGTGGCCCCAAGCAGATACATGTGGAATTTCCTTTTCCCAGTCTAAGCAACACAGCTTGACTTAAAGCATAAAAACTTTTGCACAGCAGTGCTCTAATCCAATGGTTTATTCAGCTGTATATCCACTCTTTCACTTGTAGACTTGTTTCTTTTGCTGCTGATACCTGCTGCAGTTGGTGCAGACCAAAGAGAAGCACAACATCACAACCAAGTATACTGGACTCATGGAGGTTTCCACACTGATTATATTTTAGATTAAACTTTATCATTTCACCATAAATATATTTTACTTTCAAATAGTTAATTTCTTGTGTTTAGCTTCATGGTTTTCTCATATTGGTCTTTTACTGTAACCATTCCACTTTTGATTGGAACCCAATGTGGTTCTTAATGAATTTATCTTAGCAAGGATTGTTAAGTAAAAGATGAATTGGAAGTTCATTTGTTTCACTTCCTCCCTCCACTTCTTTCAAGTAATTGTTTTCCCGTATAACTTTCTCTTCCGCCAGCTAAAAAAATGTAGGATGATAAACCAGACCTCTGACCTACATAAATCACCCTACCCCCTTTGTTTTCCATGTTTTGTGGTGTCCTACTTTTGTAGAAAAATTGCTAGAGCAAAAAACCAAAACTGCCTAGCTGATTGCTATCTTTTTTTTTCTGGCTGCCCTGGGTGGTGCTGAACATCTTTATGCATCATTCATAGTCACTAGAGTACAATGAAGTAGAGCTGTCTGGCTTTTCTGGCAGATGATTAAGTTTCCTCCCAACAATTAAAATATTAGAAGTGAAGATTATTCTTGAAAACATTGTTTTAAATACAGGTGTTAGTTTCATATTTTTTTTGTCAAACATTTCTGTGTAATGTGTGAAACTCTAATATCTACCTGTGATTTGTAAGCCTAACACCTTGAAGTACAATCTGATATGAAAATGGAAATTATTACAAAAGTATTTTTGTCCTTTTCAGTCCTGTTCTACCCTAACTTGTGTCTTTTTGCATTAAGGATTGGTGACAAGAAGAAATAGGGTCTAATGGAAACTAGAACTGACTGGTGCTTTTAGTTCTGTTTGGTTGCTATAAATGTGCCTTCTGCTGTTTCTTTTGAAAATGTTCTGCTATTTAGTTTGTTAACAAAGAATTATATCAATATGATCAAATTGTAATTAATATTAGAACTTAATGATCTTGTGTAAATCTCTTCCACAAATAGCAGTACCTTGCATTAAAAGCTACATAATTGATTTAAGAAAAACACTTTGTTCTGCTTACAAAGCCATATTAAGAAAGACCTAATCCAAACAATGAGTTGTACCCAGATACAAAAAAACGCATGAGGCAAGACTGCTAAATTATTTATCTTTCATTAAGGGAGAAAATCACGTATTATTATCTATGCTATATGAGCACATTTGCTGCAAGTTGGCATGATATTGAGCAGCAATAACCATAAAAGATGCAACCCACAACTATGTTGAATCTAACTAGCTATTATTAAGTAAATGCTAGAAAAGGGAATACAGAACAAGGAGAATATTCACTAAATAGTTCTACATTCTCCACAGTCAGAAAGTATAGAAGCAAAATTATATGCTTGGAACTTAATCATCGAGTGGCTATAATGTACGTCTTTGTAGGTTTCCCATAAACAAATAACAATTGAGCCCTTTTGAAATCAAAGGAGGTTGATGCTTTGAAATTAAGCAGGGCTGTGATGCTTTGTGGCTTTATTCAGACATTTTGGAAAGATTAAATAGTAAGCACAGAAGAAAAGCACAAGATCTGAATTTGCATTTCAAAACGTCCTTTGCTTCTTGTTTCTAGTTAAAATCTGTTCAATAGCTGATATATCTGAGCAGCACAAGGAGATCTAGTATAGTTTCTTAGCTTAAAAACCTCTAATCAGCAATACAGTCACCTTAAGAACTGTCCATTACCTGTGATCAGTATGCAAAGATTCAATTTTCTACACTGTTACCACTTCATTGGCAGCTATAAATATATAAAAAGCTAGATGTGCTTTGAAAAACTTCAGTAAAAGACTAATTGCAGGGCTTTACACCCTTTCAGTGGGAATATATGCTGCAGTACATAATAATAAGATAAACCTCTCAGTTTGGACACTTTATAGATCAGGATACCTGTTCTATTAGATTTGTGTTTTGGTGTGTCTCTATGTTTCAAAGTGTGATTGCAGAAATCATTTAAATCTATGCATGAAGTAATACCATGAGAAACATGCAATATTATCTTTTTAGAAAATATAATAATTCCATCAGGAGCTCTGAATCAGAGCACCAGAAATTTAGAATAATTTAGTCAAATGTTTATTTTAGATCAAAACCAAAGAAACTTTCAGGTCTTTAGAATTTAACAGAACTATAAAATGTATTAGCAGTATAAAATTCTTTCTAAAATTCAGCGGTATTTCTTACTTATAATCAGTATCTTAACATTTTTGATATAATTATCTGAGGATGGAATTTTGCTCTATTGATAATCTGCTGTAATTTTCTCTGTTGGACACATCCTTATTGAAATAATGCATTTTACCCATAATTTCTTTGATGGGAACCGACCACATAAAATGAGCCCAAAAGAAAATTCTATATTTTTATTTGCTTGTTTTTCTTGTTCCTTTGTTACTTATTAAATGTATTTAACTTTATATTAGGATTGATTCCACCTTGCATGCATCTGTTTGTTTGAACCAAACATTTTCTTCAAGCAAAACCTGGCAAAAATATTTTAAATATCTTTGAATATTCTGCTTAGGCAATAAAATTTAATTATAAACCAAAACCTTCTTCATATTTTTGGAAGTGTTTTGTAATATGAAAAAAACCTCTCAATGCAATTCCCATGGTACTCTCCTCACACATAATCAGTGCTGGAAAAAAGCCCATTTCTGTGATCAGCTTATCTCAAATGTATTTTTTTGTGCCAGTAGATTTTTCAGAAGTGATCTCTCTTACATTCTAGGTACCTAATTTTTGTATAGTGGCTCAGAATAGAATAAAATAGAAATAATGAAGATTTTTAAAATTACATATATATGAGTCATATAGAAAATTTGAAATCTTTCAAGAGTGTGAGCCATTCCTACCAATTTGTACGCAGCTGAAAGCATTCATGTCAGCTCTCCTGCAAGTCAATAGGGATTAAAAAGATGATTTTCAGGGAGGAGATAACTCTTGGGGAAGACAAAAATGGTGGTTTTACATTGCTTTCCTAATTTGCTATAGCTTGGATGATTATACAATTCACCATCATATTCCCTTGACGACTGCAGCACATACAATGAGGGTTATGAATAGCTTGCGTCACTGCAGCTGTGCTCTGTGAAGGCTTTCCAGAGGTCTATGTGTAGGGTCGTTACTGGTGGCTTATTTGACATAGTTTGTATTTTGAAATCTCCTATATCATTATGGTTTGGATATGGATTACTCTGTGGGTGAAATCCTGCAGACTAAGCCCACACACAGCTGATTTTGATGGGGATTAGTGAATAGAGATGAAATTTGTTACTCCATGTATTAATTTTCAATCTAGATTCACAGTGATTTCACTGAAGAGAGCTAATAAAGATGCAACTAATAGTGAAATCCTGCTCCACAGCAGAGATGTTTCAACAATGCTGTCACCTCTGCTTGTATGAGGGAATACTTGAATTTAGTTAAATTTGTTTCACGCTTGTAGATTATTTGCTTCATGTGTTATCAAATTCCTATGAATGCATAGAATGCCATAAGTTTTGAGTAGAAAGCAAAATGAAATCTGTTAATCTTGACCTCTGACCATAAATAAGAAACTTCAAAGACAATTTCTTACTGGTAGTCAATAGAAAGAGCAATGGGACGTCTTAAATTTATTCTCTTCCTTAGCCTGGATTTCAGGCAGACCTTCCTTATTCAGTTGTACCTATATGCAGCTTCTAAAGATTCTGCTGCTTTTTTTGAACACATTTATACTAGTTTACTGTATGAATGATCTTGTGTTTTGATCAGAAGATAAATTGTATTTCTTTGTGTGTGTTTTTCTGTAAGGAAAGACAATCTACACACTCCATGTGAGGTGCTTTGTACAACAGGTTCATCGGAGAATGCATACAAACAGATTTCAAAGTCTTTTACACTGGCTCATGGTACCTATGTCTGTGAATTAGGGTTAAGGTACAGAGAAAAGGCTCAGAAAGTGAGAGACAAACAACAACATTACTTCCACCAGCTAAATCCTGGCATATCTCTCAGTCTGCATAACCCATCAAAGTGAGTTTGCTTTTGATGCTATTACTCCTGTGGGTCAATCCTAGTTCCCTCATTCACATGTGAAGATTTTTTTACTCCTGAGGATACAGTGGAAGATCTTTAATATAAAACAGAGAAATAGATTCTTTGATGTGACTTACTTGACCTCAAACCCATCAGTAAAACCATCTTTCAGTCAGGACTTTCAGTGAACAAATTTTCTTGAGCTTGTACAAATAAACACACAAAGTTCAGAGAAGTTCTGGTGGTTAATTTGAACCATTTGGACAAGTTCTTATGAAAACAAAGCCAAAAATTATCTCTTCAGCAAAAATGGACTAAGGCAGAAAGCTATCTCTTTGTTATTGTTTGTATTCTAGGCAAGCACAGGGCGTGGAGTGGATTTTTGGGGTGGACCTCAGACCTTAATCTGAAGATCTATTTTTCAACTCAAAATTTTATGATACCTAATACACCACAGCCAAGTTTAACATGGTTTTTAATATTTGATTTAGGTAAAGATACATATTTTTTACATCTGAAACTAAAGAGTACTAGAAAATTAATGCTTATCATGGTTTTAAAGTCCTTGCTGGGAATTAGTCATAGAATGATGTCTTATTCCCTAAATTAAAAAGATGATGTAGAGTCCTTTTCTAATTCAGCATATAAAATGCCTATGTACAACCAATCAATCCAAATAGAACTCTTTGCATTCTTTTGAGGAAAGATGCACTGATGCATGGGGAACTGGTAATTACCACACAATGTAATTTCAAGAGACTGACTGACCGTGAATTCAGAGTGTCCCTTCTTCATTCAGTGCATGCTGGAGGGACAGGCAGATTCTTTAGGGTTTATTTAATTAAGTAGTCAACTTATTTTTATTGGCCATTGAAATGAACTGAAAAATTAGATCTGTCCTGACCCTCTTCCAGCTGTCAAAATACTCAAAAGCACATTCAGGAAAGGGCAAATCCCACTACATCCTTTTTGCTCCCTTTTCCTGTGGGGAACAAGAGTGTGAAGCAGAACTACTTGCTTACTTTCACAAGTCCTGGATTCTAAGCACTGGGATGGGCTGCTGTTGGTTAGTGCTAATGTAAGACATTATATTACTATTTTTTGGGTACAAAATATTATCATAACACCAGTAGTTAGAATTAATAACTTTTAAAATATATGTTTTGAGAAAGAACAGAGAATTCACAAACCAAGTGAATTAAAAAATAACATCACTGACTACTTCAGGAAACAATGACAGGATCTTTGTACTATTGCTAGAAAGGATCCTCTATCAACACTGCAAACATGAGATTTTTGCAATATTAATTTTTGCAAGAAGAGACTCACACTCATGTGCTTCTGACTTGCTCTTTCACTGGAGTTGCTGGAGAGCAAGATAAACACTTGCAAATAATGACTTCTGAGAGGGTGTTTGGAATGAAAATAACTGATGTAAAGTCTGTATTAAGGTAGTGCTCCTACAAATTGTGACATAGGTAGATTAAGAAGTACAAGATGAGTTTAAAATTAGTATAAATCTTTAAAAGATGTGGCTAAGTCAGAGAAATTACTGTGCTTTGGCCCTGACTTTGTGTGTTCACCGTTTGTCTCTATCATAGATTGCCGTAAGGGGGAAAAAAGATCTCTCCAGAGATAAAAAAAACCCACCAAGATCTGCTCTTCAGCTAATACAAAATTAAAAATTTGCATTTTAAATCAATTTTAAAAATTGATTATAACTTTTGGAAGTAACCAAATTAAGGAAATCAAGTCCACACTAAAAGTAAACATTTCATAACAAACAATATAAAAATTTAGGCTGCTTTAAGAAATTTTTCTTAAATACTAATTCTAGTGAGAACCTTATTTAGCAATGGTATATCTCTCTCTCTTGAATGTGCAAGTCCAGTCTTGCCTTTATAACAAAATTATGATATGATACACTGTTGAAAATAACACCTAATATATTTCAAATAACCCCGGAATGAAAAATTCTCTATCTGCCCTCTGTCCTTTTTCTGGGAAACATGTCTACTGAAGGAATTGCATGAATATGTTAAGGTTTAACTCTCTCTTAGGATGCTATTAAAGTTCTATAAATGTTAACCATGTAAGTAGACCATGTGCATGAGTATTAATGTTGACCATAAACTTCTTCTTTTGTCCACTATTGCAAAGACTGCAGTGGTGTACAGCCTCAGGATGCTGATTCAGTGGACATGAGCTGAGGTGCTGAAAGTGAGCTGCAAGTTAAAAATGGGAGGACTCAGTAGTCCTTAAATCAATTGCTTCCTGAAAGAAAGCACTAGAAATATTAGAAAGTACGTAAATCAACCTTCTGGGCCCAAAGATGGTGTAGACATAGTAAGGAAGCTCACCTCATGGGCTACCTTAAGAACCATGATGAATTTGCTTTGCAGGGGACTCATCTACAGTTTTTGACTATATGGTTTTACATGCTCCAGTCAGCCTTTTTGAACTGATGCTGACTCCTCGGCTTTGATCTTAGTATGTTTGAGAACAAAAGTTTAACAGAAGACCAGCTCTGAAGATACTTCACCACGAGTCTGACTTCACAGTTATTTAAATGAAAAAGCACAACCTTTTCAAAACCTCTCCCAATCATTTCCTATCAAAATAAAGGAAACATCACACACATCTGCTCTGACATAACAACTTCCAATTTAATGTCATTCAAATGGATATAAGCGTTTAAGACAGAAGTGTTTCCAGCAAGAATAAAAATTCAGCTTTGCTATACATATATCCACTTCTGTCTACAAAACCTGGACAAGTCATTCATAATGTCCCTTTATCATTCTGAATTAAGGGCCACCTTTATTTGAAATAGATTTAACCTCACTGAGAGTAAACATTTTGGAAGTTAGAGACTAATTTAGATCTTGCCTCACCATTCTATTTATACATCTATTTAAACTGACATTGCAGCTGAAGGACCCTTAATCAGCAGGGGTTTACTGTGACATTGTTTCTGGCATTCACTAATACTTCATGCTTTGATGAGGTACCAAAGATATTAACAACAACAACAACAAAATAAAAAAAAAAACAACAACCCAGCACATTTTGTGCAGAATTTCATAGGGGCAATATGCAATTTCTCTTGGTTTGGCAATTTGAGAATGACTAAAATATGCTCAGGAACACTGAAACATTTCACAGCTTCAGTGCTTCCCTGAGGAGTTTGTGCATTATACTGTGTAGGTCAGTGATGTTGTTTGAATGTCGTTTGGGGTTTCTATAGGAAATTATTGAAGGAAGACCTTATACCATCTCTATTTTCTTTCCATTCTGTCAATGAAAAATGTGTATGAAGAAGATTTATTTGGTTTGAATGA
This sequence comes from Pithys albifrons albifrons, assembly GCF_047495875.1. Lineage (NCBI taxonomy): Eukaryota > Metazoa > Chordata > Aves > Passeriformes > Thamnophilidae > Pithys > Pithys albifrons. The sequence goes on along the minus strand of NC_092497.1, from coordinate 36,163,274 downwards.
AATGCTCTTCTTTGCCTACATAATTAGTGATAGCTAATTATCAAACTGGTTTGATGGAAAAACATGGTTGAAAATCATGGTTGGTAGATTGCATAATAAATCGCATCTTGTTTCTGCCCTTTTCTGAAATCATTTCAGCTTATGATTCATAGTAAATACAAAGGCAAATAAGGGAAAGGACAATGCAAAATGGTAAGAAGTGTTTGAACTCAAGGTTTTAGCTTTTGTTTCTTCCTAAAATTTACTGCACATCAATGTAACACAGTGTTACCTGGTATTACAATGTGTAGACACAGCCCTGGTTTTCCTGACTTATCTGACTTAGGCACAAATAACCCCAGATTATACAGTACATATTTGTGTATGTTTGTGTGGAAATGAACAATCTGTTAAGAATTCAGCTAGTATTTAAAGTCAGTTTTATTACTTGTTAAGTAAAACTTTCCAGACACAGATTTTTCAAATTACCACAAACAGGAATTTTAGGAAGCAGTTGGCATGATTATCTTAATTCTTTTTTTACATCTGCTTCTTTACAGAGTCTAACAATGGTACAGTATGATTCAACTTTCTTGTGGTGGTATAACTGTATGTGTAGGATTACCTTTGATAAATGATTGGTGTCTCAGAGAAAAAAAATAGAATCTAACACAGAGATCATTGAAGTGGATAAGAGTTTTCATTTTTTAATTCAGTGAATGAACTTTCCTGTTTTGTTCAGGATTTTTGACATGAAAATAAGTTAATCTTGATCAAAATCACATCAATATTCTTTGTGAACAGAAACAAGTGATCTCCCAAATGCTAGCATCTGGTCTAGACACATGCTTAGACTTCACAGCAAATCTATTTAGACATTACATCTCCATATGGTATCAGAAATGATTAAGTCTGAACCAGGATTATTGAAGAAACTTATGTGAAAAAATAAATTGTACAGAGAAGTGTGAAAACATACACTACTTCTTGAAATTTCCTATGAATCACATTTGTTAAATATCCTCTATCAGCATTTTGTCTCTAAAGCAGCTTCACACAAGTGATCACATAGGAAAGGGTTTTCTTTTTAATTTTTTAATGTGACAAGGCATTAAACTTTTTTTTAACATAGGAAAAAGATGAAGTTGTGTTACTAAAATACCTTTGAGCATTTCAAGAAACAGTGATGAGAGCTGCAATGCCAGCTCAGTCAAGACTCTGTTATTTGCTACTACCTCCATGTATGTTTACAGCAGCTGACATATGAAAAGCCAGAGAATAATGGGAGTTTGCAAGCAATGAAACAAGCCCATTTTGGATCTGAATCTGGCTGTCAAATCACTTTGGTCAGTTAATCTGACACAAAATGAAAGCATACAAATGAAAGAAACTTTTGGCAAGCCTGAAAATATGGGCACAAATCTGCAAGGCGAGTGATTAGCTCAGTGGTGTCCTTTTGAAAATCACCCAGGAACCCCTTCCTCCACACATAGAGAAACTAGTCTTTTTGTTCTTCAAATGTTTATTTATAGGATTATAATGGGGAAATTGAGGAGAGGGCTTGTGACTTTGATGATAGTGAAAGTCTGTACACCCCAAAGGTGGTAAAGGAGATAAGCATTATAGGATTAAATGGGCATGACAAATTTGTGTTTCAACTGGGGACACCATTGCAGGCAGAGATTTTCTTTTGACTGTCAAAATAGAAGATTTAGCCAGCCTATTCTGCAAAGGAAAAGATAAGCAAAGGTGGGAGGTTTTTCACTGACAGTGATTGATTGCCTTTGGAAAACAAAGGAAAGAATCATATGCTAGAGGGTGGTACTGCCCCTCTGTAAATGTCTTCTGGTCTCACGCCTTGCACTGTTGTTTAGTTTTACATAGGACCTCTTGGACCAGGTGTGCAGAACACCGTGTATCTAGGAGACAAACATGTATTTGGGGATTTGGACCCAGCATCTTTAAAGAATTGCTTCCCAGCCATAAAATGTACTTTCTGTTCAATATCTTGCTTACTCTTTGAAAACTACAGAGAAGGCAGAAGAGGAGGAGAAATGGCAGGTGGAAATATATTGCAGGTTATAAAGAAGACCATGAAGTTCAAAAAATGAGGACTGAAAAGAGCATATTAGTAACCTTAGCTATTCTCAAAGTTTAGTCTTTCATTATGTGGTCGCTATGATTGGTCACAGGACTAGCAAATGTCTTGCTCTAAGTAATATACAATGTCATACTCCTAAGTCATATGTATCAAACAGCAGTCTCTCTGGGATGTTTTGCCCATGCCACACCTACTGCAACAAGAAGCTGTTGAACTACAAAAGAATTTTTGAGCCAGCTTGTCTGGGTTTGATAAGGTGAATTATTTCACTAAAGCTCTGATCATGAGTTGCAGCAATTACAAATAAATTCAATGGACAGTATACACTGAGTGGGGACTTATCTTGCCCACCTTAGTGCTGACTTAAAGCCTGGCTAGTTGCCCTTCAGTATCACAGGCAAAGACAGTGAGAAGAATCTAAACAACAGAGTAGATGCTATGTACACCCAAAGGATGTTTGTCCAACTTGTTTGGAAGTGCAGGTAGAAAACTGGAGGTTGCTCTTCCAAGGTCTGGTTTTACAGAAGAAATAAACTTTTTTGTCCCTAACACAATGATGCTGTTAGACACACACACAGAGAACAGGGGAAAAGGGCATTAAAAAAAAAGTCACTGAGTTTGTTTGAATCATGAAAAGTCTGTATGAAACTAAAAGTTAATTAAAAATGAAAGTAGTAAACAGGCTCTATTGTCTTATTCATAAAAAACCTCATGGTATTTTATTCCATGTTGAACAAAACATTTCCAATTAGTATTAAATTCTACAATTATTTTCCAGATTTTCTGTTTATGGAAGTAATGGGAAATGAAATAGGTTTAGCAGGGCTTTCTTAGCATATCACCAATTGTACTTAAAAATTGGATGGACTTTAATTTGTACAGTTTTAGTTGTCACAGCACATGATCTCACCACACCACTAGAGTCCATTGCAAACCTTCCTCTGTTCTCTATGTTCCATACCCTCATTTTGCTTACAAGGACATACTGCAACTCCAGATTCACTTGAAGATGGATGCCTAGTATGTTTGATATAGTGCAGCTGAAACCATGATCAGTGTAAGAAAATAACAACATGTCCATTGTTACACTGGTTACAGCACAAAACCATACCTAAAATATTAAATAGAAAAGAATATACCTCCCTGAACACACTAGATAGAAATAATTGGACAGGGGTATTTTAGGAGAGGCATGCTGTTTTTTTAATAAGCTCTTCTTTCAGATATTTTCCTGCTTGCTTTTCTTTGTTTGCTGCACCAGGTGTCTTGTTCTTGCTGTATCCTGTTTCATTTCACTTGCTTTTACAGGGTGAAATGCAGGGGTGGGGAAGAAAAGAGGATAAAATAAGCGGTTTTACTTTCCATGGGCATTGCTTTGTGTCTTGGCAGGGAGTCTCACTCACTTTTTGCAGAGTTTCTAAGCTCCTCTTCACATTATCCTTTAAAGAGGAGGTATGTGCAAAAGTTATTATAGACAACAACAAGGAAGAAAAAAATTTCAAAGCACTGTGTCCTGACTGAATTTTACTTTACCAACAAATGTACTGTATGCAGGCTTCCTAGGGAGAGCTAATAGTGGTTGTTTGCTGGGGTTTGGTGTTTTTTTTTTTTGTTTGTTTTTTTTTTGTTGTTTTTTTTTTTTTTTTTTTTTTGTGGAGAGGACTGAAATATCTGGAACTCAAATGCTAAAACATAGTGAACATCTTTTGAAATTTCTATCCCTAAGTGTCAATCAAGATTACTCATACATATTTGAAAATTGTATTATTAAAACAGAATCTGTCAGAATAAATATCAGGCAATGTTCAGAGCACATAATTAAAAGAGTAATGAAAATTAAAACAAGTAATGACAAGATACATACATCTATAACAAGAGTTACTTAACTAGTTATACCTAAGAACCAGAGAGAACTTAAATTCCACCCTATGGCTTTAAAGATAGAAAAACACACATTTTTTCTGATTTTAATGGAAAGATTGATATTTGGTTTGTCAGTCAGGGATGATACTAAAAAAATAAGTATTTTAAACTCTACTTTCTTTATTTTTCCTTAGAAAATTTGTTACATTAGTTTTGCAAATGTTTTATTAAACTATCCATGGGTTTCACAAACTTCAAGCACATCACTTTATTTTTTAATTAAAACTAGTGTTTTAAGAGTGTGTTTTGAAACTTCATTTTGTAAGAAATAGGGTTTATTAAAGGCCAGGATGATGATTGCTATTGAAAAGCATACAAGTCACCCAGGCCCTATTCCACACTCAGCAGGAATCTTTCTTGGAGACCTTGATCTGCAAGCTGAGTTGACATGGATAGCTCTATGTCAAAAGTCAGTATCTAACTGTGTGCTTTTAGTTCTCAACCTGAGACAGCATCAAGAAGCTGTGTGCAGCTTTGCATGTGAATAGGATAAATAAATCAGTGCACTAAGGCATACCTGTCAGCTCTTGAAAGCCGCACTGTAAACAGAAGCACTTGTCGAGGAAGAAAACGTTTTAAAATGCTCTTAGAAGTCGCTAGACTGGAAAGGCTTTACAGAGCAAGAGAATGGGAAGCCTTGGAGGTGTGCAACACAAACAGGTGTCGCTTTCATATGTCTTCAAACTCACACTTCAGTAACCTTGCTTTCTGATAAGCCTGTGACCCTAATGCAAATAAGAAGCTAGGCTTAGAGTAATATTCTTGACTAATATTAGTTACAACAGTTAATTTTACCTTCTTCAGTGATAAAATAATTGAATTTATTTGGAACAATTCCATAGTCAATCTAGCGATTTATTCTTTTGACTGATTCTGAAGCTAAAGCTGACAACATGCATTAACTTCCTGCCAGACAAAAGGGGTGTTAAAAGAATAATCATGTAAGGAAAAAAATACAAGATAAGAAAACAAAACTGAAGGAACAGACATACACTGTTATTAACCCACAAAAGAATCCATGGTTAAAGAGACTCTTGCAACTTCATGCAGTCAAGAAATATCCTCAAATCAGCTCTAGTCAATAGAGAGTTGTCAGTCTGTGAAGAATTTTCTCATTTTCAGTGTATATTGACATTGCTTTCATGTCAAATGTGTGACCTGCACAAAGGAAGCATGCATATGTATACAGGGCCCTCTTAAGTGCTGATACACAGGTTTTGCCTGCAGCATTTGACTCTGAGCAAAGGATTCCTTTCAGGCCTCTGTCCTCTGGACAGTCTTTCCACTGGATGCTTCCAGAAGCAAAATTTCACTTGCTCTTGGATGCCAGAGCAAAATAGAGCAGTTAAAGAATGGTGCCTAAAGAAATGAGTATGGTCTTAGGTTTTAAATGGACTATCACTTATGTGCACAGTCTTATACCATCTATCTCAGAAATGAATGAATAAAGGTAATGTATGCCTTAGGGCAACATTTAGGGTATATTGGAGAATGCAGATTTATGCCTTGGACATCCCCAGATTCACTTGCACACCATCAACACACCAAGGATTTCCCTCCACAAAGATAGGAAGAGGGAACAAAGTGACTTCAGATTCACTTTGTACTCAATTTATTAAATATCTCTTCTTATAAGGACTATATAAACAAGGCTGGAAACAGTCATTTGTACTGTAAGAGAAAAGACCCTTTAAGTTTCATCATCCTTGCAGAGATGGAGTAGTTAAAAGACAGACAGTTTGTTGTTTTGATGCCCTTATTCTCTTTCCAGGCCTCCACTAGACGAACTTTCAAGCATGTTAGAGCCCTTGAATTTACACTTAGTGTCTCTGCTGCCTCAGGACTAAATCTCTCTTCTGAAATACCTTCTCTTTCTTTTGCCCTGGGAATATGACAAATTTTACTGGAAAGGACATGACAGAAATTTGCAATTTACAGAATAAGTGACAATATGTTTTAATTTTGAATATTATTTTGGACCTTGCAGGCATGAGTTTCAAAGTGTAACCAATATGATAACAACCAAAATTTTAATTTTTATTTCTGTAGGCAAAGAAAAATTTCATTAGAATGTATTCATGGAATATAAAGATTTTCACTATTGATTTTAATTTGCCTGTTCATGTGGAATATGATGCAATAACTTTAACACAAAATTTAGAAATGTGTAATGTTAGAAATCTAGTTTAAAGAAAACAAAATGTCATGTTTCAGATTTTTTTATTTTATAACTAAGTTGTATTGAAATTAATATGAGACAATGTTTGCAGATGCCAGACCACTGAACATCAGTGTATGAAAATTTAATACTACTTAATGCCAGTTAATAGGACGGTAACATTGCATTGTGTTAGACTTTCTCCCAGGGAAAGTCACATCACATCTCATTAATGCCTAAGAGGATGTAGCACAGCCATTTAGCTGCACACTGTCTTCTACACCCAGGTCACACTTTGCCTCCTAAAACTATGTTCCTTCTCATCAATCTGCTTGCACAATATGTGCTATTTAGTACCAAATCAACCAGCACACTAAGAAACCAGAAGTGCATGTAGTTTGATGAGTGCAGTCTCCAAACAAAAGGGTCAGCCAGATTACACAAGGAATACAGTATAGAGACTATTTACTTCAAAGGAAATCTCCTGTCCCAGACAGCAGGGAAAGTTTACCTACCATCAATCTTTTGTTCTCTGTACATTACTAAGGCTTATTTACTATACTTCAGTCTAGAAAAATTATTTTTTTCTTTCCATCTGAATTATTTCATTGCAGTCTGGATAGTGTTCTTGGGTACTGTAAAGTGTTTGGTATTACTAGCTATATGTTGCAGACCTACAGTAAATACTATTAAAAGTACAAAATAGAGTTTTTGCAAAGCTAACATCTGTGTCTTATGACAAAAGCCACAGAGACTTCTTTTCACTCAGAAAGTCCTTAAATATACATACACAAAATATAGCAAGATATTCCAAATTTTCTATTCAGGGAAAACTTGATTTTCAAGCTGAATCTCTGGATCAGTAGTTCTCCTCAGGACTGTGACTTGACATGGCAAGAACATGCCCTGGCGGTCTGGTCTTTATGTCATCCAGATGAGGGATATGGTGTTAAAATACAGTCATCCATGGGCCTGGATCTGGGCAGCATTAAGGAGAAGGAAGGGAAGGGCATGGTGTAGCTTATACTAGGATCCAGAAATCTTGACTCAGCACTGCATACAGATATAGGATGTCAGATCAGGAACTGTGTTTTCTGTCATGTCCTTGTTCCAACATTCTTTTCACTTTCCTGTGTGATTCTGGCTGAGATGCTCATTCATTCAAAGTTTTCTAGTTTCATACACATAGGCAAGTAACAGGCAGAAGGTTTACAACCCTGATGTATTTTCTATAGCACAATGAGTGTTGGAATTTTCAGCATGGAAATGTTGTGAATGCATGCTGGAAATTACCATTTCTAGGTTAAACTACTATGCTAGAACAGATGCCCTGGAAACCAGAGATTACATATATATATATGTATATATATATATATATATAGCGAGCGAGAGAGAGAGAGAGCGAGAGAGAGAGAGCGAGAGAGAGAGAGAGAGAGAGAGAGAGAGAGAGAGAGAGAGAGAGAGAGAGAGAGAGAGAGAGAGAGAAGAGAGAGAATTTTTTTTTACCACTAGTTCAGAAAGGAGTTGGTTCTGGAACCTCTCTGTTACTAGGGAGATGTGTCCTCACTTGATTGCTGAATATGGTTATTCTCACTGAGCCTTTATTCAAATTTCTATATAGGAAGATCTCTCAGCAGCCTCTTAAGGTATATAGCACATGACCTGGCAGGAGACAATAGACTGAGTGTGCTGGACATAACTCTGAGAGGGACAGTTTGGTAAGTCTCATATCCATTGCTTCATGAAGAATATGAATATCTGCTTAATTTATTGCAAGCTAACTTTAAGATTGTAATATTTTTAACATTAAAAAAAGAAAAATCCCCTTTGACAACATGAAATAAAGAAAAATCCCTTTTGACTGACTCATTTTCTGTAAGAAGAAACTCCTTCTCAGGGGAAATATTGAATGCAGCTTTGTTTGGAGAAAATTTATATCTCACAGTAGTATCATTCTCAAAATGAAACCTTGTCACAGTAGGTCTGACAGACCCTAACTACAGCACAGCAGTGCTACCAAATGCAACACACATTGCTGCTTTCCTGTGGCAATAAAACTGATGTTTTAAATGAGTCTTACAACAGGATTTTTCTGCTAATTGCAGAAACAGATAACAAGTGCCTTGAGCAGCCATTATTCATTTGACAGTAATTTTTCTTAAATTGTAAGTGGCATTCTGCTTCAATAGCATTCAAGTGCCTGATATTCCCATAAGAAATGTTAAAACTCTTCCATTAAGGAAATCGCTGACTTGTGGATTCTGGCTTTTAGAACTGAAATTACCTGTGGTGGTGTGTGCTTGGCTTCCTTTAATCAGAGGATTTCATACATAAAGGCAAATACCAGAAGTTACTTTCAGAGACCATTTTTTCTTCTTTCAGAATATTTCTTATCCTATTAGCATGCAATATTATTTAGCCTGCAAAAAGTATTTCAAATATAAGAAGCAAAATTTTATGTTAACTTTTTTTTTTAAAGTTACTTTTTTTCAAAGAAAGAAAGGTGATACCTTGATGGGCAATGAATATAAATATACTCTGCAGATGGGATGATTTGATGCTATTGGATCTCAGGGGTAGCAAGATCTGCTGTCATGGCTTATGAAGCCTTCCTTAGAGGTGGAAGAACCCTGTGTGCTACGGAGGCACTGTCCCAGCTTTCAGGAAACAGATCCAGTTTTCTGCCCTTGATTTTCAAGCCCCTAAGTTGCCACTGCTTAAATGTGATCTCTGAGACCAAAGTGACACAGATCACCTTTTTTGTCCCACGTTCATTCGAGTCCTTTTCCTTCATCACTTCTGTGACTTTAGCTATTATTTCATATATGTCAAGATTGTGAAATTTGGGTTCACTATAGTTTGCTTCCTCAGCTCAGGAGATCTTGAATTTTGAAGTGAGCAGATATAATATAAAAAGCTCTAATGTGCATTAAAATTCAGTTAACAGAGAGCTTTTTTAATTTTTCCTCCCCAATAAAAAAAAGGAGAGGACTCAGCTTGAGAGAGGCATAGAGCAGAGTATAAAATGTCAATGATTCTCTGAAATACTGTTCTGCTTTTCTATTAAGAGTATGAGATGAATATAATAAAATTAATGTAAGATTAATCATAAGTGACAGTTCAGTAGATTGTGAATGAGAAAACTTACACAAGAAAGCACTACGGGGGAATTAAAAGTTACATAAAGTAAAAGGAATTTGAGACAGAAACTACTGTCTCTTCATAAGAAGTGCTTTATTAGTTGATCTGCTAGCCAATTTAAAATATACACATATTAACACTTGAGTCATTGCTAAATATGTCATAGGGAACAAAACTTATGTATGAAAATTAAAACAATTTACATGAAGAATAATTAAATTGTCCTCAATACAACTCTGGAGAGAAATTGAAACAGTTTAGGGGTTTGAATAATGAATAATAAAATACTGCATTCCAGGGCTTGTGGGGAAAATATTACTAACTGGAAATGTAACTATAGGATTTCAAGTGGCAATATCCCTTTCTGATATCAAGACTAAATAAATTATGATTGCTTATAAGAACAACAGGTGATTAAATATAGATTAAAATTTTTTGCTACATCACTTCAGATAAAAGCTTCATGTTGGATTGGCTTGAGCAGTGTCAGTTACTGTACAGAACCACATAGGTGTGTCCTTTGAGCCTGTACAGTGGGGTTTTTCTGTGAGGCACAGTGTGCATGGAACTGGCCCCACCCTTTAACTCCTAAGGCTCATCTGCCACAGCTGAGTGAGCTTGGACAGTGACAGTGAAGTCCTCAGGACTAGAACCTACAGCCTCCGCTACTCCCAGAAGGTGTCCTATCCAAGTACTAACCGGGGCTGACCCTTCTGAGCTTCCAAAATCTGATGGGATCATGTGTCAGGGTGGCATTTAACTGTGTCCTATTTCACAGCCTTCTTTAACACTCAGCTTGCAGCCTGAGGGATCAGGCATGCCCTGGGCAGCTGCTTCAAATCATCCATTATTAACAGTTCATGAGAAATGGCTTAGAGGGTTTAGAAAACACAGCTTTGATCACACCCACACAGTGATAAACTGGTCCCAGCTTGCTGAACTAGGACAGCATCTCAGAAACCTCAATACAAGTAAGAATTTACAGAAAAAACTGTTTTAAATCATGGCTTGGCAGGTAGGTGTGTTGCAGCCCTGATTCAGGTGGGTCTGGAGGACCACCTTACAGGTTTCGTTTTCACCTTAAAAGGACATGTTTCCAGCCTCAACCAATTGCAGTCAGACCACTGCACCTGGGGCGGGGTCACTTGAGGTCATATATTACCTTGTTTTTGAATAAACTTGGGATTTGCTTGAACATCACATTGGTGTGTGCAGTCCACTAGGCCGGTTTGCAACAATTGGTAGGACCTCAACGTGATTTGAGGGCATGGAAGCCACCTGCAGACCTGCCTAGAACCTTAAGTGGTAGCCCCTGAGAGCTGCTATGCCCCAGTTTTTTTGGGTGCTTTGTGAAGAAGCCTCCGAGAGCTTCTGTCTCCCATAAACTTGGGAGTTCTGTGTAGTGGCCTTGAGAGCTGCTGGAAGAACGTGGACTGAAGGAACCACGACCTTCGAATCGGTGAGTTAAAGAAACATGGGAAATTCCAACTCGACTAAAACGAACTTATTGCTTGATAAATTTGAAAAACTAGCTCGTGTTACAAAAACAAACATTGAAAGACAAGCATTACAGGAATTTTTGGACTGGTGCTTCACTCGAGGGCACCTAACAGATGCCAATTCCATGCTTTCCATAGAATTGTGTGATAAAATTGGGGCAGATTTGTGGAATTTAGTGCAAACTGCACCCGAAGAATATCTGCCGCACATTTTGTCATATGCAGCTATAAGGAAAATGCTGTTAGAGGTAGAACGAGCCCGTAAAAACCTCGAGCTACCGGAGAGAAGGGAAAAAAGTCAGCTTCTACAGAGCAATTTTTCCCCTGAACATCCTTCTGCACCGCCGTGGGCACCGCCGCTCGCAGAAACGCCGCCGCGGTACCCTTCGGCATCACCCGTGCCGCCTATGGGACCCCCACCGCGGTACCCCTCTGCCACACCGCTGCCGCCCGTGGCGCTCACGGAACCCCTGCCAGCACAAGCGCGGAGCCCGGAGTTGAGCCGCGGAGCCAGCGCTGTGCCGTTCCCGTACCCATACGCAGCACCGCCTGCTCCCGCTCTGGAAAACCCGGCAAGACCACAGCAACCATGGAATCAAAGCTTTTCCACGCCGTTCGTCACCGCGAAAAGCCAAGAAGTCGTCTTTGCACCGCCTTACAACTACCAAGAAACAGCCTAGGCACAGCAAAAGAGACCACTGGCTGCCGCTGTAGAAGCGGCCGGACCTCAGCAGCAACCTTGGAACCCCACGAGACACGCCGCAGAAAACCAAACCGTGAGTGACTTTTATTTAAATCCTAACTGCGAGAAGACACGATGGGGAATGCCCTCAGCCGAGAGAGACATGTGGAGGGGGGGACAAACCCCGTGGAGTTTCTCTCCTCCTGCCCATCCACCTTTGGCACCGGCTCCGCCACCGCCGCTGCTGCCGCCAATGCCCTGCGGGTACCTCGGGGCTGGGGTCACCCCACCGCCACGCTCCCCGCCGCCCCACGGGTACGCCGGAGTCAGTCCGTTGCGGCAAGAGGCGGCCGCGGGAGACATTTTGGCAGGACTCGAAAACGCGTGGCCAGGAAAACAAAGAGACCACGTGATCGCAAAGCCGGCGAAATCAAACAAAGGAATTGCCCGCCCTTACCACGAGGCGCCAGGACCGCCCAACCCCCCTCCCTACTGCCTGCCAATCACAGCACATGCGCCAGGCGCGGGTCCGCCTCAGCCTGCAGGGGCCGGGGTCGGCTCCGAATTCACCCGCCCCTGGGGCGAATCAGTTCCCGCGCCACCCCCACCACTTCCTGTGTGGATCGACTGCATCATGGAGAGGGGAGAGACTCCTCCCCAGTGGTGCAGAGCCACCGGAGCTCCCCCTGGGCGTTCCCTTCACTGTGTGCCATCCACAGCGCAAGTGTCCCGAGAACGAGTTCCCACAGCGCCAGTCGCGCAGGACACAAACTCTGCAGCACCAGCGGGGACCCTCTCCCTGATAGCCGCACGCGGCCCGCAGCTGCCAACACCGGCACGGGAACCCCCCCCGCCAGTCGGGACTGCCCCTGCGCCGGCAACCTGGTACCTGCAGCCTTCATCACTGACAGCCACACCCACCAGCTGTATACCAGAATGGAGAGCAACACACAAAGAAGCCTCTGTTTGGGACATGCTGGGGGGAGCTGGGAATCATGATGTAGTAAAAAAGGGATTTGAAAGATCCAAAAATGCTGCTTTAGCTGTCTTTTCTAACCTTCCTAGAACAGGGAAGCCTCTGGTAACTCAAAAGACCATTTCAGAAGTCTTCACAGCTATGGTGAAGCCAGATGAAAAGCATCTAGCCACCATAATTCAAAGGGTAGTTAAATCCAGAGAGTATCTAAGTGTATCTCTTGCATTTGTGACTTGTCTTGTTGCTGTTACTAATCAAAATGTATGGATAATGCTTTCTCAACAGGCAAATCTAAAAAATTTCTGCTCAGATAACATGGTTAAAGCAGGAGAACCAAACAAAGTGTGCCTTATAGGAATACCTTATCATAACATCAAAGATTTCATTCCTTTTGGTATTGAGGAAGTAAAAGTGTCCTGCAGTGGTACTGGAGAAACCATAGCAGACATCATATGGCAATTGAATACTTCCTTAGAGAGAGATCTGCAAGAGCTAAGGTTAGTAGGAGCTCTCCCTGGAAATGAGTCATGTGTTGAATTTCACCCTGTGCATTCCAGTGTATCAGAATGGTCAAACAAACACTGGTCACAGCAATATTTTCCTGTGGGAAGCACAGATGTCACTCCTCATAATAAGAGTTACACCAATAGCAGTTGGTGTTGGAATGTTATTGGTTCACAAAATATAAGTTACGCAAAAACAAGATTGGTTCACACTAAAGGTAACCAGAGAAAAGCGTTGCCTCCTGGATATTTCTTAATTTGTGGTAATAGAGCATGGCCTGGAATACCTGCCCAGGTAAAAAGTGGACCTTGTTACTTAGGCCAGCTGACCAAATTTACACAATCAATACAAGAGCATGTTAAGTGGTCTAGTCCTCAAGCTGAGGAAAACACCATAGAACATTGGAGTGATACAGGAAATTTGCTAGCAGCATTTTTTTCCCCAGTTGGTGTAGACAGAGCATTACGTTTAGTGCAAATGCTTAACTACTGGGTGCAAGAACAACTAAACATCATTGCCAAAATGCTTAATGATTTCTCAACAGATGCTGATAGGATAGAACAAGCAGTATTACAAAACAGAGAAGCCCTAATATTCTTGTTGATGATTCATGGTTACCAATGTGATGAGTTTAAAGGGATATGTTCCACAAAATTAACCAAACACTCCAAAGAAGCACAAGCAGTGAAAAATAATCCTGACAAGCTAACAGTTAACATTTCCCCTTTAAAGAAATGGGTTCATTCCCTAAGCCTAATAACCTGGCAAAAAGCAGCACTGATTCAAGGCGTATTGAGCCTAGTTATTATGATTTGTTTGATTGTTCTTTTTTGCAGGACTAGTCATTAACTGTCCAATCAAACAAGAACAGTCCAGTTCAAGTTAGCATGTTGTTTAGCCTGTATTTTAAAATTCTGTTAACTTTCAGTTAAAGTGCAGTTTTGAGCTTATTGCACTACCAAGTTGCCCAGCAGGCTGTAGGGATAAGGACACCTGTCCCCTCAGCTGCTGAACATTTTCTGCAGAATGTAAGTAGTTATGTTTAGCCTTTGTGAATTTCCTCTGTGAATTCACACTTGTTTACTGCTTTACCAAGAGTGTATAAGGACTAAAAATCAAAGCTACAGTCTCAAACCTCTGTGATGGCCACACCGAAGTTCTGAGAATGGACCTTGAACATAAGGAGATTTAGTTCAGCTGGACTGAACTTGCTTCTTTGCTAAGGGAAGTCACTCTGCACTCTTGGACACTTTGCACAAAATTTAATAAAATTTAATAAAATTTAATAAAATTCACAGTGGTCTGTGCGGTGACAACTGCACAAAAAGACCACAATTTCACGCGTGAAATTAAAGTTTCTTGTTTTGCACTAGTTGTAAGTTTACAAATTCCAAACATACATGTCTTAGTCATGTATTAGTTTGTGTTAGTTTACAAAGGTTACTGTATCTACTTCCAAAAGTCTATTTTGAAAAGAGAGGGGGAGGTAGGGATGTGTAACCCGCAAAATACCCTGTTAAGTCTTGAATTAGCAAAATTTTAGATTTTCAAAATGTTATTTCTCAATTTTCAAAATTTTCAGCCTTTCTGTTCAAGTTCCAATATGCATGATGTGTATTATGTTGTTTGCATTTTCCTTTGTTCTTTGAAACAAAAGGGGGAGATGTTGCAGCCCTGATTCAGGTGGGTCTGGAGGACCACCTTGAAGGTTTCGTTTTCACCTTAAAAGGACATGTTTCCAGCCTCAACCAATTGAAGTCAGACCACCGCACCTGGGGCAGGGTCACTTGAGGTCATATATACCTGTGTTTTTGAATAAACTTGGGATTTGCTTGAACATCACATTGGTGTGTGCAGTCCACTAGGCCAGTTTGCAACATAGGTGTCTAGATGAATCCTGTATACTTTTGTTGTTCTGCCTTTTACTGTGGTACTTGATAATTGAACCCAAAGTCCTGTGTGCATGAACAGAAGGACATTCCTTGTCCTAGAAAGCTCATAGCTAGAGTATAAGAGGTGCTCCAGGTTAGTGGTTGAAGTGTATATGTTAGTTAGAGTAGCCAGGACCAGCTTATTCTTGTGAGGGTGTAACAAAAACTGTGTATTCTACACCCTCTATTTAATTTCTAACAAACTGTTAACTATGAACCATTTGCAGCAGCTGCCCAGGGCACACCTGACCCCTCAGGCTACAAGCTGGGTGTTAGAGAACCCTGTGAGTTAGCGTCTTCACATCAATGACTCAGGTGCGATAACTCCACTCCGGGGAGGCACTAGCAACCTCACACCCAGCCTGAGGGGTCGTGTCTGCTAATGGGCCATCAAGGAGCCCAAAAATGTTCCATGACTCACAGAGTAAATGAGTGAAATGCCTCACCCTGGGGGAAGTACTGGGCTTTCCCACCTGAATCAGTGGGTATATAATCTTGAGATTTGGGGACTTCTGGTACCACTTGTTGGACCCAGAGTAGGATGATAACCCCAACAGGACTTTGAGTGCCTCTCTTGACCAGACTGCAACCATCATCTGCACCAACAGGTTTTCCTTTCCTTTTACTTTGGACTCAGGAGGACCACATAGGTCTCAGCATAGGGGTTAACAAACATAGTTCTGTTTGTGCCTCAGGGTGCTGGGCTATACTTCTGGGTTTTGTGGGTTAAAATCAATTTCTTTTTGTATCATTGCATTTATTGTAATATTTTTATTAAATTGTAACGCTGATTTACAATCTCTTTTGAGTTGGGTTCATTTCTTCTGCCGGTTTACCTTTAAACCAACACGGTGTATTGTGCTAGACTCACAAAAAAGATTAGGGTTGACTTAGTGTGAACTCTTACTGTGTTGGCCACCAAAATGTCTGCTGGAACCCAACAGTCATTAAAGCCAGGAATAGCTAATATGGGAAAGGTTTAAACCTAGAAGTAGGTCTCTATGACAATACATCAAGAAAATCTTTAAAATTAGTGCAGTATCTGGTAAATGAAATTCACATAGAGGAAGCCTTTGCTTGAAGTTGTCGAGAGAATATTTCCCTTCTGGACTGTCTTTGCCTCCAGGAGGCATGGAAAAGGCCAACAGAGACAAGCAAAGATACTTGGAATGCAAACCTTTTACCGAAAAATCTGTTGAAAGCTCTGAGAGAAATGCAGGCATTGCATTTGATAAGAAGCATGTCTGAGATCTTTTCTGATTTAGAAAGAATAAACTTATTAATTTATCAAGAACTTGAAACTTCATTTTTTGACAATAATTGGGACTCTGAAAATGAAATAGTTAAAACAATGAAATTACACTTCATTAAAGAGTCCATTTCTTCAGAAAAGCGACTTCCTGTAAGCCTTCAAAACCTGTCTATATCTCAATATTTCATCTGTTGCTAGCTTCTCACAAGAAGTGTAAAAGTACTGTGATAAATAATCTGTCTATATGAGGCCAGGGAAATGTTATGCCAATAATGAATTGGGATTTGCTCATATGAAATCTCTGAAAGATACTGTCTCCATCACATCTTTTTAATTTGTCTCTGGGGCCAAGATTGGAAGTGAAGGTTGTCTGGGAAGATGGATGAAGAAAACCTGCAATTTATCACATAATGACTGAATGATGTTATCAGTTCTGAAATACCTGGTATATGCATGTTACAATCTGATTATCTTCAACTGCCCTGAGACAGTTGAAGTCCTGAGACTTCTTTGTTTATTAGCTTGTTTTGAGGTAAGTAGACAAAGCAGCATATAATTTTTATGGTTCCATAAAACTATTAAAAAACCCCCTCAAACACTGGACTCTGCTTCATTCCTCACTCTTCAGCATTACAAACAAAAATATATTTGCAGCTTTAGCAGCTATAGACACCATGAGCAAGGTCTGCAAGGAGAAACTGTACAGAAGCA
Source organism: Pithys albifrons albifrons (assembly GCF_047495875.1). Taxonomy (NCBI): domain Eukaryota; kingdom Metazoa; phylum Chordata; class Aves; order Passeriformes; family Thamnophilidae; genus Pithys; species Pithys albifrons. The sequence continues at coordinate 36,146,417 of NC_092497.1, read as the reverse complement.
CCCAGTGGAAACCGCAAAAAGAAATGATGAGCCTCTCTGTTATGGAGCACAAAGGTGCCCAGATCTGCTGGGCTAACAGGGAATCATGAGACATGTTGTGCCTTCTGGGAGTTAAGCACCGAGATGCTTCTGGGAAGGTGCCATAACTTGTTAAAAATACAAACTGCTATCCTTTGCTACTTTTTCGTATGGGCACAAATGACAATGCAAGCTAGAATGTAGGCAGATTGGGAAAGGCTTCAGGGCCCAGTCAGTGCAAATGAAAAGTACTGGTGTCCATTTTATGAGTTAGAGGAGAGGGTGCAGCTGGCAATAGACATATAATGCAATTCAGCTTCTGGCTTTGTAGCTAGTGCTGTTGTAAGGGTTTTGTTTTTCATGACAATGGAACATTCTTCCTTGATTATAATCTGTTAGGGAGGGGTGGCAGCCACCTGTCTAGAAGAGGCAAGGGAATCTTTGGCAACACACTGACCAAGTTGATAAGGCAGGCTCTAAACTGAAGGACTTGGTGTGGAGGGTCCAAAGTGACAACAGTCATGACATTGCAAGAAACAAGGAAAACATTAGGCTAAACAGAGGTGCAAAAAAAGTTTCTTAACTGCCTCCCAAGATGAGACCCACCACCGCAAGAATATGTGTACCAATACACTCAGGTTAGGAAAGAAATGAGGAGATGAAGCATCGCATCCAATCAGAAAGTTGTACGGTGGGAATAACTGAAACATGGTGGGAACTCACATGACTATAGGATTATGATGGATAGTTATAGATTGTTTTGAAAAGATAGGCAAGGAAGAAGAGGAGTAGGAGTTGAAGTCTTGGTTAAGAAGAACCTTGAATGTGTTGAGGAAGACTACAGTCATTGTTGTAGCCCTATTTTATGCCTTTGGGTCAAGATCAGAGGGATCATTTCCCATGGGGATCTTACAGTGGGCACCTGCTACTGACCTCCAAACCAATAAAACAAGGCCAACAAAATGATATTTAGGTAACTTAAGCAAGCTTCAGGTCAACAGAGCCTGACTCTTATGGGTGACTTCAACTATCTGGACATTTGTGGAAAGAAAAGTACAGCAGCTCACATGTCCTCCCTCGGGTTTTTGGAGTACTCCTCATACAATCATCAGATGTGCCAACCAGGAGTGAGGCACTGCTGGACTTGCACTCAGAAACCAAGAAAACTTGCTTTGTAATATCTTGGTTAGTGACAGCCTTGACTGCAGTGGCCACAGTATTGTGGATTTTGGGATCCAACTGAGCATGCTGAAGATTAGCACTAAGACAAAGATTTTATATTTTAGATCAAACTTTAACTTGTTTAGAACTCAGCTAGGAGCAACTTCATGAGAAGTTTCCATAAAGGATAGAACAGCTAGTGAGTACTGGGAATTTTTTCAAGAATACACAAAACCAGTTCATCTGCTTTAAAAGTAAGGAAACTAGGTGAAGAGAGAGACCACTTCAGCTTAAATGCGAGCTTCTGAGGCTGCTTAAAACCAAATGAGAAGTATATTAAGATAGAAAAGCAGACAGGGTCCGCAGAGGTGCAGGTAAAAAAGCAAAATCTCATCTTGATTTGAAATTGACCAAAAGAAAGGGTTCTTCAGGTACATAAACAACAATCAGAAACAGAAAGAAAGTCTGAGCCTACTGTTTAACAGGAAAGACAATGCTGAACAGTGGAGGTTCTCAATACTTCCTTCATCTTTGTCTTTCATCATCACTCTTAGGCCCCAGACCTTGGGAGCAGAATTCTGTCTTGTTGCAAACACGAACTCATCAGCAGAGAAGGTAGAATTGGTATTTTAGCTATTACAGGAATCTGAACCCTACAAATTGGTGGACCCCAAAAATACCTACATGAGGGTGTTAAGAGAGCTGGCCAACATCAAGAGGCCCCACTCTATAGTCTTTGAAAAGTTGTGAAGATCAGGGGACAACCCAGAAGACTGGAAGACGGCTAAAGTCTTCCCTATTTAAAAGAAGGTTTTAAAGGAGAATCCAGAAACTATAGATCTTTTAGTCTTACTTCATTTCCTGAAAAAATTATGGAACAATTTCTCCTGGAAGATATCACAAATCAGATGAAGCGCATTTCAGGGAAAAACCAGCATGGGTTCACCAAGGACAAATCATGCTTGACAAACCTGATTTCCTTCTATGACAAAGTAACCTGCTTGGTCACTGTGGGGCAAGTAGTTGACATTGTCCACATGGATTTCTCCAAGGCTTTCAATATGCTTTCTCTCTCCTAGAGAAACTGATATCTTAGAGTCTAGACAAGTGGTCTGTAAGGTGGGTGAGGAACAGCCTGCCCAGCTGCCTTCAGAGGGTAGTGGTAAAAACTCCTTTCAAAATGACCAACCTGTCACAAATATGATCCCCTGGGGATCAATATTTGACCTCAAACTGACCCCAAACTGTTTAATATCTTCAGTATGTAATCTGGAGTGTACACTGATGAAGTTGCTGATTCCAAATTGAGTGGAGATGAGGACACCTCATAAGGGAGATCCACCCTGCAGGAACACCTGGGTAGGCTGGAAGAGTAACAAGAGCCTTATGAAGTTCAACAAGAATAAGTGTAAGGTATTGCACTTTGGAAAACATAAGCACAGACAGGAAGCTACTTGCCATAGGAGAAGGTCTGTGGAAAGGGACCTGGATGTCCTGGTGGACAACAAGCTCAGTCTGAGTGGACATTGTTGCTGTTGACAGAGAAAGCCAATGGAATGCTGGGCTGCATGAAAATGGACAACAGGAAAGATAACTCTACTCAATACTTGTCAGATACACGTGGAATACTGTGTTCCATTTTTGACCATGGTTACAAAAAAGATGTGTACAAGATAGAAAGGGTCCAGATAAGAACCACAAAGGTGCACAAAGGACCAGAAAAACAGCCATAAAGGGTGAGAGAAAACTGTTTGTTCAGCCTTGGGAAAGAAGGCTGAGGGGAGACCTAATGACTCTATTTCAGTATTGAAAGGATGGTTACAAGGACCACAGAGACTGCCTTTTTGCAAGATGAGGGGTAATGGGTACAAGTTAATCCTGGGGAGATTCCAGTTAGACAGAAGAGGAAATTTTTCACAATGAAAACCATGATCCATTGGAATAAACTCCACAGGAAAGTGGTAGATTCCCCAGCATTGGATGCTTAAGATTTCATTGAAGAGGGTGCTGGGTGCTTTTGCAAGAAAGGCTGCACCAGATGATCCTTAAGGTCCCCTTCCAACTTGGCATTCTGTATGATTGTATGAAAATGTAGAAATAACCATCTCACTGCTAAATCTTGTTAAATCTGATGGGGTTCTAGGTGGGCTAAGAAAGACAATGCCTAATCTATGTTATATAACTGCAGAATAGAGATCCAGTGTTGATGCTGCATGTCATTGCAAGCAGTGTGTGTGACTCACCTACTATCTAAGTATATGCAACTCACCTACTACCTATCTATATACCTTTGTTCTCCACTTGAGAGGGCTTAGGAAGGGTAGTGACAAGTGTTGTGACAGTCTCACGACATGCTATCTAATGTAGGATAATAGAATGTTCAAAACAAAATTAAAATTTTACTGCAGCATGGAGATGATTTTCAAAATGTGTATTTACAGATAATAAATGTCATATGGTTCCATGGAAAGTCAGATTAATGATCAAAACCATTTTCAGTTCAAAAACAAGCAAAATGTTGGAAATTGTTAGGAAAGAAATGAGAGGACTTTATTTTGCCAGCTGTCTCATCAGTAGTCTGTATAGTTCTGATAGTTCTCATAGTTCCTCATCTTAAAAACAAGTGACAGAAGATCTAGGAGAAGTGAAGACACTTCAGAAAGGGACAACAAGGAAGATCGAAGTTACCGAGAAACTTCTGCATTGGGTCTGGCTGAGCAAACTGACACTCTCCAACCAGGACTAGAAAGATTTCGGGAGGCAAGTTCACAAATTGTCATGCCATGGAAGAAGAAAATTGATTTTTTCATCCTCTCTTGGACATGCTTGTAGGAGGCTAGTTCAAAACAGCCAAATAAGGTGCCTTCTAATCAAACAGATAACAAACTGTGCTCTCTGCCAAGTTTGTTGTGTTGTGTTGTAAAAACATGAGGGAATGAAATTGCAGACTTGATAAGTTCTTCAAAGAGAAATTTATTTTCAAGACTTGCTATTTAGCATGTGGTTACAAAATATGTACTAATGTCTCAGGCAGTCCTCTGTACTGAATATTTTTAAGCATGAATCAAGTAGCATTAGGAAGAACCACAAGGTTTACCCCTTCTCATTCTTTCTAAGACATTTGCTCACAGATGAAGGACAGTGAATAAAATGCACCTGTGGACAGATGTAGGACAGCTATTGTGTTATTAAAGTGCAGCTAAAATTACTACAGGTTAAATAAAAGTTGCAACATATGACTGAAAAAGGTGATACCATTTTCATATCTGAAATTAAATTGGAAAAATTCAGTATCTCCCTAGAGTAATCTTGATTCCTTCTCATGGTTTTATTTCACTAATTCAAGAAAGTAAAGTCTAACATTAGTCATCAAATACTTCCATGGAACCACTAGCCAAACAGCAACTTTAGGAGAAATTTTATATGACAACAGGGAGTTGTGCCAATTATTGAGACTAGACTTTTAAATTTTCCATTATTTTATATGTAAGCAGGTGAAAAATGATACAGTTAAGGATGATACTAAAGTTATCATTCCCAATGACAGTAATACACCAACTTGAAAAATCAAATAGATGTTCATAAAGTGTTGGAGTCCTTTATTTTGATTGACAAATGGAACACCCTCATCAAAATACTTTATGTTCTTGGAGTATAAGAATGCACATTTCACTCAAGTCTGCAATGACATTTGCTATAAATAAGAAAGTGATTATTTCTTTTATTTGTATTCTCTTCTATATTTTGTTCATGTGTTCATGAATTTAATTTTTAAATCATTTTTTTAAAAAGAGAAAATTCATAGCATCATTTAGCACTGAAGTATTGCCCCATATATATATATATATAATTAATTTCCAGATATGCTCTTCTTGCTTTTTTATTGTAGTATTATTGCCTACTCCCTTTCTAGAAACAGTTTCATGAGGTTAAAATGTTTTAGTTTGTGTGTATAATCAATGCATAACACAAAAATGCAAAATTATTCTTATATCTTATTTCTTATACCTTAATGTGCTGTCCCTTTTTGCTCCCTCAAATGAAACAGAAACAGATTGACCTTTGAAGTCTCATCTTCCAGATGTCCTGTGTGCTATTAGTAAATGCTGACATTAATTTTGATTAAATATAACTTCTGAATCCTCATCATAATATTCTTAGCAAGGCAGCTCCCACCTGAACCTTTCTGAAAGGCATCAACATGTGCACATTGAAGTTTGACATTTCTTTACCTTCCCTCTACACAGGGAGCCACTTTCCTAGTGAAGGTTAGGAATTTGTTTACACATAGTGTTGAATGAATACCTCTGATTTATCCCCTTGGTCCCTAAAGTGAGAGAACATTAATTTTTAATGTAGGGAAACCGAGAATGGAGCATTGTAAGGGGGTTTTTATGTGAACATTTGAGGGACAAAGAAAAGAACAAATAAATACGTGTTATTCTGCTTTCAGATTTGCATGTCGTCAAATTTGAATCACTGAGACTAATATTTATTATCCATTCTCTTAGCTATAAACCATGAAAATCTCCTTCCTAATATTTCTCTAGTACTGCAGATAATGTACATTGATTGATACCAGTAGACCAACACTGAAATTTTTTATATGTCAGACTCATGAATATTTTTCCTCCTCATCACACAGACAGCAGACTACATCCAAAGACCAACAATGAATTCTGCATTAAGATACACTGAACACTCCACATATATATCTCTGGTATGTGCTGTGAAGAGAAGTTTAATTGCTAGAAAAGTCTTAAGCTTCTGAAAAGAGAAAAGTAGACATTTTTCTGCATGCTGCTACCAGGAGATATCTCTGCACTGCCTCAGGTGCATGTATCTGAAGGGTGACTGAAATATGGAAGACTATCTTAGAAAGGAAATAAGCCCTCATTTCTTATATGTTAAGAAAAATCAGTCCTAGCTAAATAAGTATGAAATTCTACAGAGTAATTAGAGGCTGTTTTTAAAAAGAAATGAAAGCTGGGTGTGTAACAAGGATATCACTCTGCCTTCTATATGGAAGGCCTATTTATCCATTTCTTCCACAATGATTGTCTTGGTTTCTTGCCCCATGAAATTTAATTAATTTTGATGATCTTCACAATACTCAGATCTTATCACTGGAATCATGTTTTGTACTTCATAAACATTAGCTGAAGCTGTCATTTCTCCTTTCAGAGTATTTTGAAATAAAAATGTGATTTTTGTGTTTAACACGGGGACCACCCCAAACTTGTATTAATTTTCACTTTAATTTTGTTGTTATAAATCATTAGTGACATCTTACTTGAAATAATGTTAAAATGAGGTGATTGCAGAAAATGGAAAAAACAGCCAAAGCATTTGATTCCATTCAGGCTGAAAAATTGGTCTCACTGAATTGTTTTGCATCTTTTTTTTTTTGTTCTTTTGCAATGTACTTAATCCACATAATAACAGACTGTAGAAAGCTTTACTTCTGCCAGATCAGAAAATACCTAAAATTTTCAGCCAACTGTAACACATATTGAAAATATATATAAACACATTAAACATAATATGCAGCAAAGATTATCTGATATTAAAGAGACCCAGTATAGCTAAAATAGAAATCCATGCGGGTAAAGGGCACAACCAGGTACTCAAAATTTCTGCTCCAGAGGTCAAGACCAAGACTTCTCTTTCTTATGGATATTACCACCCTTTCTCTGTTATAGGAGTTATTCCTCATTACAAAGTAGGTGAGAAACATGATTTCACTTCCACAACAGCTGCAGGAAGAAATCATTACTTAATCATAATACAACTCAGAACACAGACTTATCAGTGTTGTTTTGTTATTAAACTATGGAGTTTGATCATATATTTTGTTCAGCCTGTCATACAGGAAATGGTTTGTAAGACCAGTCATGTGACTAAAATCTTGTCCTATTTTTGTCATTAATGTATTGTATTTAAGTTTGATAATAAAAACTTATCTGGTCCACTAAATCAGGCACAACTTGCATAATGTAATAATATATGAAATTAAACTACCTCATAATATTTGTTTTGTTATAATTACATCATTTTCTCTGCATTAATTATTCTCACCTAATTGAGGTAAGATATCCCATTGTCTCCATTCAGATGCAATTTGTATTTATGGAAATACAGTTTGATTTAACAGAAAAACAGTAATACCAGCAATTAAAATGAAGCAATTTCAGATCAATTAGTGCCCGATCATGAAACCTGAAGACTAAGAAATTATCTGATTACACATACTGAGTCAAACCAGTCAACAAGCTGGCTCAGTTTATGCTTAGTCTAAAATCATTATTATGTCTGGATGAACAATTTATCAGAATAGCAGATGGACTTCTATAAAATATTTGCATTCTAGATTAAAATTGCAAGATTTCTTATGTATGAGTTAGGTGAGAATTTCTGTTAAGCAACTGTCCTCCAAACTCCTGTCATTTAATGAGGCATATAAGCATCAAGATATAATTTATATTCTTAAAGGATGAAGGGATTCTTCAATTACCAAGTTATCAAAACGCAAAGTATTAGCTTTATAAGCAATTTGTGCTGCAGTGAACAGATGTGGCACAGATGTAGGCTTTCTGCAAAACACTTTAGGAATTATCAACTTAATGATTTATAAGTCCTTTTGTAACATTGTTGGGAAAAATTATTATCCTTTTCTATCTATCTATCTATCTATCTATCTATCTATCTATCTATCTATCTATCATCTAGCTAGCTAGCTATCATAATATTCTCTTCAGTGAATCTCATTTAAATCTCACTGAACTGGGTCCTGTTTTCAGGTCTGATTTATGATTGCACTCAACTAAGCCAAACAACAACTCATAGGTCAGTGCTTATCAGGATTTGAAAGAGCAGGAGAGCCGTCTCTGCTCCTGAACAAAAAAGTCATCTGTAGGGACTCACTAGTAGTGTTTCAAGTAAGGGAAATTGCCCTTATTATAATGCAATGAGAACTTTGATTAAAACGGGTGTTTTGTGCCCTGAAAGCCATTATGTAAAAATGTCAGAAATATGCTTGGATTGTCGCTCCACAGCACTATCAGAAGGTGAAATTAGGGATGCAATGCTGACACAGACTTAAAATCCTTCTAGTTTTGTGTGGGAGGATGCAAAAAATGAGAACTATCAAACCAGTTTTGTCTTCTGCTAAGCACCATTAAAATTTCAATTTACTTTTTTATTGTTGTGTTGGGGTTTTTTTGGGTTTTTTGTTTGTTTTTTTTTTTGTTGTTGTTGTTGTTTAGGTGACAGATAGCATTCTGTAGAGATTCAGACAGGTTTCCCTGCTTGTCAATATATGGATAAGATGTATAAGTACCCTTCTCTTAAACTGAAAGAATTGTTCTTAGTTTGTTGTTTTGTTGTTTTGGGTTTTTTCAGATGTCTTCCAGATCAAGTGTCCTGTTGGTTACCCTTATTTCTGATAAGGGTCAGATAAGTTCCCAGACCAGTGAAAGCGTGCCCAATAACAAAACCCCAAAGCTTTCTGAGACTGTCAGCAGTACTAACATTTCAAAAAAAATAGTAGGTATCAAAAGGAAAAAAGCTATCAAATGCGTCATAACAAGAAATAGGGTAAGTTTGTAATACAAACACAATGAAACATTCTTCCAAAAGCAACTTTTGAATAAGGGTAAGTCAGAGAAATGTGTTCAGAACAATTCACAGGAAGACAAAATGGAAGAAAAACAGCCCTAAACCGACAGAAATATCTTTCGTTGGTGTTAGGGAACAGAATATTGCAAGAACAGTATGAACCTTGATACTGCTCTGTTACTTGCAGGTGATACATAACTAGCTTTCAAGTACACAATGCTCATTTTTTGTCAATCTGAAAATCCATTTGGAATGGAGAGGGTTTGGTTGTTGTTTTTCTGTAGTGCTGTAGCAAGTCTTCAGACATTAACTTTGCAACATTAACTTTTTTACTCTTAGCTAGCTTTTTTTTTTCAGTAATAATAAGAAAAAGAAATAAACTTACTAATTCACTGATATAAAACCAACAGAAAAAGTGAAGGAACTAGTAGTATTTTATTATCTTATAATTCATGGACTAATTGCCCCAATTTTTTTTACCTGGCTAGCAAATAAAGAAGTGAAAAATCTGTTTGATATTAACACAAATGATAAAATCCTGAACTAGGATAGATTCACATGCTTGTCGTATGGATCCCACTGGCTCCAGGTGCTATAGATAGACCATTTCTCAGTAATGTTCACTTCAATTTCCTTTTTGTCTCCAAGATAGAATTCTTCACTGTCAGAAAAAACTGCCCTGTTACTGTACAGTCTTCTGCAAGGATGTGCCATGATGGTGTTACATGTGTAGGTGGGAGTCAATAAAAAGGTCACGGAATGGATGAACCCTGAATTCACCCAAAGAACGGAAGTTCATTGTTGTGAAATCTGCAGCATTAACTCCAAATGTTCCTATGTGCACAGAATGTTCTCCAAGAGACAGAAGTAAAAATGACACCATGTTTCTACAACTTTACTGGAAAATTGCTTAGTGTGTCTAATATTTAAGATTATTAGTGTAAGATTCATGAATGTCTAAATACTTGGGTAAAGAGAATTACATAAATACTAATTCATTTTTATTCATTTATTTTTCATTTTTCATTTTAAAACACATGTGAAAGGAAAGTGAATGAAAAAATTTGCTTTTAAGAAAATTTTATTACCTGATGGATTTAAGGCCAAATCACTAAAAATCCTGAGTTTTACCTTTAACCAAACCTCTTTGTACCTGGAGTTCTATCTCATTTTCAGATCACAGTTAAAGTAGTAAAGTCTCTTCTGTTTCAATATTAAAATTTTTGAAAATGTGTTTCTCCTGGTTTTCAAGTCTGCCTGAGTCCACCTCAGCCACGAGGACATAGCAAAGCAAAAACAAAAAGGTAAATAGGGATGCTTGCTACATAAAGAAACACAACATTTATTTCTTGAGTGCCTTTTCTTTCACAGGCCTATTTAAAAGGTTGGAGTAACTGGAAAAATGATGTTTATTGATCCTCATTTCCAGGTATGTAGAGTGGATGCTGAAAGTGACGGAGCCTGGAATTGTTAAGTTTCTAAGCAAGTGGGTAGCCCTGTAGCAAAATATTAAAAGACTGTCAGCTCAGTAGCTTGCTATGGTGCTTCCAAAAATCCTCAGAACAAACATAAGAATTCAACATAGTTGCTATTTTGATATCAAAATATTGGTATACTTATGCTGTGAGATTTTTCTTGTATAGGCTTTAAACTTCTCTAATGTGAAAGAGGAAATTCCATTGCCCCTTGATTAAAATGAAATTTCAATGTAAAAAGAGAACAAGAACAGGCTGGGAAAAAGTTAGCTAGTGAGAAACACAAAACATTTTATTTTCACAGTGTGTTAAGTCAGCATGATTTTAGAGGAAATTACAAATGGTCTTTCTGGAGGTGACTTTCTCATTACACTGCAATATATTCAGAAAATTAATAAAGTTTTTTCATCACAGACATGACCCCTAAAATATTCACCTGAATTTGACTTGCAAATATATATTCATTTTTCTTTTTCAGAATTTAAAAATGGGTACCTAGCTGCAATTCTGTTTGATAGAGACTGGGAAAGAAAATCTGTGGTAATGACAGTAACACTGTCGTTAGAACCCAGCTGTTTCACTATGGTGTTCTCATTTTACTCTGTCTCTTTCTGCACTGCCTTGGAATAAATCAATTGGAAATAAAACTGGTAACCTAAAGTTCAGCGTCTTAATGTGCCTTTTACTGTCATCATGAAAAGAGGATTTGTTTTCAAAGTGTCGCTAGTAAACTTTCATCTCTCAAAAGAGGGGACTATACAGAGAAAAACATAATATTAACTACCTAATTTTGTTCTACCCTGGAGCGTGTTTATTCTTAAATCTTTATTAAAAAGTTCTATATTATAGATCATTATACCCACTTACTTGTCTTGCAAATGGGTAGTCAAGATTTAGTGGCCTGAAACTTGTGAAACAGGGGGAATATAAATTATTTAATATTATTATTTTAGATTTTATAAAATTGAAGAAATTTTTTGTGTGCTTGACTTCAATAACTGAAAACACTTCAAAAACTCAAGGTTAAGCACTCTCTCACCTTTGCGTACCATCCCTGCTCATAAAAAATTAGGTCAAAATTGCACTATTTCAAGCCTGGAGTACACACAAAGAGATGTCAGAACCTGCTTTATATGAGATAAAAGTGTATTCTGTGATTTCAGAATCTATTCTCATAGTCACAAGAAAATCAAGTCTGTCTTTCTGTCCTTAATGTTGAGACCAAGTCTGCTGTCATAACTATTGCGTGCAGGATATTAAAAACTTCTTTCTTGAAGCCACCAATGCATATGTTTCTGAACTCTGAAGCAGAAAAGAGTCAATATAATTTATTATGTGGAGCATGAAGGTATCCTAAAACACAGAGGTTCTGGTAAAGATACTTCAGGGTTTATTTATTTGCATTTGCTCATGCAAAACAAAATAGATATTTTCCTTAGGTCTACATTTACAAAAAGCAAATTATCCTAAGTCAGATGTGTCATCTTTAGTATTCCAGTGTTCTAGTATCTGAAGAAATGGCAGACAATTAATCTCACATTATTTTCTCTCTTCTGTCTGTGTAGTGCTGATTTTTCTTTTCTTTGCCTACGTAAGGATTTACTCTGAAGCATCAACATTAAGATTTTCCTTATGTATTACTTTCTTTGTTTGTTTATTTTGGGCTTTTCACATGACTTTGCTCTTGATATATAACTCAGAGGATCCTTACCAGAGCTCTCTATACTTGCAGCTCAAAGGAACTAGGACGGTCAGGTCACAGCCTGTCACCACTGGGCAGATGTAAAATACCTCTAAGGCAACTTTAACATGTGCTAATGTTGACAGGGAGCTCTGAAGACTCCTCCAACTCAAAGATATCATAAGAGTGAGAGAAGGGTTAAGAAGAAAGGAAGTAGATAAATGGTAGGAAAGAGAGATATATACTCCCCAAAGCAATAAAGAGGTTTGCCATTTTCCAAAGGAAGAATTTCAGCAAGGAGGATGGATTCAGTAGAGGAGGAGACTAGGAAAAATATGGGCAATCCATCTACTTTCCTGATTCATCAACTCTTTTCAGTCAAGGCTGCCCTAAGTCCACTTAAGTCTAGACAGAAGCGGAGATTTTCAGTGCTTTTTTCCCTCAGTTTCTAATAACCTTAGATGAGATGACATGTGGAATAGATATATTGGACTACCCAATTCCCTTGAGTCAGAGGACCACAAGTGTGGAACTGTGACTTCCCATTTGTTTGGTCACTGGACATGACAGGGATCAGCTGTATCAGTGGAACATTTGCAAGTCCATGTGACTTAATCATATTCAGGGAACTGAATGAGACAGAGGATATTAAGGCAGGACTCCTCTTCATCAGCTGCCAAAGGTCTGAGGAGTCTGGCATGTTCCCTGCTGACTGGAAGATGGCGTATGTTGTTTCAATTTACAAGAAGGATATGAGGAAAGACCCAGGAATATACAGACCTGTGAGCCTGACCTTAGTAACTGGAAAAATTACAGAGAAGGGTAGACTGAGTGTAATAAAAAACATTTAAAGAGCAACTCAAGTATCAGGTGCTGTCAACACAAGTTCACAAAGAGAAAGTTCTGTTTAAGAAATCTGATTTCCTCCATCGTAAAGTCACCCACGTAGTAGATGAAGGGAATGTGGTGGATGTGTTTTTTCTCATTTTTAGTGATGGTTTTGGCACCGTCTCTCACAGCATCCTTCTGTACAAGTTGTCCAGCTGTGGGGTGGGTGGGTTCATGGTGTGCTGGGTAGAGTGTGGCTGGATGGCAGGACTTGGAGGGTTCTAGTGAATGGGCCACGTCCAGCTGGTGAGTGGTCACCAGTGGTGGCATCAGTGCTCAACTCTCGCTTCCGTGCTGTTCAATATTTTGACTTATGATCTGGATACAGGAGTTGAATGCCACATTAGTGACTCAAGAGGAGTCAGCAATGTGCTGTTCCATTCCCTTATGTTCAAGACTTTTTTCAGGAAAGAGGAGTCTGATCTGTGTATGCATGTATGTATGTATGGCTCAGCTTTGCAAACAAAGATTTGGGAAGGGCTCTACCCATGTGGGTGCATCATTTGAGCCTGTGCAGTGGATTTTTTAGGTGAGGCACAGTGTGTTTGGAACTGGCCCCACCGTTTAACTCCTGAGGTTCATCTGCCACAGCCAAATGAGAGCTTGGATGGTGACAGTAAAATCCTTAGGACTAGAACCTACAGCACCCAGTATTCCCAGGAGGTCTCTCATCCAAGTACTAATTGGGGCTGACCCTGCTTAGCTTCCGAGATCTGATGGGATCGGGTGGCAGCATGGCATTTAACTGCCTGATCTGTGTATACTGCCTTTTTAATGAGAACGATTCCTTTCTTTTTTCCACTGCCCTTCCCTCCTTTTTATTTTCACCTTTTTCCTAATCCAAGAAGGATGCAGATTCAGCAAATTGCAAGGCTAGGATTAGCTTACTTCTTAGACTGTTCAAACTTGTTTTTAACCAAAAAAAGATCGATCAGTACAGCTTAATTTCAGTTCACTATGTATCCCAATAATAACCATTTGATAAAACTACATTACTGACCTGGTGGAAGCAAATTTCCTTGTACTGAGTGTCTTGAGTAATTGATCTCTACAGGCTACTTTCACGTGGTGTGAATCTAATTGCTTCATGAGGAACATTTCCTATGCATTTTTGGCTTTTATATTTTTTGCTTTCTGTATTCAAAATTGATGGATGGTGAGCAGAGATGGAGAGCTAAGACATAACAACTTGTCTTTAATGACACGCCCATTCTCACATCTCCTAAAAAAAAAAAGGCAAAAAAAAGAGCATGGTTGCTCAGAATCCTAACCTTGTTTATTCTGACATATATCACACAACACTTTGTGTGCATCTAGGCATGATAAAATATACTAAAGGTAAAGACAAGTTCTAGACTTAAAGTACCACTCAATTAAGCCAAAGGAGAGAAGACTTATTTTGACATTCTTTTCTGAACACTTGTCTACAGAGGGATATTGTCTTTCTAATAAAGAAAACCAAGGAGACAGAGCTATACAGCTTTGAGGAATGTAGTTGCAAGGTTAGAAATTGTTTCAGGGTCCTGAGATTAACTCAGTTGCTTAGAACATGGTACAAATAACACCAAGGTTGTGGATTTGATCCCCATATGGGCCATTCACCTAAGAGTTGTTCTTGTTGGTCCTTGTGAGTCCCTTCCAACTCAGAATAGTTTTGAAATTTCTGTGAAAGGTTGGTATTAAAATAGTATTGAGGTAACTCATTTACTATCACCTACCTTTACATACATAGCTTCAGGTTCAGTTCTTTTTGATGCACTGCATGGCCTTGCTCTAGTGCTTGCATAATATAAAGCCAGTGGCTTCAGGGCCAACAAGTCTTGCTAAGAGACAAAGTATTTTGCCACCAAAACAGTATTATGCTGACATGGCCTGGTTACTCCAGGCTAGAGCTGGCTAACATCCATCTGAGAACACGGGCAGTGAAAATACATCTCTTCTTGCAACCTTGTGTGTAGATGTAACCTTATTAGCAATCTTCTCCTTCCCATATGTCTATCTTAAAATAGAATGTTTTATGCTGCCCATAAATTGTATTTAGAAGGTTATTCTATGAGCATTTATTTTAGACTCTAATGACTGCAGGGAGGGGAATGTCATTTGCTATCAGTTTAAATAGTGCTTAGCAGAATGGAGCTTTGACCTGCTCTGCTCTGCTCCTTACAGCTGCCATATATAGATAAATAAACATCTCCTGGCTTAAAAAATGTTTGTAAATCAGCATTTTCAAGCACAAAAACATTTTATGCTCTTTCAATGAAATTAACTCTACTGTCACTTTTTCCCCTTTAAATGCCCTTTTGGATTTAGGGAAAAGGCCAATGCTTCTGTCCCTGTTACTGCCAAAAAATCAACTCTCCTAAGCACATTACTTTCTTTGATTTTCCCTAAATGTAATTCACATGGAACAACAATAACTCATTGAATTCAGTTTTAAAAAGAAAAGGGAAACTTTTTATTTCCTCAGTGATAAGACCTCATGTCACAAGACAGCATATTAACATTGTGCTCTGCCTGTGTTAATGATCTCTACATCTCAGTAGGGCTAATTAAACAGAAAACTAGAGGTGAAAAGCAGTATCTGCAGAAAATTTTATTCTGGGTAATGTTTCAGCATCTTGGAAAGATTTTAATAATTGTTTTTGTGCAGGTCCAGCTGTTCACCATGCAGCCTGAGGGGAAGTTGGTATTTATAAGGAGAACTCTTCACTACCTCTGATTGCAATCATGTGCAAAATGGTCTTTTCATCTAATGCTCATGAATACATCTTTGTTAGACTAAATGAGAGCTGCTGACTCAACATCTGCCCATAATACATGCAACTCACCTTTTGATCTCAGCATCCATTTGAATGGCTAAAATGAATTTGTGCTTTGGGAGGACATTTCCATTAATTATTAGGACTATTTTTTGTTCTTTTTCTAAAACAGGAAGACAATTTTTAAACAAAAATGGTTTCCTTTATATCCCTGTGAGATGCTCTACTTAACATAGTCTTTCATAGAATTAGCCTTTATGTAATTTACTGGGGGCTTAGTGTTATGAGTGTTACATATGGAAGGCAATGAAGGCTGAGAAAACATCCAAAACTGTAGAGAAAGCAATAACTTATTATGTCCTGTGGGACTCAGCATCTTGTTATAGATTCATTTTCCATGTAAATGGGCTTAAAAATGATTAAACTTGATGTTAAACTTTATTCACACAAACTTCAAATGAATTTCAGTCTTTGACTATCCTTTAATGCTAATGTCCAGAAAAATCAATTTTCTTTCTTCTTTTTTCTCTTTTTTTCATTCTTCCATTTAAAATACACCTAAGCTTACTGCAGTTTGGGGATTTGGATTATTAGCATGTCTGACAAAGCATATTCTGTACACAGAGATTTAAAGAGGTGACCTCCATTTAACTAAATGGTCAGGACTTAGTATACTGTCTGCTAACACATCATGTTCAGGTGATTCAGATCACACAAAAATTAAAGAAGATACATGGAACACTTGTTCTAATCTTATTCTTCTGTTCATCCTCTAGACTTTTAGGGAGTAGCTTGATTTGACTTTGTTCTATCACCTGTCAAACTCCTGCCTGTGATACAGGATGCAAGTCTGGGTATAGAAGTGATACCAGGCTCAATGAACAGAGAAGAAGATGGAGGAGGACCTAGGCATGATGTTCACCTCCTCCCGATGTGCTGGAAAGTAGCTTGCTGAAAATGACACAGAACTCTGTGTGTTGTATTTGATCTCTTTGGCATCCTTTACCTCCATCTCCGGCTTAAAGGTCAATCTCTGTCACGCAGAGGTAACAAATTCCAGTCAGCATTGTTCCTGCTGTGCACCTATGAAGCAAAACAGGTTATTTGTTTAAAGAGACAGCAAATGAATACATAAACTTCACATTTAGAAACTCTTGTGTACTTTAAGAGACTGATAGTCATATAGGATAAATATAGATTATCTCAGTTAAAAGATTTTTTTTCCAAAGCTGTTCTTTCCAACATTGTAATAAATTCAGGAAATCACCTTATTTGTCAGAAAATATAGGTAGTGTAGCAACACATGAACATCAAATACTTAAGAAAGATAACCAGGTCAGTGGCAGTGAGATTTAGGAAGTCAGATTTGCAAGGGAAGGAATATTGGAAACAGGGTACAGGCTTGTTCCTCAGCAGCAAACTTTAAATATTTTCCAAACCCATTATAGCACATTCTAAAGGAAAAATTGTGAAAAGCTTAGAGTCTGCTTTTCCATGAACTTATCAAGGGTTTGAACATAATGCTTTCACTTTTTAAAGAGAATATTAAAGTTCAAAAATTGTTTTTCTCTAGAAATTATCAGAAAATAAGCTGTACTCGCATGAAAAGTGTCTCAAAGCTTAGCATATGTCTCCCTGAAATAGAACTTCTTCATAGCTTCTTTTACTTTAAAACATAGTACTCAAATTACTATATTTTTTATGAGATAAAGCTTGGTTTAGACCAGTTTTACTTGAGTAGCAATTTTTTCAATATTTTTCAGTTCACTTGCATCCTTGCTAGTTGTAATGATGCATATTACAGGTTGTGTAAAACTGGTTGAGATGATTCATCTCTGCCTTGATCTGTGTGGTGGCTTGGAAAACCATGGATGTTCTATTCTTAATTTATGTACTATCAGTTACATGTTCCCAGATCCCAGATGTTGCAACAGGCAGTGCATTTCAAACTACTGCCTTGCAACAGTAAGAAGACCTAATTACATGCACAAAATAAAGTTTTTTTCAGGTGTCCGAGCACAAGCCATCAATGATTGAGTTATGCACCTCCAAAAATACTTCCAAGTGTACTCCACAAAGGAATTTGGCAAATGCAAGATATGCCCAAATGGTTAAGGTAATTTATGCTGTCCTTATTTATTTCACTATATAGGCCACACTGGCTTTTTAAATAGAAAACTCTTTAATTATATTGAAATAGGCATTTGGCATTAAAGACTTAACTGAGATGATGTAAAGTGTGTTTCTTACCATGCCTGACCCTACCCAACACTACCAGCACTATGTAAATAACAGATAGCTTGTACTGTCTTAAAGATTGATGTCAAGAATGTACTTCAAACATCCTAATAGTCATAGATTGATAAGATGTTCACTCAGGAGAACATCAATCAGAACTCCCTAAGGTCAAGCATCATGAGTCAAGTGAACAAAGAAAGTTGAAAAGCTCAAAATGAAAAATATGAATAAGAAGACAACCAAGAAAGGCTGAAGGCTGGAACGACCCAGAGACATGCCCTCTAAAAGAAGATTCTGTCAAAACTCCACCTCTAACTCCACCTAAACTCCACCCGTTATGAATAGGCATGTAAAATGTTGTCACCCCATGCTAACACTGTATAACATCCCCAAAATTCCTACCAAAAGTTGGAAGTGAGCTTTCAGCAGTATAAACTGCTTCATTTCCCCTGCGCAGCAATAAATACCTTTCTGCTAGCAGATTAAACTTTTTTCTATCAGTGTTCATTCCAGCCTTTCTTGGCACGAATATACTGAAGATAATTTGCAATAATCATGCTGGCAATTGGTACCAAGATAAACTCATCAATCTAATGCTGCAGAGAAGATATTTCTACAAAACCTTTGAGATTTACACAAAAATACTTCATATTTATATTTTACTGATAAGACAGATTTATTACAGAGTAATATCTTCTCAATAACCTGTAGTTCTTGTCCATTACAGAGAAAGGAATGATTTACCAAGGAATCTTCTCTGTCTTTCTATACAAAAGGAATCTAAAGGTTAAGATTCAAACAGCTATATGAACAGGACTGAGTCTCATTATATTACTAGATTAAAGTCTCTTGGGTTAGGTCAAAGATACTACTGGGGACCCAAGTTTTCTAGAGAAGAGTTGGTAATTTTATAGTCATAAATACCAAAGACTGGGTTCAAAAGTGCCTATGCATTAATAGATCTGTGAAAGTACCTTTGCATCACAATTAGCTCTGAGAGGAGGTCCTCGATCAAATACTTAGTGTATATGTGTAGTTTTACAGACCATCACAGTTTCTATATTTTAACTTCAATTCTTGTATGAAGTAGACACACTTGAATGACTTTTTTTCCTGCCTGGAAGAGACTTTTATTATATATGAGGTCAGACTCAAAATGTATAGCCACTCTTTTCCCTTTGCCTCCTCCAGGCTCATGTATCATTGAGTAACCAGCTGGAAATAGCTGTGTAAGTGCAGAACTATCTGAACCATTCAGTAAGAATTCAAAGATATAGGCAAGGACAGGAACACACCTGATTAGGTCACAAGTGATGAGAGCCAAGGTTAGCTGCTCTCACATTTTTCTTCATCACTAGATTATTATTGCTATATTAAATTGTCCAAAATACTTGCTTCACTCATTAATCCAGCCCTTTTGATTTGGTCTTTCGACAGCAAAGTTGTTTGTTGCTCTTGGCTTTATGCAGATATGTGTCCAATTAATCCAAAAGAAAGCATATTTGCCTGTGTTTAGGTATCTTCTTAAAATGGTTTTCATAGAATTGCTTAATGAACATGGCAATGGTTACTTTCTCAACCTATATATGCAGGAATGAGAGCAAATTTCTTTCTGTAAGATGGGTGATAGCACAGCTGTTAAACTGGTCCTTTCAAAATTGTCAGGTTTTGTTAAACCGTGTCAAAACTGAAAATAAAGGCAAAATAACAATCAGATGTTTGTGAATTGAGTTAGAAAAACACTTTCAAGTGTTGTTCAATCACTTTCAATTGTCTTTATGGGTTTGCAATACTTCTTACCTCATAAAAATATTTTTCTCTTAGACCTTACCAAAAAAAATAGGCCTGACACTTTTAGGTAAGCTAGAGGCTTTCTCCCTCCCAAAGATTCTGACTTATTCTGGTTATGGTAGTGACAATTATTCACAGGGTAGATTTGTAACAGTGTCTTCTGAGATTCAGATAATATGAAGGTAGTTGATGCTTAGGCTTTTAAACCAGAATAATAAGGTTCTACTGCAAAATATGATTCCAAGAGGAATATAGACTATACAAATTTAATTGTACTTTTTCCTGGTAACTTTCTTCCTTTTAAAACTAAGTATTTTTTTAAACAGCAAAATGCTCTGATATGTAATATGATGAATACTTCCTTTTGTAAAATATATATTTTAATAATAGGATATCAAAACTCATCAGAATCCAGCCATACACACTCAAGTCATGTAAAAATGATGTTATCTCTTTCTGGCTTTGATATCTCATATCTGGCCTTATTTCATATTTTATGGATCTAAAAGATTCAGAAAATTCTTCTGGGTTTAATAAGTTTGGGTTTTGTTTTAGCATTATATTGCTGTTGCTATAAATAGAAGCAAGAACAGGCACTGCTGTCATTATAAGGGTGAAAGCAAGAAAAGACACAAGGGGAAAACATCAGTCTCGTTAAAAATGTTAGCAGAGAAAATGTGAGCTGTAACTTCATCTACTATTGAGACAACCAATGAACAACTCAGAGGAAGTGTATCATCTAAGCACTTTCTATAAGGAAGTGTGCCATCATGAGAAACCACCTGCAGTGAATGCAGAAAGCCATCCCAACACTAATTTTTGTAAGAGTTACCCAAAATCCTCTGAAATCAAGCAGAATGGTTTTGCATATTTATTAAATAGCTTTTGAGTGAAAGATCCAATCATAACAAAATTCTGCACATTCACTGCTTCTTGTTATAGTAAAATCAAAAGTGAGCAATTCAGATCTATAGAAAAGTCCTGTGAGACTTAGCTATCAGCCAGAAGCAGCAAAGAGCTCAGCTGCTGCTGACTGATAAGGAGGTGGTTTACTCCCCAAGAATTCATATAGTGGTAGTTCACAGGACTCTGCAGGTGCATGAAAATAGCCAGGATGAAATAATATAAACATGAGACTTGTGAGAGACAGGTCCTAACCAATCGAAGTATCTGGCGTGGTGGTGTGTAACTCTTTTAGCCAATAAGTTGTAGTCCTAACCCTATATAAACTGTGTGCTTTGTGTAATAAATTGTCTTCACTATGAATCTCATAGGTTGGTGTGAAGTCCAGTTCCTCCGCCGTTTATTTTTAGTTTACTTTAACTGCTGTAACAAGCCTTCCTTATTTAGATCTTGCATTAGACCTCTCTCCCATTCAGAGACTGCTGAAAAACTCAAAAATTGCAGATGTTCAAGGGGAAAAGTAATTTTGAATATACACTAGATTGTGTTACAAGATCTGATGCTTGCCTGGGACCTTGGAAGCTCAGGGCAGATGAAGGATTGGGAAAAGTTGTCTATTCTAATGATTAATATTGATCATGTTTGTCAGCTGGGGAGACATAATGTCAAATCTCCAAGGAATTAAAAAGTAATTGTTAACAGTCTTTTTTAAACATCCTCTGCCTTAACTCAGACATAGGCAGCAGTCTGAGGTCCATTTAGATCTTTGGTGTAGTGGTTAATACAGTCTGAATGAGCTCTTTGACGATGGGGATTACTCAGCTGAGGGTCTGGAATGTGATCAGAATCCTATAAGATGCAATTCAAATAAGTATTCCATAGAATAACTTTTCTTCATGAGACGGTTTTCTAGAAGGGCTAGTCTGATGAAGTACTCATTTATCATTTAAATGGTGTACTAGTTGAGGTTATCTATATAACAAAATTACAATCCTACTGTGTGTTGGGACTCTTTATGGGGCTTTTTGGTTAAAAGAGTAACTGTATGAAATATAAATTTTAATATTGAGCTATAAAAATTTTGAAATGTCCTTTCCTCTCCTTGAGTTCATTAAACCTCCAGAGAAACTTTCAAAACCCATTAGGTTTTTTTCAGCTTGGGTTTCTCATCTCAATCTCAGACAGAAAGAAAAAAGATTTAATGATTTTAGAGACTGTGACTTTTTTGTCACATACAGTGTCTTGATTTGGTGACCTGTTTCATTATGACCAGAACTTCACTACTTGTTTATTCCCTGAACATTGAATCTTAATATATTCTCTTTCTTACTTCTAACCTTATAAGTACAGGCTCTTTTGTTAATCATTATGAAACGAAGACCTTATATATGTGCTCTGTTGAAGCTCAGAGTATCAAAGGCATGTTACACTGTGGGAGCCAGTTTACAGTTTAGATCTACTATCAAAAATATACTCACTTTGCTCACAATCACTTTTGTGAGTAAATTGCATTAAGGTAGTATATAATCTAACAACAAGGTATTTGTATTGCACAAAACTGACAACATCTCATGACTCACATAGGCTCCACTTTAGCATCATACAGTGAAAGCAGGTAAGTCCAAATCTGCATTAATGACTACCAAGACTTTTATGTACATTAGATTTCTTGAAGAACCCTTGCCCCATCTCCAGTATGGATCCCACTTACAGTGATCAGCTGCCTCTGGTCTTGATCACTAGAAGCAAATAATTGTTCACATGTCATAGCTAGAGTACTGGTTTGCTTTACCATTGATTCAATAAGACCACAGAAAAAAAATAAGTTGAAAGGGACCTCTGGACATCAGCTAATCTGCCTCAAAAGCAAGGTTAATAACACAGTTACATTAAACTGCTCAGGGCTGTGTCATATCAAGTTTTGGAGGGGGTTTTCATATCCATTGGTGGGGGTGCTATAGGCTCTCTGGACAACCTGTGCTTAACTACTTTCATTGTCCACATTTTCCTAAAATACACAGAATATCCACTGCTGTAAATTGTGTGTGTTGCCTCTGTCCCTTTTGCTGTATAGCTCTGAGAAGAATCTGTCTGCACCTCCCCTGTAAGCCTCACTTGACCGAGCTTTATGTCGAGGAAGGCTGTAATTAGCTTGCTTCTGGGCCAGGAAAATCCAGTTACCTTACCCTCTACACAAATGTTATCTGTCCCAGACTCCTTGTCTACTCTATAGACCTATACCGGTCTCACTCCAATTTGTCTGAAAACTGGACACAAATATTCCATAAGTAATCTTGTCAATGTCCATGAGAGGGAAATAATCACTTTCCCAACCTCTACCAGTTCATGGGCTTGCTCCATCATATGTTCATAATTTCACTGTGATCACAAACTGCACAGTTCTTGGTAACCTTTTCCTCAGATTTATTGCAGGTAAGTTGCTGGTATGTCCTGGGTTACCAATGCTTCCCCTCTCCCACAATCTGTCACCAACTTCATGATATAACGTTTCTGTAAAGGTTATCAAAGAAGATATTCACATTTTGAAACTTTGAGCAAAGTCACTCACAAGCAACTGCCAGCTATGCTACTCTCTAGACTCAAAAATTCACCCATACTTTTGTGCTCACTTAAAAGAGTGTATTTCTTTGAATGGACTGACAAATACTATACTGAAATCCTTGGTAAACTTAAGGTAAACAAAATTCTTTTTTTTTCTTCATTTTTTCATAAAGCTAAAGCAAATTTTTCTTTAAACCAAGTGTTAGATGTCCTTGGTAAATTCAGCCCAACTATTTCTAATGGTCTTCTTGTCCTTTTTAATTTGATAACAGCTTCTGTGAAAACTAATTTCTTGATTTTCCTAAGGATGGAGGTTAAACTGAGGCTGCCTGACCTATGTTTTCCAAGATAATTCTCTTACATGTTTCATTTCCACATATTTGAGATTTCTGCCAACAAAAATCCTCTTCAAAGTTGATAGGAAGTACCCTTTCAGTAAGAAGAAGAGCTCAACACCACTGGATGAATCCTGCAGGTGCGTTTAGTCATAAGCACAGTATTAAAGAAACAAGAAAATGGACATTCTGTGCACTGTCATCCAAAAGGCAAAAAACCTGAGCATTAGTAATGTCAAAGTTTACTGGACTTAGCTGTAGAAAAAGAAGATTTCATCTTCCTGTACAGTTTCCCATCTATGCAGAGCAAACAAGCGTCTTCACTTCCAGTCTTTGCTCTATTTGCATAATTTTGTGCCCATTCAGAGGGATAGATTTGGAAAAAAAAAATCTTTCAATCTGATCCTTTCTTTATCAGTACAGTAAAAATCTAAATTTCAACTTTTTGTTATATTTAACTTGGTTTATTCACGGGAAAGTATTAATTTCTGTGCTTTTCATTAGTGAAGCATGTCTCATAAGTCTGTGAGGCTTTTTCATGCCAATTATGCAAGCTAGTAGCCATGATGAGTAGCAGCTAGCACAGCCTTGTGTGTTTTGGACCCCAGATCCCACAGGCTGAGTCACATCTGGCTTTTACTTTTGTTTAGTGAGAAGAGCTGTTCAGGCTTTACATGCTTTTGGACAAGTGAATGAAAATAGTGTTTCAGATGGCCAGGAATAGTCTATGAAGGAGAAAAAAAATATAACTGTCTGAGTTCAATAGAATTCACTATTCCCCTTATAAACAAGATATTTTTTATTTACTTGAATTGCAGTTGAAAGTCTCAGTAGAACTCTAGGTCAAAATAAGGACCACATTTTATTTAAAAATTAGCTAATTATTGAAATAGCTTCCTGGACCTTCCAGCAGCTGGAAAGTAACATTTTAAAAAGTGTGATCTCTAAAAAATACAATGCTTTCAATTAAAACTTTTTGGTAATATAGTCTTCTAGGGGCTTTATTAATAAATGAATAAACCTCCAGCTGGGTCTTTAGTCTTTAAAAATTGACAGAAACACAACTTATTAAAATATATAAGGTATTGAAGGATACTGTTTTAAATGAAGTTCAAAAATTATTGAGTTTTTGGAATCTCAGATTGAGCTTCAGACAGATATAAGTGTTACAATAAGATGATTTGCAAATTGTTTTAGATTTCTATAAGTGGGTCTGCTGTATAATTTTTTTTTTTTAACTGGACAGACTGAATTAATGTATCCCTAAAAACTGTATAATTGTCTACATTTGAACTAGACAGTGTTCTTTTGCCTGGACCACTTTTATTAGTAGCTTCTCCTGTATAACCCTCAGTAAAGCAAGTAAAGAACTCCAAATATTTCACCTCATCAACTGTGTGCTACCAGTTTCAAATCCCCACTTTTCATCACATTCAGTATTTGAAAGTGGGTGCCAGTTATCTAATAACCATGAATAAGCACTCAGGTTGTTGTGGTTTAGGAACTTTAGTGATCCCACTGAAACCACTCCAAATGCTGCTGCTCAATAATTCCCCCACGGTGGATGAAGGGGAGAATTGGAGTTAAAAAATAGTGAAGGTCACAAGTTGCATTAAGAACAATTTACTGGAAACAGCAATGAGAAAAGGAAAAGAACAGTAACAGCCACAATGCTGATGACAGAGAGCACAAGAAAGAGGCAAACGGTTCACATGGGAACCACCTGAAAATACCCGACATCTCCCTCCATGATGCTACGCTGACCTGGTAGAGCGCCCTTCCCCTGCTCCCAGAAAAAGCAATGAGGTGTCATAGATTAACATCTGTGTCCTAGACAAGTCCCTCCCCTCTCCCAGATACTGCAAAAAATTAACCCTGTTCTGTCTGGAAGCAGGACACACTATCCTTAGTTTCCTAACAGATAATGAAAAAAAATTGCTCTGTTTCTGCTGACTCTATGATCAAGCTTGAAACCACTCTCCAGCATCATCAAAGGGTTAAAGCTCGGGTGAAAACCTGTGCTGTTATCAAAAGTTGATTTCATATCACCTTACAAGGAACTTCCATAATTTTCTATCAAAACATATAGCCAGATTTTTTAAGAAACTTCTGCATCTACCTTAATGTTACCTCACAACAGAGTAGTGGCATTAGACTCCAGGATCTCTGAGGTCCAAAGTGCTGACAGCTAAGCAGGTTTTTTGTTCTTTTAATAAGGAGAGACAGCTGCATTTAAAAAACACAACCAACCAATTGGAAAACAAAACAAAATAAAATAAAACAAAACAAAACACTCAAACTGCCCCCCGCCCCCCTCCAAAACCTGCAAAAACACAACAGCAACAAATCAAACCCCCATCAAAACAAACAAACAAAAAAATCCTAAAACAAGCCTCCCAAAAGTTGATTGGACAAGTAAGTTTACCAACCTAAGGTTGTTTTGTCAGAATCCATTACAATAAAAAAGATTTCTGAAACAAATACACCCTCACAAATGACTGGGATTTGTCAAACTGCTAGCATAATTCAGGGTACTTGGTTATGTTAGGAGAATAACTTGGAATAAAGTCCATTATTATAAAAATTTTTAAGACTACCTGGAACAATGGTCTTATCTCTTGTGATAAGCTGGTATAATAATCCAGAAAAACACAACATTTTCATGTGGAAATTAATATTTTTTTCTTTTGACACTCTACTGAAATGGAATTAAATTTTGCATTTAAAATAATATATTTTTTACCTACCTAGGAAAAGGAAGTCCCCATCTCTTTTACTCATCAGTGATGAGGACTTTTTTCACTGCTTTGCCTGGAAGACCATATTGACTCTATTGGTTGCATAAACATACATGTCATTGAGCTTTTTTTATATAGATTGTAAGTAAGGGCAAGGTGTTCCATAATGTAAACAGGTTTCTGCATGTTAACCTTGTTAAGGCATTGCTAAATCTTGAAATATCCTATGAAATTACTACTGAGCAAAGTCACAAAATAGATATAATCTCAGTGGGATCAGTAATTATTAAGTTCTCGTTTTCCTTGTACTTAGATACTTAGAACACATTTATGAAGAATATCCACATAAACACATGCATTTATTTCAGGAATGCAGAGTGTTTAAAGGAAACTATCACAACTCATCCCTCCCTCACTTTTCTGCCTTATATTTCTTTTGTTTCAACAGTCTAGTGGCAGCCAACATGATTCTGTTTGGCTGCTAAGTGATTTGCCCAATTACTGTGCTCCATACAATGCAGTCCCAGCAAAGCCTTTGTTCCTCTCTTGATGTGAGACCCTTTCCTTGGCTGTTCTCTCCTATGAGGTTTCCACAATTTCTACAAAATCTCATGTCATGCAGAGATCTGCAGCCTTTACAGATACTCTACAGGGGTACCCACAAGGATGTAATCTTTTTTATCACTAGATTAAGGTCTGTAGCACTGTGAAAGTGTATCTGATATCTGATGTTGCCCTGTTTCACTTGGGTTTAGCGTTACCCAGACCAAAGCTCTTCAAAAGGCTGTTTGAGGTTTTATCACTAGATCATTGCAACAGTTAACCTGAAAATTTCAAATCTAAATTCATAGCTGACTTGCAAATCCTCAAAAACTGTCTTTCAACCAAAATGAAATTGAACAGCTGTTATCATTCACAGGCAAACAGGATTGATAAGACTGTGCCATCTCTTCCTTTTGATTTAACTGTAATATTTCTTTACTAAGAAACAGTGTGTTTTTATTTCATCCTTAGCAACCCCATGAACTGGTTGTAAGCCTGTTTGTTGAGAATAAAATACAAATGTAAGTAATAGTGGAGTACCTAAACTTTGCTTCATTCAGGCATTACATGCTCTAAAAAGTGAGTGACTTTCAAAGTTTTTCATTTAGAAAAATTACAGTTTGATTTTGTGAAAACATATAAAGAGAAAAAGAGTTTTTGATCTGGACTTCCTATAATAATCATCCACCTAAAATATCTGGTTATGTTATTTGGGTGATAGCTCTTCTACTTCCATTATTGAATGGCCAAATAATCTGATGTGCATTGAAAGGGAGGATAAAAGACTGTCTCTTCAACTGCTAAAAATTTGTTTAGATCCAGCAAAATTAATGCACATGTTCTCAAATACACCAAACAGAATGAACTCCTAGTACCAGAGGAAGCACAAAGTAATGTAATTTCACAGATCCATTTACTGTTTGCTTGTAGAACAGAAATCACTCAAAATATTGGAGGTGAATAGGACATTTTGAGAAGGTGGAACTCTCTTATTGGAATTTGGAAGCAAGGTACACCTCTCTGTCAAGAAAACAATGAAAAACAAGTAAACTGAACCTTTTATTGTCTAACAATATTCAAGTACGTTGCCATTGTTTTACTTGCATCTTGGGAATTTTCCAGCTGTGCAAGTATCTTGCCTTCCAAAAAAAACCCAACAAATATTTTCCACCATGTTTGGTACAGATGATGACCACATTAGATAACACTTTCTTGCTTTCTGTACGTGTATATGGAATCAAAAATATTGCAAGTATTTATATAATGAAATTATGATGTATTTAGTCAAGTGAGTAGATGTTAGTAGTCCTTTGTGTTTTTGTAAATGCAGCCACAGAAAACAAATGAAAACAGTGCCTACAGTGCCTTTCTCACTCCTTCTCCCTGCTTCCCCTTCATGAGTGGTACACTTCTCTGCAAAGACATATTGAAAGAGAGCATTATGGGCCTGCTAGAATGTCTGCTTACTGTCCAGAGCACTCATAATTCACACAGGGATTGCAGAAGAAAAGTGCCTCTGTAACCAGAGCATTGAGGAATGTCTTGTCCTCCTTACCTGTTTCTTCCACCCTAATCATGTGTGGTTTCCATAAAAATGTCCATATGGTGATGACAGGCTTCACTCTGTAAAGCAAGATTAGCATCTTTTTTTTCTGCTTGCTGAAAGTTCTCAGAGGAGCATGAAGAGAAAGAGTGGCTTTCAGTCTTACCAGGTCAGTCAAGATGTACAAATTTTATTTGTGTTGTGCTTAAATTTACTTCATGAAATCATATTTTTGAAATGCACAATGTTCATGCATATATTGATGTAGATATGAAGAATCAGTTTATAAATTAAACCATACTATTGACTAGAAAAATAACTGTGAAGAAATAATTGTTTCCAATTACATTTTATCTATTTAGAATGTCTCCTAAAACAGTTCAAACTAGTCACTTACAAATACAGATTTTTTTAGAAATCAAACCCAACATAGGCCAAATGTCAAGTGCTTTCATTTCTAAGTCAAGTACTACTGGTAAATATAGGTCTTACTCTGGGCCTAACTGCAAATGACATGGGTTCACCATAACCTCACTTTAAGATGAAGTTAATTGTGATTGCGATTATCCACATAGTATTTTTCCTGGAAAATCTGATAAACTTTCTACTTCAATTGATTCAGCATATTACAATTGTCCTAGTTCAGCAGGAGGGACCAGCTAACACTGTGGGGAGGGGATCAAAGCTGTGTATTCTACCCCCTCTATTCATTCCCCAAGGACAATGGGCCATTAGCAGCAGCTGCCCAGGGAGTCATTAGCACCTTCCACCCAGCCTGAGGGGGCAGAGCTGATAATGGGCCATCAACAGTTCAACAATACCCCCTGGCTCCAGAGTTAATCACTCATTGTGTGAGTCCCCGCCCAGGGGGAGGGACTGGGTGCTCCTTGAGGGTACATAAGTGGTGGGTAAGAAGACCTCAGGAACTTCTCGTCAGATCCAGAGGAGCAGCGGAACCTCGACAGGAGGAGATTACCGCTCTCGTCCAGACCACAGCCCTCGCCTGCACCAACAGGTTTTTCATTTCCTTTTGCTCTGGACTTGGGGGAGCCACAGGGGTCTCAGCACAAGGGCAAACAAACCCCCTTGGGTTTGTGCCTCAGGACACTGGGTTATACTGCTGGGTTTTTGTGAGTTGAAAGCAATATCCCTTTTGTGTTAGTGTTTTTATTGTAGTATTATTATTAAATTTTAGCTCTGACTTACAATCTCTCTCG
Source organism: Pithys albifrons albifrons (assembly GCF_047495875.1). Lineage (NCBI taxonomy): Eukaryota > Metazoa > Chordata > Aves > Passeriformes > Thamnophilidae > Pithys > Pithys albifrons. Next base: position 36,116,948 of record NC_092497.1, on the reverse strand, counting down.
TGGTGAGTTCATTTCCCCTGCTGGTTCGCCTTTAAACCAGCACAACAATATAATAGATGTTTTGCTAAAGCAAAGCTGTTCTCATCCTCTGAGGTTACAGAAATGTTGAGCTTCAAAAATACTCTGATTCATTTTGACTGTATGTACTTCAGCCTTCATTTATAAAAATGGAATGGAATATGACAAATATGATAAATACACAAGAACTGAGGAAGCTGGTAGAAGAGATTGCCAAATGACTTTCAATCATTTGCCTACATTCCTGATTAACTTTGAAGGTTCCAGGAGACTAAAAGTGGGCAAATGTGATGCCCACCTAAAAAATGACAGGAAGCAGGATCATCCAGATATCTACAGGCCTGGTAGTCTGATCTCAGTGCCAGGGAAAGTCATGGACCAGATTATCCTAAGTACCATTATGTGGCATGTACAGCACAACCTGAGGATTAGGCCCAGCCAACATGGGTTTAATGAAAGACAAGTCCTGCTTGACCAGTCTGATCTCCTTCTGTGACAATGTAAGCCATTTACTGGAGGAGGGAAAGTCTGTGGATGTGTCTATCTTGACTTCAGCAAAGTCTTTGGCACTCTCTCTCACTCTCATTTTCCTGGAGAAACTGGATGCTCACATCTTAGATCGGTGCATTGTCTACTGAGTTAAAAACCATATGGATGGCTGGGCTCAGACAAGAGTGATAACAGAGCTAAATCTAACTGATGACTGGTCACAAGTGGTGTTCCTCAGGGCTCAGTATTGGTGCCAGTCCTGTTCAGTATCTTTATGAAAGATCTGGATGAGGGTATTGAGTACCCTTTTGTTCAAAAAAGATACTAAGTTGGTCAGAAGTGTTAATCGGCTGGAGCGTAGCAAAGGTGTGCAGGAGGATCTGGACAGGTTGGATTGAAGGGCTGAGGCTAATTGTTTGAGGTTCAACAAGATGAAGGCCTGGGTCATGAATTTAGGCCACAACACCCCCATGCAGTGCTACAGACTTGGGGAAGAGTGGTTGGAAAGATACTGGTGGAAAAGAGTCGAGGGATGCTGGTCAATACAAGCCAAGGGTGTGCCCAGAAGGCCAAGAAGGCCAATGGCATCCTGGCTTGGATCTGCAATAGTGTGACTATCAGAACCAGGACAGTGATCATCCCCCTGTACTAAGCACTGGTGAGGCCCTACCTTGAATCCTGTGTCCAGTTCTGGGCCCTTCATTACAAGAAGACATTGAGATGCTGGAACCTCTCCAGAGGACAGCAGAGCTTGTGAAGGCTTTAGAGCACAAGTTCTGTGAGGACCAGCTGAGGGAGCTGGGAATGTGTAGCCTGGAGAGGAGGAGACTCAGGGAAGACCTTATTGCTCTCCACAACTACCTAAAAGGAGGTTGTAGCAAGGTGGGGTTCGATTTCTTCTCCCATGTAACAGATTTGTCTTGGGGTGAGCTGGCAAAATGACAACTGGCCGACACAGCATCAGAGCTTCCCTCCCCTCTCTGAGAAAAGGGAGGAAAGGAAAAAAAAACACTCAAACTAGGTTTATGCATTAACTATATATATTTATACAGAAAAGAGAAAATGAAGAGTAAACTACAATATAACACGCACACAAACTAGATATAAAAACAGGACAAGAGGACAAGAGGAAATGGCTGCAAATTATGCAAGATGAGGTTTAAATTTGATATTAGGAAACTTTTTTCTCTGAAAGGGTCACAAAACATATGAATTGGCTGCCTGTGGAAGTGGTTGAATCAAGATCCTTGGAAAAGTTCAAAAGCCATGTAGATGCGGCACTTGGGGATATGGTTTAGTGGGGAACATGGTTGGACTTGATGATCTTAGAGGTCTTTTCCAACTTTAATGATTATACATCCATCATTCTATGAAATAGAAAATCATTTTCCCTTCAGGTTTCCAGAAAGGAAAAATCAGAGGGAAGTAAAAATTTCATAAGGCAGTACAGGTTTACTAGAAACAACAGCATGTGTTCACAGCCTAGAAATGATTAAAAAAATAGTCAACATTAGGTTCTAGAGGCAGTCAAAATTTGCGTGAGAGAGATGTTCATGGTAGGAGAAGGCAACTGTAATTTCTCTTATTGTATGAATTTTATACCTCTTACTTCATCTCTGATGAAGAATCTAACCGATATTATCTATAAAATTTTAGCCCACTTACAGAGACTGACTTCGTTTCATTTCTTAGAGAAGGCAACCCATGCTGTGATTATATAAAAGCTTTATTTCCTTTTCAAAGAGCAAATGAATAGGTCAACATGGTGACTGTTTAGAAGGAATTCTCTTATATAATTTTTCATATCATAACACCATTTCTTTGTCCTAGAAGGAATGTCTTTTTTAAGTTTATTAATATTTTTACATAGATTATGGTGACAGATCATACTAGTATTATAATTGGTCCAGGGCTTTTCAGGACTCCTAAGAAAAATAATACTTCACTGAATGAATATTTCAGTGAAAATCTGCCTTCCAGTAGGATAGGTCTACTGGCACAAAACAAAGGCAAATATTGTATAGAGTTATGTATGAGGTATGCAGGAATAATAGCAGAGGTGAACTTTTACTTGCTATCAGTATCTTGTCAACTGCTTGGAATAACAGAGACACCCTGTTACATGGTGATCTTTCAATTTCCAACTCATAAAATTACATACTATCATTTTTCTTTGATAACACATAAGCTGTGCAAGAGAGATAAAAATTAGCTGAAGAGAACTTGCAGACAATATATAAAAAGGTAACAAATAGATGGTTGCTGTACCAGCAGAACTCTACCATGGAGTTATTTCAAAATATACCCAGTTCCACACCTAGGAATACTCCTAGGAAAATATAAATAAATATATACACATACATACTTACATACATATATACACACACTCATATATATATATATATATATATATATATATATATATATATATAAAATTTCAAAAACTAGGATCAAAGGCAAGGTGATTTCCTCACTTTTGACAGGAACTCCACTGAAATGCATTTACTATTTACTTTTTACTATTTACTATTGATTATAAAAGGAATACTTTTAAGTGCAATGTGGAGAAAAGAAAGGTATAGATGGGCTAATTGATTGTTTTTACAATGAACTGTTTTATATACCCTTGGTTTTAAATAAAAATGTCTTCAAATTCAAATATAGCTACTTACACAGATTTATCACTTTATATATGCTCTTTTGGTGACTTGCATATTTGTATAAATCAAGGCAGCATTACCCATTTTATAAAGAAAAAACAAATATTAATAACATAGCTGATGAAATCTTGATACCTTCTTAGGAATCTCACAGGATCCAAGGAAGACTTGCAGGATCCAAGTAAGTTACCAACTGTAAAGGTTCCCTACTTCAAAACTATTTAAGTACTTACAAAATTCACTAAAAGCAAAGAAAAATAGCATTTATCACCCAAATAATGGAAAACATTAAGGTCTGCAGGTCTTTTTATCCCATAGTCCAGATTCTCACAACATGTTTGTAGTAATTATAATATCTTATTAACACTAATTCTCCTCCAGAACTTCCACCAAAATTCTCTGAACAATAACTTGCTGCAGCAAACTCCTAAGTTACTAGCATTCTCTGTTGGGTAAGCCCCTGTAGATATTAATTTATTATTATTGAAGAATCCTACAAATGAAAAGGAAATGTATTTAAAACTTATTTGGTTCAGAAATCAGTCAAATCAGTTTCTCACTTATTTCTCAAATTCTCCCTTCAGATTCTTGAAAGCTTTCTCAATGGTACATATCTCCCATGATGTATTGAGTTTTACAGATTTCCTTTTTTAATTGCCAGATTTTCAGTATTTCATTATTCTTTCTTGTACATAGATGTTTAATTTTGGCTCTTTTCACTTATGTATAATGGATATTTTCCTGTGATCCACCTGCCTGTTCTGTGAGGTACCCATGTACTCTTCTTACGAGCTTACATGACTGCATACCATTGCCAGGACAGTCAGGGAGCTGTGGGAGGCTGTTGAAGGGTTGCCTATCCATCCAACCCTACTGCTAACCTGGTGAGAGTCTGCACTGTGGTTCACAGATGCCTTGGCAGGGACTGGCCAATTGGTCTCTCAATAGTCCCAATCTCAGATGGCTGAATGGAACCACAGTATTACCTCAGATCATGCTCAGATGTTGTCTGGAGAGGTCATTAAAGTAATAATCACTATTACACTTTCCAAGCCAAAATCTATTAACACAATGTAAATGAATGGTATTAATACAACCCATACTCAGAAGTCCTGTACTACTTGGCTAACAGAATGACCCAGCAGTGCTCACCTGAGGCTCATCTCATGGCCAGAGAGTATCTCCCAACTCTTGCTAAGTGTCCTCCATTCCCTGCTCTTCCTAGAAATGCAATCTTACAAGATGAAAGAGAGGGAACAGTTTTTAAGTTCTAAATGAACATCTTCCATCCATCTACCCATTTAACATACTGAAATATTTTTAACATACATTTATCTCTCTTTCACTTAGCTTTACATGTTTGTTCCACAACGTAACGTATTTCCTCTAGTACTATTAACTGTCGCCAGTCGCATATCATCCACTAAGTTACACTCAGAATTGCTGTCTAGATAACCTTTTTGAATAATTACTATCAGAAAACAGTCAGTCATTTAAGTACCTAACAGTAAAAATATGAGTCCAAATGTCTTAAAATTGCAAAGGTGGCTTACCTCTCCCTATTTATGATAGCAAAGCATTGAATTCTGATAGTTGTAAATCTGTACTAGTAACAATGTTCTAAAAGACAGAAAGCAAGGGGGGAAATAGTGTTCCTTCTGTTTAAAATGCAGTGTTTGTAAAACATTTTAATTTGATCCCATGTTTGCTCCCCAATATTTCTGCAATATCTTTTTATGGGAGGGGTAGAATGAGTAACTATGGTATGACTCTAACTAAGGTCTTTTCTTAGGTAAAATGCACATCAAATTCTGCTGGTACAGGAGAATAATGAGGACTTATGTACATGTTCTTTTAAAAATATATTTTTGTGAGTATATCTTATCACTTAAAAAAGAAATTTAAATTCCCCAGACACAACAACCCTCATAAAAGATGAATGTATCTGTATACCTAGTGAGTAAAATGAAAAATCAGAGTTCAGAAACAGACATTATTTCAAGCCTCTCAAACACTATTATCAGGGAGAGGCTGACTCTCTTAGGCAGAATGAGTTTCAGTCTTGTGCACAAGCTATAAATCAAGCATTGGTCTTTAATGTGACCATGTCTGGCTCTCTGCAAAGTTGTAAGAGCACTGGGCACCATCCTACCTGTACAATGCTGGTGTAAGGACTATTTGCAGTAAATAATGACAGACTGTGTGAAACACAAGCTGTGGAGAAGGGAAGAAGAAAGAACCAGTATTCCAAAGGACAAAAAATACCACTGCTCAAAACGGTCACTGTGGAAAGGAAATTAGAGTATTCAGGATCATCAGTGTATAAGCTGCTAGGAACACAACTCAGGGCTCTTCCTGGGTATTAGACTCTCATGTTAGTTATCACTGAACCTGTTTTTGTATCCCCATATCTGTTGGTTTTTCTCTTCACTCCTTAACTCTTTTATTACAGCCCTTTCCCTTTGTGAAGTTGTAAGGTAAGCATAGAACTAGTTTCTGTGAGTTGATAAAGGCACCAAATTATTCAACTAATGCAAGCGCTCAATACTGAAAAATTGGCTTAGAGTTCTTAGATTATTAAACACTTATTATTAAGACTCTTTCTCCAGATAAGTTTTCTGCCATGACCTCCTCACTGTAAAGTTTAGCTGCCACTGCTGCAGACCCTCAAGCCAGAGACAGGAGACAGTAGTCCCTGTGAAACCCAGCAGTACCAACCGTGACACAATGTGCATCACAGCTGTTAAGGATGGTTGGAGGCAGAAAGCCTCTTAGAGCAGTGTGATTGCTATGTCTCCTCCTTGCTGAAAGCTCATGTGAGCCTGCCTTGAAAATGCTGCCATAACAAAGGTGAGTTTTGGGATACACATTCACAGAAGAAACCACACTTCTCAAAAAAAACCAAGAAACTGCCACTGTGGCTCTAAATCCCAGATTTGTTTGCCACAGATTGATCATTTGCAATAACTATGAAAATTATGATTTAAACTTTATCTAAGGTTCTGAGATGACTTAGCATGCATCAAAAAAATCTTTTTGTCTAATAAATCTTACTGCTATTTTTAGACATAACATGCTTTTACAGCTGGATAATCTAAAGTACAGATGAAATAGATTATTTTTCCCCACAATCAGAAATTTTAAGACAAGAAAGGATCATCATACCATCTGTTTGCTTGTCCATTGCATTTCATCTGATTCCCACTGAAGTGAAGTTATTGAAATTTGGTGTAACTAAGAGAAAACTGCCATGGCTACGAATATTTGAGTTAATTCATTTGAAAAAGTCATCATGCTCCCAACTAAAATACCTCTATGGTCCTTGTCCATTGCAACACCTTGTTTTTTTCACCTAGTAGCACATTTGCAACAAACTGGTCTGAATGCAGGATTAGTTTCCATCTCATCACACCTCCCAGCCAAACGCTTATAATTCCTCTAAATGTCCTATGTCTCACACCTGCAATCTTATGCATAAACCATACAACACATTATCTAGAAAGGAGTCACTCCTCACTCAAATATAGAGAATCCATCACTTTTGTGGGCAGATTATTTTCCTGGATAATCAGCTTCATTTAAAAATGTGCTATATTAGTATTTGAATGTGACTGGCTTTAACTTGCAGGAATTCTCTTGTTATTCACTTCACAGGTAGCTTAAAGAGCTCTTTAGTTTCATGTATTTTGTCACCCTGAAGCACTTACACACCCTTATCAAGCTGTCTCTTCATTGATACTATGAAGTAAATTGATTAAGCTCTGTATTCCTTACCAAAACCACCTTTCTTAGCTCTGGAAAGGGATTATTTGCCTTCTTTGAATTTCCACCTGTTTTAAAGCTATGGAAAAAAACCCCAAAACACCTGTATATGATATTCATGGACAGTGATGTCATATTTCAGACATGGAGGTTTATGTGTCTCCTTGTGTTCTCCTGATTGTTTTCTTACCTGATTTTACAAGCAAGTATCATCTCAGAATTTAAGTAACAGATGTTCCTGCAAAGTTGTCTCTGACAAACTTTAAATCCTTCATGATTACTGCTTTTCTGGAATATGGATGACCATTCTATATAACACAGTGTTGTGTTTCCCCCCCCTTAGATTATTGGTTTTTTCCTAGATTTTGCTAAAACTGTTTTGTTCTAATACTCTCAGCAGTGCATTGCTGGTCTTGCTTGGATTGACTGATCTACTTCCTGTTCCGGGGGGTTGCAAACTGTGTGCAGTATCTCTGTGTAGCCTGCCTAATGAGTGTCAAAGCAGAGGAGACAATCCTGTCCCTTAATTTACTGGCTAGTTCATACAGCCTAGGATTCAGCTGGTCATAGCTGCCAGAGCATGACGCTGGTTTTTGCTCAGCTTCCTGCCCACCTGTATCCTTGAGTCTTTCCACCAGAGCTCCTGCCAACCAAGCAGTCTACTGGAGGTGTTTTCCCTCCCTGGGGCAGTACTTCCATTTGTCTTGTTGAATTCCAGAAGACTTCCATTGTCCTGTTCCTTCCTGCCTGTACAGGTCATTCCAGATGGTAGCCCTGACCTCAAACACATCCACAGTTCTACCAGTTTGGTGTCAACTTCAAGCTTGAGATGAGTATAGTCCCACTGCTCCTCCAGGGACATAACACAAACAGGTCACAATGCAGTACAGACCTCTGCAGGAATCACCTTGATGCTGACATTACCCACCATCCTCTCAGTCCAATTACTCAGCCAGTTTCCTCCATCTGGTTGTACATGTATGCAGACAGTAAGGATCTTTCTCGGATTCAAGAGGGTTTGAGAAGAAGTCAAAAGCTTTGTTAAGACTCAGTAAAATGTTTGCCTTAGAAGGTGCTGGACAGACTTTTCCTTTCACAGAAAGAAATACTCAGAACTGTGAATGAAAACACTCTGATTTGGACTATGGTTCAGTTTACTGTGGTTAAAATATGTTGGTTATGTTTGTATGGTTATTTGACTTATACATGTGTTCAGTAGAGTAAATTCCTAAAAGTCAGAATAAAAGGAACCTTGCCTGGGAACTAGTTGAAGGTTTGTTGAAAAGGTATATGGGTGACCAAGCTATGTGTGTGACATTGCCTGAGTCTGCTGAGCATGAATTGTGATTTTATATATAATTGAATTTATTTTTTGCTTTTTAATATGATGACTACTGTGACTGCTCCATTACCCCTATCTGAACAGAGGTACAAAATATGTTGCCCTTAGATATGCTACTGTTAAAAGAACAAGGAGTGTGTGGAATGTTAAATCTATCAGAAGCTGAATGTTGTGTAACAGTCCATAATGCTTCAACCTCCCCTGAGGAGTCACTCAGAACTTGTTTCAAGCAATGCAACCGTGGGAACTTTTTGACAGTTCATGAATTAACTCCATCGTAGAGACCCTAGGACTCTCAGGGTAGGGAAAATGGTTGACACATGTTGGATTAATGTTTATTATTGGGAAATTGGTTTTAATTATTGGCATTGTCCTAGTTAAATGTTTGTTAAAATGCTTGTTCACCTTCCTTTTGCCTTCTGTATGCTATGTTCACACCACCACTAGTGAAGAATGCTATATCAATGCTCCCTGAGACATCGCACAAGCACAGGGTGGAACATAGTAGACCAATTACTGAGCTTGGTTTCCACTGTAATGCAATGGACTGATTACAGAGCTGTGTTTCTCCATTGTCTTGGGTAAGAGCTCTGCCCTGCATGAGATGTGCTGTATGCAGGAACTCTGGGGGATGTTTTACCGCCCACTAATACAATGTGAGGTGTGGTGGGAATCTCAGTTCACCATGGTCTTAGTGAGGGAAAAAACAAAATGTTTACCAAAAAAGCAGAGAAGAGGATTCCTCTACAATAATCAGTCAATCCTTACTAAATTTAAGAAAAAAGAATTTTAACTAGAAAATTAATAGAAGAAGGATAACTGTTCTTAACTACTATATATGTACGTATATATGTTGATATAGATATAACTGTAAACAGACCAGAGCAAACTACTCCCATAGCACTAAAATTAAAAACCAAAAGAGAACAACCCCCAAACTGCAGGTTCCTCCTGAATCAGTTATATTTATGGGCAGTGTAATTGTCACACCTCGGCTGGCTGTGAGGTGAATTCTCAGTCTTCTCCCAGCGAGACAGAGAGAAGGGGTGAACACTCAATTGACTCTCTCTCTCTCTTTATCCTTTGTCCCAAAAGGAGAAGTAAAAGCTGGGAGTGGAGGGCTGGTGATAGTTCCCAGGAAGGAAAGGTCTGCAGCATGTCCTGAAAGCAGCTGTGTCTCTACTCTTTCTCTTTCTCTCTCTCTCTCTCTCCCTTGTGTTGCTCCTGCAGCAGGGTGGGTGTGCTGCGACGCTGCAGGTGACGGTAAAGCCAGAGTGATGACTAGGCCCACAATGTCAAACCAGGAGGACAGCAATAGCAAGAAAAAACAGCTCACTAAGCAGCAGTGGCAATGAGCAGGAGAACGGCCTCTCTCCAACAACAGCACACACAGCTGCAGCATTCAGTTAGAGCTGTGGATGTCTCAAAAAAACCAAAAGAGACCATGTAAGCCTGTTCCCCGCCACACCTTCCCCCAGTCCGCCCCCCACCTAAAACCATGAAGCAGGAATTCATAGCAGTTCACTACTTTTGTTTTGTTAACTAATGTCATGAGGAATTAGGCATTCAGACTTTGAATTCTGTAGTGGCAGGGAGAGAATTTTTTCTTTAACATCCCAAAACTGCAACAACCATATATAGAACACTGAGTGAACCCTACCTGGATACTGAAGGACCAGTCAATTGATGTCAGGAAAACTTTGCCTGGATACCAGTGAACTAGCCAACTGGCACCAAGGGCTAGGCTATTTAAGGCAGTGCCCAAGGTGGCAGGGGTCCGGCCCCAGCCCCTGTTATTAGTCCTGCTCCTGTCCCCCAGTCCACTTCCTGCTTCTGTTCCTTCTGTTCCTGCTGCTGCTGCCTTCCTGGACCTGTTTGACCCCTGCTGCTGCTCTCTGGACTCCTGCCCTGCTTCTTCTATGGCCCCTTTGACTTCTGCCACTAGGGAGACATCCTGCCTGTGCGCTCATTCCTGAGAGACTGCCCACCCAGCATCCACACAGCATCTCCTGGTGGTGGTAATCTTTCTTGTGGTCTTTCCTTAGCCTTTCACCTTTTCCTATTTAATTCTCTCTGCTTTTCCTGTTTGGTCCCCTAGGTTATTAAAATTTATCTTCAGCCTCCCTCTGTCCTTCTCCCTTTCCCCATGTTTCCCTCCACTTTTTGTTATAAGAATAAAGTTAATTATCTGACTGGAACCCAACATTTGGCATTGTTTGTGCCTTAATCTTGCTTCTGGGTACTCTTTAAGAACCTCATTTCCCTCCACATCCAAGCAGATCATGACACAGTACGGAAGGATTTGGGTTCTAGTGGAAAACAGGCTGACCATGAGAAACCAATGCTCCCACTCAGTAAAGAAAACCAACAGTCTTCTGGGCTGTGTCAGGCAGAGCATTGCCAGCATGTCCAGGGAGACTTATCTTCCCTACCCAGTAGCTGACATGCTGACTACAGTTCTGAGCTCCCCAGTATAAGAAAGACATGAATTTACTGAAGCAAGCCACATGCAGGGCTACGAAGATGATTAAGAACCTGGAACATGTTTCCCACAAGCAAAGAGAACTGTGAGTCTTTATCCCAGAGAACAGAAAGCTTAGAAGCATCTTATTCATGTTATACCTGATGGGAAGGAAAGGACAAGGGTGGGCTAGACTCTGCTCAGTAGAACCCGCTGACAGGACACTGGACACAGTTAAAACACATGAAATTACATCTGAACATGGCAAAAAACTTTTTCCACTGTGTGGGTGGTCAAACAGTAGCATAGATTTTCTAGAGAGGTTGTGGAGTGTCCATTCTTGAAGACACACAAGATACCAGATGGACACAGAGCATAACCTGCTCTGGCTGATGCAGCTGGAGCAGAGGGATTGAACTGGAAGAATTCAAGAAACCCCTTACATTCAAAACCATTCTGTGATTCATTACTTTTAGCTTAAAGTGCCCTCTGTTAACCTGAATAAATGATGCACTTTTTAATTTAGAAATATTTTCTTATCAAGATTGTCTTATAGTTTATGCCTATATCATTCTAATTGACATTACCTAAAAGTGGGAGTTTATTGATAGTTTATTCACATTGAGAAGCTTATTGTCATAGCTCAGGTGTTAAAAGGCTTGGGGCTAAGTACCTTCAGCTTATAAAGATTGGCTATGGCATTTTCTGTCTTTCATTGGTTATGATCTTTTTAACATAATGCTAGTGCTCTAAGCATATCTAACCTCATGGTTTCTTTCCCAAAGTAATTTATGTTCATGTAGAAGACTTCTAGCACACACAGCAATGGAGACGTATTTTATTAGTGGGAGGGCTTTGTATGTGTGTGTATATTTTTCTAATGTAGTTTTAGACACAGGATTAATTTTTCAGGAATAAAATTATTAATTTGCAGGGTTTTTTAGATATAGTCATGACTACATGGACACATTATTGCTCTGCAGGGGGAACACTGTCAGACGCAAGGCACTCTGCCAGAAATGCACATTCTCCCTGTGCAGCAATAACACACAAATGATCATGACTATACAGTTGTATTTATTTAGCTATTTAGAATTATTTTGTCTCCCCACTGTATCCTGTTGACCTACTTTTGAAAAATAAAAGGAAGACTGTAACTACAAAGGTTGAAGCTATCAAAGCCATGGAGTCAAAATATATAATAGATTAAAAAAGAATCTGAGTGCAAAGAGTTTTTTTCAGTGTTTTCTGATTTCTTTTTAAGAAAAAAAAGGACAAATCTACTTTCAAAATAATTCCAGCTATGCTTGCCTGACTTAATTCTTTTGTTTCAGCTTCAACCTTCTCTCAATAAACATCAGTGTAAAAGTTGACCTTACCATCTTATCCCTAATTGCTGTCTCTAACACATTTAATTTCTAGATCTCTTTGATAACCCAATGTAATACAACATGTGAAACTCCAAGTGAAACCAATTGACCTCATCTTTTTTTTCCAAATGGAAGCAAGGCAGTTTGTGTGATTTACAGCGCTGCCTTGCTTGTTCTTGCTGATGAGCTTACCACATACCATTTTCCTCCTCCTCCATTCTCCATTCTTGGCTCCAGGACTCACCACCACTCATCCCCTCCCCCATCTGGAAACTCCTTCACACACTTAATTGTCTCTGTGGCTCTTTAAATTTCCCATCAGAGAAACTATCTTTTACCCCTGTCTTATAACCCCTAACCTTCTTTCTAATAAAACAATCAAATACTACTTTCAACTTTCCACATGCTCAGTCAGTCTCCCTTGCCCTTTGCTAGCCTCTTCACCCTTGCCCCAGAGTCTGCAGAGGTCATTCCTGTTATATATTGTAATGAAAGCCTGTGAGTGTAAAATTTCTATAAAAGGTACTAGCTAAGGCCTAATTTTCTGTCTACTGCAGAGGAGGAATCCAACAATTCTGTTTTGTCTACTTTCAGAATAGAAGACTGTTAAAAAACTTGGCAAAACAGATCTCAGTATTTCACATATATTATTAAATGTGCATATATATATATTAATTTTTCCCATCTGTATCTGCTTTTTCTGTCTAATCCCTGTATTGATGATCCAGGCTCAGAAAAGCCCCAGAAAACACTGATATTTCTGAAAGTGTTCATCCTTTCTTTGCCCTTCCACAGTGCTACTGAAGTACAGATACATTTTGTTTGGTGCACCTTATTTCTGCCTTTACATTTGGCCTTTATGTGCTCTAACTCATATATTCTCTAGAACACAAATTATGCTGAGCCACACCTATGATTGAAATGGGACCTATAGGCTTGGTAAGGGATTTGATGAGGTTTCATCCACAATGCAAAGCTCTTGAGAAAAGTAATACACTACAGATCTGAGTGAATGGAGCAGAGAGTGTTTACTTTTGATTTTGAGGGAAATTTTATAAAAGGCCCTTTCATTTTCCAGCTTACCATTTTATCTGTCTTAGAATGTATTGCTGTCACTATAATGTAAAGTTTTGCAGTCTGTTTTGGTAGATCATAGACTGAGAGCAGTTAGCAGGGTTGAATACTAGACATCTCATCTATAAATATACATGGATATTCAATAATTTGTCCCATTTGAATTAATTTCCAGATGTTTTCTGATGAATAATGGAACAATTGGACTTTTTTATTACTCTGTTTCCTTTCATAATGACATACTATTTTAATATTTTATCTGAAAAAAAAAAGTTAAAAGTTAAGTTACTTATTTGGATCCCTATGGTTATATAATTTGCTCTTCTTCTTGCTCTATTTACTTACTGTGGCCAAGGATCAGAAAGAAAGAGTGCCAAACAATAAGGAGTACACACATGAAACGCTTGTGGAACATATGGTCCTGCCAATTTTTCTGAAGAAATTCACTGTGATAGTGATAGCTCCAGAAAAGGATATTTTTACCTTAAAGTTCAACATTTGAGGGCCTAATTCCCTGAAGTAGCATCACTGTGCAAAATGATGTGTCCAGACTTCCTGTAGAGTGCATGCAGGCAGTGATCTCCAGCATGTAATGATGACTCCTTGTCTTATGATGATCCCCAGAAGAAGGTACAATGTCTTCTCTGGAAAGAAAGCACCTACATCTATACCAAATCTATACTCTTCTTGCTTCTTAAAGAAAGGGCCACCATTCCTCAGGGTAGCCCGACACTGCCCATCTTTCTCCAAAAGAGAGCCACTGACATTAGGGATGCTATTGGTAGTTGGTCTCTTGGTCACATAACAGCTGGTTTCAAAGGGGGGTTGAATTTTTTTCAAATCCTTCTGCTCCACACAAAGCAATAAACTGAACAGACTTTGGATTAAATGTTGTATGGTCATGACAATACAGGAAAACATAAAACTAGCAGTGTTGCAAGAACATGTCCCATCTCCCTGTCTTGGAACATAGGCTGAGCTGCTTTAACATGCTTTTCAATAAAAAGATATTTTAAACATTGAATGAAAGCAGTATCAGTGTTCTTAAAATAGAAGGCAGAATTAGACTTCTAGGACTCCCATTTACAACTCAGAGGGTTATGTCTTTTTCTGCTACAAGATCTCTGAAAACTCTCATTTAAAGACAGCACTTCATACATTCTTCATTCAATTCCTTCTTTGCCCATAAATTAATAATCCCCTTTCCTTAAGTGTCCTAATTAGCAGGCCACACAAACAAACAAACAAACAAATGAACAAACAAAAGAAACTCCAAGTTTTTTTCTTTTGTTTTCCTTTGAAAGTTTTCTGGAATCCAATGAGTACCAATGTTTGGGTTTCTTTTCTTTAACTTCAGATTGATTGCTGAAGTAGAACTCAAAAACTCCTAGCATAGAAATGTGTGAACATAGCACCACAGTAATTTGTAAAGCTAGATTCATTTCTGGTGGGCGATAAAGGGAAGAAATTAACAAGGAAACCCCTCTGAGAATATATAAGTAAAAATAGATTCTCAGAGTGCCTTTATTACAATACAGACTGAAAAAAGTCCCCAAACAGAAAAAAACCCAAACCAATCAGCCAAACAAACAAACAAATAAAACCCCAAACAATAAACCATACTGTAATATCACAAGCAGAAGGGGAGAACTGTTCATTTTACGGGATGTAGCTGGTCACACAGATGGAAGACTCCACTGAGTCCCTTTACCAAACATGTGCCAGTCTCAAAATGACAGCACAAAGTCTAGACTGTCCCTTAATACGAAATCTGTGTCTCTGAGTTTATGACAGCCACACCACAAGATCACACACTGGAATACCCTGATATGCTGGTTGGACATGTACCTGATCATCATTACACCATTATACTCATGTGCCAGAGTTTTAGAGGGAAATGATTAAATGATATTATACACCCATCACTAACTGCTCATGGCAGAATGGGGATTTTTGAGTGGCTGGCAGAACATGATTGTATTCTCAGTGAAACAGATTTGGTAGAATAGTTTCAATTATGTACCTAAAGAAAGGTTCTGGACTGAATACAGCCTTATCAAATGCAGTTCACTGAGTCTGAAAGCAGCTGTAAATTCAGTGGTACTGGGAACTGCAAACCATGTAATTTGAAAATGTTCATCATCCTGTACACCCTGCAGAATATAGACAAGGCCATTTTAGGGAAACAAGCAACGCGGAAATGTCTCAAAATGATGGCTTATTCAAAAAGGGGAGAAACAATTGTTGTTACCTATTGCTTTAAAAGGCCCACAATTTAGTTCAAACACTTGCAGTGATGTGAGGCTGAACGTTAAACAGTTCCCATTGCATTTCCTCCTAGGCCCCATAAATTTTGCCACTGTAAGTGGTGCAAAGCCTGAAATAGACATGAGGAGAAACAAAAATGGGCAAAACCTGCCAACCTCTCTCCCTCACATGTAGTACTTGGCTTATTCTGAAACATATGCCATTGTAAAAGTGTTAGGAGCCTCTTAGGAATCTTGAGTCCAGTAAATTAACAGTCTGCTCCACCCCTTGAATATAGGAAGATGTTGACAGTCCTATAAGAAATAATGAAGGAGTTAGCAGTAGGAGTGCAGGAGTTTGGGAGGAGGGCAGAAGGAGAAAAAAAATTCCTGCTGAAGTTTCCAAAAGGCAAGTTTTCTACTGAAATCACTGTATTCATCTTGTGGATAAAAAGGGCCCTAGAGAACTCCTACAGGTACCTCCTAAATGTTGGTTTTGTTTTAATTCCAGCAGAGAAGCTAATTTACCAACGATGTTAAAGCACAGGTGAATTAATGTTTTTTGACTCAGCAAATGAAGGAAAGCTCAAAAGGACTGCAATGCCTCAACAGTTCTTTCTTTGAGGCCTAAATGAAGATTTAAAGTTTTCAAATCTACCTGTTCAACTGAAATTTTGGTGAACATGTATATATTACATTTAGAAATATAGTCAACCCATGCAGTTCCTAGCCTATGATTATGTTTGAACTGTTGTAAATCATTTTATGGCAGCATAGAATTGGCTTCTTCATATATGTACTTTCAAGTTTGTTAAATAATTTAGAGAAATTCTATGATTGCAGAAGAGAAATCTACATAAGGACTTCACCTGTTGGAATTTTTTACATCTTGTTTTGAAGACAGCCTTCTTTGCAAGTTAAAGAGGACTAGAAAAGGGAATAATAAAAAATTATTATTAAATTTTCCAGTCGGGACTACAAACCTGAATACCCTATATTTCCCCAGGTCTGACAGATCAGCGTGTAGGAAATGTCAAAGGGTTCCTTCAGGGAATTTTTCTCACCCTACCAACACAAAGGTTTGGGGAGTTGAAGTGCTGGGACTGAGAACAAAGGAGTGATGATGACACCAGATTCCAACTGAATGGTGGGGTGGAGGGGAGAAAACAAATTCAATGCACCTGGGAGGGAGGGAGGCTTTTTCTGTGTGCTGGCTTCATTTTGTTTTGGACAGCTGCTGGCAGAGAGCCACTGTTTTGCTGAGCTGGTGAGAGGTCCTTTTGGCTCTGCTCTTTGCTTTCCCCCCTCCATCCCTGGGCACCCTGAGCTTCAGAGAGAGAGAGAGGAGGGTCACAGCTGCTCCAGGACACACTGCAGACCTTTTCTTCCTGGGGACCAACTCTGACTGCAAGGAGATTACTGGGAATTACCACCACTCCTCAACTCCCAACATTTTCTTCTTTTGAACAAAGGACAAGGAATGAGAGTCTCTGCTCTTCTTCCCACAGGCAAGGCTCCATCCTGCGCCACATAAGAAATTCATCCCCTTGTCTCTGCCTCACTGGGAAAAGACTGAGAATTCACCTAGTAGCCAGCTGAGGTGTGACAGTGACACTGTCCATAAATATAATTGCACCAGGAGGAACCTACAGTTTTTGGGGGTTGTTGGTTTTTTTTTTTTTTATTTTTGGTGCTAGGGGAGTAGTTTGCTCTGGTCTGTTCATAGTTATATCTATATTTATATATAGTAGTTAAGAACAGTTATTCTTATATACATTTTCTAATTAAAGTTTTGCTTTTTTTCCTAAATTTAATAAGGGGTGATGTGGCTATTGAGGAGGAATCCTCTCCTCTGGTCTTGATAAACATTTTGATTTCCCTCAAACTAGGACAGATAAAGGCACAATGTCTCCCTTCCCTTCTCCCATATATTTGCCCTTGTTATTCCTGTCCCTAAACTCTCTCATGTTAATGGTCTGTAGGAAGTCATAGGTAAATTAACAACTTACAGCCAACTAAGCAGATTTGCTTTACTTCCCTGTATTTATCAGAATTCTGGCTTTTTTCCCCTGAAATAAAAAATAGACAATACCTGGTTTAATATCAATATCAATATGCTAGTTTTACTTCTTCTCCAAGATTTGTAATACTTTTTATATGATATGTTCAACACAAACTTCAAAGCATAATAACACTGCTTTGTCCTCATTACATGTACTAAAACTGAAGGTTTACAGACTTTTTGAATCTTTTCTCAGCCACAGCTTTTTACTCCTGCTCATTGCTGCTTCAAAAATCTTTGTTTTCAGATGTGACAATCCAAAAAGTAGTTCCTTTGGGAACAGAAATACAGACAAGTCAGAAGGGGTTGCCTGACTCTGTATGGAATTCATCCACAGTCAGTGCTTAGGAAAAACAAAAAACTGGAACCTCCTGCTCATGACACTGTAATCAGAGGTAATTAGAGCTAATCAGCTGTCCATAGGGGGGAAAAAAGAAAACCTCTTCTTTCATCATGAGAATACTGTAAATTGCCTAAAGAATTCATGCATGAACTAAATTTTACCGTATGTAATTTTTAATTTCTTAATTTATTTTTTAAGAAATTGAAAATCAGAATTCTTTATAGTTCCTAAAAAAAATAAACTTGGACATTAAGTTTCTCATAGAATGCTCTGCTAGAGTATTCCGTGTATTGGCTTGTCTGCTGGTTGGAAGACAGACTTGCACAGGTTCACAAGATTCTATTTAAAAGTGAAGGTTATTAAGTTTTAGAATTTTTTGGCTTTTATGGGGCAGGTCCAGAAAAAATAGATGGAAAATGTCTAAGTATTAAGGCAATCTAAGGACTGCATGGATGGTTTAGAAATGCCTCTTTTTGAAGACATTGCTTGCTTTGTACATGTAGGTGTAACTTCAGGGTCAAGACCCCAAAAGATTTTACCAGAAGATTTCTCAGAACTTGGAGGAAATATTTCAGCAACTGAAGTATGAAACCTCATGGTGCAGAAAACTTAGTGTTACGGCTGCAGAGAAGGCCATAGGTACTTCCAACAATTAGTTGTTCAGGTTTTTGTGCATCTTCTTGACCTCAAGTCGCATATATCATCATAGCTCACTGGTTATGGCACTAAATGAGGCCCTTGGTGATCTGCTTTTAATATCTACTTTCTGTCAAGGGAATATTCTCACACCAAGATTAGATTACTTGGTTAATGGAGATACACAACAGTGAAGCAATAAGGCTGTAAAGAAAAAGAATAAAATTATTTCAGTATTACTGCAAAGTATAAGTAATCATGTGATATATTAGTTGTATCCAAAATCAAAATGGTCTCTTGAGAACAGCAGTCAGGAGTTTCAGTCTGCCATTTAAGTAGTTTTCCTATTACAACAGCATGTCTGGCCTTGATGAGTTTTCCATTACTTGAAATATTATATCAGACTAGGACGGTAGCAATTTAAAACCCTTCAAGAAAACAGATGATATGGGAAATGATAGGATGGCAGTTAATGATACTAAAATAATGGGCAAAGATATAGAAAAGTTAATTTTGCTGGCTATTTTAAGTGCAATGATAAGTTCAGGAAAAGAGATTTATAAATTCTGATACTCAGATCAAATCAATAGAAAGTACTATAATGCAAAATGGATCTGATTTAGACAACACAGCTGCAGAAGTTCTTAATTCTTTGTGTGATCTGTATATTGAGGTCAGAATGTTACACTGTGGATGTTTCAATCCACCAAAAGCTTTCAGAAGTCATCATTATACAGCACTCACTTACATTAACTCACAGTAGATTTAATATGCTCAGTGGTCTAAATACATTTTTGCATAATAATAATGGTATTAAGCAGAATGAAGTGAACTTGTTGATCGTTGAGACCTGCTAACAGTGTGTTTTTCATTATATGAAACACTGGAAATAGTGCATCATTTCACTTGTGGTATTACATGTGAAGTCAGTGTGAAAAATCTACTCTTTACTAACGTGAGGTAGCTCAAATGAATCTTCTACACCCAAAAAAGAGGTGGTATTCAGCCTTATCTCTTTGAGTAAACCATCTTTTCAAATCAATTTGTCTTACTTGATAAAACATAAAACCTCATAAAAACACATTAAAATTTCAAATTGTAGTCCTGTATGGCACTTAGGTACAGAAATGGTCAAAAAACCCTCTGATACACAAAATTTGGATGACAATGCCAGTTCATGGCTAGCCACCAGATATTTTGTTTAAAAGAATGGAAATTTTTGTTTTAATCAGACTTGAGAATGAATTCTGAAGTAGCAGCAATTTCTTGTCTTAGTTTGGGTATATACACACATATATATATATATATATATATATATATATATATATATATATATACCCATACTCATATATATATATATATATATATATATATGTACACATATACATACATATATATTTTTTTTTTACACAGAAAAGAAGAAATAAAATGAAACAAAGCAATATATACACACATACAAGAGTAAGGCTAACAGAAAACCATCTACTTCCCTAAAAAAATCAGTGATCAGGACCCTAGCTCCCTGGTACACAGGATGGCATTCCCTAAGGGCAGAGGCCATGAGAGACCAAAAAGGCACCTCCTCCCTCTTTCCTTTGTTTCTGAATTGGTGTCATATGGTATGAAATATATCGTTGCTTAGTTAAAGTCAGCTGACAGCCTGTATTCTTTCCTATATCTACTAATACAGAAACATAGGACCTCCTATGAGAAGCTAGAGCCTGGCCTGAATAAACCTATCACAATCTATTATTGCTCTGTTTTTACAAAGACCACATGATGTAAATAAGCTTTCTCTGTGACACAACTGACTGAAGATATACTATAATTTTTACCCCATAAAAGTCAGGAATATTTTGGGCTTCTGGAAGGCAATGAAAGTAGACTAAAATGTGTTGCTGCACAGAGTCTGGGAAGAGATCCAAGCTTGGAAAAATGTCAGTTCTTAGGGACAAAATTAAGGATTTTAAATGTCATTTTTAAAGAGGAACAGCTAAACTACTTCACAACATAATCCTGAAAAGGGCTCTAGAGGGTTAGATAATTGCCAGGGAGATCCCATTGATTGCACAATGATTCCATCAGTCACCAGATACACAGAGGTGTGACAGCCTGACTGGTAGAGAGATACGGTTTGAATGATAAACAAAAAGGAAAGGATAACAGTCAAATGAAGAGATAGTTTAAATTTTTTCTTTGTTTTTTGACTGGAATCACAATTTATATCATATTAAAAATAATAAATACTTTCAGTTACTCCTTGTGTTTAGAAAGAGGGAAAAATGCATTCTGGCAGAGTTAAAATAAATGGTTTGGTTTTGTTTACATTGAAATACTGTGGATGTCCTAAAGTTATACAGATACAGGCAAACACTGCCTGCTCTTTCATAATTTCATGTTACTGCAAGTACATTCCCAGTAAAAGTGATGAGTGACTGTCTATCTCAGAGACCTGAGATTACAGGATAACGTGATATTGGTAGCTTATAAAACCTGAAACTTCCTCCGAATACTGCCTGCCTCCTGAGACCCTCCACAGACACTGCTGTTATATGGTCAAGCTAGCCACACTGTCACCCCTCTCTTTTCCTATGTTCATGTCTGAAATGGTTGCCAGGTCATTGTCCAGCATTCCTGTCATTGCAAAGAATGAAATGAGTGTGTTAAGTAACACTTAAAAATCACATGCAGTAGTAGTGAAAGTTAACATAAAGGCTTATTGTAAACTTGTGCCACTGTCATTAGTCTCAAAATCTCTATGCCTATTGCATAGTGCCTGGTATTATCATTAGCATATACCACATGCAACTTTGAAGTGTAATATATGTAAAAAACCCCCACCACTAAGCGTACTCCTACAGAAGCTTCTAATAATCAAAAAGGTAACAAAGTACTACTACAGTATTAGTTTGTTTACAGCCATTTTAATATTTGCAAAGAAGCTGGAGGGGAAAAAATGACACCTGCATTTACTACATATGCTATTTCATAAGGAAATGGTCACAGAGGTAAAGAAAATTTTACAGGGTGTTTTTGAGACCTCTTACTGAGTTCTGACAACTTAGTGGAGAGGAAGTAGTATATACAGAGTTTATTTTCAAAAGTAAGTGTTAATATTTGTTTTCAAAAAAATATTTTGTTTCTAAAATCTCTGCTCAAAGCACAAGGCAATAGGTCTTCAGACTGCTATATCAAAAGATGCTTCCAGGCTTCTGGTAAGAATTCTTTCCATGTAAATCACCCAGGCAACTTCTTGTATTTAACCACACACAGAGATGGGCTCAATATAAGCACAAGTCTTGACTGTTTTTATAATTTTTTTGGTTTCCAACCTTAAACTTTCCCTCATGGAGAAAGGGCACTTTCTTCTCATAGCCACACACATATTATAGAATTGTGTTATAACTCTTTCTGTCTTTAATTTTTGCAGGGAATCTCAGTTCTTAGTCCTTTTACTGTAACAGAAAATGTGATTCTGTAGACATGACTTCTTTAGTAGTGCCTTCAAGGAGTGTTCTGGTTTTAAAAACTGATGCAGCAGGTCTGCCAAACTTGTTAGTAATGTAGACAATATATAACGCTTATGTGGGATCTTTAAATGCCACCCTGATGCCCAATCCTGTCAGATCTCAGAAGCTAAGCATCGTCAGCCTTTCTTAGTACTTAGATGGGAGACCTCCTGGGAATACTGAGGGCTGTAGGTTCTAGTCCTGAGGACTTCACTGTCTCCATCCAAGCTCACTTGGCTGTAGCAGATGAATCTCAGGAATTAAAGAGTGGTCCAGTTCAACACACACTGTGCCTCACCTAAAAACTCCACTGTGCAGGCACAAAGGATACACCCACGTGGGTAGAGCCCTTATCATATCATCATTTGCATAGCCTAGCCATCATCATCTTATGAAAGAATGTCAGTTCATGTTTTGGATTTAAAGAAGTCTGGTTTCAGAAGGACAAAACATCATGCTGAAATGAAATGGTAATTACTGCTGAAATAAAAATGTCGCCCAGAATGTATTCAATCTAATTGGATACTGAGAGATTGGCACACCTTGACTGGGTCTGTATTTTAGTCTACTGTATTAGTCATGGGGGGAAACAATTTTATTCTTTTTTTTCTTCTGAATCTCACCCGTAACAAGTTGACAGTTCATTGGAAAATGTGTTTTCAAAGTGCATAGTATAATGATTTATTGTTCATCATCATGGCTAGGCTTTCTGAATGAAGATTTGGGAAGGGCACTACCCACACTTGCTGCAAGTGTGCTGGTGGCTAAAAAAGCCAATGCAGGATAAGCAAGTCTGGTCACAAAAGGCACAGTGGAGCGTCTCCTTTGGCGATATTGGTGAGGCACAGTTCTTTCTGCATTGTCTTTTCTCATTGAGACTGACTCTGCATGTGTTCTCAAAGGAAGCAGCAGCGATATGAATGGTGTGTCTCCATGAATCCTGACTGGAGGCCAGAGTGGACCATTGGTGGCAGTCAATATGGCCAGAGCTGAGGTAATGTTTCAGGGAGTTCTTGTATCTCTTCTTCAGGGCTCCTCTCTTGTGGAAGTCAGTGGCAAGTTCACCATAGAGCACAACCTTGGATGTGGTGATCCTCCATCCTGGAGATGTGCCCTGCCCAGTGCGGCTGAGTTCTCATCAGCATGGCCTCAATACTGGTGACCCCTGCCTGTTCAAGAGCAAACACATTGGTCACGCAATCAGTCCAGTGGACAGTTAGGGTTCTATGAAGGCAGTATTGACGGAAGTGTTCGAGTCACAGGTGGTGACAGTAGATGACCGATGATTCAGACCCGTATAAAAGAGTAGACAGTACAATGGCTCTGTAGACACTGATCTTTGCACTTTTCTTCAGGTGTTTACTGGACCAGACTGTTTTATGGAGTTTTCCGAAGGCTCTGTATGCCTTTGCTAGCCTGTTGTCTATCTCTTCGTCAGTCTTACCATCTGAGGAAATGATTCTTCTCAAACAGGTGAACTGCTGGACTGACTTAAGCTCTGATTCACCTATGGTGATGTGGGGGTGATGGAAGACTTCCTGAGGTGCAGGTTGGTAGAGAACTTCTGTCTTCTTCAAGCTGACTTCCAGCCCAAAAAGTTCAGCAGCCTCTGCAAAGCAGGATGTTAAATGCTGCAGAGCTGCTTCTGTGTCAGCAATGAGGGCGGCATCATCAGCAAAAAGCAGCTCACAGACAAGGTGATTCAGGGTCTTGGTGTGGGCCTTCAGTTGCCTTAGGTTGAATAGGCATCCGTCAGTACAATATCCGATGTAGATGCCGTTTTCTTCATCGAGGTCTGCTGTGGCTCTTTAGAGCATTGTGCTGAAGAAGATTGTGAATAGAGTTGGTGCAAGAACGCAACCTTGTTTCACACCATTGGTTATTAGAAAGGGCTCAGAGAGTGCATCGCCATATCAGACTTGTTCACCCTGATCCTCATGTAGCAGGATGATCATTTTGAGGAACTTGGGGGGACATGTTAAATGTTCCAAGATTTGCCACAGGCCTTTTCTGCTCACAGTGTTGAAAGCTTTGGTGAGGTCAACGAAGGCTACATAGAGTCCTTTGTTCTGTTGCCTATGATGCCATAAGAGACCCCAAAAAATGTACTCTGAGCCAAGTTAGTGTGAGATAAGATAAAAATGTAGATTCTTTAATGTCTTGGCTTAGGGTTTTCAGGAATACATGATGACATGCCTTATTTGAACTCTGATTTGTATGGTTTTTATAATATTGTCAATCCCCAGTTCACACATCTCTCAGTTCAGCCCCATCAGGGTTTGAGTCAGGGAGACAGTGGGAAACCTTCTTCATCATCATCCTCTTCCTCCTTGGAGCTTTTCCAGTGTTGACACCGAGGTTGTGGGCTTAAGTTTACATCTTGTTCTGCAGGCCTTCTGATATTCTTCAGCCTCTTACCTTGAAAAGACATCTACACAGCTAAAAGAATTTGAGCTATTGATATTAGGTAGGAGTTGGCGTGTAAAAACATTGAACTTAAGCTGCAAGAAACACACTAAACTTTTGTTTTTCTACAGTTAAAAGTACTTCTAAAATCTATAAAAATGAAATAATCAAATATCAAAAACCCCTACAGCATCACCTACACTTCTCTTGCAGTTGTCTGAGAACAAATACCATGTCTGTGGTACTCCTATTGTCTCTGAAACCACACTGGCTTTCAGGTAGAAGTTCTTCTGCAATAGCTGGTACTAATCTGTTCAAAAGTATCTTGCAAGGATTTTACCAGCAATGGAGAACAAAGTAATACTTCCGTAAAAATCAGCAGTATGATTTTTCTCCTTTCTTCTTGTACAGGGTGATGATGACTGCATCACAGAGATCTGGTAGTAGCTCCCCTTGTTCCCGGCAATGCACATTGAGCTTATGAAAGGTGGCGCGCAGTGCTTGACCTCCATGCTTCCAGACTTCAGGTGAAATCAAGCCCGACTGCCTTGCCAGTTTTCATCTGCTATATGTACTTAAGTGTCCCTCCCATAGTAGGGGCTGCATCCAATTCATTTTTCACTGGTTGTTGTGTAATGTGCAGAATTGCTGAGCCTTGGGCTACACAGTTGGCACTGAAGAGTCTGAAAATGTTCAGAGCATTGAATCAGGATGGAGGTATTATCTGTGAGAAGCATTTAGCCATCTACACTTAGTAGGGGGCTTTGACCCTGCTGTGTGGGTCCGTACACTGCTTTCAGGGTCTCATAGAAAGAATCCTCTTTGGTCACCCAAATCTGCACATAGTTGAGTCATTTCTGGTAGGTTCAGCTACCATTTGTTCTGGATGTCTCAAAGTTTCTGTTGGAGCTTACTGCATACAAGACAAAAGGCTGTTTTTCTTACATGGCAAGATGGCTGAATGAGGTGTGCTTGGTGAGCCGTTCTCCTCTTCTTCAACAATTCTGGAATCTCTTGATTTTTTTCATCAAACCAGTCTTTGTTTTTCTTGGAGGAGAACCCTAAGCATTCTTCAGAGGACTGCAGGATGTTATTTTTAATATGTTACCGAAGCACTTCAGGAGAGGGATCTATGGGGTGGTCTAGTTTGAAGGTTTACCTGAAAGCTTTCTCTCACTGTAGCTGTTTGAAGATTGTTAATTTGGAGCCTCCTCCTTGGAATGCTGCCCCTCTTAGGTTTGTACTTAAAGCGGAGGTTAAGTTTGTAGTGCGCAAGGTGATGGTCTGTTTGACATTCTGCACTAGGCATCACTTGGGTATGACAGACATTGCGAACATTGTTGCACTAAGTCATAGTTAATGAGGTGCCAGTGCTTGGATCGAGTGTCCATCCAGGTTGTCTTCAGGCTGTCTTTCTGTTGAAAGACAGTGTTGGTGATGGTGAGCTGCTGTTCTGCACAAAACTCTAGTATCAGTTCCAGTTTCCAACACCATGCTTGCCAAGTACTCCTTTCCAGGCTTCAGAGTTCTTACCTACTTTGCCATTGAACTTACCAAGGACTATGATCTTATTATGTGCAGGAACCCTTTGGGTGAGGTGGTGCAGGTCATTGTAGAATTTATCTTTTTCCACAGGGTCAGCTGGGAGAGTTGGGGCATATACGCTTGTGCTGGTTTAAAGGTGAACCAGCAGGGGAAATGAACTCACCATGAGAGAGATTATAAGTCAGACCTAAAATTTAATAATAATACTACAATAAAAACACTAACACAAAAGGGAAATTGCTTTCAACTCACAAAAACCCAGCAGTATAACCCAGTGTCCTGGGGCACAAACCCAAGGGGGTTTGTTTGCCCTTGTGCTGAGACCCCTGTGGCTCCCCCAAGTCCAGAGCAAAAGGAAATGAAAAACCTGTTGGTGCAGGTGAGGGCTGTGGTCTGGGCGAGAGCGGTGATCTCCTCCTGCCGAGGTCCCGCTGCTCCTCTGGATCTGACGAGAAGTTCCTGAGGTCTTCTTACCCACCACTTATGTACCCTCAGGGAGCACCCAGTCCCTCCCCCTGGGCGGGGACTCACACAATGGGTGATTAACTCTGGGAGCCAGGCGGTATTGTTGAACTGTTGATGGCCCATTATCAGCTCTGCCCCCTCAGGCTGGGTGTGAAGGTGATAATGGCTTCCTGGGCAGCTGCTGCTCGTGGTCCATTGTCCTTGGGGAATGACTAGACGGGGTAGAATACACAGCTTTGATCACCCCACACACAGTGTTAACTGGTCCCTCCTGCTGAACTAGGACAATGCTAAAAAGAATATGTTGCTTGTTGTGAAGTGGGAGGTGTAAGGATATAATGCAATTGGAATGACCTGTTGGTATATTTTGAAGTTTGGAGGCAATGGAGATTTTAATCATGAAGCCCACTCCTGAAAAGTGTCTTTCGGTTTTGGGTTTGCCTGACCAGCAGAGTGTGTAGCCGGCACCATTTTCTTTAACGTTGCCTTCATCACAAAGAAAAACTTCACTGAGACCAGCAATGTTGATGTTGAGTTGTGACAGTTCGTGGGCAATTAGAACAGAATGATGCTCAGGACATCCAGTATGCACAGTGTCAAGCATAGTTCAGATGTCCCAACATAGGTGCTAATTTGAACACACCTTTGGAGACAGGTGTATGTATTTGTCTCTTTGTCTTTGTTTGACCTCATCAGAAGATGCTGGTTCGATGCAGTTAGCCAACTGGGGGAGGGGTGGAGATAAGCTGTGGTTAGGCCACCTTTTCTAGGTCCCTCTCTGTGTGGAGCAAGCAGTGCTGTCCTTAAAAAAGGCTGCTTGGTTGTTCAGGATGCTGGCTCATGAGACTGTCATCTCCGGGGTCAAGTCTCAAATGACCAATATCCTGAACTGCCTGCATGCAGGGTTGGGTCTGCAGCTTTCAGTGCTTGCTATCACCTGCCATTTCAACCTTTGCCAGTTGATACAGGGCTTTGCAATATACTTGAACCCTTCCAGCCTGCACAATGGATTTTTTCAGGTGAGGCACAGTGTGCATGAAACTGGCTCCACCCTTTACTCCTAAGGTTCAGCTGTCAGTGCCGAGCAATCTTGGACAGTGAGAGTGAAGTCCTTGCAATGTAGGATTAGTTAGAATATCCTTCTCTTAAATAGATGGCCTTAGAGAGCTAAGTGAGCTCCATCTGCCTGGGTTTGGAGTTGGAGTTGTCCTTCTTCTAGGATTCATGCCAGAGGGCTAGCGAGCCCATCCTGCCTGTAGACACACTTTGCCTGACCCTCCAGTTGAGATGTGTCTGGCATGGAAGACCCTACCGGAGGCACAAACCACTGCCAGCATAGCACACAATCTCACGAGGGAACGCAAACTTCTCCCCCGTGACAAGGGGGTGTCGCTGGAGAAGAATGATTTATTGTTAATACTTTCATAAATGAGCTCTGCTCTAAACATTCTTTTCCCTTTTTTAATGCAAACTTTCACGTGGCTTAGAACATATTTTCATGACTATTCTGGCAAGTAAAATTTTTAGAGAGAATTGCTTTTTGATGCTGAGAGAAAGTTACACTCTAAACCTTCTTGATTTGATGGCTTTTTACAATAAGGAAATAAAGAAGAAAAGAGTATTGCTTAACCTAATTTGTGCTTGTTTATAATAGTGCTGACACATTAGACTGAATCTATGATTTTTACAAATTATTTTAATATGTGACAATAGGTAATTTGAAATAGGAAATTAACAAATAGCTTGAGCTTTTAATTCTGCTGTTATTAGACAATAAGATAATTAGAAACAATATTAAAATGTATACAGAAAGTTACATTTTACTGCCGACATTATCAAAACATTCAACTGCTTTTGTTTCTACACTGATGTATGGTAAACATTCTCAGAATCATAAGTTTTACTAGTAATACTTGGGATGTACAACAAATATCATTATGCAGTCGTCTGACTACAGATATGTGCTCAAATTCCTAGGCTGTGTCATTTCTGCACCATTTTTTTCATAAACTATGGGCATTGTTTGTTCAGAACAATAAGTCTCTTTGTGTTATGAAGCTCCTTGAAATATTTTCAATTAAAAGTCTGTAGAATAAAATCCTATTTCACACTACTTCTAAAAATCTCATTTTAAGAGTAAAAACAATTTTAAGTAAATAATGAAGTATAGTATCTTTTTTATCTTTTCCTCCCACCTATCAGTTTTAGCTATTCACTTGGATGTTTAGTGTTAAATGCACTGTAGACTTCTGCCTACATTTGTACTAGTGAGCTAGTATTTTGTTCAAGGACAAATGAAAAGGCCCTTCATTATTCAAAAAACAAGCAACAGTGAGCAGCATGTATAGAAAATACTACTACATTTTGCTTTATGTGAGGCTAGTTACAATGTACTTTGTAGTTTCTGTGTCAATAAGTTTCATAGCCTAATCTTTTCTACACCCACTTATTGATAAGGGAATTTTCAATTGCAAGTATGCAGATTTTTCTTGAAGAATTTAGTGCCAAACTGGGACACTCATTTCAAATTTAAGTGACCTGACATGCAGAATGATGGAAGTTCCACAGCCTCTTGGGGAGAATGAAGGCCAAGCCGATATAGGGAAAGAGAAGTTACATGAAACTGTGTTGGCAAGTCCTCGACAGATTAAGGCTGATCTCTACTTGGATGGGCCTTGCACTGGGAGCTGAGCCCAGGTGCCAAATTCAGTATTGTGCATGTGGGTCAGAGAACTGCTAAGGAGAATGGCCTGTTTTGGTCAGCAAGCTATTCAATATTAAGCTTCAGGTCACAAATTTTTAAACTCATTTAATGTCATGACATTAATATAAACTAGACAGATAAGAAATTGACAAGAAAATATAGATTCTTCAGGATAATCATTGAAAGAATCTACTTTGGAACATGGTGGTCTTTTCAATACTTACAGTGTCTTGATAAAGGCATGACTTCATTCAAACCTGTATCCTGTAGTTAGAGATTTGATGAATAAAGTACTTTGTGACTTTCTGTAGTCTTTGCTGTGAGCCTGCATGGTCATAATGGTCCTTTCTGGCGTTCAAATTCATTACATTATTTTTGATTATCTAACTTTGTGAAATGTCACAAAGAAATGAAGGAAGACTTACATTTTTGAATCACCTCTGCATTCCCTCTGACAATTTTACAGATACCTGGCAAAGCTTTAGCATTGCAGAATCACAGAATCATGAAATCCTGGAACAGATAAAATTGGAAAGGATCTCCAGAAGTCATCTGGTTGAACCCAATTGTTAAAGAAAGGCCACCTAGAACTAGTTGCCCAGGACAATGTCCAGATGACTTTTGAATATCCCCAAGGATGGAGACTTTACAGACTCTCTGGAAAACCTGGGCCAGTGCTCCACTACCCGCACAGTGAAAAAATTTTCTTGATGTCCAATGGGAGCCTTTTGTGTTTCAATGTGTGCCCATTGCCTCTGCTTCTGTCACTGGACACCACTGTAAAGAACCTGGCTCTATCCTCTTTGTAGTCTCTTGTCAGATACTCTTAGATATTAATAAATTCATCTCTGAGTGCTCTCCACTGCACAAAAAAGTCCCAGATCTCTCCGTCTTTTCTCATATTAGAGATGCCCTTCCTAATTTTTGAGGATTTTGTTTCACTTTCTCCAGTATGTCCATGTCATTCTTGTACTGAATAGTCTGCAACTGGATACAGTACTCCAAGAATGGCCTCACCAGTGCTGAGGAGAGGGTAAGAGTCACATCTATCAACTAGCTGGCAATACCTTGTCGAATACTTCCATGAATAATAGTAGTCTTCCCTGTGGCAAGGCATATTGCTGGCTCCTGCTCAACTTGCTGTCCACTTGGAATATCAGGTATTTTTCTGCTAAGTTTCTTTCCACTTGACTGTCCCTCAGCATGTACTCATGTCTGGGCTTGGTCTTCTGCAGCTTCGGGAGCTTTCACGTCCCCTTGTTGAATTTCATGAGATTCTTCAGGAGCCAGCTTCTGTAGGACACACTGGATGGCAGCCACTCCTCACAGTGTTGTGTCATCCAAAAATTTGCTTAAGATGCATTCTGCCCCATCATCCAGATCATTAATGAAGATAGTGAACAGGACAGAATCCAGTGTACTGGCTCAATACCCTTTCAACAAGTTTACAGCCTCCTTCCTCCAGCCTTTCCCTCTGGTCTCTGTGAGCTGGGTTTCCAGAAAGCCAGACTTAATAGTAAAAAACTGAGGCAGAAAAGGAATGCAGTACCTCATGTCTTGTGTAACCAGGTCCTCCATCTCATTAAGCAGTGGGTCAGCATTTTACCTAGTCTGCCGTTTGTCAGCTATGTACTTATAGAAGTTCTTATTGTCTTTGACCTTCACAGAGACACTAATTTCCATTTGAATTTTAGTTTTTCTATATGGCAAACTCATTCTTTCTCCCTCAAACAATTGGATGCTGATTCTTTCCTAACACAACCAAGGCACCTAACTCTAACCTAACCTAACACTAATGTAATCTAATACTTTTCAGGGCAACCCTACAACAATGGAGGTTGGACAACCTAACTGTGCAACCTCGATGTACAATTATCGTCACTGCAAAAAAATTTTTTGCATTATTTACAGAATTCTAACACCTAGATTTCAGTGGCACACATCCTAGAAAGCCTGAAGCTGAAATGAAGGCCTTGCAATGTTATTATGTTTCTTGAATTCTTTTTAGACACATGAATTAATTTTAAGAGTACAGATCAGGTTTATTTACAAATTTAGTCAAAATAATATGTCAGAATAAAGAATTCATCTTTTTACTAGATATCCTTTTGACTAGATATCCTGTAATTGTTAATTTTTTAAATTGTTAAATTTTTAATTTAATGTTGTGGAGTTAATACAAAATAGATAAGAAAATGACAAGATAATATAGATTCTTCAGATTCTTTTTTTTTTGTTTGTTTGCTTTTTTTTACATCAACAAATTCCAGCACTATGCTTTGGAGAAAGAAATTTACTGCGTTTGTTTCACATAACTTTCCTTTTTTGACTTTTCTGAGTGAAACAGAATATTCTTTGTCACTAGAAGTCAGTGGCAGAGTACAAAAAACAGTATGAAGAAAAACAGTGAAAAGAAAACAGAGTTGAAATTTAAAAAAAAAGGAATTTACTGATTCTATTAAAAACTCTTTTAATCTGTGGATATGTATGAAACTAAGAGAAGATAACAGTAAAAGCCATTCATAGATTATTTCTTTCTGGTTTTAAGGCTAATCAACAATATACAAGATTTAAGAGTGGAGTCTATCTTCTCATCTTTATGTGCCTCTCATTCACAACTTAATGTCCTTCTACTGAGTTTCTCTTTATTGGCAGCTGATATAGTATAAATAGTACTGAAAGGACATGCATGTGTAAAGCCGGTACAAATAGATCAGTACTTTTTGCAAGTTAAGAAAGAGTCATTGTTGAATTTTAACACTCTACAACACTGTTTCTGTAGTAGTGGCAAGAAGTGCTTGGCTGCATATGGATCCTGCATGCTTGCGATTCTGTATTGCACACATAATATAGGAAGTCACACCATCTTCTCCTAGTCTGGAAAATAAGTAGCAAAGATATAGATAGGTTACAAAACCTGTGATATTTAAAATATAAAACCAGACTGATGCACCACTTGCCTGATAATAGTTCTTCAATAAATTTATTGCAGGAACCAAAGAGATGAAGACTGTCCCAGGAATGTGAGTCAAGCTAAAGGAGCTTAATTTAGTCTGAAATGATCAGGGGAGATATATTTCTATTACAACATTTTTTTTTCTTTAGGTTGCTTTGATATGTTGGCTCTCCTATTTCATCCTATTTAGTCTGTTTCCAGGAAGTGTCTTTCCTCTTTGATTTGAAGACCACTCATGTTCACACTCAGGAAAACAGGACAAAAGAGGAATGAGACCACTTGAAATTATAAAATCATAGAATCATAGAATCGATTGGGTTGGAAAAGACCTCCAAGATCATCAAGTCCAACCCTTGGTCCAACTCCAGTCCATTTACTAGATCATGGCACTCAGTGCCACAACCAATCTGCGTTTAAAATTCTCCAGGGATGGTGAATCCACCTCTCTGGGCAGCACATTCCAATGCCTGATTTCTCTCTCTGGAAAGATTTTTTTTCTGATATCCAACTTAAATTTCCCCTCACAGAGCTTAAGCCCGTGCCCCCTTGTCCTATTGCTGAGTGCCTGGGAGAAGAGACCAACCCCACCTGGCTAGAACTTCCCCTCAGGTAGTTACAGACAGTGATGAGGTCACCTCTAAGCTTCCTCTTCTCCAGGCTAAACAACCCCAGCTTCCTCAGCCTCTCCCAATAGGACTTATGCTCCAGTCCCTTCAGCAGCCTTGTTGCTCTTCTCTGGACTCACTCCAGCACCTCATTATCCTTTCTTAACTGAGGGGCCCAGAACGGAACACAATACTCAAGGTGTGGCGCAGAGTACAGGGGAAGGATCACTTCCCTGGTCCTGCTGGCCACGCTATTTTTGATACAGGACAAGGTTCCGTTGGCCTTCTTGGCCACCTGGGCACACTGTTGACTCATGTTGACCTTCCTGTCAATTAGTACCCCGAGGTCCCTTTCCGCCTGGCTGCTTTCCAGCCACTCTGTGCCCACCCTGTAGTGCTGCATGGGGTTGTTGTGGCCAAAGTGCAGGACCCAGCACTTGGCCTTATTGAACTTCATCCCATTGGAATCAGTCCATCTCTCAAGTCTATCCAGATCCGTCTGCAGAGCCCTCCTGCCTTCCAGCAGGTCGACACTCCCTCCCAACTTGGTGTCATCAGCAAATTTGCTGATGATGGACTCAATCCCCTCATCTAAATCATCAATAAAGGTGTTAAACAGGACTGGGCCCAATACAGACCCCTGGGGAACACCACTACTGACCGTCCGCCAGCTGGATGCAGCTCCGTTCACAAGCATTCTCTGGGCCCGACCCTCCAGCCAGCTCCTAATCCAGGAGAGGGTACACTTGTCCAGGCCATGGGCTACCAACTTTTTCAGGAGTATTATGGGAGATAGTGTCAAAGGCCTTGCTGAAGTCCAGATAGACCACATCCACAGTCTTCCCCTCATCCACCATGTGGGTCACCTGATCATAAAAAGAGATCAGGTTGGTCAGACAGGACCTGCCCCTCCTAAACTCATGCTGGCTAGATCTAATCCCTTGTCCAGCCTGAAGGTGCTGTGTGATTGCACTCAGGATGAACTGCTCCATAACCCTGCCAGGCACGGAGGTCAGGCTGACAGGCCTGTAGTTGCCAGGGTCCTGCTTGCAGCCCTTTTTGTGGATTGGGGTGACATTCGCCAACCTCCAATCATCTGGGACCTCCCCAGAGAGCCAGGACTGTTGGAAGATGATGGAGATTGGTTTGGAAAGCTCTTCTGCCAGCTCCTTCATCACCTTGGGAAGGATCCTGTCTGGTCCCATAGACTTGTTAGGATCCAGCTGGCTCAGTAAGTCGGTCACTATTTCCTCCTGGAATACAGGAGGGGTATTCAGCTCCCTCTCCCTGTCTACCAGCTCCAGAGGCCAGTTGTCTTGAGGGCCACCTGTCTTACTGCTAAAAACTGAGGCAAAGTAGGTGTTAAGTACCTCAGCCTTCTCCTCATCTTCCTTAACTATATTTCCCTCCAAGTCCAACAGAGAATGGAGGTTTTCCTTGCCCTTCCTTTTGTTATAAATGTATTTATAGAAGGACTTTTTGTTATCCCTAACTGAATTAGCCAAATCAACTTCAAGTTGCACTTTTCTTTCCCTAATTTTTTTTCCTGCATGACCTAGCTCTATCTGTAAATTCTTCATAAGTAGCCAGCCCTTTTTTCCATAGTCTGTAAACTTTCTTTTTATCCCCGATTTCTTTCAGAATCTCCCTATTTAACCAAGCCGGCCGTCTTCCCCTCTTGCTGGCCTTTTGGCACACTGCTATAGCCTGTTGCTGTGTACTCAAAATTTACTGCTTGAAACATATCCATCCCTCCTGGACCTCCTTGTTCTCAAGGGTTGTTTCCCAGGGTATACTCTGAATTAGTCTTTTGAATAGGCAAAAATCTGCCCTCCGGAAGTCCAGTGTAGAGGTTTTAATGTTGGCTCTCCTTGCATCCCTGAGGATTGAAAATTCTATTATTTCATGGTCACTGTGCCCCAGGCGGCCTCCAACCACTACATCATCCACCAGCCCCTCTCTGTTTATAAACAGTAGGTCTAGTGGAGTCCCACCCCTGGTAGGCTCATTTACCAGTTGATGAAGGAAATTGTCCTCTATACACTCCAGGAACCTCCTTGACTGCCTCTTCTCTGCAGTATGAATCTCCCAGAAGATATCTGGCAGGTTAAAGTCACCCACAAGAATAAGGGCAGGGGATTTTGAGACATCTGCCAGCTGCTTGTAGAATAATTCATCTTCTTCATCATCCTGGTTGGGCGGTCTGTAATAGACACCCACCAAGATTTCAGCTTTGTTGGCCTTCCCCCTGATTCTGGCCCACAGGCACTCAACCTTGTCACTGCTGACCTCAACTTCAACAGAGTCAAGAGACTCTCTAACATATAAAGCCACCCCTCCACCTCTCCTTCCCTGCCTGTCTTTTCTGAAGAGCTTGTAGCCCCCCTTAGCAGCACTCCAGTCGTGTGAGTCATCCCACCATGTTTCTGTGATAGCAGCTATGCCATAGTTTTCCTATTACACTATGGCTTCCAGCTCCTCTTGTTTGTTTCCCGTACTGTGTGCATTGGTGTACATGCACTTCAGCTGGGCCATTGATTTTACTCTCAAGTCGGGCTCTATGCCCTTAGGCTTATCTCTCGAGAGCCCAGTTGCCATCCCTTCCCCCTTCAAACCTAGTTTAAAGCCCTCCTAACCAACCCTGCCAACTTATGGGCTACAGTTCTTTTGCCCTTCCTAGATAAATGAAGCCCATCTGTTTTGACAAGACTTGGCAACATGGAGTTTGCGCCATGATCAAAAACCCCAAAATTTTGACGATAGCACCGTCCTCTAAGCCACCTCTTGGTAAGCTGGGCTTTCCTAAACCTCTCCTCATTTACCTCCTCATTCATCCCGGATAGCACAGGAACTGAGGCAATTACTACCTGTGCTCCTGTCCCATGAAGTGATTGGGTCAGTACCTTAAAATCTTTTTTAATCACCCTGGTACTCCTTTTATTGATGTCATCACTTCCAACCTGGACAACCAAGAGCAGGTAAAAGTCTGAGGGTTGAATAAGCTTAGGAAGACTTTTAGTAATAGCTCTCATCCTGGCCCCAGGAAGGCAGCAAACATCCCTGTGGGATGGGTCTGGCTGACATATAGGGCCCTCAGTTCCCCTCAAAAGGGAGTCATCAATTACAACAACCCTTCTCTTTTTCCTCTTATCTGTAGTTGTAACCCGTCCGGTAGACTGGGGGTAACCAGAAGACCTTGTAGACAGATCTTCCTCCTGACTGTCCTCCATCAAACTTTCTGAGTCCAGGGCCATATACCTGTTTTTTAAGGGCACCCTGGCAGGTGAAAGGGGTCGAGAGGGGGTGTTTTTGCCTCTACGACCAGGCACCTGTTTCCATTCCTCCCCATCCCTATGGTCTGTTCTTTCTGTCTGATGGCAGGAGGGGTTGGGCTTCACCACCTCCTGCTGGACTTCCTTAGGAGTGGAAAGGGTGTGACTCCACCAGTCAATTTCCCTTTCACTCTCCCTTATGCTTCTGAGCCTTTCGACCTCTACCTTTAGCTCTGCCACCAGACACAGCAAATCGTTCACCTGCTCACATCGTATGCAGGTGCTTCTCACACTGTCTTCTGGTAGCAGTTCCAGGCTCAGTCTATGCAGCCAGAGGCCTGAGTGGCTGCATCCTTTTTAGAGGGTTCTGTCTGTATTAACACCCCTCTACTGATAACAGGAGCAACAGCTTTCATTATGATGGAAGCTCACATGTATGTCTAAGATATTAGGAGTGTCTTGATTGTATCCCAGTGGGCCCAAACCACTTCACTAAATCAGGTGGGAAAACTTCATTTTTGGCTTGTTTAATGGACTCATGAAGAATTCTTCCCATATGCAACCTCCTTGCAGTAACTTTCAACTTAAAACCCTGAAAGTGTAAATATGCACTGAATATTCTTTGAAAAATTCTGAAGGAGATGTAAAAACAGTCAATATTCAATGTTTATTTAGCTTGTATTTATTTATGCTCTAAAAAAGCTTGTGGTCTCCCCAATAGTATAAAACCTCTAAAAAGATTTATCGCATGCATAACGTGACTTCATAAAAGTTCAGATCAATTGCATAGTGGTTTCTTTTGCAAAAAATGAATGAGAGAAAATAGTAAAAGCTGGACTTTCTTCAGATTTTGTATTGATAAAATACTTCTTGTTTTAGCCCTCTGAGTCCGTGTTTCTGAACAACCATAAATACCCCTTTACCTTATGCTTTTCTACAAAGGCAGACATACAGTTATTGAATGAGAAGCACTGATTCAAAGAATGGGTGGAGTCCTTCTTCAGGTTAGAAAAAAAAATATACAAAAGTCTCAGTATTAGCAAAATGTATAGACCTATAAAATGACAGAAATATTCAGAGTTTATGTACCAAAAACAGTCATAAAAAGGATGTAGTCAGTGCTTAGTAGTCAGGCATTATAAGAAACCTAATTATCAAAACGCCCCCACTGACAAGATTATTCATATATTAATCAAGCTTTCTAAAATTTAGTTGGATCATATACTGAACAGATCAGTCATTCCTGTTTAAAGGAAGTCTGAAATCTGGCATGCTCTCATGTATGGAGCCTAAATCAATATAGGCTCAAATCCTCAGCTGAATGGGCAGCCTGTACTTCAGTACTTTGTAGACAGATAAAAGACTTGTAGTTTTATAGGTATTGTGTTGATGAGGTACTAAGTGGATTCATAAGAAAGAACTGAACCATTTCTAAAATACTTGTTTTCTAAATGATCCCTGTCCTGTGAATTAATGTAGTTGAGCTGTGCTGCACCACAGACATGACATGAACCTGACCTTGATGAGGCGTTTGCATCTATTCATATTCACATTATCCAAATCCAGCCCTCCCCACAACACTTTCATTAATTTGTCTTATACTTCATAAGAAGAGAGAAACTAGCAAATCAATGTTTTCTGCACCCTTAGGGGCCCTGGGACAAGGAGAAGGACAGAGGGGGCTGGTCCCACCAACACAGCCACACCTGCCCACTTCCAGCTTCACATGAATGTGTCAGAGCTCAAAGACCTGCCAAGGAGCCCAAAGCAAAACTGCAGGAGCATTAAGCATGTTGGCTGGTGAATTGAAGATCTTCTGTCCTTTTCTACTATTTGTAACATGATGAAGAATATTTTCTGGTTCTCTGTTGTCTTTTTCCACACACAAAAGTTGTGGTGTTCGATTTACTGTCAGGGTTATTCTTCACTGGTCCGCTGCATGTTTTCTATTTAAATTCCTCCCAAGTGAAAAAAAAACCCTACATAGATTTGCCTATTCTAGACAAACTACAATTAGAAGAAAAAAAAAAGATAAATATGCTGAAACTTCGGAGAAAGTATTGTTTAATGGATGGGATTTTTTTTTCTCCTTTCTGTACACTTAATTAACAAAAACTCCTTGAAAACTCAGCTAAATTTTCTTTGGACCTAGATTGAAGTAAATGATATCAAGGTATATCAGACTAGAATATATATGTATACTCTGTAGTTATAAATGTAAAGAGAAACTATTGCATTCATTTATGCAGGAGGAAACAACACATTATGAAATCCAAAACAGAAAGATATAGAACAGTTTTCTTCACAAGTAACAGTTTGAAAGGAAATGTAACTTTATTTTCTTAGTCCAGAGAACAGGGGTAGAAAACCCGAACAAATCTTGGGATACAAAAGCTCTTTTTTAGGTCCGAAACACCCTACTATAATTTCACACATAAAGAAGAGTATGCTCAAGAAGTTAGCCCTGTTAGTCTAACAGATGGACTTAGTTGTCTGCAAATCTTTTCTGCTAATATCACACCAAATTATGCTGCCACTATTGCTTAACGCAGATAGAAAAAATCCAAAACAATGAACTAAAAACTAGCCCTCAGATACAATGATGATAGGATCATTTAGAAACGCAATAGGACGGTGGGTTTTGCTTGCTTAAAGAATACTTATTAAAATTGAGAAGTTGCCATCAATATTCCTCAACATCTAGAGTTTCTTTTGTCTTTCTTTTTTCAAATACTTTAAATAAAACTTCTTCTAAAAATGTGATAACTATTTCTTTAGCCCTGCAAAACATTTCAGACCACAGAAAACTGGACTCCGAACCAAGTTAGTGTGGGATAAGATAAAAAGATAGATTCTTTAATGTCTGGGTTTAGGGCCTTCAGGAGTACATGATGACATGCCCCCAAACCTTGTTTTCCATGTTTTTTATAGTATTGTTCACTCAATCTTCTTTACACATCTCTTTGGTCCAGCTCCATTCTGTCTGTCTTGGTTTGAGATAAGCAACTGCCAACCCCCCCAAGCACAGAGAGAAAAGCCTCCCTCCTAACACCAGGGAAAGGGACAAAACGAGAGGGGAAAGAAAAAAACACTTCAAACCACATTTATACTAAAACTACATATATTTTTCACAGAAAGAAAGAGACAATTAGAAGAGAGTACAAATATACACTCACACAAGTCTGCAACAACAAATTCCCCACTTCAACTTCTTAACAAACACACAAATTCTACTGTCTTAACTACACATTACTTAAGAAAAGACAAACTCAAGCAGAAAGGAGAGACCCAGAAGAACACATTTTACTTTCCTGAGATACCCTGTGAGCCAGTGGTGGGCCTGGTCCTCTCCGTCCTCCCTGGGACAGCATCGTGCGTCCTCCCAAGAGGAAGGCTGAGAAGCGACTGCCTTAACCACTCCCACACTGGTTCCTACTTCCCTGGAGATGATGTCATTATGTGGTATGGAATACAAAATTACTGGCTAGAAGAGGTCAGCTGTTAGCTCAGCCCAGCTCAAGTCAGCTGACAGCTTCGGCCTAGTCCAAACTCTAGAGCCCAAATCTAGGCCCACCTAGGTGAACCCATAACACTGTCTCTGACACACTCCATCAGGATTTGAGTCTGGGGGAGAGTGGAACCCCTTCTTTATCCTCTTCCTCTTCCTCGTAGCATGTAGGAATACTTGGAGGTCTTCCAGTGTTCTGGCTTCGAGGTCGTTGGCCTTTTAGCACGGGGCTTAAGATATTATTCAGCTTCTACCCTGTAAAGAGTCTAAATAACTAACGGTATTTTAGGCATTGATATGGGATAGGGGTTAGAATACATAAACATTGAACTGAAGCTGCCAGAAATATTGACACACTAAATCTGCATTTTACTACAGTTACAAGTACTTCTAAAATTTATAAAAATTAAAAAAATCAAAAATCAAAAACGTCTGAGGCATCACTTTTAAAGAAGATGATAGTTCAAAGTCTTCAGCCAAGCTACATGCTCTACTTTTCCCCTACATGTTCAGCTTTGTTGTTACATTAAAAATTAATCATACTTCACATAATCATCTTGAATTTAGATTTGATTTGCAAAGTTAATGTCATATGTGATTATAAGTATATATGAAGAAGCTAGAATAACCACTTATAAGCAGTTAGTGATTTAGAGAAGTGATTCTTCTAGCTGTTATACTAGGGGCTAAAAGGCTTGCTTTCAGCATCTGATTTTGTGGCTTAATCTAGCAAAAGTAATCTCTTCTTGCCTGTAGTTAAATATCAGCAGAAAGATAAAACATGCCAATGAAAACCAGACAGATTACTAAAACAATAAGGTATCCAAAATCTTATTAAAAGAGTATTTTAAAATCAAACCATAAAAAATGTAAAATGCACATTAAAAATATAGGAAATAATTCCTCCTGACAGTTTGATAATAATTTTCTTTTTCATTGGACTATGAAATGATCTGAAAAATATACCAAATATTTCCCATTTTCCTTTGATCTCCAATTATGAGTTTAGAAGGACAGATTTATACAAACCTTGAACATGAGTTTCTTGATTTCTATCTGAGCTTAAAGAACAGATATCAGATACATAAATACGGTGCATATCATAACATAATTCCTCCATAGTTGAATATGCTCAAAGTGGCAGAAAGGACATGGACAAAATACATGGTGGTGTAATTCTGTTCCTGTGGGGTTTGGACATGTGGGCTGTCCTAGGCCAACAGAGGGTACAGAAAATCATACAGTCCTTCTCTCTCATGTTTTTGACATATTCTACATATGTCATAAAAATGTTTTTAAGAATGTTCCTGGTAGTTCTCAGGCTGCTCACCCTCTCTCTCCCTGGTATGGCTCCCCTTTGTCAGGACAGTAATAACGTGGTTTAGGAGATGCAGCCTAGAAACTACAAACCCTTTCATAGAAAAATCATGCTTACAGAATTAAAAATAATTAACTTTCATTATAGAATATGTCCTCTAATCTGATACTCAATAACATACATATCAAAAACCTACATACTGATGGAATACAGTTATTCAGATGCAAAAGGACATGCAGTTACATTTCCCATTGTTACAGGTGACTGTACATGACCTAAAAATATCTCATACAAAGTGCTCCTTTTACAGGAAAGACAGCAAGTTTTGTGTGAATTAGAAAATAGCGTTTTCATTGCTGTTTCCTGGGCTGGCCTTCTTATAAATGCTGTAGTAATATTTTAAAGGAAAGGACAACAGACACATGAGATAGCAGCACCAAGGACAGTAGCTTAGAGATTTGAAACCTACCCCAGAAAGTGTAGTATCTAGACTAATTGTTAAAGACTGGCTTTGTTATGTTTTCCAGTATGGTTTTGGCATGCATCCCCCTCAGTGCTGTGGCTGTCTGCCTTACTAAAGGCATCTACTGTTTTATCACCTTCTCACTCCCTTGATACAACTGGAAGTGGCAGAAGTAATATCAAGGTGTTGCGGGTCCAGATGAATCTTACAATCATCCTGTACCAGCTCAGAGTCTAGATTTCTGAGGGTGGATTGTGTTCATATTCTCAACTGCCATCCTGAAAAGAACCGGATAGTAATGTAAAGTGGCCCCATCAGTGTGGACCACACCAGTAAAGGAAGACTCCTAGTCCAAAGGACTTCAAAAGGAAGAAAAACCCACAGGGAATGAAGTGGTGACAGTCCTCACTCAGACAGCCATTCCACTAGTGGGGCTAATAGGACATGGTCTGGAGATAGCTGTACTAAATGCAGGTCGAGAAATACCAGATCTAAGGGACCAGTGAGTTCAATCATGATAAAAAAAAAAGGCAGCCAGATATTTGGCAGAAACCATGTCTTTTCCTGCTTTTGAACCTGCAAATTTTGGAACAGCTTTTGAAGTGAATTGCAACACATTCTGAAATGCTGAATGCAAATGTGTGTTTGTATCTGTGTACTGGGTAGAAACACTGCAGTGGCAGTATCTGTGGGAAGAGGACAGGAGCTGCCCTTTGACAAACACAATCATTCCATCTCTCTCCAACAGACATACTACAGGACATAGCCAAGCCCAACAGCTAAGGTAGTGATTATACTCTGAAAATGTGTTTAAGAAAGATCAGAAAACACCAGGCAAGCAGAGGGGAGTGGGGAAAGAAGATGGAAGAGAAAGAATGAGAAGAAAAGGTAGAGAACACAAAGGCCAGATGAGTAGATAGTCCATGGTGAAGCAGATGACCACACTGCAGCCTGTGAGGGACCCTCATACTGGAGCGGTTGTATATTTTCTGAAGAAACTGCAGTCAGTGCAGAGCCCATGCTGGAGTAGGGGAAAAGGTTGAAAAGGATGTCACTAAGAAATAGTCATACACTTACCATAATCCTCCATTCACTATTGACTGTGGGTGGAGGAGTTGAAAGTGTAGAAGAGAATTTGAACCTGGGAAAAACGAGGCAAGGTATTTTTTGTCTTTTTTAAAATAGGAAAAATATTAATAATAATTTACTATTGTTTATAATAATTTATTTTTATCTGAATCTAATTTAATTGGAAATAAGTTGAATTTAATTTTCCCCAAGCTGAGTCTCTTTTGCTAAGCCAATAATTAGTAAGTGATCTTTCTGTTTTTATTTCAGTCCACAATCTTTCTCATACTATTTTCTCACCCTATCCTTCTGAATAGTGGAAGTGAATGTGCGGCTGAGTGGGAATTTGACATTTAGCCAAGGTTAACACATCACAGCATGCTATACCCACACATGTTTTTTGAATACATATACACTGGTATATTGTAATAATTGGAACAGAAACGTGCTTGGTTTGTTTTAATAGTGAGAAGGAAATGGATTTTGCTCTTTATCTATCAAGCTCTTCCATGCTCATGATGTCAGCATATCAGCATTTTCTCAGTGACTATGAACTGGAGTTGGACCAAGGGTTGAACATGATGATCTCGGTTCAATCGATTCTATGATTCTATGACTCTATGAATGCCATAAATTCTCAGTTCCACTAGTCAAATTAATCCCGTCAAGGTTTAGTTTTGACTTTACTATCCCTTTTGTAAGATTAATGTGATAGTGAAATTATTTCTTTTACAATCTTGGATAGATGAATTATATTTTTAAAGGCTAAAAACAGGAAGCTATATTATGCTACATAATGCATGAGCAAGAAGCACCATAGGGATAGGTTAATATTTAATATTGGTTTGAAGTTAATGTTTCCATCCTAATTATAGTTTGAATTACTAAAAACATGGCTTCAGCCAACTACCAGCAACTGTACAATCTTTTTCCATACTCAAGCTGGCAAGAAATTGTTTGAAAAGGGCTTTATTTTAAGTATTTCTTACTCTGGAACTGCAGAGCTCTGCCTAGAAATGGTCATAATTTGACTGTTATAGTTCTATGATAGCTGAAAATTAGGAACTGGTTAATTAAGGCAGTATTATAATACAG
The DNA here is from genome assembly GCF_047495875.1 of Pithys albifrons albifrons. Taxonomy (NCBI): domain Eukaryota; kingdom Metazoa; phylum Chordata; class Aves; order Passeriformes; family Thamnophilidae; genus Pithys; species Pithys albifrons. The sequence continues at coordinate 36,073,571 of NC_092497.1, read as the reverse complement.
CATGTTCACAGTAGCAATGCAAAAGAAATAAATTATTTCAGATGAACATACTGTGTACAGAAAAGGTAGCCTTGGTCATTCCTTCAGTAATTTTAAGTTTCTTTTTTTTTTTTTTTTTTGGCAGAGATTAGGGCTAGAGTTTCAATGGTGATTTCTTGTGCAGAGGTGAGGCAATCATAACATTCTAAGATTCCCCCCTTCCTGGCCTGATCAACGAGGACACAATGTTCCTATTGATGTCCTAGTGAGAGCTGAAGCTATTAACACCAGATAAAGCAGCAGCATCAAAACTGAACTATTCCACTCCACAACTCCCTATAGCCTATTAACTTATTACATTTGCACAGCATCGAGCTAATGTGGACTTAGTGTTCTAAGTTAAATTAATCCTTTGTGCAACTGATGTACAGCAACTACAGGCTACTGTTTGGGATCTGAGGACTGGAAAGCAAGACTTCTGGTTATTTTTGGTTCATTCCAATATGTATTCACCAGTAAAATACTTTGTTAGAAACATGAAATTATTCTACAGTATTTCTTGCTCATTCTGTTCAAGACTATTTTACAGATATAGATTATGTAGGATTTGTTCACAATTTCATTAAAAATTCACTTAGAGTAGATTTTAGTCTGCCAATAAAGACTGACGAAAATGAAATCCTGTTTAAGAGGAAAAACATATGGCTTTCATTACCTCATTTCATCAAAAATAATAGAAAAAACTCCCCATCCCTTTCCATTCCTGAAGGGCTGTACCTGATGTCTTATAAATGATCTACTGCTTTTTATTAATGAATCCTGACAATTTCTTCAGACTTATATGTCAATCATCAAGTGATCATTCTGCCATTAAACTATCTCAGACCTGAAGTTCTATTGAATAACTTAGCTAAACTTGAAGTTTACTTTAAAGTAAGATTTATTTATGAAGAAGGTAATAAAATCTCAGTGAATAAAATAATATCCATATGAAACAGTACTGTTCTGCTTCAGCTTAAAAGAACACCATAGGGCTTAAAATTGTATTACCAAGTAAATCAGAGGAAACATTACTGACTTAGAAAAGTAGGACTCCAGTGATGAATATTCTGTATATATCCACATATGCATAATAACAAAACTATTGAAAGAATATGAGAAAATAATGCCTTTACCAGTAAATTTCAAGTTTTGGAATAGCACAGAAAATTTTAAGATTGAATAAGAACTGGTTTTTTACTACTATTTTCAGTTTTCTGTCTTAATTTTATTTTTTGAGCTCTATTCTTACTATATAAAATAAGAAAATCAGAAGTAATCCATTAAATACTGTAATTATTCTACTCCTACAGAAGATCAGACAATAAAGTGTAATTGTATCAACACTATCTTGCTTTCCAGACACACTGGTGTAAAGAACAACAAAGTCCTTTTAACTTATACTATCATATTGAGTCTTCAGTGCAAATTCCTATGACTTGTTTCTGTAGGACACCATCTCTCTCTTCATTAGAATGAATGATGGTGCTATTCTGTTCTCACATGAGTGCTGCACTCTACCTTGTGGAGTAACTTCGTCAGCAGTAGGCTTCACAGAACTGAAAAACATTCATATTTTTTTGGAAACAAAACTGGGCATATATTATTATAAATATGACTCTTTTATCATAAAATGCAGTAACGGTCATGATTAGGTATATTGGTTCAGTTCTCTAGGCCCATAGAAATCACTGGCCTCTCTGTTGGAAGTGATCTCCATCAGTGCCAGTTATGCAGATGGTTTTTATGAAGGGGACATCTGTCTGTTAAAGGTTGAACTAAAACAAAAAAACGTGTTTTGTTTTTGTTCATTAATCACTACTTGTTACCCTGCTTCAAGTTCAGATTAGTGATGGGTTCTCCCATCCCTTGTTCTGTTTCCATGTGAATGGTTAGATTTCATTCTGTGCCTTCACAAGCACAGTCAGCAGGAGTGCCTGCCTCTGGCTACTGACCAAAAACTATAGATGCATAACACTGACAGTAAAAATCAGTTTTGCTTTGTTTAAAATCAAAACATATAATTTTTCTTTCTTTGTTATTAATAAGGCTGAAGTGATCTGTGTGGAAATGGCTTTTGCGAGCATTAGGCTTTAGCACAACATGTCAGACTTTTTTATCAGTTCTGTTATAGTGATACCTCTGTTCCAGAATACTAATTTAATTATCAAGACTGACTTGCACTCATGCAAGGTGGTACATTTTATGGAAAATTTAGACAAACATTTGCAAAAAACATTCTCTAGGTAAACACAGTTCTAGAAATTATAAAGTAAAAACCCAAAACCAAGAACAATCAAACAAACAACCCCATAAAAATCCACACAAACAAAGCTAAAAACAGTGGATGTAGATTTTATTATCAGTGTTTAATTTTAGTTTCTTTTTTGTTGTTGTAGCATAAGTTTTTGAATAAAAGAACTAAAAGAAATAAGCAACACTGTTACAAAAGCAAAAGCCCAATACAAAGAACAAAAAAGCACACAAGCAAACTAAAACAAAACTCCCCTAAAGGTCATTTAAATGTAGCTTTTGATTTAAGCTGTTTTAGAAAAAAACTAAAGTCTGTAGGACAAGTTAGTTTATAATGACATCTTTAATGGAACATGAGGGGATTTTTTTGTTGGGTTTTATTTAGTTTTTATTTTAAAGCCTTATATTTTTAGAATACCTTGTTGAACAATTCTCATTAAATAGCTGTTTTACATGCAGTCTTGTAATTTTTCATTCATCTTTAGGCACCATTTTGGTTTATCTTGGTGGTCTCAGATGAAGTTTGAAGAAATTTATTAGCTCTACATTTAGTAATGCTCCACCCACTTGCTACTTCATAGTTCATAAAATCCATAGATTAAGAAATTTTAAAAGTCATCAAAGTAGCAACTATCGAAAAACATAACTGCCAACGAGAAAGTAATTGTAGAGATGCATGAAAAATGAAAGTGGTTATGTGCATGAATTTGCAGGAAAAATTTGCTGGGGGTTTTGTTTGAGGTCTGGTTATAAATTCCAAATTTTTTTCTCCATTTTTTTTCTAATACTGAATGCTACTTTCTTTGGATATAAATCTCTAGTCATGAGATACAGGATTTAAGCTATAAAATGGCTTCTTCATTTTAAAGTACTATACATGCCTGTGAGTCCAGACAATATAACAGTTAGAGTATTTATATTTGCTGTTCCTTTTTTTTTTTTCCTAGCCAAAAGGAGTAACCACTCTAGGCTGAGAGGCAGAAGAGGTGACAGCACTCCTTCCAGATGCAGCTGTTCTGATGCTGTAAGGCAGGAGAGTGAACTGGAAAGTCTTGAAGTCTCATGTTGGATCCTACTTCTGGTTTTTGTATAGAGTCTGAAACATTAATTGGAATAGTCTAATGCTTGCTTTGACGATGATGTGTGTGGGGAGATGCAGATGTGTACAGAAAAATGTCACTCGTGGTCCTTAACCAAATAGTTACGAGCCAAAGCTCTTGAGTAATGTTAAGATAGTGGCCTTCATAAGAACACTGTTTTGTAATTTACTGGCTGAGAGTACAACTATATATTGCTGTAACTATGTCAGAAGAAAATAATGTGTGGTTTCCTTTCTGGAAATAAAACCCTGAAACCAATCCTTTAAATTTTATAAGGTATGACCAACTTAAAGAATATACTCTGGGTACTAACATGTTAGTCAAAAGAAAATGGTTTGATCTTTGACGGGAAAATAATTCAGCAAAATGTTTCTATTCAGTTCCTCTACTTGTGTTCCTTATTTTTTCAAAGATAATTCTTAGCACTTGAGAGCTAGCAGGTGAGAATAAATTGCATGTTCAAGATACATTAAATGGATGGGAAAATCCATCAACGCTTGTCACATGGAGATATCTGTAAAAAAAAAAAAAGGCATTTTGTAACAATTTTGCTTATTTCTTTTAGTTCTTTTATTCAAAAACTTATGCTACAACAACACAAAAAAGAAATTAAACATTGATAATAAAATCTACATCCACTGCTGTGACAAGTTCAGCACTTATTCTTTAAAAACCTCAATGATTTCCAAGAGTTACACACATTTTACTGCACTATTTATTTTATTTGAACATTCTGAATTGAGAAACAAGTCATGGATTAACTGGAAATATCTGTGAGTTCCTGCTCCTGAGAAACATTCTGGCTGTGTTCCAAAGGTCTCCTCTTCCAGCACTATATGAGTACTAGAGATTGAGTACAAAGCCCCTTGAAATGTCAGGACCTACAGATTTATAGGACAGGATTTTGAACGTGTATAAACTTGTGTAGCTTCACTGCCTTGGTGGAATTAGTCTGATTTATGTAAGATGAAGATTTGTCTCAATTCAGACTTTAACATGAGATTTCCCAGGTCTTCCTTTCCAAAGGCTAGTAGTCACTGCTCAGGAGAACAAGAGCTGCAGAGGAAGCTTGTTAAAAGAGAGCACTGGAGCTGAAATGTGGTTTAATATCATATAAAAAGCAGAGAAAAGCAGAGCATTTTAGCTGAGTTTGATATATCCAGGAACTCTTTTTGAAATACAAGGTTGCAGTAAACACTCCACCTTGCTAAGGACTGATAGCAAGATGTAACATGAAAATCTGTCTGCAACTATGGAGATTGTACTTTTGTCACCACATAATTATACTAAATATCTTTTCCCAAGCACAGCTGTTACAATGTTTCCTACAGCAGTGTTTATGTATGCAGAGATGATAATGTTAAAAAATTATACAATTCTAAATATGCACAGTTGCTTCTTCTTTGCACTTGCTTTTCCACTGTTTTGTACCAAGAATGTATCTTTAATATTTTTTTATGTGTGGAGCTATCTGTGTTTTCTTAAATAAGAAAAGTAATTGAGAAAGGTCCTTAATAAAATAATAATACAGACACAAAGCTCTTCAGTAGGTACAAAGATTTCTTGGCCATTTCCTACTGATTTAAACAGGACTTAAAATTATGTATACACATATATCCATACATAAAGGTTCTCTCAAAGTGTAATGTGAAAATAATAGAAATAAGAATGCAATATATAATATGCTTGACCAGAGCAGTAGTTAGAAGCTACCAATATGGCTTTTAGTGAAAACAAATCTCCACTTTAACTCAGTTGCAGAGCCAAGCATCTTATCTGTAAGTGCTGATATAAATTGTTTTGTGCATCATTCAAAGACCATAGAAATCCATGAACCACTGAACTGTTTAAAATTGGTTGCAATTGTTCAACAGACACCTTATTTCAAATCATTCCAAAGTTAAGATGTCATGGACAGATTCAAACACTTTGTATATAAAACTGAAAACAAGACAAAAACAATGTACTAGAGGAGAAAAAATTGAATGTATTTTCTTCAATGAAACAAGCAGAAATTCTTCTAGTTTTTTTATCAGTAATCCTGAACATTAAAAAAAAATTAGGAAAACATAAGAAGAAATTAAGAACTTTATTGGTTTTAAGTAAATGTTATAGTTTGAGCTGGCAAAATGCCAACTGCCTGGTACCCAGTCAAAAAGTCCACTCCCAGAGCAGGAGAGTGAGGGAAAACAGCAGAAACGAGGCTTTAAACACAGTGAGGTTTTTATATTTATACAGAGAAGAGGAGAGCTTAACACAGAATATGAAATAGCACATAGTGACAGGAAACAACAACAGGCTCACCGAGGTCGCCCCAGCTAACAGGTGAAACTCCAAACCAACCAAACCCCTTCCCCAAAGGAAACCTCCCAGCAAGAGGGAAAGAGGAATTAACAGGAATGTGCTCACGTCCCCAGCTAAACAGACCTGCCGACCGGCAGGAGGGCCTGATATCAGCAGTCAGGGAGCGGGAACCGTCCTGGTCAGAAGCATGGACCGAAGAGAGAGACTCCTCCCACCTTGCTTGTTATACTCCCTGACACTTCCTGATGATGTCAGATGATATGAAATACCTCTATGGCTGCTTAAGTCAGATGATACCTGTCCCCTCTAATCTGTGTCACATCCTTTGAGGCCTGCTAAAAACTGAGGCCTAAATGGGGACCTATGCTGACTAAAGCCAAAACTACTACAGTAAATCTTTGGGAGAGTGTGTCAATTTTTGGAACTGTGCTGAATAAAAGTGATTCTTTGCATTAAGATTAGCTCCTGAAGGCAAAGTGTGTTCAACACCGCATTTGCATTAAAGTTCTCACTCCTTGCCCATGGAAGTTTTTAATTTACTGAGTTTCTGTCCTAATAGCGAACCACTGCCTTTCCTTTTCCAGGCTATCCTGCATGTTGTGGTCCAGAACACGCATGGAATTACCATTTGTTTGGTTCTGTTCTGCCTCTCTGTCTCCTTAGACTTAATGCTCCCTGGAAGAAAAGAGAGCAAAAACCTGCATTTCCTTCCATGCTACCTTTTTTTGAAGACTAGTTAGTAAGAACAGAAATTTTAGGCATATGACAAGTCACAGTATAATTCTTCATTGTATTTAGCTTCTAGAAGATTTGCATGATGACTGAAAAGATTGGTAACTTAGTGATTTACATTTGTGAAAGAAACACTAATGTGATCCCCTAGGTGATTATGCAGCCAGGAAGAAGCAGTACAGATCTGAGTCAGAATATTTCACAAAACAGTAACCCTTTGCAGCTCCCAGTTACCACATTTTCTGTGCTTCTTTAAATCAAAGAAACAAACCGACTTTTGTTTGAATATGACAAGGTTAATTGACATGATAAGCAAATGCCCAAGTGCTTATCTTCTTGCTTATTACTTTACCTGATACAGTTATTAGTCATTTAAACTGATCAATAAATACAGCAAGATGCTCTGATAACTTCATAAAAAATTTGGAGCATTTATAGATAAATTTCCATAGATAGGAAAGTATGCATCTCAGAAATTCCTGCTTCAAGGACCACAACCCCACAAAACCTTTTTATCGCTATAAAACCACTATAAATCTTTTATAGGAAAAAAAGCTGTTAAGGCAACAGAAACCACCAAATCCATATGTTGCAGGGAGAGAGAAAAGGGATTATGAAAGGAAATTCTATCACCTCCAGTCCCTCCAAAAACAACAGCAAATGATTGGTAAGGTTTAAGTGCACAGAAGCAGCACCATTCAAAGAGGCAGTTAAATTTAGCAATTGCATGCTAAACTGATCATCAGCTTCTGCAAAAATGTCATTATGGCTCTATATTCTTCAGAGTCTGCTGGGCTTTCAAAACTGGAAGAAATATAATGCTGCAGTTTGGCTTCAATGATCACAGCCTATATTCATTTTGAAAAATAAGCACAAATTGGATATACTGTATTTAAATGAAGTGTAAAGACCTAATTTACATCTCTTGGCATATAGGGAGGACTATTTTAAAACTTTATAGTTAAGCATATTCAAAAGGGTGAAGGCCAAATATCAGCAACTTTGGGTGGTTTTTTTCCTAATTAGACTTTGAGGTGCTAAGAGAGATGCTTACAATAGCCTATGCAAAACATCACTAAAAGACTTTTCAGTATACCTGAAGCATTGAACATCTTCAAGGGTAAGTGGCAGTGACAGCTGTTTCATTCAATAAAAGCTGTGAACTGGGGATTTCAACAAGGAAGGCAAGAATTCAACAAAATTCAGAGTCTGTGATAAACACAAAATATCAAGGGAGAGGCAGAGAATTTTTGTTCTGGAGCATAGATTCCAGTACAGCTCTGATTCAGCAGCATTGGTACTCAATCTATTCATCATGTGGGGAAAATATTTATTCTGGCAAGATCCTCTCACAAGAGCTTACTGCAGAGGAAATAGTACTTGGCAGAAAAGTATTTCTTACTGTTTTTCTTCATTCAAACCATTCTCTTTGGTTGGCTTCCCTTTTTATTCTACAGAGCACTGAATAAATGTGTCAATTAATTGCTTAAGCCTTACAAAGAAAATTTTTCTGTGACTGATTCAATAAAAATGAGGTAGTCTTCTCTTATAATATCAGCAAGCTTGATAAGTAGCAAAAATAATAATTTAAATGGCACAGATCAAAATAAATTGGTCTTTTTCATGTTTGTTTGATCACACTGGGCTGAGAAATGTCTTGTAGTTTAGTGAAAGGTATCTCTGATTATCTCTAGATGAAAGAAAGGTTTGATATTAATTAGTTTTAGAATTTTCTAAATGATTTCATACCATAGTAAAGAAAGAATTCTATTAAGGTGGTGGTGGTGGGAGGGATGTTGTTTGGTTTTTTCAGTTTTTGATTGCTTGATTGTTTTTTTATTATTTTGTTGTTTTGTTTTGGGGGATTTTTGCTTGAGTTTTTCTGTTTGCTTGTTTTGGTTGGTTTGTTTTTTGGGTTTTTTGTTTTTTTTTTTTTCTGTTTGGGTTGGGCTGGGTTTTGTTTTGGTGGATTTTTTTTTTTCAGTTAAAGAAAACTCTAATAGAAATACCAGTCAGAAAGTGTTGGTTCATTGTTGTCCTCTACAGGACATTAAGTCTTCATATCATTGCCTGAATCATAAAGGAAACTTGGCTTGTACGTAATTTGAAAGAGGTTTCTTGGAAGAAAGAAGCTGTGCAAAATAATGTAAAAACCAGCTATAGACATGTTGGCACTGAAATAATAGAAGACACAGGCAAGCAACTTTGTCTATGAATGTATGTTTATATACTATTTCTTTATTCTTCAGACATAATGCTGAATATAGTATAGGCAGAGTTCTTTCAGCATTCAAAAATAATTTAATAGCTGCATTAGCTCTCTATATTATTAGTTTGCTAACACTTTTCTTCACTGTGACTGTGCACACATCACTCCTACTCTCTTTCAGAACAACCGAGTACATTTTAAAACAGAGGACAAGTGTGATTTTTTTTTCAATTATTTTCCCCCTGTGTTAGATTTCTCAGTGCTAACACATATTACATCTTCATAGCTGTCTATGAAACTGTTTTCAAATCAATGGTAAACCATTTGGCTGACAGGATAAGTGAACCCCTCATGGGAGGACCACAATCTCACCTAGTTTAGTGTGCCTTGTGTATGTGACCAAATCAAGAACCTCACAGGCCTGGAAATATCACAGATTCTGCAAGATAATAGGAAGATACATTGAGTAGCCTTCTTTAGGTTAGCAGACTTAAAAAGCGGTTTTCTTCAAATTAGAATGTAGGATTAAACTGAACAGTTCTGTTCCATGTGACATGGCATTACCATATTCAGTGCCAGCTGAGAGTCCAAGGCCAGAAAGTCAGAGTGTGACTGATTTAGCTGGTTTTAAGTAGACTTAAGGCTGCTCTTATTAATGATGGTGACTTAAGGAATAAGATTACTGTGCAGCTGGAGAAAAAATTACAGGTTTTTACTTACAAGATTATCAACCTGAATTGCATACAAATTTGGCATTTGATTTTTTGAAGTATGTAAGAGCTTAAAACAAATCAATACGTTGTTATCATCAGGCACCTTTAGAACCGGCAAAACAAATACATAAATCTTTTCACTCTACTGCTATAAATTCAGGTAACCTGCTACTGATCTTGTAAAGTTAATGTTACTACCCAGAGACATAGGTGGATTTTGTAAAAACATTTACTAGAACACTTCAGCATTTTACTAACCTGAAAGTCTGAGTTTTTCAACTGTTCCTCCATAATATGCACAATGCCTACACTTTCTCTTTAATCAAATCTGAAGTCTTGTGAGCAGATCTTGCATGGATGCCTCACCTGAAAGTACAGCAATGGTTTTTCTTGAGTGTTATCCTTCAATGTCATTAAAGAGGACTGTCATCTATTGGAAGAATATTGAAAGGAACCGACAGACCTATCAGATAAACACATGATCTCAAGGATGGTGAAATCAGTAGAATTTTGGGGTTTCTGACCAAGGAATGGTCTATTGACCACCTGTTCTACTTATGCCTGATGGGATGCACCTTCCTCAGAGGGCAGAAAAGGAACCAGGAGGACTCAGTAATAGATCTTGAAACTAGTTTGGAAGTGGAAAGAGGCAAAACCAGTATTGTCAGTGATAAGCAGGAGGATGGAACACCAAAGCTTGGGCAACTGAGTAATACTGAGAGCCCTCAATCTGCTTTGCAGGATGTCAGATGTAACAAACCACATCCAAAATTCCTCTATACCATACACATAGCATGAGGAACAAGCAAGACAAGCTAGAAGCTGTGGCCCAGGTCTTTGAAATAAGTGTCATAAACAAATTTTGCTGGCATGAGTCCTGTGACTGCTGTGCCTTGATGGCTCTTCAGGAGGCATAGGAAGAGCAGGTGAGGCAGAGGGTGGCATTGTATGTAATGGAGGGGAATGTATGAAACTCACAGTTGGCAATGACATGATTGAGAGACTGGGTAAGGATTAAGGGGCAAACAAATTATGCAAATGTCATTGTGGGAGTCTACTATAGCTCACCTACCCAGAATGATGACACAAATGAACTATTCTTCAAGGAACTAAGGGACACCTCCTAATAAACTGTCCTTGTTCTTATCAGGGATGTCAGCTTGCTGGATGTTAACTGGGGACACCACACAGCCAGTATAAGCAGGTTCAGAAGATTCATAAAACATTTGGATGATAACTTCATGGTACAGGTACTTACGGAGTCGACTAAGGAAGGTGCCCTCCTTGATTTTTTGCTTGTTAACAGCAAGAGTCTTGAGAGCAAAGTCATTATTGGTGGCTGTCTTCACCACAATTACCGTGAAAGAAAAAAACCTCATAACTAGCTCCATATACTGAAAAAAATTTCTGAAGTGTAATTCCATTATTCTTAGCTTCAATGTCTGCTTCATTTAATAATTACATTTACCAGCTGGCAAAAATTAACAAAACTAAAACATCTGGACCACTTTTGGACATGATAATAAAATTAAGAGGTGGGGAAAATAGGCAAAGATGAGCAAAAGATGTAACGGATTTAATTTTTCTAAATGCCCAAGGCTGAATTTTATGCTGTGGAGGGAACTGACAGAGAAGCAAGATTATTTTAAACCTCAGTGATAATGTTTACTGTCTTCTTAAGTGCACGTCTTCCACCACCCATCTGTTTCTCATGAGTATTAGGGTCTTTCCTAGGAAAACTTATTTCTACTCGTCCTTCTTAAGAGAAAGTCAGTCTCCTGTGTATTTCATGGTCAACATGGAGAAAAACTAATGAAGAAATGAGCAGCAGATATGATTTTACACATAGGTGCACTAGCACATTTACAGTATTTTTTGTGTTTTTTATAAAGTAGAGACAGGTTCAGGAAGGTAAGAAAACCTAGAGAGTGTTTTTGAAGACTGTTTCAAAACAAGAGTTTCACTGAAAGCTACTTTTAGTTTTCTTTAAATAATATCAGAAAAATATTCCAAGATGATCTTAAAGTTACTTTATATTGTTCTGTGTTTTCAGAAAATGGGAATTCATTTGTAAATCTGAGAAGTACTTTTAGCATTAGACTGTTTGTCTCATCACTTACGGAGGTTTTTTCCTTCAATCTCTTCTTGGTGAATATGCTAAGAAAGAGTGGGCAAAATGTCACTAGATGAGGTGGTTATTATCCTGTTGGGGGGCAAAGTAAGAAGGTTGCAAATAATTCATTAAAACTAATCTGCATCTCTACATTTTTGCATCTAAAACAAAAGGTAAAAGCACAGATGAGTTGTTCATTCACCAAAATTAAATGCAGTGAATCTAAGTTCCTGATGTATAGGAAATTCAGCATAATTTTAATGATGGAAAGATAGAGCATTTAAACTTTCTTACACATAATAAGTAATACGTTTACATTTTATACTATCAATTGAACTGAAAATGGAAAAGGAGATGTTCAAGGAGAAAGATTCTTTGTCTTGGTGGAGTATTAAAAGGATAAGTGAAGGTGAGCAAAGTGATATCCTATTTTTTTGATTTTTTTTTTTGAGTAAAAGAAGAAATAAGAAGGATGAAACACTATTTTCTTTTTGAGGACTTGTGTGTTCCAAGCATCTAAATCCAAAATCTTAGAATCATAGAATCATAGAATGGTGGGGATTGAAAAGAACATTCAAGAATATCTAGTTCCGACACCTCTGCCATGGAGAGGAACACCTTTCACCAAACCAGGTTGCTCAGAGTCCATCCAGCCTGGCCATGAACACTTCCACAGCCTCTCTGGACAACTTGTTTTAGTGCCTCATCACCCTCACAGCAGAGAACTTCCTCCTAATATCAAATATAAACCTACTCTCATTTAGTTTGAATCCACTCCTCCTTGTCCTGTCACTACATGGTGTTGTAAATTGTCCCTCTTTGTTTTTAGGGAGACTCCGTTCTGATACTGGAAGCCTGCAATTAGATCTCTACAAGTCCTTCTCTTCTCCAGGCTGAATAAATTCTCCCAGCCTTTCATCATAGGAGAGGTGTTCAATGCCTCTAATCATCTTGGTGACCCCTTCTGGATTGCTCCAACAGGCCATCTCTTTCTTCTGCTGATGCAGCACTCCAGATGAGGTCTCATGTGAGCTGAGCAGAGGGGCAGAATCACCTCCCTTTTCCTTCTGCCCACACACCTTTTGATGAAGCCCAGGACACAGCTGGCTTTCTGGGCTGTGAACCCACATTGCCAGCTCATATCTGTCACATGATGTGATGTTTACAGCCTTGGCTGCACAAAGATGTTTGCATGCCTAATGCTATCCACTCACTGCGTAGCGAAGTCAAGGAAGCTCTGTCACATGTAAGCTGGGATCCAAGTCTGCCAGAGCCTCTGAGAATTCTTCCAATTATGCCAGCAAGCTCCAGATTAGGGATGCAGGACTGGAAAGAAGTGTAGGATGTAGGTCTTTATCTTCATTGTTAAGTAAAACATTTAAATCCTGTAACAAAACTGTAAGTGTAGGTACAATGTAGGTTGACCAGTTGATGCTTCATGTAGCAAATTGTACAAACTGATCAGATTCCACTCATGGGAGGGAGGGAAGGAAGGAAGGAAGGAAGGAAGGAAGGAAGGAAGGAAGGAAGGAAGGAAGGAAGGAAGGAAGGAAGGAAGGAAGGAAGGAAGGAAGGAAGGAAGGAAGGAAGGAAGGAAGGAAGGAAGGAAGGAAGGAAGGAAGGAAGGAAGGAAGGAAGGAAGGAAGGAAGGAAGGAAGGAAGGAAGGAAGGAAGGAAGGAAGGAAGGAAGGAAGGAAGGAAGGAAGGAAGGAAGGAAGGAAGGAAGGAAGGAAGGAAGGAAGGAAGGAAGGAAGGAAGGAAGGAAGGAAGGAAGGAAGGAAGGAAGGAAGGAAGGAAGGAAGGAAGGAAGGAAGGAAGGAAGGAAGGAAGGAAGGAAGGAAGGAAGGAAGGAAGGAAGGAAGGAAGGAAGGAAGGAAGGAAGGAAGGAAGGAAGGAAGGAAGGAAGGAAGGAAGGAAGGAAGGAAGGAAGGAAGGAAGGAAGGAAGGAAGGAAGGAAGGAAGGAAGGAAGGAAGGAAGGAAGGAAGGAAGGAAGGAAGGAAGGAAGGAAGGAAGGAAGGAAGGAAGGAAGGAAGGAAGGAAGGAAGGAAGGAAGGAAGGAAGGAAGGAAGGAAGGAAGGAAGGAAGGAAGGAAGGAAGGAAGGAAGGAAGGAAGGAAGGAAGGAAGGAAGGAAGGAAGGAAGGAAGGAAGGAAGGAAGGAAGGAAGGAAGGAAGGAAGGAAGGAAGGAAGGAAGGAAGGAAGGAAGGAAGGAAGGAAGGAAGGAAGGAAGGAAGGAAGGAAGGAAGGAAGGAAGGAAGGAAGGAAGGAAGGAAGGAAGGAAGGAGGAAGGAAGGAAGGAAGGAAGGAAGGAAGGAAGGAAGGAAGGAAGGAAGGAAGGAAGGAAGGAAGGAAGGAAGGAAGGAAGGAAGGAAGGAAGGAAGGAAGGAAGGAAGGAAGGAAGGAAGGAAGGAAGGAAGGAAGGAAGGAAGGAAGGAAGGAAGGAAGGAAGGAAGGAAGGAAGGAAGGAAGGAAGGAAGGAAGGAAGGAAGGAAGGAAGGAAGGAAGGAAGGAAAGGAAGGAAGGAAGGAAGGAAGGAAGGAAGGAAGGAAGGAAGGAAGGAAGGAAGGAAGGAAGGAAGGAAGGAAGGAAGGAAGGAAGGAAGGAAGGAAGGAAGGAAGGAAGGAAGGAAGGAAGGAAGGAAGGAAGGAAGGAAGGAAGGAAGGAAGGAAGGAAGGAAGGAAGGAAGGAAGGAAGGAAGGAAGGAAGGAAGGAAGGAAGGAAGGAAGGAAGGAAGGAAGGAAGGAAGGAAGGAAGGAAGGAAGGAAGGAAGGAAGGAAGGAAGGAAGGAAGGAAGAAGGAAGGAAGGAAGGAAGGAAGGAAGGAAGCGAAGGAGAAGGAAGGAAGGAAGAAGGAAGGAAGGTTTAGAGAGAGAAATGAAGAATGAAAGAACTGTTTCCAGGCATAGCATGGAGAACTCAGCCAGGACAGTATGGATTCAACACCCTTAAACTGGAATTTATTAGAATCAAAGCAGATGTGGCATTGTTTTACCTTGCTAAATTGTGCATAATTTACTTGAATGGGAAGCATAATTTTTTTAAGATATGAGACAATGCCAAATGCATTGCAGATGCCTAAGATTCTGGCCACACTGAAGCAATGGGAAAGAACATTTATTGGCAAAAGCTGAAGAAAATACAGAAACAATTTTTATCCATCTTTTCTCAAACTTAAATTGAATCCAAGTGAGGCTGTCCAATGAGTAGCTGAATTTCTGTTATGAGAAAAAATGTTTCAAAACATTGTTTTCCTCTGAAATGATCAATTATATGAAACAGTGGAAGAGAGGGCAAAGCAGTTTCATTTTCCAATTTTATTTATTTTTTCTGTTCCCTTCAGAATGTGAACAAAGCCTGAAGCCATCCCACTCAGATTTGTTCCTTCAGGCAGAAGCTGGCTTTCAGACAAGCTAGATCTTGTGCTTTGACTCAATATATATGAAGCAGCTGGTAAAGAAACATCTTCAATCAGCCTTCCTAGAAGACCAAGTCTCGTAAGGGGGAGGGATTTTTCTTTCTGATGGGTGAACAGGAAGATAGAAAGGCCAAAACTGAAGGTCAGGATCATGCTGACTGATATTAATTTCAAAAGCATCTCACCATCAGAGAAAAGAGCAAAAGGAATACTTAAAAGGAGCACTTTAGCATAACTGACAAAATTCCACTGAAGTACCAGAATCTAACATGCATGAAATCAAAAGTGCATGGTGAGACAAGTCTCATTCATTTGAATGGTGTTACATGGACATCCTGGATACATAGGAAGTTCTACTTATTTTCAGCTGCACTAGTTATAAAGTGACTATGTTAAAGGTAAATTAACCTCATAAGTTAAGGCTATTGTATTGTTTTTGTTGTCCTAGTTAGAGCAGCCGGGACCAGCTTATTACTGTGTGGGTATAACCAAAACGGTGAATTCTACACTCTCTATGTCACTTCTAACAAACTTAACTATGGATCATTTGCAGCAGCTGCCCAGGGCACACCTGACCCTCAGGCTACAAGCTGGGTGCTAGAGAACCTTGTGAGTTAGAGTCTTCACATCAATGACTCAGGTGTAATAACTCCCCTCTGGGGAGGCCCTAGCAACTTCGCACCAAGCCTGAGTGGCCATGTCTGCTACTATGAAATCAAGGAGTCCAAAAATGTTCCATGACTCACAGAGTAAATCACCCGTTGTGCCCTGGGGGAGGTACTGGGCATTTCCATCTGAACATAAGCATATATAATCTTGAGGTCTGGGGACTTCTGGTACCACTCGTCAGATTCAGAGGAGGACCAGGAACTGGACAGAACTGCAAGTGCCTCTCTTGACAAGACTGTGACCATCATCTGCATCAACAGGTTTTCCTTTCCTTTTAGTTTTGGCTCAGGGGGACTACATGGGTCTCAGCACAGGGGCTAACACACACCATTCTCTTTGTGCCTCAGGGTGCTGAGTTATACATCTGGGTTTTGTGGGTTAAAACCAATTTCTCTTTGTATCATTGTATTTATTGTAATACTTTTATTAAATTCTAACTGACTTATAAACCCTTTTGAGTTGGGTTCATTTCTCCTGCTGGTTTACTTTTAAACCAACACATTTGTGTAAACCTTATTTGTGTATGGTAAAACCTGGCATGACAGCATCTATGACAGCTGTATTTATTTCCTTCACAAAGCTGAAATAAGTGGAAGAAGTTACACAATTTTGAACCTGTGGTTGGCAGATTTCTACCTCTATTTATTCTTGAAGATGTAGGGGAGGAAGGAGATAGGAAACTGTGCTTTGGCTGAATTTACTAAAATAGAAAGTGTCAAATTTTGTGAGACAATAGTAGATGACACTGCTAGCAAAATTAGTGACAGCTGTTTAATTTGATTCTCCTTTTAATTCAGTTAAAAATGAGGAAAAGACTGTATAAGGAGAAGAACATTTTATTAAATATCCAGGTAAATATAATTAAACTTTTATAATCCTCTGATATTTTCTCTTGAAATTACTTTAATCATTATGAGAGGATAAAGTAAGAAAAGTCAACAAAGAAAAACAAATAGAGTAGATAGATTTTGCACACTTGGGTTTTAAAAATATATTGTTATATTTTCTTTCCAATTCATTTTATGGGGGGGAAGAGCCTAATTTTTAGAGGAGAATAGGGAGATGAATATAAAGATCAAAATATGAATATTAGTGAAGAAAATACAGTAGAAAAATATAATAATTAGCTAAGATTGCTATGTTAGTGCTCCCTTAAGGGCACTTAGGATCTTCCACATGTTACTTTGAACTCCTTAAAAATAACTCATTGTACCAATGCAGAGCCACTGAATCCCTGAGAAAAGACCTCTTGACATCTTCTAGTCCAACTGTTCCCTCCTCAAGCAGGGCCTGCTAAAATATCCAATGCAGGACCATTACCAGCTGGGTTTTGAGTATTTCCAAGAATGGATGTTTCATGACATCTCTAGGAAACTTGTGCCAGTATTTGTCCACTAAACAGGAAATAAATAAAAAAAAACCCAAACAAATTTCCTGGTATTTAGATGGATTTTCATGTTTCAATTGAGCTCTTGCCCTGTCAGAGAACGCTGCTGAGAAAAGCATAGTTCCTTCTCAATTCCCTCCCATTATGCACACAGAAAACATCCTCCTGAACCTTCTCTTCTCCAGGATGAAGAGGCCCAGATTTCTTTGCCTCTCATCATGGGAAAAGTACTCGTGTTCCTTAATCATCTTTGTGGTTCTGCATGGGACTTGCTTGTATAAGCTCATGTCTGTCTTGCACTGGGAAGCCCAGAATTACAGCCAGAACTTTAGAAACCAGTAGAGAAAAAGAAATAACGTCCCTGAACTTGCTGGCAATGCTCTGCCTAATGCATCCCAGAAAGCTGTGACTTTCATTACTGTGAGGGATCATTGCTGCCTGCTAGACAGCTTGTTGACCACTAGGAGCCCAGGTCCTCTCTGTTGAGCTGCTTTGGGAAGGCCCAGCATAGTAATATAAGGTGTGGTGCAGTTAATTTTCAAACTTGAAAGGAACATGTTCTCAGAGACAGGAGTATTCATAACTTCTGTCTTGTAAATTGAAATTAGTAGTTAGGTTTAAGACTTGATTTCTAAGAGAAAATGGTGAGAAAAGACTTTTTGAAGTTCCCACTGTATTTTACTTCCAACATTTTAATATGAATCTTTTTCTTGTGTATTAAACCAACCTGTCAAGTTTGTATTTTCTTGACCATATTAATGCAATGTTCCCCTGTCTCTAAGGGAGGGTACTAAATGCCTATTTGCTCAAAAGAAGCACCTGAGAATCTAGAAAAAAATTGCTTACCACAATTCATTACATAGAATCATAGAATCAGTTGGGTTGGAAGTCCAACCCTTAATCCAACCCCACTTTGATTACTAGATCATGGCACTAAGTGCCACATCCAGTCTCACCTTAAAAACCACCAGGGTCGGAGAATCCACCACCTCTCTGGGCAGGCCATTCCAATGCCTGACCACTCCCTCTGTATAGAACTTCTTCCTGATATCCAGCCTAAACCTCCCCTGGCAGAGCATAAGTCCATGCTCTCTTGTCCTGCTGTTGGTTGCCTGAGAGACCAATCCCTACCTGCTACAACAACCTTTCAGGTAGTTGCAGAGAGTGGTAAGGTCTCCCCTGAGCCTCCTCTTCTCTACGCTAAACAGCCCCAGGTCCCTCAGCCTTTCCTCATAGGACTTGTGCTCAAGTCCTTCCATCAGCCTCGTTACTCTTCTCTGGACCCGCTCCAGCACCTCAATATCTTTCCTGAACTGAGGGGCCCAGAACTGAACACAGTACTCAAGGTGTGGCCTCACCAGTGCTGAGTACAGGGGAAGGATCACTTCCCTTATCCTGCTGGTCACGTTATTCTTGATAAAGGCCAG
Source organism: Pithys albifrons albifrons (assembly GCF_047495875.1). NCBI lineage: Eukaryota > Metazoa > Chordata > Aves > Passeriformes > Thamnophilidae > Pithys > Pithys albifrons. The sequence goes on along the minus strand of NC_092497.1, from coordinate 36,055,232 downwards.
GATCCCACTGGCCTTCTTGGTCATGTGGGGACACTGCTGGCTCATGTTGACCTCCTGTCAATCCAAAACCCCAGGTTGCTTTCCGCCTGGCTGTTCTCCAGCCACTCTGTGCCCAGCCTGTAGCTCTGCATGGGATTGTTGTGGCCAAAGTGCAGGAGCTGGCACTTGGCCTTGTTAAACCTCATCCCATTGAAATCAGCCCATCTCTCTAGCCGATTGTCGCAGGTCTGGCCTAGCTGTTGCCAACCCTGGACTGGCCCCCCTTTCCCCTCCCAGAATTTTCCCAGCAAAGGGAAGGGAAAAAAAACCACCAAAAAGAAACGCACTCTAGAGAAACTGAATTGAATATAAAGAATAAATTATATTTTCTAACATTCACAAACCACACTGTATACACAGTACATAGGATCCCACCCCCAGGGGAAGGGGAAGGGAAAAAGGGGACTGATTAGCCAGAAAATAGGGAAGACACCAACCCAACCTAAAGAAACCGGATGAATCAAAACAAACACATTTAAAAACCTCAAGGAAGGGGAAGAAGAATGAAACAATCTCACCCAGGACAGGAGAATCACCAACAACCGGAGGGACCAAACTCCAACCACCTCCCACCAGCTACTCGGTCAAGAGAGGAGAGCCTAAACCCCTCCTCCCCGTTGGCATCCACATGGCGGCCTCTCACGTTCAATTTCTTCACTCTGGCAGCAATGTCTTGCCACAGATCTGCAGCCCAGATGGGCTTCCCTCTACACCTCCAATTCATCTTCTCCCACCGGTCTAGCCATCCCTAGAGAGCATTTGTTATCATCCATGAGTCGGTGTACAAGTAGAGCCTTGGCCATTCTTTTTCTGCAATGTCTAGGGCCAATTGGACAGCTTTGAGTTCTGCGAACTGACTGGATTCGCCTTTCCCCTCAGTGGCTTCTGCCACCCGCTGGGTGGGATTCCACACAGCTGCTCTCCACTTCCGGCTCCTTCCTATGATAGGGCAAGAACCATCAGTGAAAAGGGCATAGCGCGTCTCTTCATCTGACAGCTGATTATATGGTGGAGCTTCTTCAGCTCGACTCACTGACTCTTCCTCTTCTTCATCTGCCAGGCTGAAGTTCCCACCTTCAGGCCAATTGGTTATAATTTCTAGAATTCCAGGGCGATTTGAGCTCCCAATTCGAACACGTTGTGTAATCAAAGCAATCCTCTTGCTCCACGTGGCATCGGTGGCATGGTGTGTAGGGGGCACTTTTCCCTTAAACGTCCAGCTTAACACTGGTAGTCGACGTGCCAGGAAAAGCTGGGCTTCAGTACCAATTACCTCTGAGGCTGCTCGTATGCCTTCATACGCCACTAAAATCTTCTTCTCCATAGGGGTGTAATTGGCCTCAGAGCCTTTGTAGCTTCGGCTCCAGAAACCAAGTGGTTGCCCTCGTGTCTCACCAGGCACCTTTTGCCAGAGGCTCTAGGAGGGACCTTTATCTCCAGCTGTGGAATAAAGTACATTCTTCACATCTGGTCCCATCCTGACTGGCCCAAGAGCCATGGCATGTGCGATATCCTGCTTGATCTGCTTGAAAGCCTGTTGTTGTTTAGGACCCCAATGGAAAATGTTCTTTTTACGGGTCACAAAATAGAGAGGGCTCACGATCTGGCTGTACTCTCGGATGTGCATTCACCAGAAGCCTATGGCTCCCAGAAACACTTGGGTCTCTTTCTTGTTAGTTGGTGGAGCCATTGCTACAATCTTATTGATGACGTTGGTTGGAATCTGGTGATGTCCATCTTCCCATTTCACCCCAAGGAACTGAATCTCTCTGGCAGGTCCCTTGACCTTGCTCTTTGTGATGGCAAAACCAGCTTTGAGGAGAATCTGAATAATCTTTTGACCTTTTCTGAAGACTTCTTCTGCTGTGTCTCCCCATACAATGACATCATCAATATACTGGATGTGTTCTGGGGCTTCACCCTTCTCCAATGTGGCCTGGATCAGCCCATGAGAAATGGTTGGACTGTGTTTCCCCCCCTGGGGCAATCGGTTCCAAGTGTACTGCACACCCCTCCAGGTGAAAGCAAACTGTGGCCTGCACTCTGGTGCCAGAGGAATAGAGAAGAATGCATTAGAAATGTCAATAGTGGCATACCACTTTGCTGCTTTGGACTCCAACTCATGCTGGAGCTCCAACATATCTGGCACAGCGGCACTCAGCGGTGGCGTAACTTCATTCAGGCCATGATAGTCCACAGTCAGTCTCCATTCTCCATCTGATTTAAGTACAAGCCAGATAGGGCTGTTGAAGGGTGAGTGTGTTCTGCTGACCACCCCTTGGCTCTCCAGCTTCCTGATCATTTTATGGATGGGAATCACAGCATCTCGGTTTGTACGATACTGTCGCCTATATACAGTTGCAGTGGCCATTGGTGTTTCTTGATCTTTGACTCAGAGTAATCCCACAACAGAAGGGTCTTCTGAGAGACCAAGGAGTGTGGACAACTGTTTGGACTCCCCTTCAATCACTGTGGCTACACCAAAAGCCCACTGGTACCCCTTCGGGTCCTTGAAGTGTCCTCTTTTTAAATAGCCCATACCAAGGATGCTAGGGGCTTCTGGTCCTGTCACAATGGAATGCTTTTCCCATTGGTCTCCTGTTAGGCTCATGTCAGCCTCTACCACCGACAGGTCCTGAGACCCTCCGGTAACTCCAGAAATAGTCAGAAATTACAGAAATAGTACAGAAATAGTCTCTGTACTCTCATGTTCCGATGGCATTAATGTTCATTGGGCACCAGTATCTACCAAAGCTCAGTATTTCTGAGGATCTGATGTGCCAGGCCATCGAACCCACACAGCCCAGTAAACCCGATTATCATCCTGGTCCCTCTCCTCCTCCTGGCAGGAGGCAGGGCCACTCTATTGTTGTTCCTGGTTGGAGCATTCTCCATCTGACATGTGCAATGCTCTGTCAGAGGCTCCTTCATCAGAACTGGGGGAGTTGCTTCTTTTGCGTCTCGGAGATCGGTGTTTCTTTTCCGGGCTCTTTGCTTCAACTATGTGGACAGCTTTCTTGCCGGCTACTTTCCGTTTTAGTTCTTGCAGTCGGGCTTTAAGTTTAGAGTTGGGTTCACTGTGCCATTTTTTCATGTTTTCCCCTAGTTCGCACAGAAAGGCCCACAAGAAACCACACTCTGTGTCTTACTGCCGGGGCTCCCAGTTTTCCTTCGTGCCGCATGAGGTGACCGAGAACGGGAACGGGAACGAGAACGGGAACTAGAATGAGAATGAGAACGAGACCTTCCTTTGTGATCTCTAGAACCTTTGCGTCTAGGTTCTTCTTCATACAGAGAGCGTTTAGTATTCCTCTGGTGCCTTCTAGTTTTCCCTCATGCCGCATGAGGTGACCGAGAACAGGAATGGGACCGAGTACGGGAACGGGAACTTGAACAAGAATGAGAACGAGACCTTTCTTTATGACCTCTAGAACCTTTGCCTCTAGGTTCTTCATCATACACAGATTGTCTAGCATTCCTCTCTACCCTTTCCCCACTGTAGAGGGAAGAATGCCGGAATTTAGAGGGGACCCTCATGGTTTCCAATATTCTCCGTATCCAGTGACATATTCTGTCAACGTGTATCTCATTCTCGTCCATCCTTAGAGGGTATGCAGATATCAGACACGGCATATAAGACTTAGGGGCCCTATCCATCACCTTATCCCACATCAGCTGTGTCCATGGCATCTTCTCTGGGACCAAGATGTCATACTAATTTGGATCAGAGTATATAATCTCCAGCATGGCCAGTTCCCACAGATACTGGATGCCTTCTGCTGCAGTATTCCACTCTCTCAGAACACTCACCAAATACTCTTTAAATGGGTATCTTGCCCTCACGGCATGGAGGATTCGGGTCCAGAGACTGGACGCCATTTCCCCCAGTCCCATTTCCTGTTCTATTTCAGGGTCTTGGGCAAGAGATCCCAATTGTTGTGCTTCATGACCTTCCAGCACATGACTACTGGTCCCCTGGTCCCAACATCACACCAGCCAGGTGAGGATGCGGCCATCAGGCCACTGACTGTAATCCCTTCGTATATTTCAAATCTCCTTTGGGGTCAATGATCATATAATTTCACTTTCCCTCATTATTTCCTGCCCATCTCTCCCACGTACTATTCTCTCTACCTGTCTTGCTGGTGAAAACTGAGGTAAAATAGGTGTTCAGTACCTCAGCCTTCTCCTTGTCCTGATTAACTATGTTCCCCCTTGAGTCCAGCAAAGAATGGAGATTTTCCTTGCCCCTCTGCTTAGTGATGTATTTATAGAAGTGCTTTTTTGTTGTCCCTAACAGAAGTGGCCAAACTGAGTTCAAATTGCATTTTTGTCTCTAATTTTCTTCCTGCAAGACCTATAACTAAGTCCCTAAACTCTTCATGAGTAACCAGCCTTTTCTTCAACAATCAATAAGCTCTCCTTTATCCCTTGATTTCCTTCAGAATCTCCTTGTTCAACCAACCTTGTTGTCTTTCCCGCTGGCTTGCCTTTCAGCACACTGGAACAGCCTATTCCTGTGCACTCAAGACTTCCTTCTTGAAGTGCATCCATCCATCTTGTACCCCCTTATTTTTAAGGGTTGTTTTCCAGGGTATGCTCCAAACCAGTCTTCTGAATAGGCTGAAATCTGCTCTCCAGAAGTCCAGTGTAGAAGTTTTATTGATTGTCTTCGTCTCATTCCTGAGTATTGAAAACTCTGTCATTTCATGGTCACTGTGCCCCAGACAGCCTCTGACTACAACATCTCCCACCAGCCCCTCCCCATTTGTAAACAGCAGATCTAGTGGGACCCCACCCCTGTTAGGCTCATTTACCACCTGAAGCAGGAAATTATTCTCTATACACTCCAGGAATCAATAGGTTGCCTCTTCTCTGCTGTGTTGTGCTTCCAGCAGATATCTGGAAGGTTGAAGTCAACCACAAGAACAAGGGCTGGAGATTTTGAGACATCTGCCAGCTGCTTGTAGAATAATTCATCCCCTTCATCATCCTGGTTGGGTGACTCCCACCAAGATGTCAGCTTTGTTGGCCTTCTCCCTGAATCTGGTCCACAGGCACTCAACTTTATTGTAAATGACCTCAAGTTCTATAGAGTCAACAGACTCTCTAATGTATAGAGCCACCCCTGCATCTCTCCTACCCTGCCTATCCTTTCTGAAGAACTTGTAGCCCCCCACAGCAGCACCCCAGTCATGTGAGTCATCCCACCATGTTTCTGTGATGGCAACTATGTCATAGTTTTCCTGCTGCACTATGGCTTCCAGCTCCTCTTGTTTGTTTCCCATACTGTGTGCATTGGTGTACATGCACTTCAGCTGGGCCATTGATTTTACTCTCAACTCAGGCTCTACACCCTTAGGCTTATCTCTGGAGAGCCTGATTTCAGTCCCTTTCCCCTTCAAACCTAGTTTAAAGCCCTCCTAACCAACCCTGCCAACTTATGGGCTACAGTTCTTTTGCCCTTCCTAGATAGATGAAGCCCATCTGGTTTGATGAGACTGGGCAACACAGAGTTTGCGTCATGATCAAAAACCCCAAAATTTTGACGATAGCACCAGTCCCTAAGCCACCTATTGGTAAGCTGGGCTTTTCTATACCTCTCCTCATTTATCTCCTCATTCATCCTGGCTAGCACAGGAACTGAGGCAATTACTACCTGTGCTCCTGTCCCATGAAGAGATCGGGTCAGTGCCTTGAAATCTTTTTTAATTGCTCTGGTACTTCTCTCATTGATGTCATCACTTCCAGCCTGGACAACAAACAGCGGGTAATAGTCTGAGGGCTGAAATAGCTTAGGAAGTCTCTTAGTAATATCCATCATCCTGGCCCCACGAAGGCAGCAAACCTCCCCTGTGGGATGGGTCTGGCTGACATATAGGGCCCTCAGTTCCCCTCAGAAGGGAGTCACCAATTACAACAACCCTTCTCGTTTATCTTGTATCTCTGGTTGTAATCTGTCTGACAGACAGGGGGTAACCAGAAGACCTTGTAGAAAGATCTTCCTTCTGACTGTCCTCCATCAGACTTTCTGAGTCCAGAGCCATATACCTGTTTTATAAGGGCACCCCAGAAGTTGAAAGGGGTCAAGAGGGTTTTATTTTTTTTGTTTGCTTCTATGACCAGGCACCTGTTTACATTCCTCCCCTTCCGTATGATCTGTTCTATCTGCTTGATGGCAGGAGAGGCTGGGCTTCACCGCCTCCTGCTGGGCTTCCTTAAGGGTCAAAAGGATGTGACTCCACCAGTCAATTTCCCTTTCACTCTCCGTTATGCTTCTGAGCCTTTCCACGTCTTCCTTTAGCTCTGTCACCAGGCACAGCAAATCATTCACCTGCTCACATCGCATGCAGGTGCTTCTCACACTGTCCTCTGGTAGCAGTTCCAGGCTCAAACAGTCTATGCAGCCAGAGGCCTGAGTGGGCGCATCCTTTTTAGAGCGTTCTGTCTGTGTTGACACACCTCTACTGGTAAAAGCATCAACGGCTTTCATGTTTTTGGAAACCATGACTGCCTGGCGTTGTGGGGGAAAAAAAAACCCACCCACAAAACCAAAACCAAACCAAAACCACCTAGTATTGTGCCCTGCCTGATCACCCTGCCTGTGTGAATTCCCATGCAAACTGCCATGCCACGCCCTCACTGACACGCCATCTCCTGATTGCCCACTCCTGTTTGCCGTGATCCAGGTCGCTCGCGCTCCTCAGAGATGTTTTTAAAGTCTTCTCAACCCTCTGCTAATGACCAACCCTGCCTCTCACTCACCTGAAGATAATTGGAGGAGGAGCAGCCAATCTCCAGCAGGAAAAAAAAAATGAAGCTACATCGCTTTAGACTTACTTTTTTTCACAGAACCAGTCCAAACGTCAAAATCAAAGTTCACCGAACTTTCAAACCTTCACAAACTTCCACAAACTTTCTGATCTTCTTGGAACAGAAGAACTGGTGGATTTCCAGTTATTTGGAGTCAAAAGCTTTGGAAGGACTGGAAAGGAAATTTTCATTATTGCAAATCTAAAAATGAGCTCTTACTTTATAGAAAAATTTATCCTTTAACACGATGCATAGTTTCACCATGGCCAAAGTCTGAATCTCTGCTTGCCTTCTTTCTCTAATGTACCCTTGACTGTATTTGTGCTGTCAGGCTGCTTCCTGTGGTGAAAGATTAGAGTATTACTAAACACCACTAACAGTCCAGGAAGGCTGAATTGAAGGTCAAAAAAGGAAAATAGGTCATATAGTTATATTCCTGCTGCTTATGATAAATAAAGTGCATTAAAACAATAGTACTGTCATTACATAACATTTACCTTATTGTCTGATTTACGTTATTTTCCTGTTCCTAGAATGATAAACAAGTTAAGACCAACTGTGGTTAAATAGTTTTAAAGAAAAAATACCAAATGTACAAACCACTAGGCAGAACAAATACTTACTGCAATAGTGTTTATTTAGCTCCTATCTCAATAAAAGGGGTTAGCATTAATAAGCTGAACAGGAATTAAATATCTTTTATTCCGTTTTTTAATCTTTTATCTCTTAGGGTACATACTTCAACCTATATGACATACAGTTATGCTTGATTGAGCCCAATGAAAGATGAATAGTTTCAAATTCAGTATTTTATCTCCAGTGACCATGAGATTGATTTAAAATTGATTCAGCTGAGTGAAGCACTTTATTCTTTCTAATAACATCATACTATCTCAAACTGAGAAGGCCCGAACCTGCTTCATTTTCATACTTAGCTACATATTGCTGTCCACTTAGTCAGTATGAGATCTTGGCAAGCTTTTTCATTCTCTGTGTTTCAGATTCAGAGTATGTTTTACTGTCTCTCAAAACTACTGTACTGTTTGTCGTTGCATGTATGCACAATGAACTTTCTCTAACAAAAGTTTCTCCAGTTCACAAAATTTGAATAGAATATCTGAATAACATGAGAAGAAAGAAAGAGTGTAGAGATTTGCATCTGAAAATGAAGCACAAAGAAATATGAACAGTTTCGCTCCAAAATACCTGGATGCAACTACACAAACAAGATAAATTGCAGGAGATTTTGGGCTCACACATGCATTACAGGAGCATTCAAGAAAAAAACATTATTATGCTAGGGCTTGATGGAATGTGCTGGTTCACGAGACCAGCCACAGGCCTTCTGGATGGAAATTGCCCCAGTGTTTCCTGCTTCTGATCTACATACCTGGTTCAGATCAATGAAAAACCTCCTTAAGATAGCTTTCTGACTTTCAAATGGAGAAAATTTCCTCTGACTGACTTAGACATCAAAGAATGTTTCAATTTTGTTCTTTATAATAAAATCCCAAATTAAGAGTGATTAAGTAGGCATAAAAGACAGATCTGAAACAAATGGACCCACTTTATGGCTCAATTACACAATTTCCATCTAAACTCTCTCAAGCCTCCATCTGTAAAATGGGTGGTGCTTGCCTGCTTGTGTGGAGTGATGGTTTTCATGAATGATCCTCTATAAAAAATAGCTTGAGACTTTCTACATAAATATATGAGAGTACATCATACTTTCTGCTCCTAAACAAGTTGAGTTTACTAGGTGGGGGTTTTTTACCTTCAGTGCTTTTTTTCTCTTCTACACAATTGTCTTTTCATTTATTATCACAGAACAGCAAACTGGAAACTTTTTGTGTTCACTCAGCACAGCCTCACATTGGGCTGGGAATTGAAGGCATTTTCAGATTTTTTTTTTCTGAGACAATAGAATAGTTTGCATTTAACATATGCTCATATGTTACCACTTCAGAATTTCCCTTATGAGAGCCGTCATATGCCAATGCCAGATTGATTGATGTTTTCCATCCATTTCCAGGTCAAATGTTCAAGTGATACAAATCTTTCTGCAGCTGATTAAACAATATTTACTTTTTTTTTTTTGGAGAGACGCTCCTCAGCATTCCTAACTTACATGTATAATGTGTGTAGTATTACTGCTTGTATGGAAAATGAGACCTCTACAGAAATTAAATGACACCATTTTATAGAATGAATAACCCATTGGGTTAGTTAGATGCGGTGACTTTCAATGTCAGGCATTAATAATCACATTTTTGCCCATCAGCTTGTGACAGCTGCATCTGAAGAAATAAAGCCTCAGAACTTTTTCATAGAGGTTTTACCCTAAGAATGGCCAAGCTGGTGAACTGACAGAATTCTATTATTTTCATGGGAAAATAAATAAATAAAATCTCAAGTTTCTCCACTTAGTCTCTTATTTCTCTTTATGTAGTCTTTTGTTCTGCCTTTCTGAAACTTTTTTGCTACTAAAAGTTTGTAGAAATGGAAGGACAATAGTGTCAGAGGGGTTAAAAAAGTGATACAGGGTACATTTTCCTGTAATTAAAAAAAAAACCTGGGCGAGACCAGTGTCACATCGAAACTGAGGAGACAAAAGAGTGGCAAGGCTCATAATTTGCATATATAGACAGACAAAATACACATTATAGAGACTCTTGTATTGCCCTTAAAATATTTGTATAGTTTTAAGTATAGAACTCTCATCTAGCTCCACAATACACGTTATTTCCATGTTATATAAGCTTTCTTTCTCTCATTTCATTTACTGTACTAGTTACAAAAATAAAAGAGAGTTGATGTTTGATTATAAGAGATTTGGTGTTCATCTCTTTTTTCATAAGATCAATTATACTCACATAACATTGTTATGAAGATTGGCAGTGGCTTTTCCAGTATTACAATCAATTCACCATGTGCTGTCTATGTATGACACAATTTCTGAACTGATAGCCATATTGATTTTTTCAATAAATTCTGATTCTCAAAAAGCAGAGGAATCTTTCATTCTTCCCAGTATCACTCAAAATCTTTGAGTAGTTGTTATTTCTCTTCAAATACTGTACCTATGCAATGTCTATGTATTAACACACATAGAATATAAATTTCATCTTTTTCATTGCAAGAAAGTTCAAGAAAGTATATTTTAATTCAAGTTAGATGGGAAAATAAGATGCAGTCCAGCGTTCCCCATGCCTAGATCTCCTGTCGAGGAAACTGCTCTCCTGCAGCTCCTCTGCCCACCAGAGAGGGACTTCAACTACCTCATGCACAAGGCCCAGATTCAGGACGGAAATCAGGTTTCAACCTTCTGGCTGGTGTGGCATGCTGAGTATGAACCTTTTTAAGATGAGAAGGTGTAGCAACCTCTTTGCTTGTAGAGATAAACTGTCCTACCACCCATCTACAACATTTCTTGGACCTACCATACCAAGGTGTATTTCCTTTAAAATTCAACATTCTCCTCTCAAAGAGGAGTGTGTTCAAATTAGACTGACCTCTTGGTTTATCATTTTCAGAGTTGTTCACACCTGTGCACTGTATAAACCAAAGGTATCCAAGTACCTAACCTTCTCATCACTGGTCTTGGGCAAGACTGGGTGTTAAATTGTTGAAGCCAGGGGGAAAATAGGATGTCAAGACATGAAACTATAAATGCTTAAGTATCTTTACTCTTCAATGAACAAGTGTTTTCAGGAGAGCCTGGGCAACTCCAGGGTCGCAGGTTTCCATGACGAGTTTTTCAATACCAATTTTGAGCACATACATTTAAAAATAATCTTCAATATTTTATAGAAAAAGAAACAGATAATATCTTAAGAGAGTAGTAAACCAATTACATCACTATTAACTTTTTTAGGAAATCCTTTACATGTACATCTACCCCATTTAGTTGTGGAGATGGCAAGCTGTCTGAAGTCTCTGGAAGAATTTCCATATTGGAAAAGAGATTGACAAGAAGTAAAACAGTACACTTGTTAGAGACAAGCACTAATGAAGTGATTTCACAGCATTTGCAGCAACTATATGTAAGATCCTAGGCTCTTCTCATGAGTTCTTTGGAGGAATTTTACACTGAAGGAATTTTACTTTAAAAAGATGCAAACCTGCCCAGATTGATTAAAAAGGCACTTAGTTCTTTTACACCTTGAGACTGCATGGGAAAAACATTATGACACTTCTCAGGGAGTCAAAATAACACAATAACACAATTTTACTTTGGAAAACAAGGGAACTTGGCAAAAGTTTAAAACAAGCATTCAATCAACACAAACCATTGATTTAATGAATTCCAATCCATCCAAGCTTAAGTTACCCAGATATCAAGAAAAGGAATTTAGAAGAAAGGAAGAAGTAAAGACAGGGAGAGAGAGGGAGAAAGACAGCTGCCACCTTAGATCCAGTGTACATCCAGCTACCAGGAGTTCAAGAGTGGTAGGACTGCAAACATGGTGGCCATATGCTGTTGGGTTTTTTTTTGTTCTGGACTCCTGTTGCCAACCCCCACCTTGCCCAGGTGGGACTTTTGTTCTACCAGCCACTCAGTATCTGGCTTAGAGGCTCCAGAGGGTGTGCTGTGGGTTTTCAGGTGTGCCAATACCTCATAGTCATTCTAGGCTGGACTAGAGGCTCCAGGGATGGGGGTGAGGGGTGGCATGAGGCAGTGCGCTGTCCTACTATGGCAGAACTTGCCCTATTCCCCTCACAGGGTTATTTCAAGCCATTCAACTTCTTTCAGTCCCTAACACCACACCAAAGAAGAATTAAGATAAGTCTAAAGATTACCTTGAGTTTCTATTTTCCTTCTTTACCAGTCAACAGATTGTTTATTGTACATTAATCTTTCTGTTTTACTGTCTGTTATCATAATCAACAAATCAAAATGTGAAGATATGTTCATGAGTCAAAAAGATATGTTCATATTCAAAAATGCAATTTGTTATATAAACTTTTATTATATCTAGAGGCTAACTACACTGGTATTACAAAAAAAACATGTTAAAATTAGAATACTCTCAACTGAGAGTTGAACATTGTAGCACATATTAATGCACCTTGTTGCAAAGAATCATTCAGTTTTACTGTGCCATCCAGCAGAAACTTAACAGAAATTCCACAAATTGTCATGGCAATTTTCAGATATTCATCAACATGGTAGCTCACACCCACACTTGGCACAGGAAATGTAGTGTGAAACAACAGCAGATAATGGACTACGATGATGACAAATAACCATGATAATGGCTATTGATTTTTTTTTTTTGGAGGGACATGTCCGTGCATATTGTGTGTGTAAACAAACAGCTGGTGTTTCTAGATATAGTCAATTCACATAAGGAAACTTGATACTTGCAAATCTTTCTATTCATGGATGTCAGAAAAATCGACTCTATTTCTCATATGAATAAGAGATGAACATATCCTGCACTGCTTGTTTTATTGGGGTTTTTTGAGATTTGGGGTTTGGGTATTTTGGTTTGTTTGGTTTGTTTGGTTTCTAATGTGAGAGCAATTAGAAATTATAATGATATTGTGGAATGACATTTAGTAAAAAGGTGGCAGATGTGATAACATCAGTCATCATCAGAAAGTTGTAAACATGATTTAAGTATTGAACAGTGTGAGGCTTGGTCAGTTTGTTCCTATTGCCTACTGATGAAAAGAGAAGAAAATATCAACTAAATTATTCCTATTTAGATGTTTGATAAGAAATAAGTGACCTTTCTAGACAGTTCAGAGTCCTTTATTTTTAAAAATTTGTGTTCAGTATATATCTAATGCGCACACAATAACACATACAATCTGATAATTAGTAATAGTACCTAGCACGTTCAAAGTCTACATGTACTTGGCTAACATGCTCCAAAGGACTATTGATGAATGTGAGAAATTAAAATCAACACCAGTCTTCTTCGTTAGCCCCCAAACTTTTCAAGCCTCAACTTTAGTGATCTGTCTTACCTGATGTCTTGGGTTGAGCTGGAAAAATGCCAGCTGCCCAACACAGAGTGTCAGTCTCCCTCCTCCTCCCACTGAGAAAAGGGAGAAAGGAAATAAACCTGGAAAATCAAAACAGGTTTAAACTTAAACTAACTATATATATTTATACAGAAAAGAGAAAAAATAAAACTACAATATAACACACACTTACACAAGTTAAAAATAAAAAAATATAATTCCCCAACAAACACAAAATCCACTATTCTAGCTACAAATCACTCAAGAGAACTCAGTCTCCAGAGGGACAGACTCGAGCAGAAAAAAAGGTTAAGGACGAACATTTTACTTCCTTAAGAAAACATGGTGGTAAACTGGTGCTGGGCCTGGTCCTCCCATCCCTCCTGGGACAGCACAGTGCATCCTCCTGGGACCACATCTTGCAGAAACTGACTAAGCCACTCCTACACCAGCTTTTATATTTTGAGATTATGTCGGAATATGGTATAGAATACCATTAGCCAGTAGTAGTCAGCTGTCAGCTAGCCCAGCCCAGCTCAAGTCAGCTGATATTCTCAGGCCCACTCTGAAATCTAATGCCTAAATTTAGGCCTAAACCCATAACAACTGACTTCAGAGGAATTGCTTAAATGAAGATTGTGAGCAGAAGTTTAGAATATTGGTGTTTCAATAATAATGTATCATATGGAACAAATTTTTTATCACTTCCTATTCACTCTTTCTGTTAATTTATTTTTATGGTTTTTCTGATATTATTTCATATCCTCAGCAGCAGCAATTATTTCTGTCCTATCCATAAATTATGTCTAGTTTTTTTCCCCATTGTATAGACTCTTTTTTAAAACACTGAATTTTAATGGTGAGTTGGGAGAACATACTTCCACCCTGGATAGCTTCTAAAGGGAGGGAGGAAGGAGTTTTTAGTTTTGGAAAGCCTAGAGTCTCATTAGTTGATGGAAGGGATTTTCTACCACTAGCATGCCATACTGAAAATGTTCTCAGCACAGACTGGCAAAAATCCAGTCCACCATGGCAAGCAAAGGCAAAAGATATGTAGCCACCCAAGCAGCTAAAGTCAGACCTTCAACTTTTGAAAATATTGGCCTCTGCGGAGTGCAATCAGATTTCCTATCTTAAGTGGAAAGCAAATATGTTGAAACTAATGGAGCATTTCCCCTCCTCCATGAGACAACAAAGTTATTTGATTACAGCTCTGCTGGTGGCCAGTTGCTTATATACTTTTATGAATCTTTCAAAGTGACTGAAATGTTTGATGAATTATCATTTCCTGTGAACTCCAGGAAAACTGAAAACATGTTTATATTGCTGATTCCCCCTGTTATTTTGTTGAGTTTCCTCACAATGTATACAAGAGAGGAGAGACCTTTCTTTATATGACAGAAACTCTCATTCTTTGAAAATGGGTACAGAATTTTGTTTCAGTTATTTTCTTATGATGACTATAGTAATAAGGTTATTTTCTTTTACTGAACTACCACTTTATGTTTGCTGATATGAGAAAAGTGTGGCTTGCTAAAAGGTAACTCTAACTGAATATATTCCTGAGGTCTACCTCAAATCTTGACAATCTTTTCTGTATAGTTTGGAAGACAGTAACAAGACAGAAAGGAGAAAGCTAAGGTTAGGCATTGCCTTGGTCCAGGTTGGCTTTTAGCTATCAACTGGGAGGGAAAATGCAATGCAAAAGAGAAGTAAGATAGAAAGACAGGTAAAGAAATAAAAAATCAAAGAAGCAAATAATCATCCAGCTTCCTGTCAAATCCTGCTGACTCCAGCCTGGGAAACATGTAGGGCCATGAAATGGAGATCACAAACCACCCCAACCCCCTACGCCACCACTGAATTAATTTTTCATAGCACAAGATACAAAGTATCTGTTTAGTAAGAAAATAATCTTTTACTGTGACTCAAGCAAAGCAGAAAGTGTGCATGAAAAGACAGACATCAGAGTCTGATGTGGATGGACCCAGCGCATGACTTGCACACTATTTCATATATGTAGTCTCATTAAATCAAAAGGGTCTTATCTGAGTTAAATGTCAGTTTCATAATTTTTGAGTTGAGATCATATTTTCAAAAGCGTAAAAAATTTTGAAAAGTCTTGCTAAGGCAGTGGAAATTAAGATGATTTTTTGCTTTTGGAAGCCAATAGTTCACTAAGTAGTCACATTTTCATTCCAAGTTTTAAAAATTACTATTCTGGCACATTTTATTTAGCACATGTAGTGAGATTGTTTATATGCCACACCATCACCATTGGTGGGCTTTGCAAATGAAGATTTGGCCAGGGCACTACCCATGCTTGCTGCAATTATGCTGGTGGCTAAAAGGGCCAATGCTGGATAAGCAAGTCCAGTTGCAAAAGACACAGCGGAAAGTCTTCTTTGGCAATATTGGTGAGGCATAGTTCCTTCTGTGTTGTTTTTTCTCCTTGAGACTGACTCTGTGCCTTCTCAAAGGAAGTAGCAGTGTGATGAGTGGTGTGTCTCCATGAATCCTGTCTGGAGGCCAGAGTGGACAATTGATGGCAGTCAATATGGCCAAGGCTGAGGTGTTGTTTCAGGGAATCCTTGTATTTCCTCTTTGGGCCTCCTCTCTTGCAGCAGCCAGTGGCGAGTTCACCATAGAGCACAATCTTCGGGAGGTGGTGATCCTCCATCATAGAGACGTGCCCTGTCCAGCGCAGCTGCGTTCTCATCGGCATGGCCTTGATCGTGGTGACCCCTGCCTGTTCAAGAGCAGACACATTAGTCATGTAATCAGTCCAGTGGATGTTTAGGATTGAACGAAGGCAGCGCTGATGGAAGCGTTCGAGGAGCCACAGGTGGTGGCAATAGATGACTGGTGATTCAGACCCATATAAAAGTGCAGACAGTACAACGGCTCCGTAGACACTAATCTTTGTACTTTATTTTCTTCAGGTGTTTACTGGACCAGACTCTTTTAAGGAGTTTTCTGAAGGCTCTGTATGCCTTTGCTAGCCTGTTGTCTATCTCTTTGTCAATCTTACTGTCTGAGGAAATGATACTTCCCAGATAGGTGAACTGCTGGACTGACTTAAGCTCTGATTCACCTATGGTGATGTGGGGGTGATGGAAGACTTCTTGAGGTGCAGGTTGGTAGAGAACTTCTGTCTTCATCAAGCTGACTTACAGCCCAAAAACTCAGCAGCCTCTGCAAAGTAAATTCTTATGTGCTGAAGAGCTGCTTCTGTATGAGCAACAAGGGCGGCATCATCAGCAAAAAGCAGCTCATGGACAAGGTGATTCATGGTCTTGGTGTGGGCCTTCAGTTGCCTTGGGTTGAGTGGCTTCCATCGGTATTATATCAGATGTAGATGCCGTTTTTCATCAAGGTCTGCCATGGCTCTTTGGAGCATCATGCTGAAAAAGATTGTGAATAGAGTTGGTGCAAGAACACAACCTTGTTTCACACCATTGGTTATTGGAAAGGGCTCAGAGAGTGCATTGCCGTATCTGACTTGTCCACACTGACCCTTATGTAGCAGGATGATTATTTTGAGGAACTTGTGGGGGGGGGGACATCCTAAATGTTCCAAGATCTGCCTTTTCTGCTCACAGTGTTGAAAGCTTTGGTGAAGTCAATGAAGGTTACATACATAGAGTCCTTTGTTCTGTTCCCTACACTTCTCTTACAGTTGTCTGAGAACAAAGACCATATCTGTGGTACTCCTATTGGCTCTGAAACCACATTGGCTGCCAGGTAGAAGTTCTTCTGTGATAGCAGGTACTAATCTGTTCAAAAGAAACATTGCAAGTATTTTACCAGCAATGGAGAGTAAGGTAATGCCTCAGTAATTTGAGCTGTCTGATTTTTCATCAACCCCGACTGCCTTGCCAGTTTTCACCTATGGCCTTAAGTGATTCTCCCACGTTAGGGGCTATATCCAATTGGTTTTCCACTGGTCGTTGTGTAATGTGCTGAATTGCTGAGCCTTGGACTACACGGTTGGCATTGAAGAGAGTTTGAAATTGTTCAGACCATCAGTTCAGGATGGAGGTTTTTATCTGTGAGAAGCATTTGGCCATCTGTGCTGAGTAGGGGACTTAGAACTGTATGCTGCTCGAGAAATCCTCTGTGGTCACCCAAATCTGTGCACAGTTGTCTTTTCTGCTAGTTGATCCACCATTTGATCTGGATGTCTCAAAGTTTCTGCTGGAGATTACTCATCATCATCATGGCTAGGCTTTGCGAACGAATATTTGGGAAAGGCACTACCCACACTTGCTGCAAGCGTGTTGGTGGCTAAAAAGGCCAATACAGGATAGGCAGGTCCGGTCACAAAAGACCCAGTGGAATGTCTCTTTAGGTGATACTGGTGAGGAACGGTTATTTCTGTGGTGTCTTTTTTCCTCGAGACTGACTCTCCATGCATTCTCAAAGGAAGCAGCAGCATTGTGAATGGTGTGTGTCCATTAATCCCGTTTGGAGGCCAGAGTGGACCATTGGTGGCAGTCAATATGGCCAAGGCTGAGGTGTTGTTTCAGGGAGTCCTTGTATCTCTTCTTCGGGGCTCCTCTCTTGCGGCAGCTGGTGACGAGTTCACCATAGAGCACAATCTTCGGAAGGTGATGATCCTCCATTCTGGAGACGAGCCCTACCCAGCGCAGCTGCGTTCTCATCAGCATGGCCTTGATCCTGGTGATCCCTACCTGTTCAAGAACGGACACATTGGTCACGTAATCAGACCAGTGGATGTTTAGGATTGAACGGAGGCAGCGCTGATGGAAGCGTTCGAGAAGCCGCAGGTGGTGACAGTAGATGACCCATAATTCAGACCCATATAAAAGAGTAGACAGTACAGTGGCTCTGTAGACACTGACCTTTGTACTTTTCTTCAGGTGTTTACTGGACCAGATGGTTTTATGGAGTTTTCCGAAGGCTCTGTATGCCTTTGCTAGCCTGTTGTCTATCTCTTTGTCAATCTTACCATCTGAGGAAATGATACTTCCTAGATAGATGAACTGCTGGACTGACTTAAGCTCTGAATTGCTTGTGGTGATGTGAGGATGATGGAAGACTTCTTGAGGTGCAGGTTGGTAGAGAACTTCTGTCTTCTTCAGACTGACTTCCAGCCCAAAAACTCAGCAGCCTCTGCAAAGCAGGATGTTAAGTGTTGCAGAGCTGCTTCTGTGTCAGCAACGAGGGTGGCATCATCAGCAAAAAGCAGCTCATGGACAAGGTGATTCAGGGTCTTGGTGTGGGCCTTCAGTTGCCTTAGGTTGAACAGGCTTCCATCGGTATGATATCAGTTTTAGATGCTGTTTTCTTCATGAAGGTCTGCCGTGGCTCTTTGGAGCATGATGCTGAAAGAGACTGTGAATAGAGTTGGTGCAAGAACACAACCTTGTTTCACACCACTGATCATTGGAAAGGGCTCAGAGAGTGCATCACCATATATGACTTTTCCATGCTGATCCTCATGTAGCAGGATGATCATTTTGAGGAACTTGGGGGGACATCCTAAATGTTCCAAGATCTTTCACAGGCCTTTTCTGCTCACAGTGTCGAAAGCTTTGGTGAGGTCAATGAAGGTTACATAGAGTCCTTTGTTCTGTTCCCTACACTTCTCTTGCAGTTGTCTGAGAACAAACACCATGTCTGTGGTGCTCCTATTGGGGTTTACTACATGCAAGGCAAAAGGCTGCTTTTCTTACATGACAATATGGCTGAGCAAGGTGTGCTTGGTGAGCTTTTCTTTTCTTCTTCCACAATTCCAGGATCTCTTGATTGTTTTCATCAAACCAGTCTTTGTTTTTCTGGGAGAAGAACACTAAGGACTCTTCAGAGGACTGCAGGATGCTATTTTTAATATGTTACCCAAGTACTTCAGGAGAGGGATCTAAAACATTAAGTCTAGCTTGAAGGTTTACCTGGAAGTTGTCTCTCACTGTAGCTGTCTGATGATTGTTAACTTGGAGCCTCCTCTCAGATTAAGGCTTAAAGTAGAGGTTAAGTTTGAAATGTACAAGGTGGTTGTCTGTTTGATATTCTGCACTAGGCATCACTCCGTAGGACGGACATTGCAAATATTTCTCTGTTGTATTAAGACATAGTCAATGAGGTGCCAGTGCTTGGATTGAGGATGCATCCAGATTGTCTTCTGCCTGCCTTTCTGTTGAAAGATAGTGTTGGTGATGGTGAACTGCTACTCTACACAAAACTGTAGCAGGAGACATCCGTTGTCTTTGCAGTTTCCAACACCATACTTGTCTAGCAATCCTTTTCAGACATCAGAGTTCTTACCTGCTCTAGTGCTGAAGTCACCAAGAATTATGACCTTATCATCTGCAGGAACATTTTGGGTGAGGCCGTTCAGGGCGATGTAGAATTTGTCTTTTTCCACAGGGTCAGCTCTGAGAGCTGGGACATATACACTAAAAAGAACAACATGTTGTTCGTTGTGTAACGACATAATACATAATGTGATTGGAATGACCTGTCAGCAAATTTTCAGGTTTGGAGGCAATGGAGTTTTTAATCATGAAGCCAGCTGCTGAAAGGTGACTTTCACTTTTGGGTTTTCCTGACCAGTAGAGTGTGTAGCCGGCACCACGTTCTTTAAGGTTGCCTTCCTCATGAAGATGAACTTCACTGAGACCAGAAATGTTAATGTTATGTCATGACAGTTTGTGGGCAGTTAGAGCAGAAGGACACTCAGGACATTCACTGTCCACAGTATCAAGCATGATTCTTATGTTCCAACACGCAAGTGTCAATTTGAACACACTTTTGGAGGCAGCTGTATGCCTTTGAGTTTTAGTCTTTGTTTGACTGCCTCAGAAGATGCCTGTGGTCCATGGTCAGATAACCAGGTAAGGGGTGGAGATGATCTTTAGTTAGGCCACCTTTCCTAGGCCCTTTTCCATGTGGAGCAAGCAGTGCTGTCCTTAGAAAAAGATGCTTGGTCATTCAGGATGCTGCCTAACCAGACTGTCATCTCTGTGGTCAGTCTCAAGCATCCAAAGTCCTGAACCACCTGCATGCAGGGTTAGGTCTGCAGCTTCCAGCACTTCCTGTCACCTGTTGTTTTGACCTTTGCCTGTCACTACAGGGCTTTGAGCCTATGCAATGGGGTTTTTTTAGGTGTGTGTGGAACTGGCCCCACCCTTTACTCCTAAGGTTCATCTGTCAGGGCCGAGAAAGCTTGGATGGTGACAAAGAATACATCAGGACGTAGGTTTGGTTAGAGTATCCTTCTCTTAGATGGATGGCCTTACAGGGCTAAGTGAGTTGCATTTACACAGCTTTGGAGTTAGAGTTGTCCTTCTCCTAGGATGGTTGACAGACGGCTAGTGAGCCCATTCTGCCCATGGACACACTTTGTCTGACCCTTCAGTTGAGACCTGTCAGGTATAGGAGACCCTACCAGAGGCACATACCACCGCCAGCATGGCATGCATCCTCATGAGGGCACTCAAGCTTCTCCACTGTGATAAGGGGGTGTTCATGGAGAAGATGCTGTATAGAACACCACGTATTTTCTTCATATAGTTGGATGTATTTCCTAATGACTATCTCCCTCTTCTGAAAGCTTACACCATCAGCAAGTGAATCTCAGATAAGAGAGATAAAAAGCTGTTTTTCCCATGGACGTTAATTGCTATTTTACTTTCATGAAAAACTTGTAGTGTTCCCATATTTTCAAGTAAAGTTAGACATTTTTCAGCTGGCTGTCTTTGCGGAAAAATAAAAATAAAATATAGATACAAAAAGGCAAGGTAAATGTCAGCTGAGTTTGCAAGGCTTTACAAGTAACAAACTTCTAATTGCAGGTTCCCAGCAGAGGTTTGTCAAAGGCTGGCAGCCAAATCTGCCAGAGAGTCCTGCTATAGCAAAGCCATGCCAGGGAAGAGTACTGGACCTTAGTAAGACAACCTTACAATTCTTCCAGCTGGCAGCCAAGATAGATTAATTGTGAGGAGGAAAAAACCCCAACCTTCACTGTCCTCCTTCCTAACAAGTGGGAGCATGAAGTGGGAAAACACAAACTGAAGTAGAACTGAAGAGAGACAAAGGAAGACCAACAAATGAGAACAACATGAAAGGAGACTGAGAAAGAGCAGGTGAGAGGAGGGGTTTCAGAGAGTCAACAGCATGAAGAGGGTAGCAAGCTGTTAGGAACCAGGATAGAATTTGTGCCATGGCAAGGGTTTCTTTGTAGCCTCTAAGCTTTGAGTAATGTCCCAAAATCCATGGATTTCCTTATTCCTGTACTGCTCTCAAATACGTATGGAAAATGTGTATCAGGCTTCCTAGGATATAGGTTGCACTTGCTGCTAATATTGATGCCAGGACTTATAAGAGACAGTTGTGATTTGCATCTGATCTAAAGGATTTCAGCCTGCTGACATACGAGTTAATATTATTATTCATGGTGGAATTCTAGTATTTGTCTCTAACCTAAGGATGTCTTCAGAAACATAAACTAGGAATATGATTATGCAATTAAAGGCTGCATCAGAGCATGCTTGCAAATATAGAAAATTAAGACTGCATGTGAATTATCCTAACTGTAAGAGTCTTTAACTTTTATTGTCTATGCTTTGCAACTTTATTTTTTTTAGCGCTGGTTTTCTGTGCCCTGACATATGTGTATTTGTGATCACAAAGAATTATAGAACTCTTTAGTAACTGCTGCACAAACACTTTCCTTTTCTCACATTTTCCCACAAGACCAGCTGACTGGGAATGTCTACTTTTCTGAATGTGCCTAGGGGAAATTTACACAATGAATTAGCAGGGTACTGCATTATCCTTTGATGTGTTTCAGTTGTTTTACATGGTTGTAAGTTTGAGCACTTTTTCTTACTTTTTTAATTTTTTTTTTTAAACCAATCTGCCTGCTGCTAATTCTCAGCTTGTGGCAGAAGAAGTGAGACATGAACATATGCTCTGAGAGTCTCTTTCACATTTGTATTTCAGAGAGTTTTATTACTTCTTGAGCCCAATAACCTCACAAATTAATTCCTTTTGCTTGCAGTGACATCTGTTGGTGAGGGCAGAGCTGATTAACTGCGGGGCTGGCTTCATTGATGGCATTTAAATGCGGCAGATGTTTCTTCGCTCTTCCCACCATTTTATTTCCAAGAAAGTGGAAATGTTTTTGGACAATTGATATAAGCTTTATTCACACAGATAAATTAAATCCCTAAATCTTGATATATACTGTTGCTACTAAATAAAGTGTCTAAATGACCACTGGGCTGGGGTTATTAATCACTAAGTCTACAAGCCCAAGAACAAGCAAAAAATAGATTTATTTAATCAAAAGATATTTCTGGCCAGAAAATATTATTCCTCAGTTAATGTGTGAGCACACAATAATTATTTCCCATATCATTATAGATATTTGTCTCTGCACTGAGAAAAAGGAAAAAGAAATATGAAAAGGCATATTCCTTCAAAATCTGAACCACAGATTTTATTAAACCAAAGATAATACTGTCAGTCTTAATAGTCTCATTTTTTTATTTATTTGTTTTTGTATTATTAACTTTTTGTCATCTGAAGTTTTGTAACTGCACTAAAACAAAAAACATGTTGGCTTCCAGGTATTTTTATATTTGTCAGACGCAGATCATTTTAATACTAAAAAATCACCTCCTTAGATACAAATTTTTAGAAATGAAACTTTCAAAATATCAAGAAATGATTTTGTATATGTAGTTAGCAGTATGACAGAAAACAGGTCTTTACTTTTGAGTCAAAACTGAAACATAAACTCTTGATAGCCTTGGGCCACATCATCTTTTTCCATTTCTGAAATGACGTGTTTGCTTCTTTTTGTGTACTCCCTTTGACAGCTACTATTATGAAAATACATTGACAACAAATATATGACTGCCTTTTAACAAGGAACAGGTTGGTGCCATCTTTTGAAAGGAAAATATTATTTAGGACAGTTTTTTAGTTTCAGTTGCCTACAGTGAGAATGTTACAGCTTGAGTACACTGCAAAGCTTGTCAATTCATGTACTTTCATTTTTACCGGGAGAAGTTCATGCCTTTTTTCTTTCTTTTTTTTTTCTTTTTTTGAGTGATTTACTGTTGGACAGTTACAAATTAGAAAGACTGTTTTCATAAACTTTAAAACAGGTGAAAGCAGACTGATAGGTGTATTACAAGTCCACTTGTAACTTACTACACTGCATGAAACAGGGTATCTAGAGATAGTGTTGACTTCTATCTTGTATTATTCAACTCCAGCAGTGAGATTTCATTATATATGTGGGTGTTTTCTTCATGTGATTTTATTGCTTCCCTTAAAATTTTAATCAGAAGCAATTTTTTGTTTCTATGATTGTAAATTATGTAGAACAAGGTGTACAGCTATGGCAGTTTCACACAGTCATGTTCTGCAGTGGGATGAGCTCTCTGAGGCTGTGTTTAATAGCCCCTCTCTCTTATTAGCTTTCAGCTCACATGACAAAGGTGCAGTTTCTAAACATTAGTCAGCTATCTCTGATGGTCTACAGCACACAACACTAAAAACAGTGGAGTGGGAGAAGAAATTCAAGGCTAAGGAATCAACATCATCTTTACAATTCCCACTGTTTCATGCTTGTGATACTGAGCATGGTACTTGCATTAAATCTGAGCTCTAGTGCACGAATAAGAGGGGCTGCATGTGGGAAGAATGTTCTTTTTACCCTGTGCATATAGTAAACCATGCTGATGAAGAAATGCAGTTAGATCATTCAAAAAAACCTGAGGTTTTTGTAAGGCTCCTCCACTTATAAATTCTGCTACAAATGACTGACATGCTTTACTCAAAAGTCAAGAGCTCAGGAGCTGTAAAAATCCATTCACTATTTCAAAAGATCTCATGAAAAACAGGTAACTGACAGCATAGCAATCTTACCCTTTAATTTGCTCTACAGAAGTTCACACACTGAAAAAAAAAAAACCTAACCAAAACAAACCCCAAACCAATAAAACCAATCTCCAACATGAAAAGTGCTCATCTATTCCTGTAGAAGATTTTTCCTTAAACAAATGACATTGATGAATGCTACAATATCTCATTTAAGTCTCAGTCCACTTGCAGTTATTTCAGTTGTGATCTAATTCAATTGACTTAACTTGGCTATAATGATAGTAGGTGACTTTGTGTTACTAATTAAATCAAAGCCTAACTTCCCTTCCAGCATGGTATTCCTTAAGATGATACACTACTATGAAGATAAAATCTGGCAAAATATGAAAATGTTCTACTAAGAGAATTGGTGTTCTTTATTCCTAGATATTCTAGGTGATCATCTAAAAAATAAGCTTATTCTTTGATAATAACTTTGCCTATTCCTCCTAAACTTAACTCTTAAAATACCCAACAGATGGTCAAATGTATAAGAGCTGACTCAGATTATAAGAGGAGCTGTTTGCATAAATGCTAAGGTGTCTAAGTGTTGACTGAAATGGGATATTGACACACTTTTCCTAAGCAGCCATAGATATGAGGGGCCAAAAATATCTACTAAAGTCACATAAGCATATCAATAAGAACAAATCAACATGAGAGAAGGCTTGGTAACAGGCTCACTATCAACCTGTATCATAGGCAATATCTTCTTTCACAATACTGTTCTGAACAAATTTCTCATACTTAAAAGTGCTGTCAATTTTTTCAGTATTATCCTCTCCTCATGAAGTCAGCTGTAAGAATAATTTTAATGAAATAATTTTTTAGCCATTTAGCCACTTAGGGGGCTTGGGGGCTGATTTGGTTTTGGTTTTTGTTTGTTTGCTTTTGGTTTGTTTTTTTTTTCATTTTAAATATCACTAAAGTTAGATCCCTGGATTTGATAGTTTATTTTCCTACAAGAGGGATACTGTATTTATTTCTAAACAGCTTGGAAACCTCTATTGAAAATTTGATAGTATAAATTAAGGCCGAATTTTAAAACTATTTTGAAGTCATAAATAAGGCCATTATAAGGAGTTTATTATCATGCTCAAGTGGATGAGATTAGTAGAATCCCCTAAAAGGAGTCACAGGGTTCCCATCTGTCCTTATGCTCTTGTTGCAGGGGCTGTTGTCATGATTTTGCTGCTACTTGTTGCAAAAAAACCTAGGGGACAGTTTGCATAAAATTTGATTGTGAGTGTGCCAAGGCTCTGAATATTCTTCCTGGAAAAACAGTGTTTTGGCTTTTTTGCAGAGTGAATATTTGGAAAAAGTTTGAGTATGGTGAAACAGCAAAAAGGTAGATAAATCACTCGGTAGCTTAATTGTGTATTTAACACATTTGATATTTATGCCATTCCACTTTACTATATTCTACTTTATTTGTTTATTACTGTGCCCGGAGTGGATATCCTTTCAATATGAGGAAAAATCAGAATAAAACAATGGGACTGGAAAAGCAATGAAAAAGAGTATCACTCACTGATGCTTTGTGTACATTTGGAAGTCTGACATGTAATTGCAAAACTCCACTACATTACTGCTACCCAGTACGTACTCTATAACTGGGAGAAATCAGGGCTGAAAGCCCTTTTCATGCTGTGGGAACCCCTTTGCTAAACCCCAAGGCTCCAGGATAGCTGCCAGCAGTGGGGACAAGCCACAGCCTCTCAAACACCCTGCCCAAGCTGTGGCTCTGGTGTGCAGTTGGAGAGCCCCCTTGACATGTCCCTGGGACCACAGAGACCTGGAAGGACCGGCTGTCATCTACCAGATGCAGGGTGTTCACTGCAAGACAGGGAACTGTAGGCCTGCCCCACTGGCAACACCTGTCTTCCTTTGTAAGACCAGGCATTGTGTCTGTGCTGGCCTGTTTGGCTGGTGGCACTGGCTTCTGCTTTCATAGTCAAAAGGTGCAGAAATCCTTCAGGGCAATGGTGAGGCAACTTCCAATACCTGCTTTCCTTTCCACTGAATCAGCCATTGCAATGTTGTTTACTCATGAGCTGGTTGAAGGAGCTGTCTGTCTGAGGCTTTTTCTAAACACAAGCCTGGTTAGGATCATAGGCTGAAAAATGAAGACAGAACAATCAATGGAATGTGCCAGCATTTTTTTCCACAGAACTACTATCAAAAGCAGTCTCAGATTTGAAAGTTTTCTATATTTTTTTTACAAACCCTTTTTCAGATCAATTTTTAATATTTTTTGTTCCCCCATTAAAAACAAACAAAAACCCCAAATAACAACAAACCCCCTGAAAAATAATTTGTTGCTAATTCCCTTACTTTGTCTACAGAAACTATAAGCATTCCTCTTTTGTGAAGCTTAAAATTGTGTTTGATATCTTCAAGATATTTTGAAAGCAGGCTTTCAACTCCATGGTTCATTCTGGTTGTGTGTGTGTCTTGCTTCCAAAATACAAATTCACAGCTTCAAATTTCATGGATAAATATAATCTATGTAAATATAATAATTAATTTCCATATTGCACTCTAGAAATAGGGATGTTGCCATCAAATAGTACATTAAGTAAGGGACAGTTTGTGCACATCTGTGTGTCTTTTCTCTGCAGTTCATAGTGACAGCAAAACAGACAAGTGTGAATAGGCCACAATTATAGTTTTTTTACCTGATGACATAGAGATATTTCTATTGACTAAATGTCAAAAGAAAAAAAAAAGGAAGCACTCCATATGGAAGCCCTTTTGATGCAAGAGTCTAGCAAACAATATTGTTTAAGCTTTTTGAGTAGTCCAGATTAATTTTCAAACACCACTTTATAGTTTTTCTTTTAAATTATACAACTAATAATTGTTTATCCTCATTAAGGTTTTTTTCCCAGATACCTTATTAAATATAACCCATATAATTTTACTTCTCTCATTATTTCAATAGATAAAGTCAATTTTATATTAGGAACAGTTTCGGCTATAAAATAAGCAGAATAATTATGCATGTAGTTACACAACATAGTTACAGAAACACAAAAAATGAAAAAAACAACTGTGCCTAGACTTCAGCAATATTGCCAGGTGCATCCATCTGCACTGAAAAGTGGCTAGGGGTTTCTGTAGTCACCAGAATAAACCACAGTTCGAAGAGGTAAATCCAGCATAACTTTTTTCCCTTGAGCCAGGAATATTTTTCTTTTAAAAGTGTGTATAATGATGCTACCATCTTTAATTTCATGAATATTTATGGAGTAAAAGGTATATTTAAGTGAAATTATGCTAGTCAGTTCCATGAGGGCCCATAGGGTGTGAGCAGGTGTTTAGTTTTATTAATTAATATTCCTCATGAAAGTCATTTGACACTAACTCATCTGGCCATTTATTATTAAGAAGAGAAAGAGAAAAAAAATAGTTAGCGCCAAAGAAAGTTCCCAAGATGTTATGGGTTCACCTAGGTGGGCCTAGATTTGGGCTCTGAAGTGTGGACTAGGCCGAAGATGTCAGCTGACTTGAGCTGGGCTGAGCTAACAGCTGACCTCTTCTAGCCAGTAATTTTGTATTCCATACCACATTATGACATCATCTAGAGGGAAGTAGGAACCAGTGTGGGAGTGGTTAAGGCAGTCGCTTCTCAGCCCTCCTCTTGGGAGGACGCACGATGCTGTCCCAGGGGGGATGGAGAGGACCGGGCCCACCACTGGCTCACAGGGTATCTCAGGAAAGTAAAATGTGTTCTTCTGGGTCTCTCCTTTCTGCTTGAGTTTGTCTCCCTGGGGAATAAGCTTCTTCTTAAGTAATGTGTAGTTAGGACAGTAGAATTTGTGTGTTCGTTATGAAGTTGAGGTGGGGAACTTGTTGTTGCAAACTTGTGTGAGCGTATAATTGTACTCTCTTCTAATTGTCTCTTTCTTTCTGTGAAAAATATATGTAGTTTTAGTATAAACGCCGTTTGAAGTGGTTTTTTTTCCTTTCCCCTCTCTTTTCCTCCCTTTCCCTGGTGTTAGGAGGGAGGCTTTTCTCTCTGTGCTTGGGGGGGTTGGCAGTTGCTTATCTCAAACAAAGACACAAGACCAGCAACTTCTTGGTACTTTTCAATCTACCTTAAAACTCTTGAAGCTGGAAGGCCTTCAAAAACAGAATAGAAATGTGCTAAGAAAGCTTTAGCTTTGTCTTGTACATCACTTTTTTCAGGAGGTGTTGTTTTGCAACTGATTAAGTTACAATTAAAGTGATCTACTTTCATTACATATACAGTAGCAGCAAGCTTTCAATACATGAGTACATTTGGAATGAAGAATTATTGTCATTCACACAGATGAATTCAGCAGCTGAAGAACTACATAGGAAATAATAAGAAGGCTGCCATATTTTAGACAGCTCATACAGCTGAGGCAATTCTAGTTCTGAGAAAAAAATTCAAGGCTCTGAGGCCATGAAGTCAATATAATTCATTCCCCTTAGAGGTGCAAATACTTCACCTCCAGGATTTTTCATTTCCTAGACAGGAAATCTTAAAGGAAAAGAAAAGCCCACATGGTAACTATACTGAAATCATGCAAAAAAAGAGTTGAAAGGGGGTTTTGTCTCTGGACTCTTACAAGAACAATGTTTCTCAGAAAAACTTGGCACAATCCAACGAATACACCCACTGTTTATACAGGTGGACTTCTGCTGCCTTTGGAAGAGAGAAAAAGGACACGCTCTCACACCAGTTCTGATGATTTCGGGTTCTTTTCAGTAGGTCAGGTTTACTGAGGGAAGAAATTCAAGAATCAAGAAACTTTTCTTTGTCAATCAATGTGAGAAATAAGATAGACCATTTCTCAGCAATTCAGCAGCCTTGCTAAGGGTAAGCTGCAAAACTGTGAGTTATCTGAGTTATGCAGGAACAATTTTATCTTGTATCGTGATAACATTTAATTTGCATAAATGTTTGACCTTTAACAAGAATTCAAATTTCACATAAATTCATTTGTTACTTTAGGATTTAGCAAGTAGCTCCATAAACCTTTCCTCTCTCTTTGTCACTGTCCCTCTCCTTCCTCACAATTGCTACTTAAAAATTTAACTGAAGACAGTAGCTCTGAGGATATAAACAAATACAAATGAGAGAAATGAGAGAGCAGCATCAAATCTTGGTAACAGAAAAAAATCCTTGGTTACTTGGCCTGTCCCACAGGGAAGTTTGCTGCCTTCCTGGGGCCAGGGTGAGGGATATTACCAAAAGACTTCCTAAACTTATCCAACCCTCAGACTATTGCCCACTGTTGGTTGTCCAGGTTGGAAGTGATGACATTTATAAAAGGAGTACCAGAGTAATTAAAAAAGATTTCAAGGCACAGACCCGATCTCTTCATGGGACAGGAGCACAGGTAGTAATTGTCTCAGTTCCTGTGCTAGCCGGGATGAATGAGGAGAGGTTTAGGAAAGCCCAGCTTACCAATAGGTGGCTAAGGGGATGGTGCTATCGCCAAAATTTTGGGTTTTTTGATCATGGCGCAAACTCTGTGTTGCCCTGTCTCATCAAACCAGATGGGCTTCATTTATCTAGGAAGGGCAAAAGAACTGTAGCCCATAAGTTGGCAGGGTTAGTTAGGAGGGCTTTAAACTAGGTTTGAAGGGGAAAGGGACGGCAACTGGGCTCTCCAGAGATAGGCCTAAGGGCATAGAGCCCGAGTTGAGAATGAAATCAATGGCCCAGCTGAAGTGCATGTACACCAATGCACGCAGTATGGGAAACAAACAAGAGGAGCTGGAAGCCATAGTGCAGCAGGAAAACTATGACAGAGTTGCTATCACAGAAACGTGGTGGGATGAATCACATGACTGGAGTGCTGCTATGGGGGGCTACAAGCTCTTCAGAAAGGACAGGCAGGGAAGGAGAGGTGGAGGGGTGGCTTTATATGTTAGAGAGTCTCTTGACTCTGTTGAACTTGAGGTCAGCAGTGACAAGGTTGAGTGCCTGTGGGCCAGAATCAGGGGCAAGGCCAACAAGGCTGACACCCTTGTGGGTGTCTGTTACAGACCGCCCAACCAGGATGATGAAGGGGATGAATTATTCTACAAGCAGCTGGCAGATGTCTCAAAATCTCCAGCCCTTGTTCTTGTGGGTGACTTTAACCTGCCAGATATCTGCTGGGAGCTTCATACTGCAGAGAAGAGGCAGTCAAGGAGGTTCCTGGAGTGTATAGAGGACAATTTCCTTCATCAACTGGTAAATGAGCCTACCAGGGGGAAGGCCCTGCTAGACCTACTGTTTACAAACAGAGAGGGGCTGGTAGATGATGTAGTGGTTGGAGGCCGCTTGGGGCATAGTGACCATGAAATAATAGAATTTTCAGTCCTCAGGGATGTAAGGAGAGCCACCATTAAAACCTCTACCTTGGACTTCCGGAGAGCAGATTTTGGCCTATTCAAAGAACTGATTCAGAGCACACCCTGGGAAACAACCCTTAAAGGTAAGGGGATCCAGGAGGGATGGACATGTTTTAAGAGGGAGATTTTGAATGCACAGCAACAGGCTGTCCCAGTGTGCCGAAAGGCCAGCCGGAGGGGAAGACGGCCAGCTTGGTTAAATAGGGAGATTCTGCAAGAAATCAGGGAAAAAAAGAAAGTTTACAGACTATGGAAAAAAGGGCTGGCTACTTATGAAGAATTTACAGATAGAGCTAGGTCATGCAGGAAAAAAAAATTAGGGAAAGAAAAGTGGAATTTGAAGTAAATTTGGCTATTTCAGTTAGGGATAACAAAAAGTCCTTTTATAAATACATTAACAACAAAAGGAGGGGCAAGGAAAACCTCCATTCTCTGTTGGACTTGGAGGGAAATATAGTTAAGGAAGATGAGGAGAAGGCTGAGGTACTTAACACCTACTTTGCCTCAGTTTTTAGCAGTAAGACAGGTGGCCCTCAAGACAACTGGCCTCTGGAGCTGGTAGACAGGGAGAGGGAGCTGAATACCCCTCCTGTATTCCAGGAGGAAATAGTGACCGACTTACTGAGCCAGCTGGATCCTAACAAGTCTATGGGACCAGATAGGATCCATCCCAGGGTGATGAAGGAGCTGGCAGAAGAGCTTGCCAAACCGCTCTCCATCATCTTCCAACAGTCCTGGCTCTCTGGGGAGGTCCCAGATGATTGGAGGTTGGCGAATGTCACCCCAATCCACAAAAAGGGCTGCAAGCAGGACCCTGGCAACTACAGGCCTGTCAGCCTGACCTCCGTGCCTGGCAGGGTTATGGAGCAGTTCATCCTGAGTGCAATCACACAGCACCTTCAGGGTGGACAAGGGATTAGACCCAGCCAGCATGGGTTTAGGAGGGGCAGGTCCTGTCTGACCAACCTGATCTCCTTTTACAATCAGGTGACCCACTTGGTGGATGAGGGTAAGACTGTGGATGTGGTCTATCTGGACTTCAGCAAGGCCTTTGATACTGTCTCCCATAATATACTCCTGAAAAAGCTGGTAGCCCATGGCCTGGACAAGTGTACCCTCCCCTGGATTAAGAGCTGGCTGGAGGGTCGGGCCCAGAGAGTGCTGGTGAACGGAGCTGCATCCAGCTGGCGGCCAGTCACCAGTGGTGTTCCCCAGGGGTCTGTATTGGGTCCAGTCCTGTTTAACATCTTTATTGATGATTTAGATGAGGGGATTGAGTCCATCATCAGCAAATTTGCTGATTACACCAAGTTGGGAGGGAGTGTCGACCTGCTGGAAGGCAGGAGGGCTCTGCAGACGGATCTGGATAGACTTGAGAGATGGGCTGATTCCAATGGGATGAAGTTCAACAAGGCCAAGTGCCGGGTCCTGCACTTTGGCCACAACAACCCCCTGCAGTGCTACAGGCTGGGCACAGAGTGGCTGGAGAGCAGGCAGACAGAAAGGGACCTTGGAGTACTAATTGACAGGAAGGTCAACATGAGTCAACAGTGTGCCCAGGTGGCCAAGGCCAATGGGATCCTGTCCTGTATCAAAAATAGCGTGACCAGCAGGACCAGGGAAGTGATCCTTCCCCTGTACTCTGCATTGGTGAGGCCACACCTTGAGTACTGTGTTCAGTTCTGGGCCCCTCAGTTCAGAGAGGATATTGAGGTGCTGGAGCGGGTCCAGAGAAGAGCAACCAGGCTGGTGGAGGGACTGGAGCACAAGTCCTATGGGGAGAGGCTGAGGGAGCTGGGGTTGTTTAGCCTGGAGAAGAGGAGGCTCAGAGGTGACCTCATCACTGTCTAGAACTACCTGAAGAGAAGCTCTAGCCAGGTGGGGGCTGGTCTCTTCTCCCAGGCACTCAGCAATAGGACAAGGGGGCACGGGCTTAAGCTCTGACAGGGGAAATTGAAGGTGGATATCAGAAAAAAATTCTTTACAGAGAGAGTAATCAGGCATTGGAATGGGCTGCCCAGAGAGGTGGTGGATTCACCATCCATAGAGATTTTTAAACACAGATTGGACGTGGCGCTGGGTGCCATGATCTAGTAAATGAACTAGAGTTGGACCAAGGGTTGGACTCGATGATCTTGGAGGTCTTTTCCAACCCAATTGATTCTATGATTCTATGATTCTATGATTCTTAATCCTGGGTCTTTCACCACATCTGCAGAAAGCAGATTTTTATGAATACTTGGCATGGTCCCATTTCGTCAGAATTCAGTTTGCTAATATCCAGGACACATTACACTTTATAAAGCTCTGGGAAATTTTGCAATAAATGACATTTCTAGCAATCAACATTTGGATCAGGCAAACTTATCTTCTTTCTGTTTCTGTATGTTTAGGGTTGGATTCTACTTGCCTTTTGTTTCATTGTTTTTCTGAATAGTGTTTCTGGGAAGGCAAGAGGTTCTTGAATCTTATAAGACACTTAGCCTGAGCAATTTGTTCAGAAAAGAAAGAACAGAGCAAATATCCAGCAGCTTGTCAGAGGCAAGGTTGATGATACTGAACTGGAAGTCTCATTAAATGCTAATAGACAAAGTAAAATGTAATCATTCAAAATGACTGGAGTCATTTATGTACCTGCATAATGGAGTGCAAATGGAGTTCACTGCAGAATCAATAAATTGGTAAATTCTAGAGTAAAGGACTACAAGATATAAAACAAACAATAATACATGTTAATAAACCAACAAGAAAATAGATTTCAAGGAAAGTATGGGCAAAAGCTGTATTAAAAAATATCAGACTGTCATCTTCAATGAAGACAACAGCCATGAATATTTATTGGAGAATATTCAAAAGAAAATATCTAACATATAATACATCCTACAAAGAGAAGTTTGCATTATTTCTCATCAGGAATGAAGTTGTTTGTCATATAGGCATATCTTTTTTGATTCATGTTATAACAAAAGATTGAGAGAGCAGAACTTATTCTGGAGAAGAGGAAGAAGATTTTATAAGGCCTTAATTTAACACTTTCAAAGTTGTATAGGGGTTGATAATACTGATGCTCATTGCACTTAAAAGTCACACTTCTGCCTTGGAGGAGTTTGCTATCGTGAGAGTAGTAAATCACTATAATTTATTAAAGGCCCCAAGGCAAATGGAAAACAAAATCTTGGAGGTATTTATTGTTTAATTTTCACATTTGACAGGAAAATGGATAACCAGAGGAGTGGACTAGTGGGTAGAATCATTTTGAACAGTGCAAAGTTCCCAAATTTATCACTAAATATTTAACTAACTTTACACTTGGGTGACTCTTGAGTTGCAGCCTCTGCAGCGCTGAAGATATTAGCACATGAAATTGCATCACAGTCATGTAAGGAGCTATGAGTATTCATGGGATAGATGAGAACAAAACATTTTGGAGGGAAGATCCTACAGACTGCTCTATACAGACACAGGTTATAAGAATATTCTTTCCTTCAAAAGAAGAGAAACATTCAAACACTTCCGTTCATCATTTTGGATGATGAACAGGTGTGATTTGGCAAGGAGGTTGCAATTAGTGGGCTATAGCCTGGATGAAGTGATAATTTACAGAGGCAAGGGCTGCAGCCCAGGTTGCATCTTTTAGTAGACCATTGGGAACCCATAAAATTAGGCCAAAGAAGGGCAAGCTTGAAAGGAGACAATAGACTTTAGCAATCACTTTAAATAAAGCCATGGTCATTCAGGTGGACAATGGGAGAAAATTTTGTCTTCTAGAGGGGAATGATGGCAAAGGAATCAGCAAACACACTAGTGCATATATTTGAAAATATCCAGGAGCAGATTTTTCTTTTATTTTTCAAGTCAGAAGTAGTATATCTGTCATTAACCCTATCCAATAGTAATCCAGCTGTTTTTCCCTAGCTGTTGTTATCTTTTAACTTGTTTCCAATTGAAGTGCCAATTAAAGGGATCCAGAATTTGAATAAGATTTCAAGAAAAAAGACAAAACAACACACTAAAACTTTTAGTAGCATTATGGCACATAAGAAACACTGAAAAAAGTTGAAGGGATACCTCCCAGTTTGGCAAAGGGGTGTATTCTACTAACAGCAGCTGGAGGGGAGAACATTTTGTTTCAAGCCTAAAATGAGACTTGTAAGAGAAAAAGATCTTCTCATAGATGAAATTTTTACAGCAATAGCCATCCAGAATCAAGTATTTTCTTTTCACTTGTTAGATATTAATTTTCCTCTTTTCAAATCACTTAATCAGTGGAAATCCTGTCTACATAGTTTTGGGACTTTATATGGTGGATGTGACATTTACTAGATTAGGAATGAAGGTCCTCATGTTAGATTAGGCAACAGGCTTGTATTAAAAAAAAATTTGAATTTTCTATTTTCACTAAAATGCTATTGCAACAACTACATTAGATGGGTAGATTGGGTGCAGTCATTTTTCTTGTGCTTGCCTGAAGGGTTAATGGCCACTCCATTGTCTGTAGCTCTTTCTCTAAACTACTAGTTGGTAGATAATAGATCAAGTAAGGAAATATTATTTTGGGGGTTTTTTGGGTTTTTTTGTGGGTTTTTTTTAAGATTCAGAATCAAAATGTGTTTGGAATAAGCTTATATAGATATGAAAAGTATGTTTGTTTGCCTAGAGTTATACTTTGGTCTTAATCTGCCATATTATGAAAAAAATAAAACCGTTTCTTGTGCTTTTGGGTATCACTGTCTTTTTGTTGTTGATGACAATTGTTTTTCTAATTATTTCATATAATGACTAGAAAAGAACAGTTATAAAGGAGAAAATCTCACCTCTTTAAAAAAAGTTATTAAATAATTTCATTCTTGAGTTATACCGGATATATTTTCATTAAATATGCCTTAGGCCCATAGTAAATATTTCTTTTTTAAAAATACTTTCTTTCCTCATTTTTAATAATGGTAAGATTTGCTAAGACTTAACTGTCTGAATAAGCATTATAACCATATCGATTCAAGAAAAAAAAAGTAAAATAATAGCTGTCTTAACATTTCAGAAGTAGAGTTACACCTCTGATATCTGTCCAAGTTCAGAAGGAATAATGAACAAAGTGGTTCAGACTTCAGAAGACAACTGCATTTTCTTATATAAGAACTATAAGCAATCATTATGGAAACCATCAGCTTCTAGGACGTGGCAAAGCAAGTCATAATTAATAATTTTAAAAATAATGTTAGGATCTTATAATTATTTTTGCTGTTTAATTTAGTCTTATTTTAAAAAGTGAATTAAAGGGTTTACTTCACATTTATCACAAATTCTTCTTAGGATAAAGGAAACATAAAAAATCATTTTAAAAGTGTGATACAGATTGTAAGTGACAATTATATATGGCAAGCAGAGCATCTTAGTAATTCAAACTGTACAGGGACAGAATAGACATAGGGCACTGGAGTTGTTTAGTCTGGAGGAAAGGAGCCTCAGGGAGAATCTCATCACCCTCTACAACTATCTGAAAGGATATTTTAGCCTGGTGGGCTTTGGTCTCTGCTCCCAGATAACAAGTGAAAGGATGAGGAAAATGGCCTCCAGTTTTACCTGGTAGGTTTAGATTGGTTATTAAGAAAAATTTCTTCAGTGAAAGGACTGTCAAGCATTAGACCAGACTGCCCAGTAAAGTGGAGGAGTCACCATTTCTGGTTGTAGTTAAAAGACTTGTAGATATGGCACTTAAGGACATGATTAGTGCTGGACTTGGCAGTGTTGTGTTAATGCTTGGACTTGATGATTAAGGGTCTTTTCAA
Source organism: Pithys albifrons albifrons (assembly GCF_047495875.1). Taxonomy (NCBI): domain Eukaryota; kingdom Metazoa; phylum Chordata; class Aves; order Passeriformes; family Thamnophilidae; genus Pithys; species Pithys albifrons. Next base: position 36,019,347 of record NC_092497.1, on the reverse strand, counting down.
ACCTAAGTCATTCTGTGGTTCTATGCTTTTATACTCTCTGAGTGACCATTGCTTTTAGAACTAGATTTATTGAAGCAAAAATTGTGTGAATGGATGTTCTGTTGGTGAACATGGGGTTTATATTAATGAAATTTGAAGGAAGTTCTTGATAAGATTACTTGTGTCAAAGCAGAAGGAAAAGACTTGGTGCTGGGAGCTCCATTTTAATTTGGGAGATAATTAGACTACTACCTAGTACTAGCTCTGAAACTGGATTTCTATATAAATTGCTTTTATTTACTTTTATATAATTAAAAAACAGTGGAAGCACAGAGAAAACATACTAAAGATCAAAAAGAAATTTTAATTCAAAGCAAGTCAAATAAGAAACTTTTCATTAAGTTTCTGATTTTTTTTTTTTGTTTATCAATAGCATTTTCCAGTTTCTCAGTGTTTCTCAGTTCTCAGAAAGTGTTTTCCTCTGACCTCAGATTGCCAGGATATCTTTGCTGTTAGATTTTTTTTACTTTGGTCTTGTAGGTATGTTGTTCAGGAGTAGGAACATTGCTGTGTTTGGTCTAGATTGGCCAAGATACAGGCCTTAAGTTGCCAAGAACACTGTTTAAAGTTTCCAGACAGATTCATATTCCTGAGCTGTCAATCAGCATAATTTCACAGAGCTCAGCATTATTTACTTTTCCTTCAGTTTTTTTCTTTGTTTCTTTTGCTTTGGTGATTGTTGTTTGGTTTGGTTTGCTTTGATATGGGGTTTGTTTGTTTGTTTGTTTTTGTTTTAGTTTGGTTTGGTTTGTTTGTTTTTTCGGCAAGGCACCTCTTTGCAATGGTGTCACATAAAATACAGCTATAACTGGAATAAACTTAGGTCCTTGATCTATCCACAGTCAAAAAGTGCAAACACTTCAGTATCAAGACACAAAATTTTGTGACACTATTTACATAGCGGATTGAAATGCCTGTGATATTCTCTGCTAATACAAAGTACCATCACTTTGTTGAAATATATGAAGCATTGACAATTTACGCCAGCCAATTACATTACTCTGGCTCTAAATTTATTTGTATGTTAGAGAGTAAGTGAAATCACACTTTTAGTGACTGTACCATTTATTTGTTTTTAATCAGACTATTCTTATTTGAGGTTGCTGATGAAGGGAAGTAATCAGTCTTACTTTATGACCTCTTGAGTGCCTGTAGCTCTTGCTGCCTAAAATTGCTTTTTAAACCCTTGAAACCTGTGTCAAACACTTATGCCAACTAATTAATTCTATTCTCTTTATTTTCCTGATTTTATTTCTGCCATTGTTAAGTAGTTGTGGGACATTTATTTTGAAATACTGACCTTTGATTTGAAACAATTTCTAGCCTCCAAAAAAAGACTTCTTGAAATAGTAAGTTGAATAAGAGTCATCAGAGATCTCTGAGATTATAAAGACCAAGCATGTATATTAGCAAATATGCGAACAATGGTTGATAGGAATGATAGACCAGCCCATGTTGAAAGGGACCTTGTAAGATCATTGGGTACAGCTTTTCATGGGAAAGTGAGTCTAGGTGAGTTTATCTATTGCTCTGTTCAATGGCATCTTGAAAAACTTCGGAAATGGGGCCTCTATCAAGTCCCTAGGGAGCTTATTTCACTGAATGTTCTCACTGTAAACATTTCTTTCTTACAGTAAGGTGCAACCTCTCCCAGAGCAACATGTACCTATTGCTGCTTGTCTTCTGCATGAAGGTCCTGGTGAAGAGAAAGCCTCTGCCACCGTTGTAGCCACGCCTTAACTATTGGAAGAGGTTCCCTGTGAGCCTTCTTTTCTCTAGGGAGAAAAGATCCAGTCATTTCAGTCTATCCTTATCAGACAGGTCCTCTGGCCTTTAGATCATCTTCTGTCCATATCTTTCTTGAATTGTGGTGACCTGACTGGCACATAATACCTCAGTAGCAGCCTCACAAGCACTAGGTAAAGAGGGATGATAATATGTCTGTCTCTGATAGTAATACCCCTGTAGATGTAGCCCACTATCAGATTTACCTTTGTTGTTGCAGCAGCACACTGCTAATTCACATTCCACTTGTTCATCAGGACCCCCGTGTTGTTTTCAGTAAAGGTTTTCCCCAGCCACAGAGACCCTAGTCTGTTCTAGACTCTTCACTTATTCTATTCCAGGTCCAGAACTTTGCATTTTTTTTTTTTGTTAAACTTCATACAGTTCTTTCTAGTCCTCTCTTTCAGACTGTTCTGATCTCTTTGAAAGATGGATGTCCCTTCTAATGCGTGTACCTCACCACTCAGTTTGGTGACATCTGCAAGTTTAGTGAGGACACTCTTAGTCATAACATCCAGATCAATCATGAAGACATTGAACAGCATGGGGCCCAGTATAAAGTTATTGTCGGACCCAAATTCTGACAGGCTTCCAGTCTTAGTAAAAATATTGATCACCACACCTTTTCAGTAAAGCCTTCTTGCAGACCACCTGTTCAATCTGTATCTTTTCAGTTTGTATAGGAGTAGGCTGAGAAAGAAAATGTTAAATGCTTTGCTAAGTCCAGATAAAAAACATCCATTGCTCTTCCTGTGTCAATAAAAGTTGCTACTTTGTTGTAGAGTTATTAGTTTAGTCGGGTATGATTTGCCTTTCATAAATCTGAACTGCTTTTTCCCAATCAACTTCCTAATCAGTAAGAGTAATAGCTTATAGGAGGAGTCATTCTCTTACTTTTTCCAGAGACTGAAGATCTCTATTGTCTTTTTTTAAGCCCTCCTTGTACATAAGTAAGATATTTGTCCTCTTCCAGTCACCAAACATATTCCCTGATCTCCTCAACTTTTCAAATACTATGAACAGTGGCCTCCCAACAAAGTCAGACTCTTCTCTTATGCTCCCAGGGTGGTTCCATCCAGGCGTATAAATTTATGTGGATTAGGCATTTGCAAGAGACTGCAGACCAGCTCTTCCTCCACTACTGATAGATCAACAAGGAATTGTCATAGCTTTTTGATCCTGCAATCTTGTATTCAGCTAGGCCAGTAAAAATAGAGAACCTCTGCCTTGTCATGATGTGTTGACTTCTGCCTGAACTATTATTCTGTCTGGCAAGAGAGAGAAAAGCAGCTGGGCAACAGGCTTTTTCTCCTGGGCCCTTAGGGATCTGAAATCCTACTTGACCTTGTCTAGGCTTTGTTATACCATTTCACTCTTGTCCATATGAAAAACAAGTAGGGGATAGCAGTCTATCCTTCTAACCAGTTATGGTAGTCTCTCTGTGGTAAGTAGAAAATGTCCCTTGACAGATTATCAAGACAACAGCTGGATGCCTCAGTGGTTCACAACAGAGGCAGCAACCAGTTTTGTACTCAATACCTACTTTTCCAGCTCCTGGTATGTGATGCTGGTATGGTTTCTCCCTGTGAATCTTGGTGATTAGTTTTGGCTGCTGCCAAGACTCTCTATCTGTTTCTGGTTGATATATATAAGAAAGGAAAGTGATACCCTGTCCGAGAGGGTCACTAGGGACCATGACAACCAATCCAATAAGCTTTCTGCTCATTGTTGAAACTTTCCCTGGTTGCTTGTGCAGATCAGTGCCATGAGGAGAATTTCTTCTTTCAAAATCTTGAATAATACTGTATTTCTTGTTTACCCTCCCTAATATTCTGTATCCTGTTAATTTCCTCCTGCAGTCCCTCTACCTGCTGCCTGAGTACCTGCTGCCTGAGTGCATGCACCTTAGCAGACCCCAAAATGTCTTTGCAATAGGAGTTATGCTCTTCCATCCGATAGTGCCAATGTCACATGTGGAGTGACGTGTCCTGTTTAGGGCACTCCAGTGCAAGAGAAAGATTGCCAACCTGGAGACTGTCCAGTAGAGATTCCTGATGCTGTTAGTGTTTGGGAGCTTGTGTCCTATAGGGAGAGAACTGTGCTTGGATTAGACAGAAAGGAGATGAAGGTGGAGCTAATCACACCTAGTCTCTTCCTAAAATGGGGTGAGGACCAAGATTTAGTGGAGTCAACTTCTTCCCTGGGTTGCCAGCTAAAGCACAAGCCATAATTTTCACAAGCTACAACAAGCTTGATAATTGCAGTAAAATATAAAACCCTTTTTTGTCTAAAGACAGGCTGTGGAAGCCTTGGTGACTTTGACTGCTGAAGGAATCAAGCAGCATACTCCTACACAGAAGCAGTACAGTTTGGGCAGACAACCACTTGTCCTCCAGAGGTACCTTCCAATCTCAGTCATTCTCTGGTCTTAAAATGAGAAACAAAGCTGAAGGGATACATTAGTAGAGATCAGAAAGGATCTGAAGTCACTGAGATAAAATTCTGTTATTGGAAGGGGATAGCCATATTGTGCAGTTAGTGAATATTTAGTAGTGCTTGAGGAAATGACACACAAAACTTACATTAAGAGGTCACACCTCTACCCTCCCTTCTGAATTTCTGTGGTGCATCAACAATTTGTGTATAGTATGTATGAATTGAATTCTCTTCTGTACTTTGTGCTTTGTGGTCTCCACTTGAGATCTTTTTTGTTTGGAGCATTGAGGTATATGAACAAGATAAACAAACTGGAGAGAATATAGACAGGAGACGCAAGAATGACAGAGGTTTAGGAAATATGTCCATGGAAGAAAGGTTGATGGGTGTTCTTTATCATTTATTGAGACTTAAAAACTAATAGAAAAGTCCATGATGTAGAGTATTGTGACAGTATTCCAGAAGAAAATGATTCCAGAAAGCTCAACTCTTTTCTATGGAGAAAGATAGAGCATACAGGCTTAATTTACAAAAGAGATTGAGCTTAGGACTTAGAAAATACCCAGCTTTTAAAAGATGAGGCAGTTACAGAAGTTATGAATGCTTTCCATCAAAAAATTTTAGCAAAGAATTAGACAAATCTGTGCAGTGAGCTATGCACATAAAATGCAGAGCTCACTAATTTTGCAAAGGGTTTAATAACTGCCCACACTTAAACTAACTGTACTATAAAATTGTCTAGTAAACCTAGGAGGATTTCAGAGCAACCTCAGTGACTGATAATACTTTTAGGATTCAAATTAACCCCTCAGTAATCATATTATAGCAAGATTAGCTACATATGCTCAAAAATAATGTAGGCTGATTCAGCATTGAAAAAGTGTAAAAATAATTTTTTTAAATGCTGAGTTAACAAGAGTTAACTCAGGTATCAGAATAGCATACAATTATTTTCATTTTTTAATAATTCAAATCTTTCATGAAATATTCAATGAATTTCACTAATTTAGTATGACATAAAATTCTATCCATCCATTTTGGAAATATGATTTTAACCTTTTTAACTCCATCTAAAGTACTATAAATTCAAAATTAAATTTCAAGTTATAATAGAATTTTTCTTAGAAATTATATTTGGTTTTAAACAAAAGGATACACATAGTTGTGAATTCATAGTGAATTTCATTACTACTTTCTTGCCTAATTAGTAATTGAAATTAGTTTTTCTGCTCTCTTCACTCCAGAAAATGTCTATCAGCAATCTTATGTAAAATACCCATTTTAAAAAGGAGGATTTATGAAAGAATGTGGAATTCTGTGAAAATGTTTTGATGTGCCTTTATTAAAATTGTCGTAATATAATATGAGGTGACCATTGCAAAGAGGTAACACTTTTCATTTATAATGCTCTAGGCAATTTTTTATTTCCATTTCCCATGAGTGAAACAAACATAACATTCAAAATTGCATGCCATATTGTGATTATCTGAGGAGATAACTCCAGTCATCACACTAATATTAATTCTTAGTAAAAACTATATTAACAAGGTCATACAACACTTTTGTTTTGAAAGAAACTTAGACTGAGCATTCACAACAGTGTTTGAGTGACAGCAGTGCAAAATGCACTATAAATACTGCAGTTGCAGGCAAAACTATATTAAAGAACATTATGCTGGATGATCAGCCTTTGAGAACTAGAAAAAGTCTTATTTTTCATCTCAAAGTGCAAGGTCAGAATCATAAGCTTTTGTATCTGCTTTAAGAAAATTTAAGATTTGAGTCTGAGGACCAAGGGGGCCATGAAGTCACGGGTCAGTGATTCATCTTGGGCCCTTTCCTCTCCTGAGGACACATAACTAATCTGTTTCCATTGCTCGACATTTTTAGGACAATCAAGACAATCTTTTTTTTCAGTCTTTTAGCATAATTATTGATTTATTGTAGCACCTCATGTTTGTTTTTGGATTTGAGCATTTTTAGACTGGACAACTTCCAAGGTGCTAGTATCTTTACCTTTATTATTATTATTATTATTATTAGTAGTAGTAGTAGTAGTAGTAGTAGTAGTAGTAGTAATTATTATTATTATTATTATTATTTTATTATTGTTGTTGTTGTTGTTGTTGTTGCTGCTGCTGCTGCTCCTGCTCCTGCTCCTGGTCCTGCTCCTGCTCCTGCTCCTGCTGCTCCTGCTGCTCTTCTTGTTGTTGTTGTCAGAAATTACTCTTAAAATTGGCATGACTAAGAACCTTCCATGGTAGATTTTTTGTCTTTGTAAATTACTATGATTCTGCAGAGACAGCAGATTTTGGTTCTGCTATTACTTGTGTTACACATTCAGATTTTAAAGATAATAACTTTGGGAGCACTAGTGCCAAAGCAATATCTTTAAAATTCACTTGTCGAACACATATTTTTTCAGCACAAGCTCACAAAGAAAATGTGAAATAAGAAATATTTAGTATGAGGATATGAAAGACTCTAAGAACCAATGTTTAGTTTATTGAGAAGGGATTTCTTGATACTGAGTTATATATCTCTTTGTAGAAAATCTCTCTTTTATTGAAATCAGACACTACCCTCATATCATTGCCTCCTTGATTTCTTGTCCAAGAAACAAGTCATTTCTAAGTACAATACCCTAATACAATTGTCAGTATAAATCACCAGGAAATCAGAGCAAGCATTTGGAAGAACATCTGAAATTAATTTGGCAGTTAAGACATGTAACTGACACCTAGAGATAAAGGAATAGAAAGCTATAAACCCCTAATAAATGATTCTGCATCACCACAGATATGTGCCTACTTACTTGAGGTCAAACAGCACAAGACCTTTATGTGCACCAATAGCTTAGCCATAAACTTCAAATTAGATTATAGATACATGTTGGAGTTTAAATAGACAAATGCTCTGAAACAAAAATTGGCTTCCTACTATTTTAATGTATTTATGAGCCATCCTTACATAATAATTCTATAGTTTTCTACAATATTTGTTGGTCAGTGCATAAAGAATAGTTATCTTGTAAACTGGTGTAACTACTTGTCAGTCCATCAGTCACTACCCTTCTAGCTTTCAGTAACAGAAATATGGAGGCCCTATCAGGAGCTTTTCTCAGTCTCTTCGTAACACCTTTGGAGAGATGGCATTATCAGATTCCTACATAGCACCAGTGATATTTTTATTCGCCTTTAGTGAAGGACTAGTGATTTCATGATGGAAGGTATTTTCTGCCTTTTAGAGTCTCTTGTTTACTTAAAGGAACACAGCACTATGAGGTGTGGAGTGACAGGGACAGTGTTCTCTAGCCCTACCTATTCAACTTGAGTACTAAGCAACACTTGTGAGAAAAATTCTTTAGAAAAAATAATAAGTTGAAATCTAAGTGCAGTATGGAGACTAATTCTGGGGATAAAAAAGGAGGTCTCTTTTTTTATTCATCTTCCAAACACCAATTATTTGCCCTTCATCAGGGATTGCAAGACATGGTGTATACTAGATTTTTCCATGATGTTTTCAAATGCTGAGGAGAAACTGCTTTGTCTGAGAGATACTTTTGCCACCAAGAGAAAAAACTCTATCCTGTGTGAATGCCAGTTAGAGACAATTATAACCCAACTGCTTTTTCTTGGCATTAAAAAACAACAAAATCAATGCAAAATACAACTCCACCACCAATTTACCTCTAATTCTTTAGTGTTCCTAGACTGAATTGTAACTGATAACAGGCATGTCCATGAGTGAGAAAGAGATGTTTTATGTTTAAAATAAAGACATTAATTGTAGAAGACATTGATTTTTATAACCTTGGTAAGACAAGAAGAACTATTTAAATCAGCTATTCTGCCAGTCAAAAAGTGGAAAATTTACTAATTATGTTTCAAGAACAGTTTAAACTGTCTCTTATTTATGGTGTGCCTAAAATACCTTTCCAATAGCTTTGTTTAATGGCAGAAAATGAACTGATTTTCCATGTGTGAAACACATTGTCAATACCCTTTAACTATTTCCTCTGATTTCACCTGAACTCTATTTGTTCACTTGCTATAAAGCAAAAAAATTTTCAGTTGCAATTTTATACATATGCAAAGAAGTGACCTTCTTTTCTTATTTGATCATATAAAAGAAGAAGCTCAAAAGAGTCTGTAGGTGGTATTAGTAGGAGGGGAGCCCTGCATTCAACTTAAAACAATTTCCGGTGAAAATTTAAGCACAAAGGATCCTTTACATATAACTAGTTTGTTAATAGAGAAATGAGAGGAGGTGGAAGAAACAAAAAAGTATCCACATACCCATCTCTCTCTTTATGTATACACACATATATATAGGAGCACACATATATACACAAGCACAGATATATACACATGCACATGTAGCATATATCCACATAACATTACTAGGGCATTACTTGCAAGCAATAGCTTATGACAGGAAATAAAGAATATGGTATTTACTTTGTCCAAAGCAAACTAGTAAGAACGAAGATAGATGTTCATTACATGATTTTGTTAACTACAAATACCACCATTTACTCTAGGCTGTTATTAAAGCAATTACTTTTTTTCAAGTGCATAGTAAAAGCTGTAGCTTTGCAGTACTCCAGTAAGCATTATTATATTAATATAGTGAATTTATCCAATCTATCTGTCATTACTGAACCTGATTAATGATGCATACTGAAGATATTGCAGATGCCAGCCAGATGTTCAGAGAAAACGAATGTTTTTTTGGCTTGAGAAGTTAAGTACAAATCATAATATACTTACATACCTAGTGGAACAAATGGAAGGTATTCCTTAGTGCACTTGCTGTCTAGGTCCAATTTACTCTTAGTTAGACAAGATACATGATACAATATCCTGTTTATTTCAGCCTTCTACATAAAGCAATAGATGAGAGAACCATGCAAATAATTAAAAGCAAAATTCAACCTGCTGTTGGAAATTCTTTTGCTATAAGGTACTCTTCTACCTCTTTCAACTGTCTGCCTCATATATAGGAGCCTTAGCACAGAGCTCCCAGCCAGCGTAAATTAAAAAAGGAAAGGAGAAGCTGCTGACAGCACAGCTCCCAACAAGGAATTGGGTCAGGCAGGTGTCTCATCTCCATCATTTTATCCTCTCCTTTAACCTGTGTTTCTGCTCATGAATGTACATATCTGCTCCTATGAAAGGAAGAGACCTATTTCTTTTTCAGTAGTATGAATTAGTTCCACAGAATTACTTTTTCTGCCTTCATAATAAGATCTGAAGCTGATATGTCAACACTAGCACACGGTTAAAGAGATAGGAAGTCTGTGATGGCTTGAAAGGTACAGGCCAGACTTGAACTCTAATCCTACAGCTACAGATCAGGCAGAGACCATGTCCTGTGGTTTTATAATATGACACTCAAGTTTTAGCTTGATGTTGCTAAAATCTTCATAGGTTCTGAAAATATGGGAGAGTATTTCCTGAGTCTTCTGCTGTTGGAGAACTCTGTGTGGTTGGCTATGTAACTTACTTTACCAGGTAATTCATAAGCTTTTTTGTCATTTATGAGGCTTCAGTAGTGATATTGATACCAAGTTATTGCTCTCTAACTTTCAAGAAATAGCAATAGCAAGAAGACTAGAAACACAGGAGTGACCACATGCTTCCCTCGCAGCCTCAATTTAAACAGTCTAAACCATATCAAACCAGGTTTTGGCAATATTCACTATACTAAAAGCTTTTTATGAAACTAAAGTCATTGAAGAAAGAAGTCTATCTGTAACAGTAACCAACTGAAGGTGAAAGGCTCCCCAGTGAACAATTCACACTCAGCATGGGGGTGAACCAGAAAGCATTCTATTAAAGAAAGTGCTGACCTATAAAGGGTTGGTTAGGGGAGGTACTTGGAGCTGGGTGGAAACTTAAAAGGGATTGGGTGAGAGGGGTGTTGGCAACCATTAAACATCCAATAAGAACAGAGTCCTGGAAAGAGGAAGGTAATGTGAGCGGAGGACTTTGGAACTTGGACACAATAGGATGAGGGGGAAGGGCAGAATGTTTAACTGACAAACCGAATAGCCAACGGGGAAACACTCACAAAGTGACAGGAGAAGTGGCAAATAGGTACTCTGGGATTGGGGCAGGATGGGCTGAAGGGGCAGACACATTTCCGGTGGCTTGCCAGCATTAGCACAGGGACAGACCCCCTTGGGAGGGGCCGCCCCCATCCAAACCTGCCGGAGGGCGCCAGATCCTGCTGTGCGGCAGCAGCACTCACCGCAGTGGCCTCATTGGCAGTGTGGGGCAGGGGCTGTGCTCAGAAGTTGGCCCCAATGCCTCAGAGGTGCAGCATTGAGTAAAAATCAGAGGGGGAACACATGGGAGGGGAATGCATGTGGGATGTGGAAACTGTGGGAGTGTACAGAACTTTTCTGAACTTAAAAACCACACGGGAAAACGCATTAACTTTAAACTCCAACAAGTCTCTTATGCATGCGGCTTACAGAATTCAGGGTGACATTCAGTGCTGTCTTTCTCTGGGGTCTATTTCACAACATATTCCCACATAGCTGTACCTGATGAGTACCTGTACTTACACATTCCTGTTCAAAGTCTATAGTTTTCTTGGTGTTAATAGGCAATTGGCTGGCTGGGAACATCCGAGTCATAAATCTAGGCAGGATACCTTTAGAGTCTTCTTACCTGCGCCTTTAGCCAAGCAGGGAAGCAGCCTCTTCCCTCATATTGTGCTCAAAGACAGTGGCCTCAGTGTTGCTTGGGTTGAACCTCCCCCACTTTCACATCTGAAATCAGCTCTGAAACTAGTAGTGGAAAAAAAATTGAAACTTTGGAACAACCCTTAGTGACAACTGAAAGAAAATAAGTTGTATCCTTATCTGCCTCTACATTCACCTTCCTGTCCTTCAAACACTCATACCAGTTTCTGTATTTTTTTAAACCTGGGCAAAGAAGATGAAACATCGACCTCATAACTGTGTGCCTGGTCATTCTGTCCCTACTTACATGCATATTCCTTTTAAAGAAAGCAGCGAAGAACCTTCATATATCTCAGGTATGGATGAATGGTCAAGAACTTTGGTTTTGAGACAGACAGAGAGTAGCAAGAGGATATGTATAGCATATGTGGATCAGCAATTCTCTGATCTCTTCCACTTTTTCTGCTCACTGCTCTTCACTGCTGCCAGAGCAGCACAAAAGCCTCAAGCTCAGCTACAGCTTGAAAGCTTTCTGCAGAGTACAGATTTTTAGTCACACTGCATTAACCAGTGAAAGTGGAGTAGAACTGTCCTGTGCAGCAGCAAAAGAAACTTACTGTGGATTTTCCACCTTGACAAACAATGGTGATTTGCTCAATTTACATCCACTCTCCAAGCTAGGGTCTGTAAATGGTGGTGTAGTAGGTGGAGTGGAGTGCAAGCAATAGTGGAAATTTGAAGACAAACACCATTATTGCTGTCAGATCCTGATCTTTGATTTGGGTTATATCAATTCTTTTCATTTTTTCAGGGAGTCAGAGAGCAAAAAGTCATACAAGATAGTTTATTTAACTTATTATATCCATTACTATTCATTGTATTGTACACTGAGTCTGAACAGTCCATCCTTTATTCACTTGGACAGGCCATAAACTACTAAATCTACCGACTTTCCAGTGCAGTTGCCCAGTGTTGATGAGCTCCTAATTCTTGCATGTCCACATATTTCTCCAATACAGCTCTGATGCTATATCTGTTTCCTGGGTTTCCACCAAAATTAATTCCAGAACCTACTTGAAGCTAAGGTACCCAAGTCATTAGTGCCTCATCTTCACAGCACTGGGTAACCCAGCACTTCTGAATTGATCCAGATGAAATGCATGACTACACTTCTGTTGAATTAGACAATACAAGGTATGGAGCTCATCAGGCACAAAGGGAACTGTCTGCATGAAATTAACATGTCAAAATGTTCTGACCAAGTTTGAATTCAGAATGTGGTTTTGTATCAGATCAGTGTTTTATGTGAGGCAGCTATAACCTTTTTGATCTGATACATTGTCTTGGTTTGAGATAAGCAACTGCCAACCCCCCCAAGCACAGAGAGAAAAGCCTCCCTCCTAACACCAGGGAAAGGGAGGAAAAGAGAGGGGAAAGGAAAAAAAAAAACACTTCAAACGGCGTTTATACTAAAACTACATATATTTTTCACAGAAAGAAAGAGACAATTAGAAGAGAGTACAATTATACGCTCACACAAGTTTGCAACAACAAGTTCCCCACCTCAACTTCATAACGAACACACAAATTCTACTGTCCTAACTACACATTACTTAAGAAGAAGCTTATTCCCCAGGGAGACAAACTCAAGCAGAAAGGAGAGACCCAGAAGAACACATTTTACTTTCCTGAGATACCCTGTGAGCCAGTGGTGGGCCCGGTCCTCTCCATCCCCCCTGGGACAGCATCGTGCGTCCTCCCAAGAGGAGGGCTGAGAAGCGACTGCCTTAACCACTCCCACACTGGTTCCTACTTCCCTGGAGATGATGTCATAATGTGGTATGGAATACAAAATTACTGGCTAGAAGAGGTCAGCTGTTGGCTCAGCCCAGCTCAAGTCAGCTGACAGCTTCGGCCTAGTCCACACTTCAGAGCCCAAATCTAGGCCCACCTAGGTGAACCCATAACATACATGGATATTCCTGACAGAAGTACTTAATTCACAAGTATTTCTTCCATTAATATATTTTTGTATCAAGAGACAGCTGTTAGATTTAAGCTTTAATTCAGTTGTCTCATTAAACTGTGTCAAAAAATTCTTGATTTCTTTATCTCAACCTCCATTGGTCTAAATTCAGGGAAACAGAATGTTGTGGTTTTCTATTTGGACAATTAATACTTTGTCCACTCTTCTCATTGCCAGGCAAAAAGCTCTAGGTACCAGTTTTTAATGCTTTTTAAAAAATAATATTTCTGGCCTGTCTTCCTGAACTGCTCAACAAAAGTCATTACATTTTTCGGTTGCTCAGCAAACCTGTGGAGTACAGATATGGAACTACACAAGGGGATGACAGACACCTTCCAGGAACCTTGGATTACTCACATATTGCTTACAGCAGTGATTTCCAGGACCAGGTGACCAGGGGCACAGTCTGAAGAAATTTGATGGGCCATGTCCAGAAATACTGGTCCAGTCCCTGCCCAACTTCCCATCCAAGTCAGCATACCAAGTGGGTGTAACACACATGAGGCAGTCTAAGGCATGAGAAAGGGAGCATTGATACAAGTGTTAGCACACCAAACCTTCCTCCTCACAGTGCTTTCACACTGAGGAGATGTCATCAAGGTTGTCAGGCTTGCAGTTGTGGCTGGCCTTTATATAAATATGGACTCACTAGCACAGGAGATTGCTCACATTATACACACACACATACATGCACCCCATGAACCTCAGAACAGAACAATACTTCATGGAGCAGTCTACCCTAGAGATTCTCAGGATGGATACATGGGAGAAGTACATCAGCTTTCTATTATTTCTATTTCTATTGCCATTAAGAGCACTAAGGATTCAGAGAAGTATGATGCTGTAGCACATACTAAACTATGATGATGCAGGTGAATTAATTTATCATCTTCTCTTTACTAGTCTTTATACCGTTTTCATGCTCATTTTTTTTACTCTGAAAATGTCAAAACCTTTGAGTTGAGCAGCCTTCAAAGTGTTCTTTAGAAATCTATTCCCTAACTTACAGAAAAACATGCTTGTGAGATCATTTTAGCATGCAGTTTAGTCAGCTAATTTTTTATGGCCCTTTTTCTGTTTTTCTGTCGGTTTAGTTATCACTTCCTAATCTGCATAAGCTATTTTTCATATGTTATAGCTATCTCAGCCAACAGATGGTGCTATGTATAACATTTTTATGATTCGTATAACATAAAAATAAGTACTACAGTTAAACTGTATATATAATTACTTTGTTAGAAAATAAACGTGAAATTGAAGTTCACAATAATCAATGCTTATCAAAAAATTTCAATTCAAATAGCAGTAAGTGTTGAGAGTCACTCTGATGAATGTTCAACCTGCAGGTAGGGAAGGATGGAGTTGCATGTGTAAAGCTGGCTGTGGTATCAATACTACTGCACTTGCACACAAAGATCTTTTGCAAAATCCAGCCTTCAGGTTGACAAATTTTAAGAACACTAAAATTATCAGTATCTATTCTGGTTTCTACTCTGTGGGATTAATACATTTTATCTAAATTGAAATAGAAAGATGTGATATGCCATGGGTACTCATGCAATTGAAGTAGGATCATTCCAATATACAAGTTATGAATTGCAATTCTAAGCATCAATGTTGAGGACCACCAGTGTTTCACACTGTGCCAACATTTCATCATCCAAACAGAGCAGTAAGTTTGGTGGCATTGCTCAGACCTGTAAAATTAACCAGTTGCATAATGACATGCCAAACATGTTTGGTTTCCTATGGGCTTGGTCTTTCTGTAAAAGGGATGAGAGTTTCATTGAACAAGGAATGACCAATGTCAATATCACCTTGTGCAAATCTTTTCTCTTTCTAACTTTTTTTCTTTTTTACAAATTTGCTGCTTTATTGAACTAGGCAATGGGTAATCCTATTTATCCAGTCTCAGCCATCTCAATGAAGTTAATAAACATTTCACCCTACATTTCAAAATACTTCCAGAAAATGTAGGTATTTTTACAACATAAAAATAAACATATCGAGACAATTGCAAACATTCTACATGGAGAACACATGTACTTAGTTCTATTCTAGAATGGGTTGTCGAAGACTCCATCACTGTAGAATCCCATTAATTTAAAAGGGTTCAATGAATGTTTAAATGAATGCTAAAGCAAGATGCCTTCAGTCTTACAAAATACTGACTCTTAGGTCTTTGTTCACAGAGTAGATGTATTATTTTCCCTAAATTTTGAAAATATTTCATTTTTTTATGAAGAATTTTATGTTTAAACGTTGAGAAAATGGTCTTTACAGCTTCATAAAACTGAATTTCTGATGAAAGCTGCTAAAAATACCTCAACTAGCTATTCCCCTTCTCATTTTAATTTCCTTTTGTTCAAACAAATAGGAAAAAAAGCATGTAGTCTCAATAAAACAGTTGATTATTGCTGTTGAATGAAGATTTAAAATTGTCATGCACAGTGTATTAAGCAGTAAAATGATAATTTCAAATACTTACCAAAGAAGACTATCTTTCTTTATATCTATATGTGTGTGTATATATACATATATATATATATAATTATTATTATTTTATATATATTATTATATATTATGGTGTATTGTGATCGGGAATAAAAGAGAGTTTTTCTGTCAGAATTTATAAACAAATTTGGGATATTAGTGTTGGTGCATAGATTATATAATATTTCATTTCAAAAGAGATCATTGAAAAAATACATAGCTGGCAGAATAATATTCAGCTGGACTACCCCATTTTGCCACAAAGGGAAGGGAAATAGGGTCAGTGGGATTGTAAATGAAAAGAAATATGGAGAACTTGATCCTTAGCAGTACTATGTGGTGGAGTGAACACAGAAGCCTGGGAAGTGTGTCAGGAGTAAAACCTATGGGAAGCTGAGTTTGCAAAGGGTGGTGTCACCTAAGCAGCATTCTTTTTAATGTTTTTCACTATGATGAAAGTGTGCACGCACTTTATTTCATCATCTCTATTTCTCTCTTTGGGAGGAAAATCCTGTTGATATAAAGACTTGTAGTCAATAATGGCAGTGTGGCACCAGTTGCAATGATGGTACTACCAGTGAACCATCTCTATGTATGCTAGGATAATACATAGAGATGGTTTCAGATTACAGTTTCAGATATTGTAATTTCTACTGAGAGTTCTTTTTTCTCTTTTTTTGTGTCCCTAAATATTCTAGCTTTTAATTCCTTGATTAATTGCTTTGTACTATATCTAGCTACACATCTACAATGAAGTCTTGAAGCTACTCAAACCAGAAGTAAAATGTTAATAACTAGAGTTGGAGAGGAAAGCGATACCAAACACAATGAATAGATCTACAAACACACTTGCAGTTCCAGCCAGCTGAGCAGCCCTAACTTAATTTCAGTTTGAGTGTGCCTTGTGTTTAATCTGATCACCTCCATCTTGCTTTGCCCACTTTTACTGTGGCTTAAACCAATTGTGCCCTTACTGGCTATTATTTGCCCTGCAAAATTTCCAGGCTACCCACAACAGACTCCCACCTGACTTAGGGCATTCTCTCTCTCTTTGGTTCTGTGGTGGGTTGACTTTGTCTGCATTTCAGGTGCCCATCTGTTTGCTCTATCACTGCTCCTTCTCAGCTGGGCAGGAGTAAAAATATACTGTGAAAAACAACACAAAAGTTGAGATAAGGCAGTGTACTAAAGAAAAAGTGAAAGGTTGTTTCTACACAGGCAGAGAAAAAAAAACATCGTCTACTTCCCATCAACAAGCATGTCTGGTCACTTCCAAGGAAGCAGGTCTTCAGCACATGTAGCAGTTACTCTGGAAATCAAACAGTGGAGAGAGCATTTATTTTGTGAGAGCACTCCTCTATGGTAGCCAAAATATTGGTGCATTATCAACACCTTGCTAGCTGCAAATACCCAGCACAGTCCTGCGAGGTCTGTGTGAGAAAAATTAGTTCATCTCAGCCAGACCCAACACAGAGTCTCAGAAGCTACACTTTTGTGTCTTGTTCCTGCTACTTGTGGGGTGCACTGAGAGTAAGAACATCATCTCCAAGATCAGCTCCACTTGTTCTGCTGGGGCCAGTTTCACCACAACAGAGCAATTAGAAACACATGAACTTCTACATTACCTTGACAGTGGAATCCTGGAGACTAGTTGTCTTCATTTGCTCTCACTTGACAGTGGCTTCAGCTCTCCTCACTCTAGCCTCTAACCTGTTTAAGTGAAGGTGAGAGGTTAACCTCTACAATGGAGACCAGATGATCTCCCACACCTGAGAAGCCTCAGCATAAGCTCCTTCAGTGATTTTTTCATGGGTTTATAGCCAGCTAGACCTGTGCAGTACAAGTCACTTTTTTATGTAGTTACACATTATAACAGATGGCACAGCATTATCAATGACATGGCATACAAAACTGGGATGTCAGGCTTCATCTAGTATACTCAGAATACGTCTGAACTCTGAGAGTTCATATCACCGTGACAGCACTGACTGCACCATGCTGGAGAGGGACCTGCTTGTTCCCATGCTTGGTGTGCAACCGTTGCACACCCATACTGTGTCCCTGTTCTCCTACTTGCTTTTTTCCAACCCTCATGACTTTATATTCACACAGGTTCCAGATTCCTTCATGTAAGAAAGTAGCCCACATCAGGTTGAAATGTGCTGCAGGGTTATACAGATGTTTCTTAACAGCTTTTAATTGAAAGTATGGAAAGTCAGCTTGGATGCATGTCGCAGTCTTGGTCTCTTTGGGAAGGGACCAGACCAGCGACGGGGTTCGCAGACTGCCGACTGAGTTGTCGTTCGCCGGGATTCCCTGACCCCAGGTAAGGTTTGCCTCGCGACGTGAGAACAAACACCCAGGAGCCAAGGATGGTCTGACCTGATCCGAAGATCCAGGCTGATCCAACTTTATTGAGGGGAACAGGGGTTTATATAACTTGGGATAGGGAAGGTTCTGGAAAAGGGGAGGAACTAAGGTGGAGCATGTAAATCCACTAACATCTATAGGGTAGGAAAACTGAGGGGGTGTGAACTGGGGTGTGGACTGGTGACAGGCAAGGCAAGGCCCGCCCCCTAGAGGGAGCCGGCCAATGGTAGCTGTCCTTTTGCTGACAGCCCCTGCCTGCCTAGGGAAGGTTCTGGAACTGGGAGAGACATTAGACAATATGATTTAAACAAAAAATGAGGGATATAACTAGTAATATAGAAAGTCCTTTAGTATGTGGTCGCAATCAGGATTCGGGAGAGTCTTCCTGGACCTTCCACACGTCGAACTCCGTTCAGCGATCCCTCGCCCTCCTCCACTCCTGCATATCCATATATTCCCCATCTCCAACAGATGCATTTGTGCCCTTATTTGCAACTTTTTTGTTTTTGGGGAAATGTTACATACTGCAAAACATAGGTCACTATGTAAGTTGCTATAAATACATTATTTCATTGGTGCTATAAGAATATCTTGACTTTTATGGAGGAAGAAAATTTTTGTCCTTGGAAGATATGAAACAAGTTTTATTTTTATTATAAGTTTTTCCTATTAGACAGCAGTCTACATGAATATATATTCAATGAGTCCAATCACAAAGAGGATTGCCTTAATGAGGAAAGGTCTTAGTGACGACTGCCATTCCTTGTTACTTCATCTTTGACCCTAGCAGGGGCACAGACAAGGAAACATCACAGAATATCTTGAATTCCCTGTAGGTCAGATATGAATTGTCAGTAGCATTAATTCACAACATTGACTTTGCTTTGTCAAAGTTAGTTATATGTGCTATTGTGTTGAGAATATTTGACTGATAGAGTTCGGTCTATAATTAGAAGAGCGTCACATTTCAATTACATTTTTATACCAATTTCCAAAGGTTTAGAAATCAGATAAATTCCCTCTAGGCTGAAATGTGTCATAATAATTAGTATGGGGGCAGGGTTTTTTTGTGTGGTGTTGTCCATTACTTTGATAGAAGATTATTACACAAAGAGGGTAGGTGTGCTTTCCTATCTTTTAGACCATACTTCAACAAAAATGAAGGATGATAGATTCAATTTTCACTTAAACATTTTCTTATAGAAGACACTGGGAGTTTAACCAATTTTTTAAATGTCTCAACAACATCCTAGCAATTCCACTTGTAATATAAAAGTATTATATCGCATGACACCAAATAATACTAGCTCCATGAAATTTGGAAGGAAAGAGTACCAAATATTAAAGTGTCTTATTTGTGAACACTGTTTTCAGTAGCAGTTCTTAGCAAACATGCATCATGTGAATACAAAATGTAAACCAGTTGGATAAGTTGAAATTGTACAAAAACATGCAATGATGAACAAATATGCTGTGAAATTCTTAAAATGTGAGCCCAGTTTAAGAAGATCCTCACTGAATATTAAAGAACCTTGGAAACTGCTACCCAGAAATAGCTTTTTTTTCCCCTCCATTCTTGGTGTAGGAGTGGAATGCTGAGAGCTCATTTTTTTCAAAAAGAGATGGTTGTCAAATTTTTCAAACTAACCTAGCATTTTATGTGTTAGGCTACTGGATTTGCATTCATGGGTTGTTATTAGTTAGTGACTGGTGCTTTGAAGGCTGTGTCATGCATACTAAAGAATCTTTAAAAGTTTTCCCATGTTCATCCATAAATATTGGAATAAGCAAAGGAACCGACTGGGTGGTATTTGCTTGTCCAAACAGACAATACACTAGGGATGGTTATTTCGACATGTATTCCAGCTGCTTTCAGTGACATCGCTTCTCTCTAGGGATAGCATACTGACAATGCAGGAAGACAGGATAAACAGCTATGGGATGTGGGGAGAGAACATATACAAACATTCTGAAATCCTGTTTTCATGCTAGCAACCCAAACAGAAACTGTGGAAAAGTGTGGGTTTTTTTTTTATCTCACATGAATGCAAGAGATTATTTTCAATCAGCTGTTCTATTCCAGCAGATTGTCATTATTCTCAAACATAAAAAAATGTCTTATTGCAGAGGAAACTGGAGCAGGCTATCTATGACTCTGTTTAGCTTAGCACTGTTTATTTTTTAATGGTCATATAGACAGAATTTAGTGCTGCCTGTGACCTGGGCAGAGCACAGTATATTTTCATAGACACTGGAGTTGTTTGGGTTGGAAGGGACCTTCAAAGACTTCCTAGTCCAACTCCTCTGCCATCGGCAAGGACTTCTTTCACAAGACGGGTTTGCTGAAAGCCCCATCCAGCCTGTCCTCGAACACTTCCAGGGATGGGACATCCACAGCTTCTCTTGGCAACTTGTCCCAGAGTCTCACTAAATATTCCTCTTTATGTCAAATATAAATCTATTCTGTTTTAAAGACATTGTCTCTTGTCCTGTTACTATGTGTCCTTGTCAAAAGTCCCTCTTTTGCCTTCTTGTAGACTCCCTTTAGGTACTGCATGACTTCCGAAGCCTTCTCTTCTTCAGGCTGAACAACCCCAACTCCCTCAGCCTGTCTTCATAGGAGAAGGTGCTCCATCCTTTGGATCATCTTCATTGCCCCCTCTGGACTAGCTCCAGCAGGTCCACATCTTTCTTATACTGAGGGCCCCAGAACTGGATGTAGTACTGTGTGTGGGATCTCACTGAGAGTGAAGAGACACACAATCACCTCCCGCCACCTGCTGGTCACGCTGCTTTTGATGAAGCTTTTCTGGGCTATGAGTGCATATTGCTGGGTCCTGTCAAGTTTTTCAGCCACCAACACTTCCAAGTCCTTCTCCTCAAGGTTGTTATCAGTCCATTCTCCACCCAGCCTGTTCTTGTGAATGGGATTGCCCTGACAAGACTTTACAGTTGTGCATGTTGAATTTCATGTCTGCATGGCCTAGGACTGAGGCATTTTATTTAACCCCTAGCACATTTTCTTTTGTGATTTTCTTCCAGCTGTCTACTAATTCCTGAGCCAGTGCCTCTGCATGGTTTGAGAGATAGCTTAGGGCCCAGGGTAGTCTCAATAGCCAGGCTTATTTTCTGCCCATGCATACAGAGATGAGGGATGATCATTCCTAGTTTTCTACTTCTCTGTTTTATCTATGAACATAATTTGAAATGGACATAATTGACAATACTAAACCCATTGATTTATATGGCAGAGAGAAGTAAGGAAGAAGAGGAGGGAAATAACTGTTCAGAAATAACCTCATTCAGAATAGTACAGAAACATATATTTTTTATCATCTGCAGATCAGAAGGTACTGAAGACTCGCTTGAATTTAAGTACTTGCTTAAATGTACCACCTGCAATAATATTTTTCTTTCAAGTCACGCAACATTATAATTAAAACTGTGTAGTTTCTATTTGCTGAATTATGAAAATCAGGATTTCTTATGCAAGGTTTGCATTTCTCCATGCATAGGTTCTCTATTGGTCCTTTAAAACATAAAGCTTTTAAAAATCAGTAAAGAATAGACACTTTACATCACTTTTTGACATCCTGCTAACATAGAAGAGGAAAAAAGATTAATTTTAATATTTCTTGGAGTTGGTTCTGCAACTGAGAATTCCTTCAAACTTAATTAATAGAAGTATATTTTGTTTGCATTTAAATACAGTAAAATATTTGTTGCTAAAATTTCAAATATATCTGTGAAAGGTTAAATTCTTAGTTGACTAATTACTTGGCTTGTCTTTCATTGCTTCCTTTCTTCCTGCCAATTTCCAACAGTTGTCATTGGGCTTGCTTTTTCATAACTTCTGTGGAAAAGTACCAGAAGTATTACAAATTTTCCTTGGTAATTTTCAATATTGTTTCTTCAATTGAGAAAAGTTGATTGTTGGTCTTTTCTTTTCTTTTCTTTTCTTTTCTTTTCTTTTCTTTTCTTTTCTTTTCTTTTCTTTTCTTTTCTTTTCTTTTCTTTTCTTTTCTTTTCTTTTCTTTTCTTTTCTTTTCTCTTTTCTTTTCTTTTTTCTTTTTTCTTAATAGGCAACACACACACACATAACTACAGTGTACATAGGTACATGTGTTAAGCGTTGTACTGGTGTTTATTTTAGACTTGAAAACTTTTAGTACTGGCATGTGCATGTACTTCTGTATGTGTAATGTTCTTTGTGGTTTGTTTCCAGAAGCTTAGCTAAAGTCTTTTCTTTCTTAGTTCAGTCATAAATGAGTAGAACCTCAACAGCAGCCAGTGACTGCCTGATGAGTGTGCCAAATAACTGAGTATCAGTTCTCAAAAATGAAGGTAATTGACTCCTCCAACATGTTTAAATGTATTCTAGCTCACAGGTATCAGTGTATGGTGCCTCAGTCACCTCTGCCAGAAGCAGTGCCTCTGCACAGACCAGAATGATCCCTGTGAGAGTCTACTCTCTTCCATCTCCCTTTGGTGCAAGGGTTTGGGTCAGGAAAGCCCTTCCCCCTTCCATTCATCATGCTTCAGTTAAACATGATCTTTCATTTACCACTTTGAGATCCAAGTTAATTCTCCTAGATAATTCAGTTCTGAAGGCTAAGAAAACTCTGCCAGCCTTGTTAGGGAATTTGTGTTCAGAGATCCCCCTGAAGAAGGGTTAGTCCACTGAATACTTTGACCTCATCATCCAGTGTAAAGTTGCAGTTCTTACCCAGATGTAGTGTATGTCCTCTTGTAGGCAACATGTAATGTATTCCCATGCTTTCCCTTCTGTTAGATACTGTTCAAAATAATGCAAATGCCTCCACTATTGCATATTACTACTGTGTTAGGAGAGCCTTATTTTGAGAAGGATCAATAGTGCAAAATACTAAAAGCCTTTATCTGTGTGCAAACTTCAGTTCATTAAGGTTGTTAGTGGAGAGTTATGAGTAACTACTGTTTCTCTTGCTTTTTTTTTTAATCAAAATTGAAGACTTACATAAATAAGATGAATTTGGAATAAAAAGTATTTGGATTGCTCTACATATTCACATAATAATTTCACAAAAACATGATGTCTCTGAGAATTTTCTAATACTCTTTTCTAGTTGTCTTTTTACTTACTGGACTACAGTACTTGCACTGTGCTTATGTAAAATTCCATGAGGCAACACTTATGAGTTGAGTGTTCAGAACACGTAAGCTACATCTCCAGAGTAAGCCCTCTTGCTCTTTAATGTGCTGCACTATTGTGTAACACTGGTTGCTTCCAGTTTTTCTAGTCAGTAGCAATGAGAAGTGTTGCATTTCCAAGAATTTGGAATGGGCATTTTTAGGAAGAGATAATATGTTTTCGCATTTGTTAACATGTTTCACATGGATAATAAAAGTCATTACTGGGTATTTATCATTGGATAGCTTCAACAAAGTACTATTAACATGCCTCGAAGCGTGAACAGCCAAACAAATTCATGAATATTTGTTTGACAGCTTTTAGTTCTTCTTATACTTGCAAGTACACCTTTCATCCATCAAACTATCTAGTTGTTATTTAAATGCTACAATTTTTTGTCCTTTATATGCAAGTCCTCTTAGAAATTTGTCTGTTCTCAAAGCACACTGTCCTGAACAGAGCAAAATGTTCAGAGCAAATGAGAGAAATCTGGCTCTTCATATGGAAATAGTTTAGAATATGGGAAAACGGGAATAAAAAAAAATATCAAATTTGACAATAGTTTACTTAACAGCTCAGTTTATGAATTATATATGAGGTATAGAGCATATTGTACTTTCTAGTTCATTGTACTATTACTCTATTGTAGAATACAAAGATTTGTACATTTATGAGAAATTTTCCATTTTTCTGTGAAGTACACAGAAATAAACATGCCCCAAACACTTTTACAATAGTGAATTCACAGTGGTACAATGGTGACCCAAATGTCTTTGATAAATGTTGTGATGCTGTGCAGATGTAGATGGAAACACCTCCAGGAGCAGTTTCAGCAGAGAGAGAGTATTGCAAACCACAACTGCTGATTACACACCCACACAAACACAGGTTCCAGCTGTAGCTTGTGTTCCTGTGCAAAAAAATGGATATCATGACTACTGTCTTCTATGAAATTATCCTGCCAAGTGATTGAAGGGCAGGAACAGTTTTCCTGTGGAAAAAAAAAAAAGACCAAGGGCAATGTGGCTGTTCAGCCTGGAGAACAGAAGTTTTCATGGAGACCTTACAACAAACTTCTGGTACCTTAAAGGGGCTTACATGAAAGATGGTGAGGGACTTCTGACAATGGCATGTAGTGATAGGACAAAGGCTAATGGTTTTAAACTAAACAAGGGAAATTTGCATTAGTTTTAAAGAACAAGATTTTTTAGGATGAGATTGCAATGAGAAGTTGTAGGTGCCACACCTCTGGAATTGTCTGGGTCAGGTAGGATAGGGTTTTAACAACCTCGTCTTGTGAAAGACGTCATGAAAGACGGTGAGTTTTGTAGGTCCCATTCAACTCAAACAATTCTGTGATTCTGTGATCTACTAAATGACTACTTACTCATTATTCTTATTTAATGTTACTTGCTTTTCAGGGCATTGCTACTTAGACGCATTTTTAGCACTTCGAGTCAACTATCTGTCCTGATTGTGACAATCCATTTTCCACTTCACTGGTCTAGAATCTCACAAGTATTTTTGGTGACATCACACAGAAATGGAAGATGACACAATAGGAGAGCAACAGTTTTGATTCCTCTGATAGTCTAAGAGGAAAGGAAGTTTGTCCAGATGTTTTGTAAGGCAGTGCCTATGTATCCTACTCAAGGCACCTTCCAGAGTTCATATAGCAATGCTGATCGTACAGCAGATTTCCTTTAAGGGAATCTCAAGGCTCTGTCTCTAAGCTGTCACAGAAAGGATCTGCCAGAGGCAACCAAATGGAAACATCCCTAGTTAAATGCCTTGAGGATATCTGACAAAACTACTGCTTACGTGGTCAGGTTTCTGGCACCTGTTGTGTGCTGTAACCTCAGTATTAGCTGTGGGACCTGTGGTGGATATTTTGTAATCAAATGACAGGGCATGACTAAACAGATACTGTTAAACTGTACTGCTGCTCAATGTGACATTACAGTAACAAAAAAAAACTCTGGGAAGATCTACTGGAAAACAGATCAAGAAGACAAAGAAAAAATTAAAAAGGAAAACTAAGGCACTGAATTTCATAATGTTTATCAGCTGGAAGTAAAAGTGAAAATTCATTATAATAGTTATAATTTTTTTTTTTTACAAATGGAGATCCCTGCCCCCCTCCTCCCTCCCCTCCTTCTCTGAATTACAATTTGATTTATGGTATTGCAAACCAAATGTTTAGCACTTACAGAGCTTTCAAATACTGCTTTAATGCAGAGGGTACAAAAAGAACAGAAGTGTATCTAATAGAGAAAGCATTTGAAAAGAACAATTCTAATCTCTATTTATGCAATATTTAAAAATATTGTTGCAGGGAAATAACGTTGGTAGTCTGACTATTTTAACTTACAGCTTTACTTGCAATAGTAATGACACTTTTAACAAACAAAAAACTTGCTATTAAAATATGAGCTGTTTAACTTCAATATTAGTTATATCATCAAACTGAGTCAGGAGAGCATTTAAGTGATGTTGTTTTAACAGAACAATATTATGTCATTATGACCAACCCCTGGAAATACTGAGAGAAGTCCTCACTGTTCTAGGCTCTCTTCGGAGTCTTCATTAATGGCAATCACAGTGGTAAACAGTCTGCTTGGCACTCGAAGCTCCACATTGTCCTGTAAATGATGGATTTGTCGTAAGAGTATTGGTACTGCTTCAGTGCCTTCCATTTTAATTTATTGAGAAAACTTTGTACTAGTTGTGTTTGAGAATTGAGTGGCTTTGTCGAGGTGTCCATGCATAATTCTTATGTCTACCTTACACCTGGTCAACAAGAGAAGGTCTAAAAGGCAGAAGGACAAGAGTGTATCCTTCCTTAGATATGGCTTGATCAATATTTATCCAGATGTTTCTCAGAATGAGTTTGATCTTGTTCTGATTTCATTGATGTAATTCATTCTTTGTGGTTATTCTTAAGTGTACTGGACTGAATGAGGAATTAGACATAATTTTCAATCTCTTTTTTATGATGAAGTCTCTCTTAATGTTTATGAACTACATCTGCTATTTAGAAAAACTATCCCAACAGATGCACATCATCACTTAATAACTAAAGGCTTGCTCTGACCGTTCTGGAAAAAAAATATGTAAAAACGCCATTGCTAAAATTTTACTGCAGAAGTTGCAGACCCAGCTATCTAGGGTGACTTTGAATTTGTTTGTGTGTGTTTTTCTTTCAATGTTAGTTTGTGTCCTTCAGGTAAAATGTTTTTATAACATTTTTATACTGTCTTTATTGTGGGAGCAGGAGGGGCAGAATTTTACTGTATTTATTTCTTCTGTCGGTCATTCCTGTACTGTCCAAGACACCAAAGAGCAAGATTGCCATAAAGAAAGCATGATTATGCTTTAATTACACCTCTCTCTCTCTTAAATTTTCACTTTGATAATCAAAACACAACCCACATCATATTACTTATCTTGTACATTCAAGGCATCACTTATTTTTGTTGCATACAGTTCTTCTTTCAGCAACTAATACCAACAGTTAGGCACTAATCCTAAGTAAAGGATTTGGTCTTCATTATTACATTTTACGTTTCTCATATGGCTATAAGATTCTACTCATAAGATTTTACTTCTCAGTAATTTTTTTCTTTTTATTTAATATAAGTATAGTTCAAGTACTTTAAATGTATGTGGCTTTCACTCTCATAATGGACACTATAACTGAGATACAGAAGTGGAGGACAACTGCCAGTAGATTAAAAGAAATTCTGTTTCATCTGGAATTTAAGCTTTCTCCTAGGTTTGTAATAGGGCATTTACTTGCTTACAGTTTTACAAAGATAAGTAATGTGAAGATCTAAATTTGCATATCTTGCAAATTTCAAACAAACATAATTCAATCAGTCTCTTCAAACAGCAATTAACTGCTTATTTCAAATTTTCTCACAGCAGTAATATATTACTTTATTGAAATACCTGTTTATCAGAATGTTTAAAAAAAATTAAATTCTTCCTCTATCCCTATTTCTCTGTTCTTCTGGTATTTCAAGTGTGAAAGAAACTTTACCTAAAAAAATCATTAGTTAAGCTCTTTTGACCATATAGAAATGTCTACCCTCAGTTTGCAACCAAAATGGAAAATATTCATTGCACTTACAATGTCCACAGATTTGTTGCTGTGTGGCAGATTGTCCAAAATCCTGATTTTACACTATCATGTGGAAATTTAAAAACAATTTACTCTGATATGTACTTTCAGATATACAAAATATTGTGGGGTTTATAACAATTTCTTAACCTAGTAATTTTGAGGTGATGAGAGATTACTGAGCAAAACCAAAACACACAGTATGCCTGCAGCAAAGTGTACAGGAATTTCAGGAATTTGAAATTTGAAGGCATGGAAATTGGCAATATTGTGTGTGATTAGAAGACAGTTACACAGCTGAAAGTTTTATCTAACTCAGATACTTGACTACTCATAAAAGAAAGTGAGCTTGCTGCCAGCATGTATTTATAAAGCCATAAACATTTTCAGTGAGGTTTCTATCAAAATGTCTAGTCCTGCTATTTTCAATATACTGTATGTTTTTTTGCTGGTTGCTGAGGTCATGTCTGTGTTACTGCCTTAATATTAATTACCAGCACCTTTCACCATATTCACAATCTCAAACTTCCCTTTTTCATTCCGTTCTCAGCATCAAAAGCTTATAAACGCCTTGCTAAAATCTCCAGCATTCAAGTCAGCATTTGGTGCTTAGCCAATTTTGACAGTTTAATAAACAGGTTGAATTAAGCCATGGTAACTGGACACAGTATTCACCACACTCTGGAAACAACCCAAACCATCCAGTGCATAACTAATCCTTGTAAGCAGACACACATTAAGACCTGATAGAAAATCCTACATACATTTTATAGAGTTAGGAATTAAACTGAAGAAATTTGGAAGGAGAACATGCCCTGCCTTCTCCAATCCTTCTGCTAACAGAGTCCCTGGGAAGGATGTGTATAGATTTCTCTCAGCCTGCCAACTGATCCATTGAAATTTGGCAGTCTGCTTGCCTTGAAGTGGAATGTGTGGGGGGTCCTGCAGAGAAGAGGTTCACTCTTGCAAAGTGATGAAGCCTACCATCTCGTCATTGAAATTTAACTACCTTTAGCTAAATACTGGATAGCAGAAGGCATCTATAAAGATCAAGAGAAACATCTCAGTGTTACAGATAATCATATTTAGCTAATTATGCATAGCAGTCCATATTCTATGCATGAATTCTTGCTAATATATCAGTCCTGGTCTAGGACAGTAGAAAAAGATTGGCCTTATATTTTTCTGAGAAACAGGTGAAATATCAAGGAAGATCTAGTCTGAATGGTTTATGTGTTTCTTTCAAGGGGTTGCCCCTTTGGTAGGAACATCTTGCTCTGTGACAGTCCCAAATCAGAGGCATCACTTCCATTTACACCTGTTGACAGACACGCACCAAAAAAATATAAAATCCGAGGCAAAAAGATGTAAAATAGAAAGTGAGTCTAGGTGCTACTGGCTGCAAGAAAGACAGATGGTATTGCTGGTGAATGGAAAAGTCATTAAAACCTCTTTGAGTGTCATTAAATACAGTGTGTAACTTAAGAGCATAGCCTGACATTAGTCCTTGGGCAGACAGTTGATCCACTGTCAAGATAGCCCCATCAGGTACTTGGCTGAGCCACAGTGATGTATACAGCAGATTTCAAGACATACGTTCTGTGCTTTCCCTGAGAAATTGCCAGCTGGTGGAAGATTTATAGCTGTGATTGGTAGGGATGCAAAAGCAGGACAAGGAAAATTAGAACTGGTCTGAATTTCACATTCCACATCTCAGGAACAGGTTGTTGAAATGAGAAGGGTTTTTGCAAATAAAACCCCAGTCCAGAAAAGGTTTGACTGCCTGATTTAGAAGTGCCAAATAAACCTAGAAAATACCCTAATGATAGTGATAAACTAATTGGCTTATTTGGAGAAAGGGGCCTTGATAAAACAATGCTTTGAAAGCAAGGGTATATGTCTTAAACTTGCATAGCCTGATGTCAAAACCCAGTATTTTTACAAACAAATATAGCTCCCCCAAAAAAATTTGCGAACAACTACCAATGAATAATGTTAGAATTGCACTTCCTTTGATTAACAGAAAAAAAATGTGGGTTTTTTAGAGGATGTCTTCTCTACTTTGAAAGGGTTTTTTATAGATGTGAAAAAAATGACCAAACTGTAAAATATTTATACTTATCACTTAGCAACATCTATTTTTCCTTATAGTTTTCTCTTTCCTTGATTAACTATTATATAATTTTGATTCACTGAAGCAGCAAACCACAAGAAGATTTTGAAGACTGTGAGGAAAAAATTAAATATAAGTTAGTTTGCAAACATTTATGCAAGGATTTTGATGGCAATAACTATGGCCATGCAATTAAAAGAAAAACAATTTAATGTTTCTTGTTAAATCAAACTGACTCCAATTCAGAATCCTGAGAACCCACAATTAACTTTGCGAGACTGATTTAGAAATTTGAATTATTTTTGCTACATAACTGGTGTATCATTTAATAATCATAATTCCATATAAAAAGTTAAAAAGGATCACTGTACTAAATCTGGTTTTTCAGGACACAATCATGGGAAATATTTGTCCAGTTTTCATTGTCACTTTACTCACTATTTTTCTGAATAAGTAAACTGATCCTACAAGTTAGTCTTTTAAGTTCTTAATTGTTTAAGATAATAATTAATTACTAGGTATATAAGATAAGTAAATATTGCTGGTGTCTGTTAAGCAACTTACTAGGTATATAGATGGCAAAAAGAAAGTAATTTGTTGAGCTGTGATATTGAATGTTAGATACTGTTTTCTGCACTCTGTGCACTATCTTTGATTGTTTTCTTTAGTAAGTGCATAATTTTTGCAGAAAAGCTTTTTGGTATGAGAGGGAAAGACATTCCTATGTGAGACAAAAAGGTAGAAATTGGACTGTTATATACCAGGATCTTACCAACAGGATTTCATTTCTTCCCTAGCAGATGTCAGAAGCACTCTACTTGTACTGGATCAGCCAAACTCATGCTTTTCGCAGAAGAATTTATATCAGAAGTGTAAGAAAAATTTCCCTTTCTATCAAACAGCATCTTCACACTCATTCTGTAGTTTAAACCTTCTTTCTAGGCTGTTGTTTTCTGAGTGGGACTTGGGCCCCTCAGATGCTGCAGGAGTGTGCACAGAGAGGGGCTCCTGTTGATGGGTTTCTGGAAAGGGCCTTCCATGAAGTCCTGAAGTCACACAGACAAAATGATTGTCACCTCTGAGGCCAACCATTGCTCAGACTGTTAATAATAAACTTCAACTAAAAATTAAAAAATGTGTATCAGAAACCCAGCTCTAAGAATCATTCTCCTCAGTCAGGACATGGAAGTAGCCCTTCAGTTCACATGATAGCGAATTATCACCAAACTGAACAGAGAATTTCTTTATAATGTAAATATTAAGTAATTTTTCTTTACCCACTAAAAACCTCTACAATACACATGAACTTGGTGTACTCTGAAACAGAAATTTACTATCCATTTCTTCAAAAATTTGGCATAAAATAGGCCAAAGAAATAATGGAGTTCTGGACAAGTGATCTTTAAACACATTTTCTGAGGCTGTTCTTTTTCCAGTAACCTTTTCATATTTGATTAATACTCCTTCCTTTTTCTGGTTCAGAACATTTCTTCTTTGAGCTACACTGGATCTAAAATTGAAAGTAAGAAAGCTCCACAACATTTTGATCCTAGGAAAACTGAGTCTATTATTTCCACAGCTTTGGTTTATCATGTAGGTTGTCAAGGCAAAATAAAAATACGTGGGGTTTGTATATGATACAAGAAAGAGAAAGGAAAAAAGTAGCTAAAACTTTTTAAGCTAAACTTGCTTTGCAGCTAAACACTTTTCAACTGTCCCAAACACAGTAGGTCAAATATTCTAGGATGATATTTGACTCTGAGACCACAAGACTTCATTCAAAATACTCCATAAAAGAAAAAAAAAGACAAATTATTTTAAAAGGGATCACAGAATTTCGCCTTGGTTAATTCTGTGTATTAATAATCAACAGAAAATATTGAGTCTGTTTTGGTGAAATACCTGACACCTTCCTCCACTAGAGACATTAATGATACCATTCCAAATATTTGTGCATTATGCTGATGTAATCTTTCAGTTACCCAGAAATGTCTTGGACACAGTGAACTGTGTACATGAATTATGTGGTGGACAAAATATGGTATGACTACAAAAGGCTTCCTGTGAGAACTAAGATGCCATCTCACATGCTTCTGAGATGCATCCAAATAGGAAGGTGAAGTATTGGCATTTGTGGAGTTTCCATAAGTAATCACGGAATATGCTGGGTTGGTAGGCACCTACAAGGATCAAGTCCACCTCCTAGGTCTGGACAGAACCATTCCCAAGAATCACACCTTGTGCCTGAGGGTATTGTCCAAACTGCCCTTGTTACATCATTGTTGAAGTCTGTCAGGCTTGGTGCTGTGACTGCTTCCCTGGGGAAACTGTTTCAGTGTCCATGCACCCACTGGGTGAAATACCTTTTCCCAGTATCCAACCTAAACCTGCCCTGATACAACCTCAGGCCATTCCCTTGGATTCTGTCACTAGTTACCACAGAGAAGATCACTGCCTGTCCCTCCTCTTCCCCTCATGAGGAAACTGTGAACCGTGATATGTCTCCCCTCACTCCTCTCTTCTCCAACCTAAACAAAATAACTGACCTCAGCTATTGCTTCCCCTCTAGGCCCTTCGTGATCTTCATAGCTCTCCTCTGAACACTCCCTAATAGCTGAATATCTTTCCTTTTAGCAGTGACCAAAACTGCACACAATATTCAAGGTGAGGCTGCCCCAGAGCAGAGCAGAGTGGGATAATCTCCTCCCTTGACCAGCTGGTGATGTTGTGCCTGATGCCCCCCAGGACACAGTTGGCCCTCCTGGCTACCAGGGCACTGCTGACTCAGATTCAACTTGCCATCAATCAGGACCTCCAAGTCACTTTACATGGCATTGCTTTCCAGCCTCTCGTTCCCTGAGTCTGTGTGAACACCCAGAGCTGCTCATTCCTAAGCACAAAATCTGGCACTCGCCCTTGTTAAATTTCATGTTTGTGATTGTCCTATCCTCTCATTTGTCAAGGTCTTGATACAAGTGCCTCAAAAATAAACAGCCTTACCTTAAACATTTTTATATAAATTATTTGCTGAAGCACTAATTGAAAGGAAAACACAATGCATAAAAGCAAATGTAAACTCTACATCTGTGGTAGTTTTAGCAAGGCCTCAGATTAGCAGGCTCAGAGAATCTACATAGATTGAGACAGGTATCACCTGACTTAAGTAACCAAAGAAATATTTCTTATCAGATGATGAAAATCTGAGATATGAATATAGGAGTAGGAGGTGTTCTCTCAGTTCCATCATGGCTGAAGTAGAGGCAAGACATGCAGCTGCTGCCCTGCTGTCTGGGCCCTGCTGCTGCTGCCGCTACTTGCATTTTGTTTGAGTTCAGGGAAGTAGAAACATTTTGTTGTTATACTTTCTGTTTCTTGCTGGGTGTCTTTTGGGGTGCTTATAGATCTAGAGTGATGGAATCTGTTTTCATTGGGAGGTAAAATAATTGTTGTTACATCTAACTTGTGTAAGTGTGTGTTATGTTGTAGTTTGCTTTTAATTTTCTCTTTTCCATATAAATATATATATAGTTTGTTTAAACTATATATATATAGGGTTTTTTTCCCTCTCTCCCTTTTCTCAGCTGGAAAGGGGAGACTGACTCTGTATTTGGCTATTGGCATTTTTCCACCTCAAACCAAGACAATATCCTAATATTTCATAAGGCTCAGTTCATAACTTCTATTACACTTTATGGAGAGACAGTCATACATCTTACTTTTACCTGCTCAGTTGGACAGTTACAGTTGGACTATCCCAGCTTTGCATTAGTTTTCATTTCTGATAGCAGGCATCATTAATCACCAAGACTTAAAAAAACCCAAATAAATAATCAAAAAACCTCAACACCCCCCCCCATCAAACCAAAAAAAAACAAACAAAAAACCAACTCCCTCCTCATAAAAACCAAATAAAGAAAACACCCATTTAAAAAGCAAAGCAAACAAACAAAAACACTACAAGCACCTAAAACACCTACAAGGCTTGCACTGTGGGATACTGACATTGAACTGGATGGGTTGGCTTGTTTACTGAGTAACTCAAAGGAATAACTCCCTGGATTCTGTCACTCTTTAGCATAGTCTGTCACTGATTTTTTAATTATTTCCTTTTGCTTTTAAGGAGCTTTCATTTCCTGCCTTACCAGATTTGATCCAGGACATACTAGTTCTCCTTCTTCTTCAATAGGCATTTGAAAATACTCTGGTTGACACTGCTTATATTATGTTTTAAAAACTTTGTCTCTCACAATCTACACCACTATAATTCAGGAGTTTTTCCATTACATTTAATGGTGCCTGAGCCATATTTACTCATATTAAAGATAATGTGTTCATGGAAAATTTACAAGTGTCCCAATCTCAAAGTTTGAATTCAGCAGGCATCAGTTGAAGTTAGGCATTTATTACACCATCATATATGTAAGGATCCTTTACACAGAAGTATATAGAGTACAGAAATTAGTCTAATCTTCAGTCCCTGACCAGCTTCAAAGACCTCAAGGTGATGGAGGAGAGGATTCTTGGATTTACAAAAATCAACTAAATGAGACGGTTGTCTAACAGCATCTATAGAAACTAGGAAGGCTGAAATAGAAAGTGTTATTTTAGAGAATATAAGCATAAATAAAGGACATTTATATACTTTAAAATTACCTTTTTTTTTTTTTTACATACTGTGAGCAGTTCTTTATGCTTATTTGTCAATCTTGATGTGCACTGGTCATGAGTCTATATGTGTTTTGTCAGATATCCACTAAGGAATGCCAGGCTATGTCAACCTGGAGTAAGAAACTAGTTGTTAACTGGTTTGGTTTTACTGTGTGCTGTAATGGAAAAGAAATATATTGTGTATTGCAAAAAATGAATGGCTGTCTTCACAGTTGTTGTTAATGCTGTGTGCAATGCCCACAGACAATCCCATGTAAACGATGAGATTAGATTTCAGCTACTCTGGCTCCATTATTATGTAGATAGTAAGGATATGTGATGAAACCTGACAGTTTCTCTATTTTGAGAATGGTGCTACAGCAAGACACTTGCAGAGTATTGACTGCAGATTTCCCTCCCACCAGATTTCCCTCTTTCTTCCATTCCCTCATGGATCTCAAATATTTTTTAGTCATTGTATCATATGGCTTAAACTAAAAAATCTGGAAAATAGAAGGCAAAGGGAAATTTCCATTAAAACTCAAATAAACCCAGCATGTAACCACATTGGTCTTGAAGGAAGATAAATAGGATGCAGCAGTATAAAAGGGTTGAAAAAGCCCTTTTTCTGTCTGGAAGAAATGGCACATCTTTTCTCAAACCATATTGCCACAATTTTTATCACTGAACACAAATTAAACTAGAGGCTTCTCAGCCACCTGTGCTGGGCAGCAGGTGAGAACAATGCTGTCTGAAAGAGGAATGCAGCACCCTGTCCCCACCTCAGGGCTTCTTCAAGTAACTGACAGGCACCCAAGCCTGTGGCAGCCTGCAAGTCACTTCCCCAGGACTGCAAGCTGCAGATATCTCTTGTTCATGACTTCTCCTTTCAGGCCTGATGCCTGGCTTGGCACACAGGTGTCATGCTGCAGGCTGTGTACTGGCTGTGCGAAATGTAGGCCTAATTCTACATCTGAGAGTTGTGGAATATGCTGTAAAGATTTAGCAATAGAGCAACTATAAGCCAGACATGAACTTAATTTAGTATACAAAAAGGGAGTAAAAGAAGAAAGCCAAAGTTAATGACTAAGCAGCCTTTTGATACAAGATAGAAAAATGTAAACAAAGATTAAGCTGGGTACTTCAACATAATAGGAGACAGATGCAATTAAGACAAGGAGGGAGTACCCCAAGACAGAGAAATAAAATCTGAGCATCTGAGCTCCTCAAGTAAAAATTTAAGCTAAGAATATCGCAATCCTTCCAGACAAAATCAGATGGGAAGATTTAAAAAGGTAATCATTTAACAAGAAATAAAGAATATGTATGTTTTGACTGTATATAAGCAGAGCCTGCAAGCTCTAAGGTTGTGTTCTGAGGGAGGACTCTGTGGTGACTCTGCGGCTACACCCAGCACTGTTTTACTCTGTGATTTTCATTACCTATACAATTAAAACTACCCTTTTTGCTGAGTGAGTTGTACATTCTGGGTGTTCATTTATAACACTGGTCACTCAGTCACAAGCTGCTTAGATAAAGAATTCTAGTTTATATTTATTTAAAAATATCATTAAGATAGTGGATTCCTAGGAACTGCAATGCTGGTATAAACTCTAATGAGTCTCTTTGTGAGTGAAGTAATTCTAAATTGATGTAACAATGGCAGTTACTGTATGCATTTTAGAAATTCATCTTATCTCTTCAGGAACTTTGACCCCTGAATACTTTAAAATTACTAGAAATTATTTCTCCCTGGTTGTTTTACCTGAGATATCTGAAAGTTGTTCTCCTTCCATACTTTTTCCCCGTTTTCACCTTTTCATTCATTATGGCTATCTGCATTTGGCAATTCACATTACTTCAGTATCACTTTGTCACTTTGCAAATTCAGAGAAGTGCTAGCAATTTTATTGTGGGGTTTTTTGGTTTTGGGTTTTTTGTTTTGGTTTGGTTTTGTTTTGGTTTTGGTTTGTTTTTTTTTAAGTCAGCAATAGAGAGAGATAGCAGAGAAAGGTGTAGGACTGACTGCTAAGGATGATTGAATGGTTAAAGTTTTCACCAGGGCTGTGATGTTAGAAATCAAAACTTGGCATGGCAATTTCAAACCCAGGAGATAAAGACACAATGATTACAGTATCAAGGGCAAATACAAAGGAGTCCCTCAAACAACCTCCAGTGCTACCCCACAACTGAGCACGGGATGAATGTGTAAAGAAATCTGAAATTTGATGCCAAGAAATGGTGTGTAAGGGGAGAGGAGGGGAGGGGAGAGGAGGGGAGGGGAGGGGAGACATAAGATGGGACAAGACACAAGACAAGAGTGCCTATATGCCATATTCATATCTTACCCATAAAAATGTCTACATGGTGCTAAAAACTTTTAGGGTTCCATAGGCAGAACGAAAACCCCAAATATGCAAAGGAATTAGTACTTCATACTTTCTGTTCAAGAGCTGGTTGGTATACAGCATCACAATTTCTTTTATTTTGCAGAAATTACCTTTTTCCATACTAAAACCATAATTTTTCCCTCAGAGTTGACTTGCTTCTATCACTGCTCTCTACATAAATTTTAGACAGGATGTTTTAGAAACTGCTTATGTGAAGGGTCTGATAAGAAACTGAAGTGATGTGGTAATTCCTTTTCTGTGACATGCCTGGTAAGTACCACCAAGTTTCCCTGTGCACTGCAGCCCTAAATCACTTTTCCAATCAGTAGAGGCTGATGCTGGTGAGAAAGGATCCAGAGACTTCAAGTAATTAGATTCATGTGACTCTGTCTTCTGCCTGCTGAAATCATGCTGACACAGGGAGAACTGAAAACTTTAAATCTTGTTCTGTTTCATTGTATTTGTTTCCTCAATAGCGACCATTATTTCTCAGTATGAATTTTTAAAGATTATCTTAACAGAAGAATTTTCAAATCTGATTCTGGAGAAGACATTCTGTTCCAAAGTCTTTGCTTGCATTACCAACAAGGACTCAGCCAATCTGATTTAATCAAAGACCAGGTGGTAAGATTGGATCATAAGATGAGCCAGAAAATTGCAAACTGGCTTTCCTTTCTCCCCTAAGGTTTAGCCTTTCATCCTGTCACTCTTAACGTTTCTGATGTCAAGTGATGGAAAAACTTCTCCAGCACAAAACTCCTGCAGCCAGTTCAGCTTCACTGTTGTATTCAGTAATATGAACTGAAAAGTGAGACACTTTTTCCTTTTAAAAAAAAATCTAGAGAGATGTATTTGTTTTGATAAAGACAGTGTGATAAATATTTCATAGCAAAATTTGGCTCCTTCTTTTGGCTCTTTCTGAAAAACATGGAAGATGTCCTTATGGCACCATTACCATAAGACAATTTCTGTTGACAATGAGCTTTATAGCATATAAATGGTGCCTTTGACACATCAGTCTTGGACTAAGGAGTCTTGCATCTATGATTGTCTCATCTCCTTTTACAATTTAATGTTACTTTATGTCTTCCATGATGCCAGTATATTTTTTCTTGGTAGAAACTAACTTGAACTTTGTAGTAATTATCTATGTGGTAAAAACGCTCCAGAAGTAGAATGATAATTTTCCTTTTCTGGTAGGACATGACAATCAAGGTATTTGTTTTAGTTAAGGAAGCTGTTGAATGACTAAGGACAGTAAAAAGGATAACTTGGCTATTAAGTCTAAAACAGAAAGGTATCTACTAACCACTTATTGTGTAAGCATTAGCATATCTATAGGTATTTTTATTCTGTAATATATTTTCTGAGTTATTCATGCACATATTATTCTTACACTCTTCTCTGGGGACAGCCCCTTGTTGCGGGGGAGAAGCTTGCGTGCCCTCATGAGATTGTGTGCTATGCTGGAGGTGGTTTGTGCCTCCGGTAGGGTCTCCCATGCCAGACAGGTCTCAGCTGGAGGGTCAGACAAAGTCCTGTGTCCACAGGCAGGATGGGCTCGCTAGCCCCCCAGCAACCATCCTAGGAGAAGGACAACTCTAACTCCAAACCCAGGCAGGTGGTGCTCTTTTAGCCCTTAAGGTTATCCATATAAGAGAAGGATACTCTAACCAAACCTATGTCCTGAGGTATTCACTGTCACCGTCCAAGCTTGCTCAGCCCTGGCAGATGAACCTTAGGAGTAAAGGGTAGAGCCACTTCCACTCACACTGTGCCTCACCTAAAAAATCCATTTCGCAGGCTTGAAGGGTTCACCCATATTGCAAAGCCCTGCAGCAACAGGCGAGGGTCAAAACGGCAGGTGAAAGGAAGTAGCTGGAAGCTGCAGACCCAACCCTGCATGCAGGTGGTTCAGGACTTTGGTCGCTTGAGACTGATCCCAGACAGTCTGGTTAGGCAGAGGGGCCTAGCAAAGGTGGCCTAAACAAAGCTCATCTCCACACCCATTTGGATAACTGTGGCCAACCGGCATCTTCTGAGGCAGTCAAACATCCTGAACTTCATTCTGCTCTAATTGCACATGAACTGTCATGCCTCAACATGGACATTGCTGCTCGCAGTGAAGTTCTCCTTTATGATGAAGGCAGCCTTAAAGAATATGGTGCCGACTCCACACTTCACTGGTCAGGCAAACCCAAAACTGAAAGACACCTTTCAGGAGTTGGCTTCATGATTAAAATCTGGATTCCCTCCAAACTTGACAACTTGCTGACAGGTCATTCTGATGGCATTATGTCCTTACGCCTCCCACTACACAACAAGCATCATGTTGTTCTTTTTTTATATATATGTTCCAACTCTCCAAGCTGACCCAGCGGAAAAAGACAAATTCTACACCGCCCTGAACCGCCTCAAACAAAAGGTTCCTCCAGAGGATAAAATCATAATCCTTGGGGACTGCAATGCCAAAGTAAGAACTCTGAAGCCTAGAAAGAAGTCCTGAGCAAGCATGTTGTTGGAAACTGCAACAACAATGGATGCCTTCTGCTAGAGTTTTGCGCAGAACAGCAGCTCACCATTACCAACACTATCTTTAAACAGAAAGACAGCCTGAAGACAACCTGGATGCATCCTCAATCCAAGCACTGGCACCTCATTGTCTATGTCTTTGTGCAACAGAGAAATGTTGGTGATGTCTGTCATACTGAGTGATGCCTAGTGCAGAATGTCAAACAGACCACCGCCTTGTGTGTTGCAAACTTAACCTCCACTTCAGGCCCAAACCTAAGAGAGATGGCATTCCAAGGAGGAGGCTGGAAGTTAACAGTCTTAGAAGAGCTACAGTGAGAGACAGCTTTCAGGTAAACTTTCAAACTAGACTAAAGATAATTCCATAGCTTGCTCTCCTGAAGCACTTTGGCAACATATTAAAAATTGCATCCTGCAGTCCTCTGAAGAGTGCTTAGGGTTCTCCTCCAAGAAAAACAAAGACTGGTTTGATGAAAACAATCAAGAGATCCAGGAATTGTTGAAGAAGAGAACTGCTCACCAAGCACACCTTGCTCAGCCATCTTGCCATGTAAGAAAAACTGCCTTTCGTCTTGCATGCAGTAAGCTCCCACACAAGCTACAAAACATCCAGAACAAATGGTGGCTCAACCTAGAAAAAAAGACCCAACTATGTGCAGATTTGGGTGACCAAAGAGGATTCCATGAGGCCCTGAAAGCAGTGTACGGACCCACACAGCAGGGTCAAAGCTCCCTAATCAGCACAGATGGCCAAATGCTTCTCACAGATAAAACCTCCATCCTGAACCAATGGTCTGAACATCTTCAGACTCTCTTCAGTGCCAAACGTGTAGTCCAAGGCTCAGCAATTCTGCACATTACACAACAACCAGTGAAAAATGAATTGGATGCACCCCCTACTATGAGAGAGACACTTAAGGACATATAGCAGGTGAAAACTGGCAAGGCAGCTGGGGTTGATGGAATTCTACCCGAAATCTGGAAGCATGGAGGTCAAGCACTCCATGCTAAATTCCATGAGCTTGTTGTGTGTTGCTGGGAACAAGGAAAACTACCATCAGATCACCATGATGCAGTCATCATCACCCTGTACAAGAAGAAAGGAGAAAAATCAGACTACTCAAATTACTGAGGTATTCCTTTGCTCTCCATTGCTGGTAAAATCCTTGCAAGAATACTTCTGAACAGATTAGTACCCACTATTGCAGAAGAACTTCTACCTGAAAGCCAGTGTGATTTCAGAACCAATAGGAGCACCACAGACACGGTATTTGTTCTCAGACAATTGCAAAACAAATGTAGGGAACAGAACAAAGGTCTCTATGTAACCTTTGTTGACCTCACCAAAGCTTTTGACACTGTGAGCAGTAAAGGCCTGTGGCAGATCTTGGAACATTTCATAGAATCATAGAATCATAGAATCGATTGAGTTGGAAAAGACCTCCAAGATCATAGAGTCCAACCCTTGGTCCAACTCTAGTCCATTTACTATATCATGGCACTCAGCGCCACGTCCAATCTCCGTTTAAAAATCTCTAGGGATGGTGAATCCATCACCTCTCTGGGCAGCCCATTCCAATGCCTGATTACTCTCTCTGGAAAGAATTTTTTTCTGATATCCAACTTAAATTTCCCCTGGCAGAACTTAAGCCCGTGCCCCCTGGTCCTCTTGCTGAGTGCCTGGGAGAAGAGACCAGCCCCCACCTGGCTAGAGCTTCCCTTCAGGTAGTTCTAGACAGTGATGAGGTCACCTCCGAGCCTCCTCTTAGGATGTCCCCCACCCAACTTCCTCCAAATGATCATCCTGCTACCTGAGGATCAATGTGGACAAGCCAGATACGGCGATGCACTCTTTGAGCCCTTTCCAATAACCGGTGGTGTGAAACAAGGTTGTGTTCTTGCACCAACTCTATTCACAGTCTTCAGCACAATGCTCCAAGGAGCCACGGCAGACCTTGATGAAGAAAACAGCATCTACATCTGATATCGTACCGATGGAAGTCTGTTCAACCCAAGGTGACTGAAGGCCCACACCAAGATCCTAAATCACCTTGTCCATGAGCTGCTTTTTGCTGGCAATGCCGCCCTCGTTGCTCACACAGAAGCAGCTCTGCAGTGCTTAACATCCTGCTTTGCAGACGCTGCTGAGATTTTTGGGCTGGAAGTCAGCCTGAAGAAGACAGAAGTTCTCTACCAACCTACACCTCAGAAGTCTTCCATCATCCCCACATCACCACAGGTGAATGAGAGCTTTCCTAATTGGGAAGTATCAGTTCCTCAGATGGTAAGACTGACAAAGAGATGGACAACAGGTTAGCAAAGTCATACAGAGCCTTTGGAAAACTCCATAAAAGAGTTTGGTCCAATAAACACCTGAAGGAAAGCACAAAGATCAGTGTCTACAGAGCCGTTGTACTGTCTTCTCTTTTATATGGGTCTGAATTATGGGTCATCTACTGCCACCACCTGCGGCTTCTCAAACACTTCTATCAGCACTGCCTCCGTTCAATCCTAAACATCCACTGGTCTGATTCCGTGGCTTATGTGTCTGTTCTTGAACAGGTAGGGGTCACCAGGATCAAGGCCATGCTGAAGAGAATGCAGCTGCACTGGGCAGGGCACATCTCCAGGATGGAAGACCACCACCTCCTGAAGATTGTGCTCTATGGTGAACTCGCCACCGTCTGCCACAAGAGAGGAGCCCTGAAGAAGAGATACAAGGACTCACTGAAACAACACCTCAGCCTTGGCCGTATTGACTGCCACCAATGTTCCACTCTGGCCTCCAATCGGGATTCATTTAGACACACCATTGACGACACTGCTGCTTCCTTTGAGAACGCACTCAGAGTCCATCTCAAGGAGAAAAGACAATGCAGAAAGAATCATTCCTTGAGTATGTTGCCTAAGGAGACGTTCCGCTGTGCCTTTTGTGACCGGATTTTCCTGTCTTGGATCGGCCTTTTTAGCCACCAGCACGGTTGCAGCAAGCATGGGTAGCGCCCTTCCCAAATGTTCATTTGCGAAGCCTAGCCATGATGATGATAATGATGATGATGATGATTCCTACACTACATAACTTATTGAGCTATATTAGTGATTTTTTTTTATCTAGCTCCTTATTTTTTCTGAA
Source organism: Pithys albifrons albifrons (assembly GCF_047495875.1). Classification (NCBI taxonomy): domain Eukaryota; kingdom Metazoa; phylum Chordata; class Aves; order Passeriformes; family Thamnophilidae; genus Pithys; species Pithys albifrons. The sequence continues at coordinate 35,977,396 of NC_092497.1, read as the reverse complement.
TGAGTAATTGGAATTTGATTAAAGGATATGCATAGTCACTAACTCAAGCACTAAATCACCTTAAATGAATACCCAAACTTCTGAATAGGGAATGCAGCCTCTAACTTGGAGATATTCACATTTTGAAGTCTGGTATTCCACTGGATACTCTATCTTATCAAACTACTGTAGACTGTCTATCTTTTTCTTAGAATAGAACAGTGCAATTACTTAAGTTTTTGGTATCAGAATCATCCACGAAGCTACCACAAATCTGAGCAAAAACTAGTGATACTTAAATGTCATGTGAGGCTTGTTGGATCTGAACCAAAACTGCAGAAACAAGGTGTATCAAGTTATAGCTTTGTAATCTACATATGCGTAAATCAACCATTTTTTTTTACCAGAACAATCAAGCTGAATTGCTATAAAGATGCTTTTCCCAAGATTCCATTAACTGAAAATCTAGGTCTAACACAATCCCTTTGAAATAACTTGGTCACAACACTCCCAGCTTTGTTCATTATACATCTGTTGTTATACAGAAAAATAAAACAGCCAGTCAGGGTTATGTTTTTACTGCATAAAACTTAGACATTTGCTGTTTTCCAGAGACACCTCTTATTTAGTCCTATCAATAAACAGAAGAGCAACAAATTTAGCAGAAATTTTAAACACTTCTAGTCCCTCAAAGAGGGAACAAAACTCATCCTCTGTAATTTGTAGAAATCAACTGCTATCTAAAGGAAACAATAAACATAATTCTCTGTTTCCCCTATATTTTGTAACTTTGATCATGTCAAGACTAGCTTTTCACACACAATGAAGTTTTCTAGTTCATGAGTAGTCACAAATGGCTGAATAAGGTTATAGGAGAAGTATGGTATTAATCATTGCTGAAAATGATAGCAGGATCTAATTTCATTGGTAATATAAATAAAAAGCGTTGTGTTTTTAAGATTTTGTAATCTAGTCACTGCAATCCATCTACTACTAAAAAAAATCTTTCCTCTATCTCATTCTTTCCCAATTATATTTGCCTGTCTTCTGGTAGACACCAATTAAATTGGATTTCAGTGCAAAATGAAAAAAAAATAGGGAATTCATAAAGTTAAGAAATTGTATAGGAATTTTCAACAGTGTTACTGCTGCTGGATTTGGGGCTATAAAAAATGAACAAATGTTGCAGAAACTTATTTTTTGTAGGTGGAACTGTTCATTGACTTGTGCATGACAGTATAACAAAATTTGCTAGAAAAGGGTCCTTTACATATCTCCTTGCAGTAATTACATACTTGGGCTCCATGAAGTGAAGCATAAATATAGAAGTCTTTATTATTTGTAGTAAATGTGGGCAGGGCAACATACAATTTTTCTCATGTAAAACAAAATTTATCTGCTGCTCATGAGCACATTATGAGATTAATTGTTTGTAGATCTTCTGAACATTTCTAAGGAGAGAGACTTAAAAGGAGAGCAGTTGGGTGTTGTGCTTTCTAAGACTTACAGGATAGTGTGAAGAAATATCCCAGTATGCTTATTCATTAATATCTGCTGCACTGTCATAAGTATTTAAACCCATTTTCAGGGGGAAAATGTACAAATGCACCTGAGATCCTTCCTTCTGAGTGCAACTGAGTTTTAGCCACCACTGTCATCACTGTTTGAGTCCCTTAAGGTGGAAGGTGAGCTCAGTCCTGGCTTCTGCTCATATAAATCACAGAATCACAGAGTAAGCTGAGTTGGAAGGGACCACAAGAATCACCAAGTCTGACTCCTAGACCTGCAAAATACCCTCCCCAAGTGTCACAGTATGTGCCTGAGGCTATTGTCCAAATACTTCTTCAACTCTGTCAGGCTAGGTGTTGTGACCACTTCCTGGGGAACCTGTTCCAGTTCCCAACTACTCTCTGGGTGAAGAACATTTTTCTAATATCCAACCTAAACTTCCCCTGACACAGCTTCAGGCCATTCTCTCAGGTCCTATCACTGGTCACCACAGAGAAAAGATCAGTGCCTGCTCCTCCTCTACCCATCATGAGAAAGGTGTAACTGCAGTGAGGTCTCCCTTCAGTCTCCTCTTCTCCAGGCTAAACAGACCAAGTGACCTCACCCCTTCCACATACAGCTTCCCCTCAAGGCCCTTCACCATCTTCGTTGCCCTCTTTTGGACAGTCTTTAATGTCCTAATATCCTTCTTATATTGTAGTGCCCAAAGCTGCACACAATATCCAAGGTGAGGCCTCCCAAATGCAGAGCAGAGTGGGACAGTCCCCTTCCTCGACTGGCTGGTGATGCTTTGTCTGATGCCCCCCAAGGATATAAAGGGAAAATAAACTGCTCCATCTCTCTCCCTTTTCCAGTGCTATTACACGGCTATTTTCATAATATAGCAGTGTTCATATACATTTTTAAACAATTAATAAAAAAATAAGAATTGAAACATATAAAATATTATCTTTTTTTTTTTCTTTCAGAGAATTATCATGACCAGAGACTGATTTTTGATTTGGTAAAGGACAGTTTCTGTGGGAAATAGCTTCTTTCAGATCAGAGCCATCTATTTCAGGAAAAGATGCTGGCAATATTAAACCAGGACTTCCATCAGAGAAGTCATACAGGTCATTGTGAATGGAAAACTCTCATCAATGCAGCAGGTATTTGTCACTAAATTCACAGGTGTTTGAATTTAATGTGGAAAAAGAAAAAGTCATAGTATTACATCTTTTTAAATAGCATAAATTTTGGGGGGTGAAATGTTAGACAAATGCAGTCTTCGCCCCTAGGGCAGTATTAGGCAGAATATCATTGATTCCTTTGACAAGAGAATTACACAAACTATAGTGAGAACTGTAGTAATGACGGATGGCAACATAAGTTATGAAGGAAATGTACATTACTAAATACTCTTTATATGTTGAGAAGCAGCTGAAATCTTTTGCACCTCCAGAAAATGTTAGGAATAGGGTAATGACTGCAAATTGATCTCAAGAAAGTATAAATATGGAATTGTTGCTAAGAAGGGTCAACCGGACCCTGAGATAGTCTCTCATTTGTTCTTGTGCCAACACCTTCCATTGGCTTTTATAGCTCTTCTTTTCCTTAGTATTTTTAGAGAAGGAAATTAATAACCCCTTTTCTTCCCTTGTGTTGCTAGGCTAAACAAGCCAAGTGCCTTTACTCTACTTGTGTAAGATGGGCTTGTCATTCCCCTGATCATCTTAGCAACTACTTGGCACTTTCTGTGGCTTGAGTTCATATTTCTTGCATATGTGGGATCAAAGTGTGTACAACATTCTCAATGAGCTCTTGTTGGTGCTTTGTGCAGGTGATTTATATGTTTCCTGTCGTTAGTAGGAATACCTCACCTGATGCATTCATTCTCATTATGACAGTAACATTTGAGGCTCATAGGCATGCTGTGATTGATTAAAGCACTAAATCTTTCTTTCCCTCTGTCACTTTTACTTGATGAGTTCCCAGTTTATACCAGAGGATCTTGCCAAATGCAAGAAATGGCACTTTGTGTGATTGAATTTTATCCCTTCTCAGTTTTGTCTCTTGACCACATCATTTAGTTCTTTATGGATGGTATTCTGATTCCTCTGTGTATTGATGATGCCTCTCAAATTTTCACAATCAGTAAATTTAATTATTACATTCTCATTTCTTGTTCCCAAGTCATTAGTAAGATCAGCCTGGGTAAGTCTCTGAGGACTTCACCAATACCTTCTGCCCAGTCCTGTTAGCAAGGTCTGATACTATTTTTCTTTTTTCATTTCTAACAATTCCTGTAGTAATGACCATTTCCATCATCTTAACCTGGCGAATTCCTATGAGCTACCAATCTATGATATGTTGGACAGACTGTATTGTGCATGTTCTGAATACCTTTGCTTGACATGGGTATCTTTACTGCTCTGCAGTGAGATAGTATCACTTTAAGCAGAAGATCAATGAGATCTTTCTGCTGGTCCTAACTGTTTGGATCAGACCATATATATTCCAAACACTTCATCTCTACCTCAGTCTGTGTATGTTGGCTCTCCAATGACAGAACGATCATTTCCAGTTTGGATTTTGCTGGTAGTTTTGCATCATCATTCTTACTGGAAAATGAAGCCAAGGATACATCTTATTGTCCCACATTTTAGTTCCTTCTACACTGTTTTTCCCGTCCTTTTTCTATTTCTGCCACAAGAAAATCTCCTTCTCTACTGTGTGTGTATTTTTTATTTTCCTTAGCAAGGTCCGCCTATTATGATTTGACTTTTTTGGATATTCTGACATCATATGCCCCCTGCTCTCCAAAAGATAGCTGACAGTCTTTATTTTTAACAATCAACCATCTGTTCTATTTCTTGCAGCTTTTTGTTTGTTTTCAGCATCTTTTACTGAGATGAAGAAAGATATTCTTCATCAGTAGAATATCAGATAATCTTTTTTAAGTCTAAGAGACCTTACCTAAAGCATCTTCTTTAAATTGCAATACTACAAGTATAAAAAGGCTCTCAAGAACAGAAGAGGCCTGAGGCTTAAATAAGACAGGATCTGTTCCCTTCAGTGAACATAGAGGTGACTGGGGTGTTTTAAATGAGCTAAAGGAAGAAAAGAAAAACAGAGAAGGGCAGGGAAAGGTGGACAATGAAAGACTGGGGTATTAGCTGGGATTTTCCTGCACAAAATACTTGTTGGGATGGAAAGCATTCATCACAGCCATTATCGGTATTTTCCCATGTCTCTAAAGAAAAGATTGTGTTTTCTCTTATTTTTTTTCTTTGTCCCATCTTGCTTTTCTATCATGTTCAGTTATTCTGGGTAGATGTTTCTGTGGCATTGAATGAGGTCTTCTAATGTAGGAGTTACATTTTGAAAGACAAATGGAAGATAAAGCAGGAACAGCTGAGGCAAGAGAGAAGAAGAGACACACTAGTGGAAAGAAATTAATAAGCCCATGAGTGAAGACTGAGAGGTGAAAGGATGGATGGATGGATGGATGGATGGATGGATGGATGGATGGATGGATGGATGGATGGATGGATGGAAAGAAGATAATCACAGTAAATCTCTGGAAAGGTAATGCCTACTATTCTTAATATGTACTTCTAATTATGAAGAAATTCTTATGAAACTGATTCCCATTAGGAAGGAAATGAAAGGAAATTATATTTCTTTTTGGTTTGTGGGGGGTTTTTTTGTTTTGTTTTTGTTTGTTTGTTGGGGGGGGTTTAGTTTTGTTTTTCGTTTTTGTCTTTGGTATGTTCTTCATCAGTTTAGCCTCTATCTTTTTCAGTTTTAGTAAGACCGTGCTACCTATAAAATGCATATCTTGTCATCCTTTGGAGAGAACTGAATGGAGATGGGGGTAGCAGAACTCAGGCTTCTGCATGCCTCAAACCTGAACACCACCTCTGGCGTCATCAGTCTGGGTGCTGCACAATGGCTCCACATACACAGGTGCCATCGCAACATCTCTTGACTGACTACAAATCTCTCAAATAACAAACAGAAATGCAGCAGAAAATAGCAGTATAGTGGAATGAATCTGTAACATCTGTAAACAAAAAAACTTTTCTTATTAGTGCAGACAGACTGGGGAGCAAGGTACTGGAGAACAGCACTATGGAAATAGTCCTGGGGGTCCTGGTCAATGGCAAGCTGAATATGAGTCAGCAGTGCCCTTGGAGCCAGGAGGGTCAACCATGTCCTGGGGACATCAGGCACAGCATCATCACTGGTCAAGGCAGGGGATTGTCCTGTTCTGCTCTGCATTGGGGCAAACTCACCTCAAGTCCTATGTGCAGTTTTGTCACCACATTATAAGGATATGAAGCCATTAGAGAGCATCCAAAGGAGAGTTCAAAAGATGATGAAGGGAAAGCCATACAAGCTGCAGCTAAGGCCACTAGGTTTGTTCAACCTGGAGAAAAGGAGACTGAGGGAAGACCTCATTGTATGTGATTCTATGATTTGTACTATGTTAAGATCCTGATCAGGTGAAGCATCAGCAATAAAATTGTATTCACTGATGAAGTCAGTTTTGCCAAAGAATTAATTTTGTAGCATTGCAGTTTATAGTTGCTTGTTTTTCTTAACTGGCTTCCAACTGATGATTCCAGGATTAGAGAAAAACATTGTATGCAAGAAGCTGCCTTTTTGCTGGACCTGAGAAGCAGATAATATACGTTTTCAGTTACAAAACCAAGATCAGTGTAAGTGGTCTATAATTTTTAGTGACATTTCTATTGGCTCAAGAGAAGATATGATCCACATCTTCCCATCCTGTTCTTATTTGCTATTCCTTGGTCTTGTATGTGGAAAGATTGAAAAAAAGCTCTGAAAATTTCTTGTCATCATGTGATGGGTAATCTCAAACAAAATGTGATGTTGGTGTGTAAAATAGCATAGAGGAGGATGAGGTTTTCTTAAAAGACAAATATCTAAAAGAAACATGAGAGCTTGAAACTAAATTAGGTGTCATACAACTTCTACTAATATGTGTCATCTGCAAAATTTTGATGAATATGCCAGTTTAAATGTACAGGGAAATTGCATTCTTGCAGAAACTAGACCATAGCCTCCAAACACTAAAATAAATGTTCTGGAAAATATTTTCATCTGCGCCCATTTTCTCTATGTCCAGAAAATGGTGTGGATATGTTCACTAGTTACATTCCTACAGGAGTCAGAAAGCTAATAAATATTTAGCGGTGTATCAATAGTTATTCAAAATTGCACAGAGACAATATGTTACATAAGCCACTTTGTTTATTGTCTTATTTTGCAGAATTTCACTGAACATACACTTTTAAGAATAACTGCATAGATCATTAGTGTCCATCCGAAAAACAAGTACCAAAACATTAATGGCCATATAAGTAAACAAAAGCTATGATATTTATGTGAAGCATGGATACCATGACCTTGTGTTCTATTTCAGAGAAACATTTAATAGAAATTACTGTTTTCCTACACTGTATTGGCTTTTTCCTCACAAGTAGTACAACTGAGACGTGATTTGTCAGGGATGTATGTTCTGACCACATTTTTGAGGCAAGGGCACAGTTTATGTATTTAAATTAAGACTATGTATGAGTCAGTAAGAGTAGCTTTCTGGACACAGCAATTTCTGTCATCTCTTTTAGGCTCTTGCCCTGTGATTCCTGTTTGGGGCCCACCTCATCTGTTATGTCTTTTGGGAAGCTGATGCCTACCCACAGATGTCTTCAAGTTAACATGCAACACAAGATCAGGGTCTCTAGATAACAGCACTACCTCACATGGTCAAAAGTGTCCTACGTAAACAACTACTTAAGTAACATGGTCTTATTTCAGGAAAGTCACGGTTTTGTCTCATCTTACTAACAGGCCAGAAAGAGATTGCACTGACTTTTGTCCTGACCTTGGCTTTTGATAGTCTCCATATCACTGTTTTCATCAGGTAGCTTAGCCTCCTAACAGCCAAGTCAATTGCCACAGCAATTCAGATATAAGATTTCTATATACACACTGCTTTTCTACTGAGAGAGTACATGGCTAGCATGACTTAATTCATGAAAGCAGAAGAAAACACCTTCAAACTGGGTAGGAAGATTCTTCTATCCTTTTTCAGAGAGCTACCTCTTCTACCTAAGAACACATCATCTGTGAACATCTCCTGCTCATGAACTAGAGGACTATTAAACTTGAAAGAAGCTTAAAAAACATGGGAAAGCACGGGTGTATACTGACTGCAGGACTTCCCTTTTGAATGACAACCTGGTCAACACAGCATGTGAACTTGCAGACTTGTGTGATTAGAAGGAATTATGATAGAAATTGTTTTAAGTTACAGATCTGGAAAAAAAAGCAAAAAAATCAAGAAAAAGAATAAAGAGAAAGAGATGATAATGTCCTGCTGGAAGGAGTGTTAAATTAATTCAGAGAACTATCCCTCTGGTAGGTGGCTAAAATCTGCAGGCTGGGTATTCAATACCCAAATGGATTATTTGCAAAATGATTGCTTGGAGCTGCACCAGCTTTTCCCTAGTTAGCATTCATCAACACGACTGCCATAGCTCTGCTTTCAGGCCTGCATACAAGCCCACGTGCATGCCAAGAAAGGGAAACATGAGAAGGGATAAAATGAGAGAAGTGCAAAGAGGTAAAAGCCTCAGCTGCACAGCATGATCATTCACTTGACCAAAGCAGTCTTGTCCAGTTTTCCCAGAGCACAGAGATATAATGAGGAGAGATTACATCAGCTGTGCAAATCAGACACACAAGATTTCAATGAAACAGTCTTGGTTAGTGTAAAGGAAACACAGGTAGGGCTGCACCACTACTGTGAAATTAATAGAGGATTCATGTGGTTTAAATATTTTATCAATACGCAAAAGCAGAGGATAAAATAACAAAACTCATTTAGCATTTCTGATGAGAAAAATAAAACTGCTTGAAAGAAAACTTATATATAGCATTATTTTTCAGTTCTCAAGCAGGAAGTGCTGCTCCCTTCCTTTTCTCACTGACTCCTACAAACCACTTTATTAGCCTTTTGAGAAAGCAGTGACTTCCTCTGAGAATTTTCCTCATTCTATAGGTGGATTCACGAAGTTTAAAGACTTTTATTCAGCAATAAGCTCCTCTTTACAGACAAGAGTTATAGAATATTCTGAGTTGAAACGGACCCACAAGGATCATCAAGTCCAACTCTTATGTGAATGGCCCATACAGGGAATCAAACCCAATACCTTGACATCGTTAGCACCATGATCTAACCAACTGAGCTAATCTTAGAGTTTCTCTGGAGCAAGGAGTACATAGTAACTACCAAAAATGTTAGGCCCCAGGTGGTATATAGTGATAATGTCAGCAGCCATTTAAGTGACTGGAAACAAACAAACAAACAAACAAAAAAAAAAAAACAAAAACCACACCAACCAACAAAAATAAACAAAACAGAAAAAAAACACAACAAAAACAATAAACAAACACATCCACAAAAATTAAAAGCAACACAGATTCATATTAGCAGAAGCAGAGTTGTCAGGCATGCTTCAGGGGATGTTCAGGGCAGCATGATACCAACTCTGGCTCAAATCCCTTATAGGTTTTTTTGTACTTTTAAGGAAGACCATTTTTTAAGATTTGTCTAAGATTTCTGCACGTTTTTCTTATTAATTGTCAGATGAAAAGAATTAAGTATGGGGAAAAATATTTGACTTCTTAAACTTTCCTTCTCTTCTGTGCAATCTCTAAAGGCTTTTCAAATTTGGATAAGATATTACAATAGTGTAATTTCCAACCAAACCTCCATGCTTGTATAGAGATAAAAGGGAGAGAAAGAGAAAAGTTGGTGAAATGTCCAGCTGAAAAATTCAATAATTTGCCTTTAGAAACAAAAATACACAGGGAAGATTTTACAGAGGGAACAAGTAAAGTATAAGCACAGAAACTGATGTGTAGGATATATTCTAGGTTACTTCTAGAATTTCCTTATCCTTTCCTGATCCCATTCTCATGTCAGCACTCAGAAGGCATAGACTTATATCTTAAGATTGCTAATCATAGCTTCATTCCTCCATCTATCACTGAATCTGTTCAAATATTTGCTTCACCAGGTGATGGAATTGCATCCAAGAAAGGATTCCCAGTCTCTCCTGCATGGGCAGACATCAGTAAAGCAAGAAAGTAATCTTTCAAAGGGTGAATAACACATATGGGCCATTTAAAGGACTTGTGACAAGAACATCAACAATTTTATTGGGAAATGATTTTGTTTTCAAATTCACTTTCTCTAAGCAAGGTTTTTTTTTCACATGGTGTTCTGGAATGTGATATACTGCTGAGATTTTTAAATAAGAACAGAAATGCATTTAGTGCAATTTCAGTGTTGCTAATTCAAGCAAAGGAAGTATTCTTTAAAAATATCAGTTGCAAAAAAAAAAAAAAAAGAAAAGGACTGCTGTGCCCAGTTTTGGCCCCCCCAACTCATGAAGCTCCTTAAGGATAGGGGGAGGAGGGTGAAAAAGAGGGCAAACAGACTACAACCAGTACTTTTGGAAACACTTTTTATTCATTAGCCTGATGTTATTAATAGCAGATAACTATTCACGTGCCACATTCAGTTATTCCCTTATGCAGCTGACTCACATATTTCCACACAGTTGTCCCATGGGAGCAGCAGTGAGGAGTCGAAACCCAGTTGCAGACTCACAAGCTGAAGGTTGTGCTGCCTCCTCCATAGCTGTTTGGAAAGTGCCTCAGGGACCCTTTACTTCAGAAGGCATGTGTGTAGCCCTGCAGTCATCTGTGCATCACAGTCTTCATGGCTGTGGTCCAACTTACACACCAGTTTGGCACTGTTGACCTCCAGGAGGTTTTAGAATAGAATCATAGAATCATAGAATCGATTGGGTTGGAAAAGACCTCTGTAATGGTTTGACCCATGGCTTCCTCAGTAACCATTGTATCTAAGGAAGTTACAAGTATTCCCCACGTGTCTTCCACGTAGCGGGGGGGGGGGGGGGGGGGTGTGGTTTTGGTTGCTGTTTCCCTGTCCTTGGCTGAGGAGCTGGAGGGAGGTGGTGGAAGTCTGGTCCCTCCGGTCCCTGGTGTTTCTCCTGTCCTGGGTGAGATTGTTTCTTTCTTGTTCCCCTTCCTTGAGGCCTTTAATTGTGTTTGTTTTGATTCATTCAGTTTCTTTGGGTTGGGTTGGTGTCGTCCCTATTTTCCAGCTAATCAATCCCCTTTTCTCCCTTCCCCTCTCCCCTGGGGGGTGGGATCCTATGTATTGTGTATACAGTGTGGTTTGTAAATGTTAGTAAATATAATTTATTCTTTTTAGTCAGTTCAGTTTCTTTAGAGTGCGTTTCTTTTCAGTTTTTTTTCCTTCCCTTTGCTGGGAAGGTTCTGAGAGGGAGAAGGGGGGCCAGTCCAGAGTTGGCAACAGCTAGGCCAAACCTGCGACAACCTCCGAGATCACTGAGTCTAACCCTTGGTCCAGCTCCAGTCCATTTACTAGATCATGGCACTCAGTGCCACATCCAATCTCCGTTTAAAAATCTCCAGGGATGGTGAATCCATCACCTCTATGGGCAGGCCATTCCAATGCCTGATTTCTCTCTCTGGAAAGAATTTTTTCTGATATCCAACTTAAACTTCCCCTGGCAGAGTTTAAGCCCATGCCCCCTGGTCCTGTTGCTGAGTGCCTGGGAGAAGAGACCAGCCCCCACCTGGCTAGAACTTCCCTTCAGGTAGTTATAGACAGTGATGAGGTCACCTCTGAGCCTCCTCATCTCCAGGCTAAACAACCCCAGCTCCCTCAGCCTCTCCCCATAGGACTTGTGCTCCAGTCCCTTCACCAGCCTTGTTGCTCTTCTCTGGGCTTGCTCCAGCACCTCAATATCCTCTCTGAACTGAGGGGCCCAGAACTGAACACAGTACTCAAGGTGTGGCCTCACCAATGCAGAGTACAGGGGAAGGATCACTTCCCTGGTCCTGCTGGTCACGCTAGTTTAGATCCAGGACAGGATCCCATTGGCCTTCTTGGCCACCTGGGCACACTGTTGGCTCATGTTGAGCTTCCTGTCAATTAGTACTCCAAGGTCCCTTTCTGCCTGGCTGCTCTCCAGCCACTCTGTGCCCAGCCTGTAGCGCTGCAGGGGGTTGTTGTGGCCAAAGTGCAGGACCCGGCACTTGGCCTTATTGAACTTCATCCCAATGGAATCAGTCCATCTCTCAAATCTATCCAGATCCCTCTGCAGAGCCCTCCTGCCTTCCAGCAGGTTGACACTCCCTCCCAGCTTGGTGTCATCAGCAAATTTGCTGATGATGGACTCAATCCCCTCATCTAAATCATCAATAAAGATGTTAAACAGGACTGGACCCAACACAGACCCCTTGGGAACACCACTACTGACCGGCCGCCAGCTGGATGCAGCTCCATTCACCAGCATTCTCTGGGCCCGACCCTCCAGCCAGCTCCTAATCCAGGGTAGGGTACACTTGTCCAAGCCATGGGCTACCAGCTTCTCCAGGAGTATATTATGGGAGACAGTGTCAAAGGCCTTGCTGAAGTCCAGATAGACCACATCCACAGCTTTCCCCTCATCCACCATGTGGGTCACCTGATTGTAAAAGGAGATCAGGTTGGTCAGACAGGACCTGCCCCTCCTAAACCCATGCTGGCTGGGTCTAATCCCTTGTCCACCCTGAAGGTGCTGTGTGACTGCACTCAGGATGATCTGCTCCTTAACCCTGCCAGACACAGAGGTCAGACTGACAGGCCTGTAGTTGCCAGGGTTCTGCTTGCAGCCCTTTTTGTGGATTGGGGTGACATTGGCCAACCTCCAATCATCTGGGACCTCCCCAGAGAGCCAGGACTGTTGGAAGATGATGGAGAGCGGTTTGGCAAGCTCTTCTGCCAGCTCCCTCATCACCCTGGGATGGATCCTGTCTGGTCCCATAGACTTGTTAGGATCCAGCTGGCTCAGTAAGTCAGTAACTATATCCTCCTGGATGATGAAGAGTGGTTTGGCAAACTCTTCTGCCAGCTCTCTCTCTCTGTCTACCAGCTCCAGAGGCCAGTTGTCTTGAGGGCCACCTGTCCTGCTGGTAAAAACTGAGGCAAAGTAAGTGTTAAGTACCTCAGCCTTGTCCTCATCTTCCTTAACTATATTTCCCTCCAAGTCCAACAGAGAATGAAGGTTTTCCTTGCCCCTCCTTTTGTTATTAATGTATTTATAAAAGGACTTTTTGTTATCCCTAACTGAAAAAGCCAAATTAACTTCAAATTCCACTTTTCTTTCCCCATTTTTTTTTCCTGCATGACCTAGCTCTATCTGTAAATTCTTCATAAGTAGCCAGCCCTTTTTTCCACAGTCGGTAAACTTTCTTTTTATCCCTGATTTCTTTCAGAATCTCCCTGTTTAACCAAGCCAGCCATCTTCCTGGTTCTCATGTCCAAGATGATAAGTTTTTTTCAGTTTCAACAGGACTTACAACACCTAGAGCTTGTCAGTCCTTGGGGAATTCCTGCATGCTTCCTTCATTGACAGTTATGCTCTTTTACACTTGGCCTGCTTTTTATTTGGTAGTGTTTTTTCTCTCCAAATCCATAGACCTAATTCCCACCAGCTCATGCAGGAGAATCCTTTGTGATAGAGTGTCCGCCATTGAAACAGGTGTAGCAGAATGATTGCTAACTCAGAATCCTTGGAGGTTTACCACATTAGACTACATCTGACCTGTTTTAGTTTTGGCTACCATACTGCTTCAAGATGTAGGTTGGACTACATGACAGACACCCAATCAATATTTCTATGATTCCATGAAACATCAAAGCATGTTTTCTGAAAGATTTCTTTAGGAAGAGGACAGGTTTTGACATTTGTTCTTTTCCACATTGGATAAACTTCCTTTGGCTGAAGACAGTCTCTCTCAAATAATGTGATCAAAGCCTCCACCAGAACTAGCACTCTTTGGACAAGACTTTTTGGTATAAGGTGTAGTGTCCTGTCGTGAAGAAAAAAAATATAAACAGTAGCTTCAGTTCCATTATAATCTATTTTATGGTATTATTACTCATCAGCAATGAAACTCTTTGGATAAGTCAATAGACATTTAAACATGGGAAAAATTTGTAGGTTTTTCCATTTTAAATATTAAGCCAATACTCAAACATGCATTATTTTATTTTTTTTCACTTGCGATTATAAAACAGATTTTTTAACTATGATTAAAAGTCAGATTTATGAGCTAAGAAATCATTTTTGGCTGACAGAGTTTTACTTAGATTTTCCTTCCACTGAAAGTTAAATGGCATTATTAATTCAAGAACCCTGCTGAGAAAGAAAGATGAAAATAACCTTACCATTTGGGCTCTGTTACAGAAAGTTTGTTCACCCTTTTGCAACCTTCTGCCAGGTGCTGGCAGCAAAAAGGGCCAAGTCAACCTGTGTTGTGGCCCCTTCAAATACTTCAGTAATATTTAGTCATTTCCCAAAAAAATCACCTTCTGAAAGGCTTTTTCTGGGGCAAAGCTATCCTCTACACAGGTGAGTCCAAAGGCAACTTTCTAAGGGGAGTAAAGAGGGTAACAATTAACTTGGGAAAAACAGCAGTTAATAGATCAGTGATAATTAATTGGATATCTTGGCAATAGTTTTAGGTGTGACCTTCCTCATTTTTAACAACTTAATATAAGTAGTTGTCTCATGAAAGGGAGGAGGGAGACAGAAATACAAAGATTTCTAGTCTTAGCTGTATTAATTAAAAGTTATTAGCTGTAAGCGCTTCCAGACAATCAAATCCGTATGTACCCCAACACTGTCTGTCTTTTAACTGACAGCACAGAGGTTGGAAGAGGTTCTGACCTCTGTTATGAAGCCACACTTCAGCCAGAGAGAAAATTATTAGCAATAAGCATCTTCGGAGTAACTGAGGACCATACTTAACAGCAACAAGAGAAAAGAACCTTTTTCATGATAGCTCCCAAAATAACATTTATTAATACAAATATGTGACAATAACTATATATGGTTACTTAGTCAGTGATAACATTTAGCTGCAGGATTGTACAAAATACCCCCAAAGACACTGGCACAACACACATTCCAAGGGCCACCCCAGCAGTATATCACTCCCATAGCAAACTTAACTAACAGAAGATTACTACAACAGTTCAACACCACCAGTAAACACACTCAATAACCCAAAAGAAAAGCAACAGGAAAAATATAGCCACTTCCCATTAACACACATACACCCAGTGAGCTACAGCAAATTACAACTAATAAGGTATAAGAAAAATAAAGTAAGAATTCCGTTACTTACCCCTGCAACATTGATGGAATGGGGGAGACAGGGTAGCTCTCAGTTGTCCTCCCAGAGGTGGAAAGTTTTTCTCCCCAAGTTGCAGTTAAACTGCACTTCTTTTACATCTCTTTTTCTTCTCCAGGTGTTCGTGTGACTAATAGTCAGTCTACTGGGGGAAGGGGGGGGGTGATGCAGATGCCCTGAGGTGAGGTGGGCCTTTGAAGATACCGCAAAAGAAGGCCGTGCTATGTCTTAACACTCCATCCTTTGTTAAGCTTATCAGTTTGCTTCTGCGGGGAGCACCCCCCCACACACACACACCCCCCTCCCCAGAGGGGCCTGAGGTGTCTCCCTCAACGCATCAGGCATTATCAGCTCATCACCCCACAGTAGTGCTCCAGCTCCCACCGGAGTCGAGGATTCTGGGCAAGGAGGTTTTGTGATCTTCCCATCCATTCCAGGCAGAAACTTTGCTGTGAAATGCAGTCCCACATTGCAACTACTCTGCTCTCTGTGAGTTTCACACCACCCTGGTGGCATCTTTATATATCCAGATGCCCTTGAGTATATGCAAGTAAAATTATATCTCCTGTGCATGCACATAGAACCAAGCTTCAATAAGAATTTGAATGGATTTGTTGTAGGTTTGTCAGCTGTCACATTTTAATAGGGGAGAGCAAGGTACTTGTTAATATCTATGCCAGTTTCATTTTCAAAGTCTGTCTTGAGCAAAGTTCAAGATTTTGTCCAGCTGGAGTTTTTCCAGGACTGCCATGTTTGCAGGGCAGAGGTATGAGTGACTGCCTCTCCACAGTTGTTGAGTTTGGAGAGCAGTGCATGGTGGTTCCGCTGGTGTGGGGTTAGCAGCACTGTGATGGAGGCCAAGTCCCACAGCAACACAGAGTGTTGTCTGTGCTCTTGGCATGAAGACTTTCAGGGTGTAGAATTTCTATTAATCTACAGGGTGTAAGGCTTAAGTTTTATCATGTAATAGACTGCAATCTCTACAGAGTACAGTTAAAACTCTACCTTTTAGAACCAGTTATTGGTTAGAATACCTTCTGAAAATCTATTGTAAGTGCAACATCTTAACTACTTCAGTAAACACTTTTATTTTAGCGAGAGAAAGGATTAACTCCTGTGTCCCAGTCATTAGATTCTTTCAACATCTTGTTCTTTGAACAGCTGCAACGTGCTTTTCTGTATAGATGCTGAGTTATAGATGTCAGGCTTAGTGAGGAAAGTGTTTAGAAAAAAGATCTAAATAATTGTTGAATCCTCATAGCTAAAATGACGAAATGGCAGTGGGTATGGTCTAAAGTGTTGCAGTCTTGACAGAGGGGAATGTTTTCTAAAGCAATGATTTTGTGTCAAGTTTTAGCTATTAAAATGAAAATATTAATTTGCAATTTGAGTAAAATGCAAAACAAACAAAAAAATCAATGTAATAATGTTATTAACTGTGATTCTATAGCTCGGTCATTGAACAGCTGAGAAGCAGATGTGCTCTGATTAAGTGTACAAATATAGAAACATATTGGTTACAGATGTGAAGATCCTTGAACTGTTCCCTAAAAGGGACCTATGTGTCTTTTAAGAGTGAAAGGTCTTACTAACCTTCTGTTTATGCCATTTCATGAGTTGACATCTCAATAAATAACAGATGCTTATTGACTTCTTTATGAACTGTCATAAACATACTATGGTGAACAACATTTACAGAAATGAACAGAATCATAATTTGATTCCAGCTCACAGATGCAATTTTTGTTAACTGCTGAAGACTGAAGCAGAAGAGTGAACAGTGAAACACCTGAATTTGCATAATGTTTGACCCTGGGAGTCTTTGCAAGGTTTCAATCTCCTTCCTCTCTTCGCATACAATTAAATAAAAATTAATTTGTCTCTCAGGATCTCTTGTAATTGCTACTTCTAGTGTGTATAAACCAGCCTTCACTCACACTCTAAGTCATGCCAATTGTTTCTTTGGTATGATCCATGCAGAAATCTATTTGAATGAGACTTATATCATTCTTCTTTGTTTTCTTGCCATGAGAGATTATTTTAATTCCTTTCCTGCAAACATCATGAAGAAATGCTTACAATAAAATATAATATTAGTAAAATTCATCTTTATAATGCTCCTTCATTGTAGATATAGGGAATTGACATCACAATTTGGGCCCAGTTTCTTCAGGAAATATTGCAAGAAAAGCATGTGTCCTATCCCACATTCCCATCGTTTTGTACAGAAATTCTGTTTGAAATGGTGCTTAAAATAAATAACCTAGTTAGCAGAGAGATGCTTCACCTGTTTGGAAACATCTGTGAAACTGCCTATTTGTCAGCAGCTGGGGAACTGAAAACTCGTTCCATAACCTCTAGAAGCCAGAAGACAGACTTTTCTGGTTCACAGCAATAAATTCAAAAGCCATACAAAGAATATTCTAGTGAGCATGTGTTGAAAGTTCTGGTGCTCTGCAGATAACTGGAAATGGGTGGAAGGTGACTGAAGCAGCACCCAGTTTTAGGTGTAAAGGACATGGAAAGGAAAGCAAAGACTTAGTAAATTCATATGGCAGATGAATGCAGCATAGTCTAATGAAATCACCTATAAGAAATGATCACCTATGAGAAGTGATCACACTTTCACAAAGTGACTTGTTCTGTCTTAAGATAGGTGCATAAGCTTCCGTTTAGTCTGGTTGTCCTTTAAGGGACTGAACTTGAGGTGTGTTTTGTGATGGGTTGAAAAACACTAATTTCTATTCAAATCTTACATCTGATCACATATGTCTACAGAGACAGCATGAGATAGTACAGTACTAGCAATCATTTTTTCCTTCACTTGTTGTAACCACAAAGAAGAACTAGCAAGGAACTTTCTGACAGTACTGTATAACTGCCTAGTTCAAATCCTTTTGCAACATCAGTCTTGTGATACAAGTTCAGAAGAAAATATACAATGTCATCCATTACAACCATATTAAACTTGCTCTAAATTATCCCAAGTGGCAAAAACAGAGGACTAGAAAGAGCACCTAATACTCCTCTACTGCAAGTAATTCTGAAATGCATTTGCAGGCTACTCCAAGTGACAGTGAGTAAACTTTTACACTCTTTGATGTCTTCTAAATCAAATAACAGACCAGGATAAGACTGGCAAGATTAGACAAGAGCAGTGGGAAATAGGTAAACATTGGGATTTCCCTTCACTAAATTATTTGATATTCTTCACTTTACTATTTTTTATCTTTATTTTTAAAATATGCATCATAAAATTGAAAATTATCATTAATTATTTTTATTTTCTTTCCAGAGAAGGTTCTACTGTTCAGATTCCAGCTGCAGATGTGCAGAGAACATCTCAAAAGCATTGGTGGAGCTTTCTTCTCAAAACAATCAATGCTTTTTATATAGAAGGATCTGCAGACTCACTACACATAAACAGAAGTTAGAATATCTATGGTGGTTTGGGCACACATACTGTATTACTGGAAGTCAAGTAAATTACATGAGCTGGTAATTAATATTTGAGAAATGAGTTATTAAAAGGGGTGGGGGGTCAATCTGGTGGTCTGACAAGGGCACATTTGAATAGACTAAGCTTAGAATACATAACAGTTCTATGAAAACATTTTGGAATGCATTTTGAGAAAAAGACATTGTATAAAAAAATAAATTCTCTGCTTCTACTTCATTCAGACCCACTTTAGAAAAATCATTGCAAGAAAAAGAAGTTAAATATTTTCTGAAAATGAGACCCCTTTATTAAAATATCAAGTTAAAGCTCAAAGCCATAGATTCCCAAAGTCACTGTCATTGATCCCTCATGAAAAATAATGTAAGAAGCCTATGAGTTACATGTGCCATTCTTTGTTATTGGGAGCCTTACAATTCAAATTATGAGAAACACATACTCACTGCTCAAACACAGGTCTTACATTTTAAATTATTTTCCTTTTCACAATTACAGAAAAATTTAAACCCCTTTGGCTTTGCACAGGCAGTCTGGTTAGGGGTTTTTGGGGGGTTTGATATGTTTGTTTGTATTTTTGTTTTTAATTAGGACTAATGAAATTCATGGAATTCCTCAGAAGAGCAACCAAACCTATCAATTTAGATTTAAAGACATGAGAAGGCTCCTTGAATCCAATTACATCTTTGTGCTTGTAATCTTGGCTAAATTGCTGCATTGGTTTTTTTACCTGAATTTTTTGAATTTCAAAGTAAGTGTTATCTGGAAGAAGTAACAGTAGTTCAAATATATGTAAATTTTAATAAAGTAGATTTTTAATGGAGTAGTTTGTCTACTTGCTTTTCGCCATTACACTTTAAAAATTAGTGTGTGACATTTTATTTCTTCTTTTTTATTTTTAATTTACTTTGATTTTGTTAATCTTCAGGTGGCTGAATTTACTTATGCTCCTGAGCTGACTCTGAAGGCAATACAATTAGAAATAAACCAGTATGATATTGTTGGGTCTCATCATAGCACATTTTATTCATTCAGAAAGTTTCAGCATACTTGATACAACACATCAACAGAAAAATCGTACTGTCAAATATCACTAGGCACAATACTGATATACTGATATAGAACTCTACATTTTTCAATATTTCCCAAGATTTGTTTTTCCCAAACAGCTCCAAGATATGTTAGAGAACATTTGATCTTTATTAGTTTTTAGTCTGTCATAGAAATTCAGACAGTATTAAAGCAATAGATACTTATAATACATTTTGCTAATATGTATAGTACATTAAAGTCAAAGGAATTGTTTCCACAAGCCCGGTTCAGAATGTGTAAATTTGAAAGAATCAAGGTCTTAGAATTCCTTTAACATTTTTATTGTAATGGTAACCCTTAGACCTACGGGTTTGATATTCAGAACAAATACTGTTCATGTTGTAATCTGCTAATACTCCTAATAGTAATTATATATGATGCAGCTAATAACACTGGTAAAATTATGGAGAAGATTTTTCTGGTAGTCATTCAAAAACACCTGAAGGACAATGCAGTCACTGGTCACAGCCAGCACAGCTTCACAAGGGGAAAGTCCTGGTTATTGAACCTGATTTACTCATACAACAAAGTAATCCACTCAGTTGATCAAAGAAAAGCCAGTTGATGTAACCTTTTTTTGGATTTCAGTAAAGCTTTAGATACTGTTTCTCAGAGTATCCTTGTGGGCAAAATGTCAAGCACACAGCTAGATAAACACATCACAGGTCACACACAAATAGTTCTAGTAAATGGGGTAACATCTGGTGACCTCTCACTAGTGGAGTTTCACAGGGCTTCATCTCAGGTCCTGTGCTCTTTGACATCTTCACAAATGACTTGGATGAAGGACTGAAAGGGATACTAAACAAGATTGAAGACAACAGAAAATTGAGAGGCATCGTTGACTCTATTGAAGACAGAGAGATCTCAACAAATTAGAGGGCTAGATAATCACATGAAACTTAACATTGGCAAATTATGGAGTCAACACCTGGGTGGGGCAACCCTAGCTGTTCGTACAAACAGGGGAATGAGATGGTGGAAAGCAGTGCCTTGGAAAGGGATGTGGGGGTCCTGGTGGACAGCAAGTTGAATCTGAGTCAGCAGTGCCCTGGCAGCCAGGAGGGCCAGCTGTGTCCTGGGGGACATCAGGCAAAACTTTGCCAGCCTGTTGAGGAGGAGGATTGTCCTGCTCTGCTCTGCTCTGCACTGGGGCAACACTGCAGTATAAAAAGGGTTTAAAGCTGTTAGAGAGTGTCCAAAGGAGAGCTATGAACATGGTGAAGGGCCTTGAAAAGAAGTGATGTGAGCAGCAGCTGAGGTCTTTTGCTCTGTTCAGCCTGGAGAAGAGGAGACTGAGGGGAGACCTCATTGCATTCCACAGCATCCTCACAGGTGCAAGCAGAAGGGAAGGCATGGATCTCTTCTCTTTGTTGACCAATGGCAAGATCTAAGTGAACCTGAAGTTGTGCCAAGGGAACTTTATGTAGGATATTAGTAAAAGATTCTTCACCCAGAGGGTTGTTGAGCACTGGACAAGGCTTCTCAGGGAAGTGATCATAGCCTGACAGAGTTCAAGTGTCTGGACAAAGCTCTCAAATACATGGTGTCATTTTCGGGGCTGTGTTGTTCAGAGCCAGGAGCTGGATTTCTGTGATCCTTGTGAGTAACTTCCAACTCAGAATATTTGATGATTCTGTGATACATTTTCATGTATCACAGAGGATATGTAATGCTCTTTTTTCTGAGGGTTACTCAGGTTGTGTTTGTAACAATTGTCAACTCACCAAATTCTGTGCTTTCTTCCTTTACACCGCATGTATTACTCAAGACTAAAGAATCTAGCATGACCAAAATTACATTTCCTGTTACTAGCAATATGGTTCTTCCATTTTCTAATATTCCTGGAAATCTTACTGTTCTGTAAAGCCTGGGATGAGGCTACTTCAAAGACTTGGAGAACAGATTAACTTTAGAAATTAGTTGGAGAAAGCTGGCAAGTAATCCACAAGAACAAGATTCCAGAGGGGAAGATCCATTGACAACTGTTCCAAGCAAGCTAAAACAATTGCAAACCTGTATTTAGAAACTGCAATGGTTTGGGGCAGTGTAATCTTGTACTCACCAGGCATCTGTGACAACAGCACAGGTGAGAATGGCAGAGCAGCACTGGCTTATTTCGCACAGTGATGAACAGTTAAGTGGAGCACATTGCAGGACAGGGACAGAAAGGATGTGTTAGTTCTTAATAGGAAACCTAAGTTCATAAGGAGTATTTAGGCTGAAACTACTGCCAAGGCACCTTAATACAGGGAGGAACCTTCCTAAAAAGTATTTTTAGTACAAGAATTTTCAACTTTCCCTCATTTATTCTGTTCTCTAGCCTGCCATGTAGTTTTTTCCATCTTTAAAACTTTAGAGTAATTATATATGTATAAACTGCTTTTGCTTCTTAGAAGAAGTCAAGGAACTCACTTGATCCACTTTCTTTGGAGTGGACTCAAACTTTTTGTTAATCAGTTTGGCTTTTGGCTTCTAGAAATACTATACATTTTATGGTGCTACACTATTTTATCCCACCACTCTCAATTTTATTCCCCATTCAAAGACTATGAAAATCTTTCTGAGATTGAAATATTATATGCTTCCTGTTCCATTCTGAAATTTTGCAGAAGGTTTTATTTTTTTTTTCTTTAGCCTTTCTTGGAATGCCTTTATATAGAATTCTGCACAGTAACATCCAAGAGAAATCAAGCTCTATGTAAGATGTACGAATAACCTTTGAAGATATTCCAACTAGAGGTCTTGGACATTGTTTCTCAGAAAATTGTCCTTTGGTATTAAATCACATTTAAAGCGACAACAGTTTTGAGCAATTCACTTGTCACATATGGTATTAGGGATTGAGCAAAGAACAAGCATCATTCAGGTTATGGCTTACTAAAATCCTGTATAATGTTTCTGAGAAGAAGGAAAACCTTATTTCATTTGACTTATGATTTCTAATTTTCTTCTTGTCAAATTACCTTATACACAGTTCATGAAGCAAACATCTTTATACAGAGGACCTGTGAAAGCTAATCTATTCCCATTGTATTTCGACTGCAGTAGTGGGAAAATATGATATGAGTATGTTTGTTTTCTACATCCTTTAAAGTAATTTGTTCTTTGCTTTAGCTTCAAAATATATTGTTTGGCTTTTGTTTAACTATACACTTAATTTACTCCATCCTCTATTCCTTTGCCAAATAGCTGTTACTTGGGTCTGTGCACTGTCCTCCATGCAGCAAGCTTTCCCTCTCCTTCTCCCAGAGGTCTCACAGACAGGGTAGATTTGCTTCTGTCCCTGCTTGGGAGGCATTGTCAAACCTCATCATTCCAACATGCTGAATGAGAGTAAGATCTATATCTTCACATAGTCCTTTGTGTATGCTGTTCTTTCTCCTTGAATGCATTCTTATTTGCATATTTTGAAACCCATTTAGAAAAGGAAGCATCAATCACTCTCGTTGCACTGTTCCATTTGACATGACTAGGGCTTCTTGTTCCCATTCTTACACACCACAATTTCATCAGTGTAGAAGGACTTCATACTTTCAATTTTGCTGGTTTCCCTTAGCCCCTGAGCTAACAAACCTTTTTCCAACAGTCTCAGTGATGTGATTTTACTTTCCCTACCATGTATGTGTCTGTTTTATAGATTTGCTTACAGGTCTTCCTCATGGATCTGCAATTGCCTCAGCTGTGTGAGCCAGGGCTCTGTCCATAACAGATCCATAGAGCTGAGCCACAGACCCTGGAGCACCAGGAGGTCAGAGAGATGGTGACAGACTCTAGCTGGTTCAGCTATGGCAGGAAAAAAGGGCCTGAAGTATGACAGCTGCTGTGGCCTCATATTTTCATTCTATTCTCCTCTCATCTTTGAGTGTCTGTTTCCTAGTAATTATTTTCTTCCCTCAGGATTTCCTATCCAGTTGACTTCCTTGAACTTTGTTCCTTCGTTTCCTCAGTCCTCTTGCTTCTACTCAGCTAACTTTCCATTTAGACTCATTTGGTACCTCAGCAAAAATCTCGCCCAAAAGATGGAATATACTGAGATATTCCAAAACACAATAACTGTGTTGACAGCAAGTAACAAGAGGATGTCATTCACTGAAAGACTTAAGTGAACCATTCAAATTAGAGGGAGAGTGAGAGTGTATTATAGGGATAAATTTTTAAAGAGCAGCCAGGGAATATGATGCAATTAATTCAAAATTGAACCAGTGTTAAGAAATTGACATTTTTTCCCCTTTGTTTTTGTTCCTTCTTTACACCCCTGGTTTCATTTGAGTCTAAAGGACAGAGGGATCAAAAGATTTCTATCTATTGGATTCTTTATCTTGCTAGAATGGAAAAAGTGGAAAACAAAATAATGAATGCTGTGCTAATTAGGCCTATATCTATACAGTTATTCTAAATCTGTTTAAATGCATACACTTTGAAAGGTCAGTTGTAGCTTGAGTCACTGCTCCTTCACTTCTAGTATAAAAAAGCCAATTGCCTCTACTACCCTTTCTCCATTTTACCCCAGCTCATGTGGAAGTCTCATGGCGAAGGAGATCTCTTTATCAATGTAATTCTGGAATCAGAGTGATGACTGAAAGGAGCTGAAAACTGTCTCTATGGCTCCCTTTCAAAATATGCACTGCACTGAGCACTTTTCACACAAACTAATTCTCCAAAAAAATATGATTTATATGGATAGTATAAAGTTTTAATATTGTTTTTTTCTTATCAAACTACTTTCTGACTCTCCAAATCCATTTTTAGCAGTGAAAAGTAGTCATACTTGTAGCATCAAACCACTGGAATATACAAAAAATTATCTGTGACAATTAAGTAGGAAACCTGTCACTTGTCTGTACGTGTCAACCTTGTCATCATGATCAATGCTTGTTCACTGCTTTGAAAATTCTTCAAAATAGCCTTATATTTTGACGGGGGTGGAGGCTTAGAGGCCCGAAGTCTTGAACAGGGATGAAAATCCCACTGAAGCTTCTTGGATGGTGCAGCCCAGTAACTCAAATCTTTGTTTACCTGGGAAGCTCTAAGATGTATTTCCCTACAGATTGTATTTCATCTTCTTTTTTTTTTTTAATTTTTTATTTTATTTTAGGAGATCAGGGAGATGACTCATATCTAAGCTAGACTGAATTGTGTTCTTTCAAAAGCTTCAATCCAGACTGGAAGGAAAGGCCCCTTGAATTTCCTGTATAAAGGCTGGCAGAGAAATAAGAGTTTTGTTATTTGAAAAAGTTTAGTAGCTTTGTTCTAGGACAAGCTATTGGGGTGAGAAGGGTCAAAGAGAAATTCCAGGTGTACCAGCAGGACAGAATTTACCTGAAAATCTAGAAACCCTCTATCATGTCCCTGATTCTAACCAGACAATGCTCTTTCCTTTGCTTTGAGATGAAATTCCACACAAAACACAAATGACAGAGCTGGTAAAATAATTTTTTTAAGACTGAAAAAGTCTTTCTTTCTAAAATACAATTCTATATATTTTTCTTTCTTTGAACTGGAGTCTTATTCCACTGTAGCCATTGTGTTTATTTTTCCCTTATTGTTAATATTACAATTAATCAGAAAATCTATATCTTAAGTTTGCCAGGTACCCTAGCATCCATCTGTGCATCTTGTAATAGTTACACTGCAGCTGACCTAAGAAAAAAAATTTAATTAAGGTAGGTTTTTTCAGGCACATTTGTATGTTTCTATGCCTGTTCCTTGTCAGGTTAAATGTAGGCCTTAGGATCTGTAATAGAACCTTATTTATGTTAAGATCTGTGGAAATACTGGCATAAACTTAAGCCATATCAGGACTTTTTTCCCCAGTTTTCCACTGTGATTACTTCAAAACAATAATTGCAAATAAACTTTCCATTAGTATCATGCAATATTTGCTTAAAACCTCACTGTTCTGCATAAAAATTACCATCAAGCCCCCTACACTACTTACAGAAAGTAAAGGTGATGGATTGGGAACACAGAGAAACTGATCACACTTAATAAATCATCTTAACTAAAAAGACTTAACACATTTTCTCAAATATTGCCAGCTCTGAATTATGCTTAAATTTATTAGTCTTCTACAGAGCTCAATGTGTTTTGGCTCTGCAAAAGTAGTTGTAGCTTTCCTCTTAAGAAATTGAAATTTGAATTAATTAACATTGATAAAAATAATTTTACTTTAAAAATGCCAATTAATTGTGAACTATCCAATTACAAATATTCTTCCACCAGATATCTATACATATTTTATCACTAAAACCCTTGAAACTGGAACATCTGACTTAGTTCTCTATTGTTCTTACAGCTAACTGTTGGGGTTAAAAACAGAGAGGGAACACAAAGAGCAAGGACTGTTTTTTGCACAAAGCCCCAATTCACTCCAAAGCAGACCTGCCCGAATACCATGGATCAAAGTCCTCATCCTGGCCTAGGGCAGTCTGATGGCTCACAAACCCAGAAAGTTCAGCAGTAGTTTTACTTTAATGCGGTGTTCAAGGCAGATGTACAGTGTGATCAGAGTCACAGCATGTGCTTCACTCTGACTGGTTCACTCCTCACTTGTCATGAGAGGACCTTGTTGTCTGGTGACATTATGTGTCATGTAATACCTTTGAAAACAGTTGGATTGCTGAAATCACCTATCTTCTCGTCTCCCCTTTTACTAAAAATAAATCTAATCAGCAAGGCTACAAAATGGAAAATCCATTAGGGAATGGGTAAAGAAGCATCAGAGCCATCAACAGTTGAGAGAGAGAAAAAGAGGAGAAAACAGAGGGCTGCGAATGGATAAATTAATCATAAGAAAACTGCAAGAGAGTGAACAGAGAGAAGGAGAATGAGAAAGTGATTCCTCTGAAGCTTCTCCTTATTTCCTAGAGACAGACAGGATAGGTTAAACCAAATGAAAGGAAATACTGAAGGGCTAGGTAGAATAAGAAGTCCAGGAAGTATTTTCTGAAATGTTTCAATCATCAAGAATGTGTAATGATATAAAGATGGCAGAAAGTGTTTGAAGCTTATCTATTGATACTAAGCACTTTCTGGAAGTTTCTTGTCCCCACTCCAGATTTATTGATTTATTTATGTTTGTTCTGACCACAAAAATTAACAAGGACAATGGCAGTGAGGGAGGGAAGTTGAAATTGCTGTTTACTTACATATTATATACAGCAGTTTGAATTAAAAACTGAATTTTAAAATAAGCATAATACATCTTCCTAGGTAAGAATTTCCTTGGAATCATTATGGTCCAATTGATTTCCTGCTTTGAGATGAAAAATAAGAAAGACCTATAATGAATCAGATCTCTAAATTATTCTGGGATCAATGTAGTTGACAGAGACCTGACTCCTTTGCCAAGCCTAGTCCACACAGCTAAACTCTATAGCTATGCAACCTAGCAGGAAACTTTGGGAAATAGATCTTGTAATCATCAAAAACATGCAGGACTGAGGACTGTGAACTCACAGCAGAGTCTGAGAAACAAGTCACTGCTTAAATATATGTAAAAGGCATGAAACATGGAGGTGTGAGGGAAGAAACTGTATTTCTGCTTTCTCTTTAGAGAATTAGTAGTGCTGAAAAGCAAGTAATCACTCTTAAACTATTTGCTGAACCAGTTGCCCTACACAAGTTGGGGAAAAAGGGGATATTTACCAAAATGGATCACATAGGTAATTCTCCATAGTGTCCTTTTTGGCTCAGTGGGAGAAGAGATGTTTTTCAAAGGATGATTTTGAGCTGAAGCCTGCATCAGATGTAGTGGGATGGGCTAAAATTAGATTTAAATCCATTCTAACTCTGGTGCCCTTATACATCATCCATATCTACTGTTTCAAATCACTTTCAATCAAGCATCCCAGCAGATCAGCTAGAGTTAAAAGTTGTCTTGCTTCAAAGTACATGCAAAATCCTGAAAAGAAAATATTAAAATGTTACATTTTAAATCGTGCTGAAACACAGGGCAGGCTTAATGATTTAGAGAGAATAATAAGAGAAATTAAACTGAAATTAACTAACTTCGTCCTAACATATGTCACCTTTTTCCCCTAATGCAGCTAATTATAATGATCCTACTTGTCTGAAACTGGCAGTAAAAGGGTGTAGACTTGGACTCAAATTTGCACACTGACCTACTCTCGTCTTTCAAGAGAATGTGGTTTATTGGGGCATGCCATGGGATTACTGCATGTTTCAGTCTAGAGATTCTTCAAACTCTGTGATCAAGTCAACCTGCACCCTTCACACTACTTAATACCATTTTTAAGAACAAAATTTATATACATATGCACCTTAAGAACAGTACATTTCAGAAAGTATCTATTTCCTGAAGAAGAACTCATCCTGAAAGTCATTTATCATGTTAACTACAACCCATTTGAACAGTTGCATACCAATAAGGTTGATAATTTACAGACTGAAGCACAGTTCACATAGCATAAATAAAGACATAGGTGTAGGTGTTGTATGCAATGAGTAAACTCCTTATTCCACTTAATAAAATAATAAAAACAAAAGGAGAAAAAAAAGTTATATGCATAACCAAGTAGCCATTTTGATTACGTTCTGCAAGACTTGGTTTTGAGCTTTTTTTTTTTTAATTGGCTCACCACTGTAGCTCAACAGAGAGCCAGAGCATAAATCTACAATTGAGAAAATATTCGTATGAGAAACACTAATGCCACAGACTCAGTAAAGGTTTGGTTTTTTGTTTGGGTTTTGGTTTATTTTTTTTTTTATTTACAAGAACATGAAGTATAACATAAAGCAATCCACTTGCATTACTATAAATAAAAATAAAAATAAAATAGATATAGCTAGGAAGAAAAGCTAAGATGATAAAAAAGCTGAAAAAAGATAGTATATGCATATACATCATGAATCAGAAACTTTTGTCCAAGAGAAGTTTTGGACAAAATAGAAAAGGAGATCAGTAAAATATGTTTTGGCTTCATTGATTAAGCTGAAGCTGTGAAACAGTTCATGCTCAGGGCAGAGGAGTGAATTAGCAGAGGGAGGGGAAGTAGGGGTGGATGAGTAACTTTGCTCATTTGTCAAACAACCACGCAACTTGTGTTCATATTGTCAAACAAAGTTTACAAGCAGTTATGGATCAGAGGATTTTTCACACTGAGCTGAAATTAAAAAGTGAATCAGGAGGCAGTAACACAAAGGACTGGCAGAAAACAAAACAAAACAAAACAAAACATAACAAAACAAAACAAAAAACAAAACAAAACAGAACAAAACAAAACAAACAACCAACGGAAAAGCAGTAGAAAGTGGACAGTAGAAGGAAGGAAGTGGAAAGTATTTTCAGAGTCCGAAATTTTAAAGAAATATTAATTCATTTTCCTGCAAGTAGGATTCTGGAAAGAGTATTGAAGATGCAATACAGATCCTGAAGATTCAGTTAGTTTTGAATCTAAGAGGAGCTATGCTGATGAGCATGTTGCATACGAGCAAAAATTAGATATTTTGCTTAACTATTTCTGCTTACCATAATGTCATGTCTGAATGAATTAAATGAGAAGTTTTCCCTTTCAGACTTAAATGATACAGCCAAAGATTTGAGTATTCCAGTATCAAAGCATTTTGGAGAGTTGATATAGGCATTTGCTTGTTGTAGTAATTAATAAAAATTTGAAAAAAATCCGGCATATAAATATGTTAATGTTAATTATTTTAGCATTGTTATGAAATATATTTTCTATTAACATTAGTAATATCACACATAAATTTACGTTCAAAATATACCAGAATTCCAGGACTTTGGCAAAGAAAATGCTACTGTGAAATACAAGTTAAACTTTGAAATAAAAAGAAACAACACAGTAGGACAAACTGCCTGATTAGAGGACAACAGCAGAAACAAACCATGAAACCTACCTGTTTCTACCTGCAAGAAAGATACGTAGACCTATGAAATGTTAAACAGGAAAAATAAATGTTCCTCATAAATAATGCTGAGAATGCCTGTAAAATAATTTTTAAATGCATATTTTCAATGTATGTCTATAAGAACAATACCATAGAAAAACACACACAGGCAGTTCTTAATTTTTCAGTAAAATATGTGCAAACTTGGACAGTAATAAAATGAAATAGGGATAGTACAATGTTTATACATTTTCCTGTCGGAGGAGACCTAGTGGATTAAATGGCAAAAGTATCACAAGCGCTGGGTGGATGAAGACGCAGAAGTCCAAGAACCGGGAAAACCCCAAAAGAAGCTCAATAAGGACAACGGGGGCTTTAGGAGCTACTTGGACATTTCCCCAGTTTGATTGTTATATACCCTAAGATGGCTACCCTTGTCTTTTTCCCTTAGTCATCCCTGTCCAAGTTTCTCCATCCCACAGACCCTTAGGGCATTTTCCCGCCAACCCTCTCCTGATTGGTCCCCAGTTGGTGGAGTGCACCATTTCCCTTATATGGTTGTGTTCTCCTATTGGTTCTCCCCTCGTTCCTCCCCCTAATTTGCATGCCCGCCAATGAGAAGTATCGCTCCTCCCTATCTCCTCCCCTTACTCCGCCCTTGTTCTGGAAAGTCCCATGCTCCCCTATATAAGTCCGGGTACCCCAATAAACTTCGCTTCTCTTCGTGGACTCTCGACTCGTGTGGACCTCTTCTTTCAGAGAATCGTCGCTGGGTTGGGAGCGGGAGGAGCCATTCCTGAGGTTCCAAGGAGCTGGTCCCTCAAGAGCACATGCCATTGCTCTTCGAGCCCTTCTCCTAGGAGCGCAGCCCCAATTCACCGTATCGGTGGACAATCAATCATTCACCGATATTTTCCCAGTAGACATCTACTATATCTCAGTACTGAAGTCCCACAGGTAAAGACTTCTGTGTTAAAGAGAGACTTTCTCCAGTCCCTTGCTAATAAAGACATTTTGTAAATGAGATGAAAGGAATAAAAACTATATTTCTTAGCTTAGAATATTATGAACAAATGTAAAAATCTTAAGCAAGCATCCCACACATGATTTCACAATACCAGCTGGGATTTGTTTCACCTTGATAGACATAATAATGATACATCAGAAATCTTAGAAATGAAATACAACTGAAATCTTGTAATGAAGGTGCTCACACCACAAGAGAAAGTACAAACCCAGTTTGGTTCCAGTTGGAAGACATAAAAGCAGGTATTTCTGTAGCGCAAACCAGTAGACACATGGTTCAGTATGCTCTGTCTGAGTCTGCAGCAAACACTTCAAAGACAGTGTAAAGAAAACTTTCATGAGTCAAAATTTCAAAATCCTACGGGCCCAAAGGGACACTTTCTTCCTAGCCAACATACCTTCATATTGAACTCATGGAGCACTATTCTGTATCATTTCCATTAAAGTACACAGGATAATTTTAGTGCCTTTTCTAACCAGTGCAACACTTCTTCTGACATGAATAACAATTTTTCACTCCTTCTAAACACTTATCCACACAACAATCCTGTGGTAATGAGTTAGTGGTAAATTTCAATGTTCCTTTCTATACATTTCTATTTAGCTCCTCTGGATGGAAATTTGTGCATACCTTCACAGGAAGTGGTCACTACCATTGATTTTATTGCTTCCCACTCATTCTGATCCTACACTCTACAATTCTTCCATCTTTCATCAGAGGAAACATGCAGTTAAGAGAAGATGTATAATTCTGGGGCGTTCTCAGACTGATCATGAGTGGGTGAACCCAGAAAGTGTTTTGAGTCTCCTGATAAGTTTTATTTTGGTTTTAATAACAGTTTTATCTATTTGCTAAGTAATAATAAGTTAATTGACACATGATGTTTTAACTTTTACATGGTTCAAAAATCAAACCCCAAAACTCTGCTGTGTATGTCATAGGAACAAAATCAGGTCAGGGGAAGAAATATTTTCACTGACCTTACCAAAACTAAATATGCCAAATCAGATCCTGAATTTTGCTTGATAGACTACCATTTTCAACTCTTTTTTTTTTCTTTTATAAGTGTTTTAAATGTTCCATATTATGATTCATTGCACAGGGTTACACTTCTGTCTTTTTCTTAATTATCAAGCATATAAAATCATACCTAGAGGGGAAAAAAACCCCACAAACAAACAAACAACCCCCCCAAAACATGCAGAAACTACTCTACAAGTCATAAATCTTAGTATACTGATGACTGACCTTAGAAAACTGGCTGTTGGTCATGATATGGAACCACAAAATATTTCTATGAAACCAGTCAGTTTTTTATTTTTTTTAAGTTTTTTCATCATTGCAATAATTTGTGGTATATTTTAAAAAAGTAATTTTTATTAATGACTTTATCTGAAGATACATAATTCATTAGTACTTTTCCCCTTGCAGTTTCAGCAATCACTTCAAGGTTAGTCATAAAACTTGAATAGTGTGTTCTTTAAATACAGGGCATGCGCCTGTGATTTCATATACACTGACTCACTTTCACAGCACTCCCTAACTGGAGGTCCTGCACCATTCTTTCAGAAATTTTCTAGTGATGTAGTATAACAGCCTTAGAAATCTTGCTATTCCGGAATTTTGAAGATGCAGACAATGTAGTGGTATAATACAGTAGGCTTTCATGTTGACAAAGGAATGCAGAATAGATTGGCAAATTGAAATATGTCAAACTTGGTTTCATTCCATTGGAAGTTCATTTTTGTGATTTTGTGATGTTTAGATGGAACTAAAGATCTCACACAACCAACACAGTTATGATTTAGAGCAGTGAAATGTTATGTAGAGTCAGATGAGTATTCTCACTGTTGAATGATGTCTGGAAAGAGAGTAAAGACATTTAACGTCAAGACTGAGGTTTAATGTTTATTTCAACAGCATATATGAGCCTTCAGGAAAATCTGAATTAACAAATAAGGCCAAATTCTGCTTCCAGGCTGAATTAATGCATAAAGTTTGCAACCACAGAGCTCAGGGACTTAATTACTTCATGCTGTAACTGCCAGATGCGTGGCAAATCCTATTATTGCAGGCCACACTGCAATTTGAAGGGATATTGAGCTTCTGTGCATAAAACCAAAGCAAAATTATACATATAAAATTTTTCAAAAATCAGGTAAAAATGTATAATTGGAAGGACAGTGGCTATATATTCATGAAAAAAAGGGTTGGCACTTTTTTTCTGTTATACTTGAGTAGTTCTGATATTTCGGTGTATTTTAAATTACATTGTGCCCTCTGAAAATCAGTGAGTGGTTCTATATATGATTGTTTTGTCAGGTTTACAAAGACACTTCTAAATACAAGAATCCCTCCTAAAAAGCTTCATTGCAATTATTTACTCTTCTGCAGAAACCCATTGTTCATCTATAACTTGTTAATATCTTTTTTTCTGACTAGCAAAATAAACAAAAAAAAAAACCAAAAAATCTTGTTCAGTAGATAATGAGGAAATACTGAAGAGAAAGGTTAAGAAAGCAACTTTCTCTATCAAAAATAGAATCTTCCAGTTATGAACAGAATATTATTTCAAAATTAAAGATGGCATGTCTCTGTCAAGAATAATTCCTTTGGAAATTACCTTTGGTTACAGAAAAGCTATGAAATCTTTTTTATGCAAAGAACTAAATCACATTCTATGAGCTGTATGTTTATCTGTTATTTAGAGAAAAAGTATTAGGTCATCCATTCTGAGCCCATAGACTGTGCCATTAAGATTATTATAAGTATTTGGAAACATTTGCTTTCCATGTGACTATGAAATGGAAACACACTTTTTTTGTTTATTGGCATTTACCTTCTCATCAACAGTTATTTTGGTCCCCTGCACCCTTCATCTTCTAGGGGTTGTTATCCATGAGCTATGTGAAAAAATAATTTCTTACTTATCATAGACTAGAGGAGAAATATGGCATCTGGCAATGCCATGTTCCCAGAGATATGAGGGGGTTCTTCTGGGGTTCTGGGGTAAACATTACCACTTTATGATCTCTGCACAAATAACCTGCAAGTGTTACACTTAGAAACGGTAACAGAATTCGAATACATGCTGAGTACTACAGAACTGAATGGTTTCAGCTATGTAATTGAATGGGTTTTGCTCTCTGAAAATGTTACAGAACCCAATTTTCATCAGAATATACACATACATACAGGAGTTCACTGAATAAAGTGCAAAGTAGTATTACACTGTTAGAAAAGTCATATTGAAAAAAGCAAGAGGAATAAAGTTAAACTATCAAGCAGT
Organism: Pithys albifrons albifrons; assembly: GCF_047495875.1. NCBI lineage: Eukaryota > Metazoa > Chordata > Aves > Passeriformes > Thamnophilidae > Pithys > Pithys albifrons. Next base: position 35,943,859 of record NC_092497.1, on the reverse strand, counting down.
CTGGTAGGGACAAAATGAAAGGACGACTATTTAAAGCATCAATAAATAACTTAGATCTCAATAGGAACTCTGTCTGAAGTCAATACTAATGTTTACTGATGTTTCATCCAGCACTCCAAGGACAATCATTCTAAGTTTAAATTAAATTTATAGCACCTGCAAAGGCACAAAGTATGCAAACCCCATTGAATGAATTTTTCCAGCCTTCTTCCCTGTATTTCTTCTGCTATTGCAATTTATCCCATACTTGCCAGGCTCTGTTAATATTTTCATCAGTGCAAGGACATTTCTATCAAAGAAACATGTTATTATAAAGTTCACTCCACTTCAGACTTTGTGGATAACAGTAAAGAAGTCAAAAACAAATATCTGGAATTTGTAGCTCCACATCTCACAGAATGAGAGGTTTATCATTCATGATGCCTTCGATGGTCCAACTTTACAGACTGGAAACAGTCCAAGGGAGGAAGATATAGTAACACTTCAGACTTGGACAAGTTCAGGAGGTTCTAAGTCATCTCAGACAAGATGAAAAGACAAGGTTTCATTGAAATGACAACTTCTGACTCCTGTAGTATGGGTTGGCAAGGATGGTCAGCCCTAGATGGTGGGACTGATGTGTTTTTCAATAGATACTGAATCCTACTTTGAAATATTTTCACAGAAGGGCTTGTCTGAGCTTTTATTTTCTTCCTGCCAGCACATGTTTCTTTTCTCTAAGTAGAGGAAGTGGTAGGAGAAGAGATGCAGACTGTCTAGACTTCATTTTAAAAATGAGTAAAATGAAAATACCCATGCCCGAGCAGGAAAATCTATAAGAGAACTCTCTCATTGAATCACTAGAGTTTTTTCATTGTTTTATTTGTTTTCAGACTTCTTCCACCACTTGATGAAAAAAATTATACTCTAGATAAGCAGAAAAGGATTTTTAAGAATTATTTTAATATACATCATACAAAAATTCTTCAAGACTAGGCTAGAAAACTTTGCTTTCTTAGAGAAGACCTTGCAAATATGTCTCTTTTCAGACTTTCTTTTTAAAAACCTCAGACAGAATCCCTCCCTATCCTTCTCACATCCTAAGGCTTTTCTGGTACAAGACAATTAAGTTTCAATCTTAAAGTTATGCCCTTAGCTCTCCTTTTAAAAGGAAGCTGGCAGTACCTTTTGCATTAAGCACCAATGGCTACCATTTGCTTTCATAGATCTGAATGGCACCAGGTATACTCCTTTGTTTCTCTCAGGCTTTTTCATTGGCAAGAGGCAAGCAACTGCGATTTGACAGTGTAACTTTTCCCTCAGGGATTGTATTTCTGTCACCTGCCTATTGACTGGAATATCTTTTTACTTCTGATAGCAATAGAACTTCGTTCTGTCTTCAAGGCTGTTGTTAAGGGTTGTCCTAAACTAGGTAAAGTGTGTTGACTTGCCTGACATGAACAGATATCTCAAGGAGTCAAACTTGTCCCGGGTCTCTTCTTTTTCTATTTTATTTTTTCATTATTATTAGTGGGACAGAAATTTCTCTGTGTTTTGGTTTAGTTTGGGAGTTCTGTTGGGTTTTGATTTTTTTTTTGGGGGGTGGGATTTTTTGATGCTTAATATATAGTTGTTCACTGCTGATGAATTTTGCTCCAACTAGTTCCTTATTGAAAATCACTTGTGTCAGTTAAAGTGTAAAAACTCTGAGATGGCACTTCAACAAGGATGTTGATCTCTGGGCCTGGTAGCTGGCTAAAAGGGTTGTTAGGGGAAATATATTCTCTAAAAGATGAAGGAAAATTAAACTCAATTTTTTGATTTATAGTGCTTCATTTTTACACCATCTGACACACATACACACAGAAGGTAATTTATCTTTCTCAGGAAAACAGAGAAAAGTTAATTCTGATGTGTCACTGTTAATAAATGGTGCCTGTGCAGGTTGCTCTTGTCTAGATTTTGTATCTCAAAAGTGAAGCTAGAAGATTCCAATCATTGTTGCACTGTAAAGATGTTAAAAAAGATGTGGAAAGTATAGTCATTTTCAATAACTTTCATTCTACAGCAGCCAACAAGCAAGGAAATGGAACAGTTTATTCCTGTTTAAAGAGTCCTTGGACAGCTTTGCATTGGCCTGGCAAGGACTATGGAGATACATGCCCTATGCTAGGATAGTGCAGAGATACTCTGTATAAGAACCAGTTGGAAAATAAAGAGAACATGACAAATGAAGACTCAGAGGAAGGAGAGAAAAACCTACAAGAAACAAAATAGAGGAAAAATCATTTAAATTATTTTAAAATTAACTACTGCAAAGCTTTAAAATAGAGTAAGTTCTCTCATTTCTCTGCATGAGAAACAGCAAACCAAACCATTACAGTTTTAAAACAGTATTCTTCTCACAGTCTGACCATGCTTGGGAGAGGTTTTCCCATAAAAGCACTATGATTTCCAATACTGCTATAAATCAAAATGCGGGAACACACTTGTATTTCTTGTGTATACTACTGGCATGTGCAAAAATATAGTGACCCTGAAAATATTCACTTTTTTCTTCTTTACTTCTTACTAAGCAAATACTTGAAATGCGTGTTTCAGCTTTCCAAGAGTTAGGTCACAAACCTCTTCACACAGTGTTGTGTTATATTTTATTTCCTGTCAATAGCTTCCTTTTCAGATGATCTCTGGTTCCTGATTCTGACAAAAATTCGGGGCAATTTTGTTTCAAATTGCATCAATCAGTCCTTAAAAATAATTAAAGAACTGTACACAGCCTATGATAACCTTTACAACAAAAAAGACAGGTTTTAAGTGTTGAATGCACCACAGACAGCTTTCCTCAGTAATACATCCTGAGGTATTCAAGTGTAGCTAGAGGTGTTTGAGTATAGCTGTAGGTTTTCATACATTTCCTGCTTTTCTGCTTAATTTTTGTGCTGATTTTAGCGAGAATAAAGCTGATATTCTTCACAGTAGCTAATATGAGTCTGGGTTTAGGATTTGTCCTGAAAATAGTGTTGAAAACACAGGGATGGTTTCATTACTGCTGTGAAGGGCTTACACAGAGCCAAGACCTTTTCTACTCCTCATCCAATCAGACCACCAAAAATGCTGGGGGTGTGCAAGGAACTGGGAGAGGACACAGCCATGCCAATGAGCCCCAACTGACCAAAGCAATATTCCTTACCATACAGCATCATGCTCAGCACATAAGATGTGTGAAAAAGAAGGAAAAGGAGAACATTTGGAAAGTTGGTGTTTATTTTCCCAAGTCACCATGATGCTGCCTAGCTGCCCTGGCTGAACACCTGACTGACCAGGGTAAATCAATTCCTTGGTTTGCTATGACTCTGAGCACAGCTTTTGTTTTATTAAACTGTCTGTATCATCACCCAAGAGTTTCTTACAATTTTCCAATTCTTTTCCACATCCCACAAGGGAATGTGTGGTGTCTATTTGCCAGCTGGAATTAAATGGGGACATTATTTTTTTATGAGAGTACAGCTCAAAAGCCAGTTGCAAGGTATCAGAGAGAAAGGCACTCATAAAATGAAGTGGGTTTTTTTTAACCTACAAAACTGGTGCTAGATTAGTAATTTCATTTTTTGTTTCAGTTTTAACAAAGGAACCTCAAACTGTTTACTTCATGGTTTAGCTATCTCAATGAATACTAGCAGCAAGCCATAAATGGATCTGAGTTTCTTTGCCTGAGGATGAAGTTTTTGTGTGTTAACAAAGGATTTTTATTAACATGATTCTGAAGAAGAAGACTCAGAAGAAGACATGTTGAATCAGACTTCATCTATTTCTATCTCCTTTATGATTTGGAGTTGTTTTTTTTCTTTCTTTGCTCTATGTAGTATTTGTAGGTTTAAATACTAGGCTTTTTGTCTGAAAATGGAAGGAGGTCCTGCATGTTGATAATAGAATTCTATTTTTATATATAAAAAGCAGTATGGAGAGGGGAAAAGATCAACATCACAAAGTGGTTAAGGTCCAAGATGAACTTGTAGGACTTACTTGTGTCCAACAGAATGTATACATCCTTGTCAAGCAGGATACACATACAGAAGCTTCAAGAAAGTGCCTAAAGTTGCTCGTAGAGTCCAGACCTCAGTATGAATGGAAAGAGGGGACTGAAAGTGGCTGACATCCTCAGTTGGTATAGATGAATTAGAAATTGCAGTAAAAATAAAGAAAAGAAACCGTAAGTCTTTAGTATTAGGCAATTTACCAAGGAAGAGTAAGTAAGCTCATGAAAGTAAAGAAGATTTTTTAGGGACAAAACTGAGGAAAGAAATGAAGAAATTACTAGTCACAGAAAATGAAAAGGAACGTGAAGTCCATAATCTGAAAATCTGAACAATTTTCCCAGTCAGAATGCCAAATTATAAGAAAACAAAACAAAGAAAAAAAATCCTGAAATAAAAAAACAGTTATCCACAAACAAAGAAACTAAACCAACCAACTGACAACCAACCAACCCACCAAACAAAAAATCAAAACCAACCAATATAATACAAACAAGCAAACAAAAGAAGAATCCAAACCAACATAAAGGTTCCCTGGAAATTAGCTATTGACTATTCTTGTATAGCTGACCACCAAGATTTAAAGTCAAAGACCATACTAAAAGTGACCTAGTATGAGGTCCTTTGTCTTCTCAAAACAATTAATAAACAGTCATGTTTCTTTTTCTATGTCTTCAGTATCAATAAGGAACCTCTATGTTTCAAAATTAATTCATGTGCTTAACATGTCAGTTTTCAAGATGAAAACTCACTGTCTTTGAAATTACAAGAGTGAAAGAGAAAATGATGTCTTAAAAGTCTGTAGAAAAAGACTCCAAACCAAATTTTCAGTAGGAGATAAGATAAAGGATAGTTACTTTAATGAGCATCTCGGCTAATCCAGGAATACATACACACGTGTGTGCACAAGCTTTGATTTCCATAGCTCTTATAATAAAATCTATCCAATCACCACTTTACACATTTCCAGTTCCACCTCTGTCCCCTTCCAGTCTCACCCTCCTCAGGAATTGGGGCTGGGGTTGATGAGACCCCCTTCTTCATCTGTCTTCTCTTCTTCAGCATAGAAAGGGCTTTGGGATGCTTTCCAGTGTGCTGGGTCACTTTGCTCCATGTTTATGTCTTCTGATGCCCTGCAATCTTGTTTCTTGAAAAAGAGACTAAACAGCTAGAGAATCTTAGCTGCCCATTCTCGAGCAGGGGTAGAGATAGAAAGACATTGAACTTAGGCTGCTAAAATATTAACCCAGTAAAATCTCCTTTGCTCCCTCTACTTGTGTTCCTAAAATCTAAAATGTGAAAATTAAAAACAAAAAATAAAAAATCCTTCCTGCATCAAAAGGAATAATATGCTTTATTAGGAGTCTCCCATCTTTCCCATAGTTCACTACTGAATTAAAATGACTGTTACTGGTATTTCTAACGTGCTCATCATTTAAATAAGTAGACATAAATTCTCAATTCTAGGAAAGCACTTGTTCTTTTTGGTACAGAAGACAAACAGTACTCCCACTGGGATTTAGCCTGAGTCACTATTGTATCAGGTCATACTCTTTGGAGGCACTAGATATAGTAACACTAAAAGTGGAAATGCCTATGATGCCATCATTTTGTCTTCAAGCCATTTTCCAAGTCAAAATAACTACTTAGTGTGTGAAAAATGGAGAGATGATAGGCAGTAACAGGTTGTCATTATTTTCTTACAGGAAAGTGACTGGCATTAACTTGCTGAAAAGTTAGGAGTACTAATCATGAAGCTGATCTGAATTACTCTAATAAATCAACAGAAAGCGTAGTCAAAAATTATCAAGTGACAGATCTCAAATCAGGCTTTACTGTTAGATATACATTCCATGAAAAATCTGTGGCACAAAGGCAGGTTACGAATATAGATTTAAAATTCCTTATAAAATAGCTTTATCTATGCATTTTTCTAAATGCAGTTGATATAGCTGCCAAGTATTGGATGACCTTGCATTACCCATTGTTTGTTTGACAATAAGTTACATATATTACAATTTCTTATTTTATTACCTTTCTTAGCCATTGAAATAAAGTTGACATACTGAGTGTCTGAGATGGACCACTCTGCACTGCAGTAACCATTTACAACATTCTATTGTCTTCATAAATGTGATTTATAACACTCATAAGGATAGAAAGCTATGGCAGTGTGTTACTTGTTCCTAATAAGTAAATGCTAGTTAGTTCCTTTAATCCTCATGATACACCATGTTGCTTAAACTCACAATTCAGAACACAATAGTTTAGTGCTCTTATCAAATTTAGTTGTACTTATCAAAATTAAGGTTTTTTTCAGAATTCTTCTATTCTTCTTCTACAACACTGTGCCATCACGAATTCATACAATAAACATATTTTTCAGTTTTCAGCTTTTGCTTTAAACAGAAATGTAAGTCAAACCTGACACTTTTTGCCAGTCTCTGTAGAGGGAATTGGAACTGAGGTTTTCTAAGACCACAATTCTCGGCTTAATTTCACTGACTGTATGTCGAGTTGTGTGCCACAGAAGAACATACCAGAAATATTCTCTCAGCTGTATTGCAAATCAATCTGCTGCCACTTACCTAAGCCTAGGACATGAAGGAGTGTGTTTGAAAAGTCGTTCCTTAGTTTGATTTTGAGAAGTCTTATCTTCACCAGAACTCAATTCAGATGTGAATGCAGGTTCTAACTCACTGTGGGTAAGGTTCTGGCATTTTGCTAGACACCTCCACCCCGAACTTTCTATCATCTTGACAGTAGAATCTCATTTGCAGCAAAAGGATAAGAAAGACAAATATGTGGCTCGACACCTTATGACACTTTCTATGGGTGATGAATTTCTGTTACATGACAGGTTCAAAGTTACCGAGCAATGGATGGATGTGTGGCATAGTAACTTCAGGCTCACTGAGAATGGCAAGAATACATCAAGTCATAAAAAAAAAAGCTGTGTGACACATTTAGGAATGGGGTTTGTTATGTGCTTAAGTAAAAGTGAATATATTTTATTCCATTGATACTTAAATTTTCTTAAATGTAGCATATCCATGAGAGACCTTAAGAATAAATAAATATAATACTACTTCCAGCCCTTTAATATTTTTATCCTGATAGAAATGCCTCAGTGTAAGGTATGTCTCCCTTTTCTATTGCACTGACCATGAAGGTTACTATCATCATTGTTCTTTTCTTCCCTCTCCTTATCCTCACACAGTTTTTGAGCTTTTTTTTTCTGTCAATTTTTATTGCTATAGTTTACCTCTGATTATTATTTTAGGTCTATAACTTTTCTTACCTCTAGAGACATGCAGTTTGGAAGAGAATTTCAGAGGGATCATATGTGCTGATATTTGAAATACACATACATAGGTATCAGAATATGCATACAGACAGAGAGAGCTCTGGTTTCAACTGAGAAAAGGAAAATGCATGAATCGATATGTTGGTGTCAAGATCTTAGGGTAAGATCATCTATGCAGACCATGGAAAACCCAGTTGTAATGTCCTTATCTTCCTAATGGAATCTGAGCCTGTGTTTTTGAGGCAAAAGCCTTGAAAGCCTGATTCAGGTGCTTTGAGCTTGAGCGCATTGTTTTATTCTTGCTGAAACTACTTGGCTTTGTATGGGCTACTTAGACGTTCATCCTACTGGAGAGAATTAGAATCTCACCATAATTTAGTGGCCAGTGTACTAAACACGCATTTGAAGGGAGGGAAAAACAATCAATCTCTGTTACAGTTTCCAGTTCTTAGGATATGTACTATTAGGCATCTAACTTGTGATTAACTTTAAAAAATAATATAATACATATTATATAAATAAATATAAATAAATAAATATTAAACATAAAAAGATACATTTAAGGCAGATTCACTGATACCAAGAGTTCTAATACAAGGTAACAATGCCTTATTGACCTTTAAATTGTTTACTTTGTTTAGGAAATATAATAAAATAATCACATTTTAGTGTTCCATGTAAGTGTTGAAATTTTTTTCTAAATTTGACTGATAATTTTTTCCATAGTTTTCAGTGCAATTTTTGTAATAATAACTAATACTCATCTTCTCTTGTTGCACAGAGAAACTCAAAGATCCAATTATAATTTCTTTCATGGTGATGATACAATATGGAAAGGCCTTAATTTTCTTGTACTATTGTCTGTGACACCGTTTTAATCATTATAGAACGTTAAATCCCAGGTTACCTTTTCTCTCAGTCTCTGACATTAACCGAATTCTCTTCTTAATTGTCTTAGCAACATATTCAAGCAGTTATTCCTCAATGCCCTTGGATAAGAGTGAATATTCCCAACACCAAACAGTCACTTCTTACATAATGGTTAGTGCAGAACATGGAAGGAGACCATATTAATGCTATCAATGGCACACTATAGTAAAAAATGACCTCCATTACCTGTGAAAAAAGAAAGATGAAGAAAGAAGAATGAAAGTTAACACCAACATACACATACTAAGACATAAGATGGGGTAAGCATTTCATCTGTTTCTTTTCCTTCACTTAGAGAACTATTAGCAATTTTCTAGCACTGCAAAGGCTAGTTGCAGCTGTTGAACAAGGGCTGTGTAAGATGAATGCATTAGAGATAAAAACCCTCTTCACACCCTGCACATTCCCATTTTCATCTGCTTGAGTGGTGTTCACCCACAGCTTGTAACCACTATGTTCCTTCAGTGAGCGAAGGACGTTCAAATCCAGTATGAGTCTGGGAAAATTACTGGTTTTTCCTGGGGCAATTTCAAGGCACTGTCCTTTAGAAAGCATGTGGGAGAGTCTGCTATGTAAATCTTAAGAAATACTGGTGAGAAAAGAAAGAAAGGAAGGAAAAGATAACAAATGTTGCCTATTAAAATTTAAGGTAATATAAATTAATGAAGATGAGAAGTTAGAGAAATATAGGTTAATAACATAGAAGAAGAAAAGCAATAGAAATTAAAAGCTACAGGGAGGCAGTGTATTGCACCTATCCTGAAGCTAACTGCTGTTCAATATATTTTATAGTCTAGAACAATAATACTCATCTCCTCTTGATGCACTGAGACTTGAAGATTTGGGCAATTTATAATACATTTACTTGTTTATCAGACTCAAACTGCATTTTGAATCACATTCTGCTTGGAGTGGAGCTGGTAGACTGTGTGCTAACAAGATATTAAGTACATGTTAATATATAGGAACTAGAACTAACTGAAATAATTTTTCAGCTTTTCAGATTAGTTTCTTCTATCAAAACTTCAGATTTTTGATGAATTTCTGTGAATATTTTTAATAAATGCTTGAATGAAGGCTGCACTGATGTCTTAGGATATGAATTTACCTAATGCAATGTATGGAGAAATACTGTAAATTAAAAAATAAACCAAAGAAACAACAATAACAAAAAAACTGGAAATATTACTTTTCCTAAATAAAGGCTTAAATTAGGTTGCTGTTGACCTAGAAGTTCCCCTACAGTCAATAGAGAAATTTTATTCAAAGAAAAAGAATACTAAGCAAATATCTCCTCAGTAGAAAGTAAGAGTTAGAGATATCACTGAATATAATGCTTGCATAAAAAGAAAATACATTCCTTGGATACTAGAATTAAATTGACATAGTCATGAGTTTAATATGTATTAGTAAATAAAATGCTGAATTAACAAGGCATTTTATCTTATAGGCAACTGACTTCAATAATGCCAAGCTTCATGAATGAAAACTGAATAGACTGGAGTACAAAAACTACTGTCAGGTACGATACTTGTACTTTGGTTACCAGTTTTTCTCGATAATCTAAATGTCCATTATTGCATTTTAACTCCTGTATGTCACAGAGATTTATCTGGAGGCTATTAATGCTTTCATTTGTGTAGAAATAGGTAAAGCTTAAGGGACTGCTAGAAAATCTAATTAAATACTGTAGCAAATGGTTTGCTTGTAAAATGGTATTTGAACTACCATATACTCTTGGTGAAGGCTCATAAAGAATCATACAAATTTGTCTTCAATTTTATGAGAGAAGGGAAGTGGGGACTTCTATTGTATTCCCATCATATATAACACCTAACTCTGTAATCATCTGTAAAATAAATATTCTATTCTAGTGTGATTTTAATCTTTATTTTATCCTTCAATAGAGAGTTTAAGTAATAGGATAACTGCATTCCTAATTATTTATGATATTATTTATAGAAATGACATTACACCTCATATCAATGTGGTATCTACAAACAAATACTAAGAACATAAGACGAGAAAGATTTCTAGGGCAGCTTTTCCTCTTAAATCCATAACTCCAGACTTAAATATGCAGAAAGAACAATTGGATTTTCAATGAGATATTCTTATCTGTCTACATGTCTTGGGATTTTTTTCATTTGTTCAACATTGTTTCTTGGCTGACAAGCAGACACAAGAGTCTGTGGTTTTGCTGTTAAGTTCCCTGTTTGTTTCTACATTGATTAAATGAAATGTCCACTAAACCAGAATGTGAAACCAAGATTGAGGGGGAAATCTCAGATATTAAGTTGCCTACCAAACTAGGGAAAAAAAGAGCTTTCTATTCTTATTAGGTTGAAACTTTTAAGTGTTATCATCATGAAAAATGCAGTCAGAAAAATCCCTAAAAAGTCCATGAAGAGTACCAACTTAAATGAGAGAACAAGAAGTGCAAACTGAAATTAGAGAATCACAAATAATGTGAGTGCCCAGTACATGCAGACTCCAGATGAGTAGGGATTGCACTGACCTCATTGTTATTGGCAAAAAGATGTGCTTATTGAAGAAAACTAACACTTAACATGAACATATCTGACAGAAAGTTAGGGTGGATTTTTTGGTGAACTTTTTGTCTTTTGAGTGAGTGAAACAAATTCTTCAGAGTTTATAAAAAGTTAAATGTGTAAGAGCCAGCAGTACCTTGTAGAATACCTCAGCCATTTCTTGTCTTAATGAAAACCAAGGCAAAGACTAATAGTCATAGTCATTACTCTCCAAATCTAGGTCATTATTCCAACCATTCATCAGTATTGCCCTTTCACTGATTATTTTTTTCTGTTCTGTCTGACTCAGTTGGGAGTGCCTGTTTGTGACTCACTACTTAACAAAAGAGTGTGAACCCTGAGACTAGCTCAGTTGGTTAAAGAAATTGGTTGCAATAATGCCAAGGTCGTGGGCTCAATCCCCTATGAGGGCCATTGACTTAAGAGCTAGACTTGATGATCCTTGTGGGTCCCTTCGAACTCAGAATAGTCTGTGATTCTGTGGTTCCATCTTGTTGTAATGTCTTGTTGCAAACCCCTCCAAGCTGCAACAAACTTCAGTTAATGAATCAGCACATTGGGTGCATATAGAAAAGAGTGAACAATGTAACATAAAACTTACCCTGAGCATTTTTTGCACCTGAGTGCAGCAGCATTTTGTGTTTTCCTTTTTGTCAAAGTTGATAATTATAACAAATGGTATTGAAAGCTGTGGTAATGCTGATCCTGAACAGAAAAATTGCTTATGTGATTGCCTCAGCAAGGGCTTCATAAGAAGCAAACTGGTTAAATGCGGTAAACTTGCCTTATGAATTCTCCAGCATTCTCCCAGTTGATAATTGTAGTTGAGCTTCCTGAGGTATTCTGCTCTACAGAATAGTTCTGAGCAGACCCAACTTATAAGGAAGTCTGCTGTGTCCCTGGGGCCTGGGTGAAGGATATTATTAGAAAGCTCTCTTTTCTGGTATGGCTGTCTGATTATTATCTGCTATTTGTTCTTCATATTGGCAGGGATGAGATAGCAAAGAGAGGTCTAAAGGCAATCAAAACAAAATTCAGGGTCTTGAGGTGATTAGTTAAGAATAAGGAGCACAGGTAGTGTTTTCCTTGATCCTTTCAGTAGAAGGGAAGGATATTGAACAGAACAGGCAGCCCAACCAGACCAACCCATGGCTCCAAGGCTGGTGTTATTCGAAGAATTTTGGGGTTTTGATCTTGGGATGATCTATACAACACCAGGTCTATTAAGACCTGATGCACCTTTCTCAGGGGCTGAAAAGCACTTTTGCACAGGAATTAACAGGTCTGATTGGTAGAGCTTTAAATTCTGTGATTGGAAAGGGGAAAGGAACAAAACCAGGGTCGCCAGTGGTAATGGAACAGCATGCTGAAATTTTTTGGGGCTGCATGTTAGTGAGATCCTTCAGTATACTCCATAAGATGTTGGCTACAATGAACTGCACTAGAAATGTTTCTGTTCCAATGCATGCAGCAGCAGGAATAAACAAAAACAACTCAAAGCCCAGTCTCAGAGATATAACATCACTGACATAAATTCTGGTGGGGTGAGTCCTGTGACTGCTCTGTCACAATGGATGGTTACAGGCTTTTCAGGAGTTACAGGCAAGTGAGGCAGAAGGGTGGCATTGTATGTAATGGAGGGGCTGAAATACGTGGAGCTCACAGTTGGCAATGGCACACTCAAGAGCCTCTGAGTGAGAATTAAGGGACAAACAAATAATGCAAATATCATAGTGGGAGTCTACTATAGACCACCTAACTAGAACAATGACACTGATGAATTATTCTTCAAGGAACAAAGGAACATCTCCAAAACAACTCTCATTGCTCAGATTGCCAGATAAAAACTGGGAATAGCACACAGCTTTCATAAGTAGGTCCAGGAGATTCCTAAGACACCTGCTTGAAAACTTCATGGTACAGACATCAAGGTAGCCAACTAGCAACAGGCATAAGCAATGACAAGGACCCTAAAAATATCTGTGTTACAGCCAAAAATGGACATGGGAAGCTGTAGCATGCAAAAAAGTCAAAAATATGTTTTTCCATTGTTTTCTGCCTCTCAATACATTCTGCTAACATTGCTATGTCAGCTTTCGTGGAAAAGCTTTCTCAAGGAAATATTTCCTGCCAGAAGATCCTGCCTTTGTGATCAGTTTCCCACATCTGGAACTGACTACGTGCCAAAAAACATGTGTAGAAGTTGGAAAAGCATTATAAAAACCTGAAGGTGAATTCAGAAGTTAGAGGAACAAGAGACGAGAAACTAGGAAACCTTGCTTGGTTTTCTCTGATCTCCCCTCTGAGCTCGTCTTACCTTCCTTCCAACACCACCAGCCATCATCTGCCTTGAGAGAGAGACTGCTTGTCAGCCTGGAGAGAGAGCATTGGCCTAGAGTGAGACTGCCTGGCAGCTTGAATAGTCTGTGACTGTCTGTGGAGGCATATCCTTTCTCTGAATTTTTCTCTGACAGGCTAAAATAAAGCACCCTCTTTTGAAGCTACACCAGAAGCCAGCCAGTCCGGTGGTAAGGGGAAATAACTGCATTTTGCATTTCAAAGACTCACCATCTTCCTGCAGTCAACAGATACTGAAGGAGACCCCTCCCCCCTCTTCCTCTCAGGTACATCGATAAGGCACTCAAGTAGTTTTTTCATGGTGGTATCTTTTCTCTGCTTCTATAAATAATCTTAAGCATTTTCCTAACTTTTCTTATTTTTCCTCTTTTCCTTTCGCATCTCTCTAGCAATCAATTAATAAAAATCAGTTTTTGGTATTTACAGATAACTTGTTTGGGTTTTAATTTTGCTCAAGAGAAGGATTCGAACTTGTAGTTCAATCTGCATCTAAAATTAAGCAGATCTGAACGTCACAGAAGCAATCTACATTATGTGCCTTATGGTCTACGGATACTGGTCCAAACTACATACCTGGGATCTGTTCTGCCTAGAGAGAAATAGGACCCTAACTGCAACCTGCACCACATTGGACCTTGTAATCCCTATGCACTGCCAGGATCAGCTGCACAGACCCAGGGTGTATTCAACTGTCCTACAGACTCAGCTCTACCTGTGCCTTTGTGAAGTGACAGGGAGATGTGAAGCAACGGGTAACCCCACACATACTCCCAGTAAGGAAGGTTGGAGGCAACTGGTATGCCTTAACATAGGGGAGGGAAGTTACATTCCCTGGTCTGGGCTGTACACTCCCACCCTAAAGAGCACTGAATCCAGCAGTGAGTGCTTATTATAATGGAAAAAAAAAAAGTCAGACCTTGGAAAACAATGAAGAAAGAGTGAAAATTTGTGTCAGAGACAGAGCACATGTCCTGTGAACCTCTGGGATGTCTCTGCTCTTCAGTATCTGTAAGGACGAACAGAAGCAGATTGCATTTAGGACTCTTGAACTTTACAATAATAGGATTCAAGGGTTTAAGGGACCCACCACATGAACTGTACATTTCCTCTCCCAATGAAATAGAGTGTTTCTTCAATCTCTGTTTCCACTTTTTGCCATGTCTTGGTGCATATTAAAAAAAATATTTTATTTTATTCGTATAATTTCAAGTACAATATGAGGTATGATTTAGAATGTCTATACACAATGTCTCAATAGTTTCATAAATCAAATGCTAGCAAATTAAATGTTTTATTAATTTAGCAGATTTTTGCAGTTATCATGTTTGCCTTTCTGGTAGAAAACACTGCACTGAAAACTGTACCACGTCAGTAACATTTGGAAATTGGCAGAACATTGAAACTTTGTAACCTTTATGTCCGTCATGCTTTTAAGCATTTGTTTCTTTATGCACTTTAAAACATGCTGGAAAAATTACTAAGATCTCACAAAACCCAACTATTTCCACAGCTCAATTTTGTCTTAGTTCCTCAATGTCATGATCCTGTTTTTATATGAATTTCCTATGAACTTGAAGGAATTATCATAGAATCATAGAATCAGTTGGGTTGGAAAAGACCTCCAAGATCGTCGAGTCCAACCCTTTCTCCAGCTCCAGTCCATTTACTATATCATGGCACTCAGTGCCACCTCCAATCTCAGTTTAAAAATCTCCAGGGATGGCGAATCCACCACCTCTCTGGGCAGCCCATTCCAATGCCTGATTACTCTCTCTGTAAAAAATTTTTTTCTGATATCCAACTTAAATTTCCCCTGGCAGAGCTTAAGCCCGTGCCCCCTTGTCCTATTGCTGAGTGCCTGGGAGAAGAGACAAACCCCCACCCGGCTAGAACTTCCCTTCAGGTAGTTCTAGACAATGATGAGGTAACCTCTGAGCCTCCTCTTCTCCAGACTAAACAACCCCAGCTCCTTCAGCCTCTCCCCAGAGGACCTATGCTCCAGTCCCTTCACCAGCCTTGTTGCTCTTCTCTGGACCCACTAGAGCACCTCAATATCCTTTCTGAACTGAGGGGCCCAGAACTGAACAGAATACTCAAGGTGTGGCCTCACCAATGCAGAGTACAGGGGAAGGATCACTTCCCTGGTCCTGCTGGCCACTCTAGTTTTGATACAGGACAGGATCCCATTGGCCTTCTTGGCCACCTGGGCACACTGTTGGCTCATGTTGAGCTTCCTGTCAATTAGTACCTCAAGGTCCCTTTCTGCTTGGCTGCTCTCCAGCCACTCTGTGCCCAGCCTGTAGTGCTGCAGGGGGTTGTTGTGGCCAAAGTGCAGGACCCGGCACTTGGCCTTATTGAACTTCATCCCATTGGAGTCAGCCCATCTCTCAAATCTATCCAGATCCTTCTGCAGAGCCCTCCTGCCTTCCAGCAGTTTGACACTCCCTCCCAGCTTGGTGTCATCAGCAAATTTGCTGATGATGGACTCAATCCCCTCATCTAAATCACCAATAAAGATGTTAAACAGGACTGGACCCAATACAGACCCCTGGGGAACACCACTGGTGACTGGCCGCCAGCTGGATGCAGCTCCATTCACCAGCACTCTCTGGGCCTGACCCTCCAGCCAGCTCCTAATCCAGGAGAGGGTACACTTGTCCAGGCCATGGGCTACCAGCTTTTCCAGGAGTATATTTTGGGAGACAGTGTCAAAGGCCTTGCTGAAGTCCAGATAGACCACATCCACAGCCTTCCCCTCATCCACCAGGTGGGTCACCTGATCTTAAAAAGAGATCAGGTTGGTCAATCAGGAGCATATAATTGATTCTTTTCACATTTGTAAGTCTCATCTTATGCATATTTTTTGAACAGGATTTAATTATGCTCCAGCACCTCAAGATCTTTCCTGAACTGAGGGGCCCAGAACTGAACACAATACTTAAGGTATGGCCTCACCACCAACGCAGAGTATAGGGGAAGGATCACTTCCCTGGTCCTGCTAGCCACACTATTTTTGATACAGGACAGGATCTCATTGGCCTTCTTGGCCATCTGGGCACACTGTAGGCTCATGTTGACCAAATTTGCTGATGATGGACTCAATCTCCTCATCTAAATCACCAATAAAGGTGTAAACAGAACTAAACCCAACACAGACCCCTGGGGGACACCAGTAGTGGTTGTCCCCCAGCTGGATGCAGCTCCATTCACCAGCACTTTCTGGGCCCAGCCCTCTAGCCAGCTCTTAATCCAGGAGAGGGTATACTTTTCCAAGCCATGGGCTACCAGCTTTTCCAGGAGTATATTATGGGAGACAGTGTGAAAGGCCTTGCTGAAGTCTAGAGAGACCACATCCACAGACTTTCCCTCATCTACCAGGTGAGTCACCTTGTCATAAAAAGAGATCAGGTTGGTCAGACAGGACTTGCCCTTCCTAAACCCATGCTGGCTGTGTCCAATCCTTTGTCCATCATGAGGGTACTGTGTGATTACACTCAGGATGAACTGCTCCATAACCCTGCCAGGCATGGAGGTCAGGCTGACAGCCTGTAGTTGCCAGGGTCAGCCTTGGAGCCCTTTTTGTGGATTGGGGTGACATTTGCCAATTTCCAATCTTCTGGAACCTCCCCAGAGAGGCAGGACTGTTGGAAGATGATGGAGAGTGGTTTGGCAAACTCTTCTGCCAGCTCCCTCATCATCCTGGGATTGATCCCATCTGGTCCCATAGACTTGTGGGGATCTAGCTGGCTCAGTAAGTTGTGGGGATCTAGCTAGCTCTCTGTCTACCAGCTCCAGAGGCCAGTTGTCCTGAGGGCCACCTATCTTACTGGTAAAAACTGATTCAAAGTAGGTGTTAAGTACCTCAGCCTTCTCCTCATCTTTGTTAACTATATTTTCCTCCAAGTCCAACAGAGAATGGAGGTTTTCCTTGCCCCTCCTTTTGTCATTAATGTATTTATAGAAGGACTTTTTGTTATTCCTAACATAATTAGCCAAATTAACTTCAAATTCCACTTTCCTTTCCCTGATTTTTTTCTGCATGATCCAGCTATCTTCAAAAATTCTTCATAAGAAGCCAGCACTTTTTTCCACAGTCTGTAAACTTTCTTTTTATCCCTGATTTCTTTTGGAATCTCCCTATGAGAAAATTGTATTCTGTATATTGCAGTAGATATAGCCCAATGTTCTTGTCCTTGTTCAACAGGTGGGACCAGTTTATCACTGTGTGTGGATGATCAAAACTATGTATTCCACACCCTCTATTCCTTTCCCAAGAACTGTTGACAATGGACCATTTGCAGCAGCTGCCCAGGATACACCTGACCCCCTCAGGGTGTGAAAGTAGCCTGCGAGATAAGAACTGTGGCAACTCCCTTCCAGGAAGTTGTTAGCACCTCCACTCCTAGCCTGAGGGTGCTAATGGGCCATCAACTATTCCAAAATACCCCATGACTCAAAGAGTCAGATCATCTGTTGTGTAACTGCCCGCCCTGGGGGAGGTACCCTGGTGCTCCCACCTGGACCTGAGTGTACATAATATGGGGGTTTGAAAATCTTGGGACCACTAGTCGGATTGGGAGGAGGACCAGAACCTTGACAGGAGATCACCACCAGACTACGACCATCTCTCTCGACCAGACTACAGCCACCACCTGCACCAACAGGTTCTTCACTTCCTTTTGCTTTGGACTCGGGGAAACCATGTGGGTCTCAGCACAAGGGCTAACAAACCCCTTTGGGTTTGTGCCCCAGGACAGTGGGTTATACTGCTGGGGTTTTGTGAGTTGAAAGCAATTTCTCTTTGTGTCAATGTATTCATTGTAATATCTTTCATTAAACTGTAACTCTGACTTATAATCTCTCTTGTGTTGGGTCCATTTCTCCTGCCAGTTTACCTTTAAACCAGCACAGTTCTACTGAAAACTTTGCTGTCATATTGCTAAGCCTGATCTACACACATCAAGTTTAGCTTCCTTCCTACCAAAAACCCCATCAAACTGTATAAATATTACTTCTTATTGTAAGCATGTTTCTTCCCATATTTGCTCTGCTAGCACAAGAGTAAAGCAAAGTATCATAGGAGTACAAACACCTAGCTTGTACGCAACTTTATTCTTTTCTCTACTGTTTATGACACTTGTTTTTAGTAGACTTATGTACTTCTTGTATTAGGTAGTTAGAAAGTTTATTCTTTTTCACTGAACCAAAAGATAAATCACATATGATGATTAAAAAAGTTTGAGTTTTTAATGACAGCGAGAATATCATTCTTACTAAATTCTGACAGGTGTTGACAGCTAGTAGAAGCATAGGAATGTTGTTTCTTTTTGTTGTTATTATTTTTATTATTCTTATGCTTTTAAAATCACTGAATAAATTTGAGTATTTGTATATAGGAGGTCCTATCTTCACATTTTTGTCCCAGCAACCTAAGCCAAAGACACACTTTTTGTGGCAGTGTTAGAGAGGAGAAATGACAACTGCTAGTCATGATTAAACATTACTAAGGGTTGAAATCCAGAAAAAATATTCAGGTTAAAAGAATGTTGACTTGTTATAAGTATTTATAGAAATCTCTCTGAAGTAACACGTTCTAGTGCTCTATGTATTTAAAATTGGCTCAGAGGATGGAAGGAATAAAAAAATCAGTTCAGCAAGAGGTGGAATCCTCTTCTTAGTGCTGTCTAAAATGGAGGCTTAGAGAACTTCAAGCTCTATTACCTATTATTAAGCATATATATTTCATTTCATGTAGAATGTGGTATGGGGATACTGGAAATACTTATCTGTTAAACAGAAATAGTGAATAATCTGACACTGTTAGGTCTTTCATTCTCATAGTAGTAATAAAACCCAAAAGCATATAGAAAAGAGAACAGCTATTGCCTGCCACTAGTCTCCACTGATAAAATAAAAATATAAATGTTGTCGTATGCTTAGAAACATTTAAGGAAATAAATTCAAGTGAGAGTCATGTTTTTCATTCTAGTTGTGTCAGAATCTACCCTCAGCTTTCTGTTCATGCTTAATTCTCATAGCGAATTGCCACTGTATATGGAAACATTTCCTTTGATTTCTATTGCCCAGAAAATATATGCATAAATTCATATTATAATTTTCCTTCTTCTTTAAGCCTTGAAGATAGAACCTGTCCTTCATGGTTTGGCAAACCAGTGTCTCACATCTGTTCCCATAAATACTTCAGTATTTCCTATGGTAGCAAAAATGATCTTTTTAAAGGAGAGTTTAAAAAAATTCTGTAGCACAGGCCTTTCTTACTTTAACAGTACTGACTTTTTGAAGAGATTCTCAATAAGTATGCAATTTGGTAAGACAGACTGTTGTTACAAATTCATTATCCCCTTCAAGGTAATAGAGAGCTTTGTGAATTTAAAATAATAACAGTGTGAATATTGAAGGCAATGGAGAGAAGACCGAAGTGACACTGCACTGAGATAGCTGTGTTAAGTCAAAAATGCAGGAAATTAATTTCAGGTGAAGGGGATTTTTCTCTTTGTCAAGGAAATGAAGCATTTTTAATTAATTTAAAACTAAATTAAACTTTCTATGAATGCGTACAGTTTAGTTTACCGACTTAGTTTATATTTCCAATAAAAAAGTTAATTTGAGCAAAACTATAAAAGTAAAAAGTCATTTCAGCAATAAAATGGTTCTGAATTTTCCATGAATACTTGGATTATTTTTTTCCTAACAAAGCACTTTATTGCAACCAACATGTATTTTCAAAAAGTTTTAGTGTCATGAATGAACAACTTTTCTCTGGAAGTTCACCTAATTTGATTTATCTCAGTTTAATGCATGAAAAATCCATAAATATGCTGAATTACTATGGTCATGATATGTTTTCACCCATTTGGTAATAATTGGCAACTTCTGACAGACTTTTGAGGCTACTTTACACATGCTTGTGTATTTTGCTCTTAATATTACATTAAAAGTCATAGTTATTATACACTATGTCATACTGTAACTACTCAACAGTCATGGAATACTAAAAGTCTGATACAAGGAATAGACTGTCACAGTAAAATGCAAGCATAGGACAAACAAACAATAACATAAAAAGGAGTTGGCAATGTAATTAATCCAAAAGTTATAATCAGAGCAATGCAAAGAATAAGGAAATATGAACTTTGCATAGACAGTCTCAACACATAAATTCCATTCGGAGCAATCTCAACAAGTTAGGGAAATGTGCCACTACTCTTCATTCAGTTTCTTTGCTGTTTTTTCAGAGATGTGTGTCAGAACAAAGGTCAACAGTTCTATGGTGATATAAGAACAATGTCGACTAGTCATGAGGGGAGATTTTCCCATTTATGTAGAGAAACACTGAGCAGAGCAGCCTGGTCTAACTACAAGACTCTGGTTTTTTAGCTTACTGCGGAAGTAGTTGGGCACAGTTGTGTTATGCAAACCTCTCAACTACCAGCACGCTTTTACTTCTATGACAGCAAAAAGTTTCATGAGGGTTTGAACAAAAAGGAGGTTACTTCTAACTATGGGAAAGTGCCTACTAAACCTGCAGAGTGTACAGAGAAAAGGAGGAAGTATTTGAGGTGACTTCTACATACTCAACGAAATGTTAGAAAGATATATTTTAATATGGAAACTCAGATTATATTATGTTATTTTATTTTTATTGCATTTTATAATTTGCAGAATACACTGTTCCTATACCATTGATAGAGAAACCAAGAATGTAAGAGAACTTGCAGATAATGTTCAATATTGCTAGCATGTCTTTCTTATTAATTAAGCTTTCTATGTTAATCTAGTAATGAATTTTAGTAAATAAGTGGGCTAGTGTCCTAGTTCAGCAGGAGGGACCAGCTAATCCTGTGTGGGCGTGATCAAAGCTGTGTATTCTACCCCCTCTATTCATTCCCCAAGGTCAATGGGCCATTAGCGGCAGCTGCCCAGGGAGCCATTATCACCTTCACACCCAGCCTGAGGGGGGCGGAGCTGCTAATGGGCCATCAACAGCTCAACACCCCCTGGCTCCCAGAGTTAATCACCCATTGTGTGAGTCCCCGCCCAGGGGGAGGGACTGAGACCTCCCTGAGGATACATAAGTGGTGGGTAAGAAGACCTCGGAAACCTCTCGTCGGATCCAGAGCAGCAGCAGGACCTTGACAGGAGGAGATCACCGCTCTCGCCCAGACCACAGCCCTCGCCTGCACCAACAGGTTTTTCTTTTCCTTTTGCTCTGGACTTGGAGGAACCACAGGGGTCTCAGCACAAGGGCAAACAAACCCCCTTGGGTTTGTGCCCCAGGACACTGGGTTATACTGCTGGGGTTTTGTGAGTTGAAAGCAATTTCCCTTGTGTGTCAGTGTTGTTATTGTAATATTATTATTAAATTTTAGGTCCGACTTATAATCTCTCTCGTGGTGAGTTCATTTCCCCTGCTGGTTCACCTTTAAACCAGCACAGCTAGGTAGATTTTTAACCACATCACAATCTTTTATTCCCATTTCTAATTCAAAAATAGACCTTAAATGATACATTTAACAAATCTCAAATTTCAAGATCAGGACGACTGAGATTTCTTTTACTTTCATGATCTCTGGGAATTCAAGGTTTTGTTGGGTTGTCCCTGGCTGGATGCCAGGTGCCCACCAAGCCAGTCTACCACTCCATTCATCAACAGGCAGGGGAACAAAAATACAACAAAAGGGTTGTGGGCTGAGAAAAGGGCAGGGAGAGATCACTCAGCTATTGCCATCATGGGCAAACAGACACAATTTGGGAAATCTAATTTATTACTAATCAAATCAGAGCAGGAAAATGAGTGTTATAGTTTGAGTGTGTTAAAACCTACCTCCCAACACCGAGGAAAGAGAGGAAAAAGAGAGGGGAAGGGAAAAAAAACCTTAAGCCACATTTATGCGAAAACTACATATATTTTTACAGAAACAGACAATTAGAGGAGAGTACAAATATACACTCACGCAAGTCTGCAACAACACCAAACAATTCCCCACTTCCTAACGAACACACAAATCCTACTATCTTAACTACACATTACTTCAAAAACCTTATTCCCCAGGGAGACAAACCCAAGCAGAAAGGAGAGAACCAGAACAACACTTTCCTGAGATGCCCGGTGAGCCAGTGGTGGGCCTGGCCCTCTCCTTCCCCCCTGGGGCAGCATCATGCGTCCTCCCAAGAGGAAGGCTAAAAAGCGACTGCCTTAACCACTCCCACACTGGTTCCTACTTTCCCGGAGATGATGTCATAATGTGGTACGGAATACAAAATTACTGGCTAGAAGAAGTCAGCTGCTAGCTCAGCCCAGCTCAAGTCAGCTGACAGGTTCAGGCCTAGTCTGAACCCCAAATTTAGGCTCACCTAGGTGAACCCATAACATTCAGAAATAAAAACGCATTTTAAAACACCTTCCCCACACCCCTCTCTTATCTGAGGCTTAATTTTAGTTAAAATTTCTCTCTTTTCCCCCTCTCAGTTGTACACAGGGATGGGGAATGAGGGCTGTGGTCAGTTCCATCACATGTTGCCTTGCTGTTCTTTCCTCAGGAGGTTAAGACTCCTCACACTCTTCCCCTGCTGCAGTGACAGGCCTCTCCCATAACAGACAGTCCTTCACAAACGTCTCCAACATAAGTCCTTTCCTTGGGCTGCAATTCTTCATGAACTGTTCCCATGTGGATCCTTTGCACAGGATGCAGTCCTTCATAGATGGTTCCAGTGTGGGATCCTTCTGGGGATCACAAGTCCTGCCTGGAGGCTGGTCCAGCAGAGACTTCCCCCAGGATCTCCTTCTCACATGCACTTGCTCTGGCATCCTCAAGTGAGTATCTTCTCTACTGTGGACCTCCACGGACTGCTTCACTATGGTGTTCACATGGGCTGTAGGGGAATCTGCCTGGAGCATCTTCTCTCACTTCTTCTTTACTGATCTTGGTGTCTCAAGGGCTGTTTCACTCATGTTTTCATTCCTCTTTTCTCTGGCTGCAGTTGTCATTGTACAGGGGTTTTTTCCCCCTGTTTTAACTATGTTATTTCAGAAGCACTACTACCAGTCTTGATGGGCTCATTCTTTACCAGCAGGTGGTCCATCCTGAAGCCACTGACTGGCACTGACTCCATCAGATGTGAGGGACGTTTCTAACAGTTTACCGACTATGGAAAAAAGGGCTGGCTACTTATGAAGAATTTATGAAAATACCTGGGTCATGCAGAAAAAATATCAGGGAAAGAAAAGTGCAATTTGAAGTTAATTTGGCTAATTCTGTTGGGGATAACAAAAAGTCCTTCTATAAATACATTAACAACAAAAGGAGGGGCAAGGAAACCCTCTATTCTCTGTTGGACTTGGAGGGAAATATAGTTAACAAAGATGAGGAGAAGGCTGAGGTACTTAACACCTACTTTGAATCAGTTTTTACCAGTAAGATAGGTGGCCCTCAAGACAACTGACCTCTGGAGCTGGTAGACAGAGAGAGAGAGCTGGCAGAAGAGTTTGCCAAACCACTCTTCATCATCTTCCAACAGTCCTGCCTCTCTGGGGAGGTTCCAGATGATTGGAGATTGGCAAATGTCACCCCAATCCACAAAAAGGGCTGCAAGCAGGACCCTGGAAACTACAGGCCTGTCAGCCTGACCTCCGTGCCTGAGAGGGTTATGGACCAATTCATCCTAAGTGTAATCACACAGCACCTCATGATGGCCACAGGATTAGACCCAGCCAGCATGGGTTTAGGAGGGGCAGGTCCTGTCTGACCAACCTGATCTCCTTTTACAATCAGGTGACTCACCTGGTAGATGAGGGAAAGTCTGTGGATGTGGTCTCTCTAGACTTCAGCAAGGCCTTTCACACTGTCTCCCATAATATACTCCTGGAAAAGCTGGTAGCCCATGGCTTGGACAAATGTACCCTCTCCTGGATTAAGAGCTGGCTGGAGGGCCGGGCCCAGAGAGTGCTGATGAATGGAGCTGCATCCAGCTGGCGGCCAGGCACTAGTGGTGTTCCCCAGGGGTCTGTGTTGGGCCCAGTCCTGTTTACAATTTTTATTGGTGATTTAGATGAGAGGATTGAGTCCATCATCAGCAAATTTGCTGATGACACCAAGCTGGGAGGGAGTGTCAAACTGCTGGAAGGCAGGAGGGCCCTGCAGAGGGATCTGGATAGACTTGAGAGATGGGCTGACTCCAATGGGATGAAGTTCAATTAAGCCAAGTGCCGGGTCCTGCACTTTGGCCACAACACCCCCATGCAGTGCTACAGGCTGGGCAAAGAGTGGCTGGAGAGCAGCGAGGCAGGGAGGGACCTGAGAGTACTAATTGACAGAAGGCTCAGCATGAGCCAGGTGGCCAAGAAGTCCAATGGGATCCTGTCCTGTATCAAAAATAGCATGGCCAGCAGGACCAGGGAAGTGATCCTTCCCCTGTACTCTGCATTGGTGAGGCCACACCTTGAGTACTGTATTCAGTTCTGGGCCCTTCAGCTCAGGAAAGATCTTAAGGTGCTGGAGTGGGTCCAGAGAAGGGCAACAAGCTGGTGAAGGGACTGGAGCATAAGTCCTATGGGGAGAGGCGGAGGGAGCTGGGGTTGTTTAGCCTGAAGAAGAGGAGGCTCAGAGGTAACCTCATCATTGTCTAGAACTACCTGAAGGGAAGTTCTGGCCAGATGGGGGGGTTGGTCTCTTCTCCCAGGCACTCAGCAATAGGACAAGGGGGCATGGGCTCAAGCTCTGCCAGGGGAAGTTTATTTTGGAGATCAGAAAAAAATTCTTTCCAGAGAGTATAATCAGGCATTGGAATGGGCTGGCCAGAGAGGTGGTGTATTCACCATCCCTGGAGATTTTTATCAGAGATTGGACGTGGCACTGAGTGCCATGATCTAGTAAACGAATTGGAGTTGGACCAAGGGTTGGACTTGGTGATCTTGGAGGTCTTTTCCAACCCAACTGATTCTGTGATTCTATGGTTCTCAGAGTAGCCTGCCCACTAGCAAAACCTTGCCATGCAAACTCAATACACAAGGAGAGACAGAAATCTGCAGATATTTTTAATGAATACTGCTAAGTTCTGTCACCAAAGAAATTTAGTTCATCAGTGCATTTTATGCCTTCAAAGATTTTCATAACCATTAAGCTAACAATTTGAACCCTACTGATTAAGCAATTTGGTAAAAGAATATATTTAAGCATATATAGTTCTGATTAATAAATATGATAAATTTTTTTCCTTGTGTGCATTCAGCTGATTAACATGTAAAAAGTAATATCAGTCAAAGTTTTCATTTCAGTATCCTAGTGATGAATAAAATAATTAAGTAAGGTGACAAACCTTGCAAGTATATTTTTGTTTTCAATATCTGTGGAAAAAATAAACATATAAAATTTTTGTTTTCAGGCCACTTTTATTGAATTTATGAAAGTTAATATATTGCATATATTGTATTAATGGGATCTTTTCAGTTAATAATTTCAACTGGTGACATAGTTCATGTGGTGAATTACATGGGAACAAAAATTTATCCATTTACTGCAAACAAGATTTCTGCAATAATGGATTAAATGGCCATATTTGAAATTATTTTCCTTTGAGCTCAAGATTGCATTGAGAACTGGTTTACAACTCAAAATGGAGTATAATTTGGCAATTTTAATGCAGTAATTTTAATAAAGCTAACAACAGTAGTATCCGCATTTTGATCACAAGACAAATTATACATAAGATCTTTCAGGTCAGGAGTGATGACTTTATTCCTGTCATAAGATCTTTGATCAGAAATATAATTTACTTGTGGTGATCACGTGCTGTTATTTCTGATGATAACATGCTGTCATTTATACTTATAAAAAGAGGGCAAGGAGAGGGAACACGGCACACTAAGACCACTTGAGAAATCATTCAAGCATCTTAAATGGACAAAATATGAGACTGTCATTTTGTCTGTATAGGCCTAAAATGTTCCTCATTATGACCTATAAGTATCATTTTAGAGGCAGATCTATTTTATTTTCCTCAAATACCTCTTACTTCTTTATCGTATATTTATACATCAAATAACTTGCAGTGAATTTTACATTGTTTCAGGTTATGGTAACATGAAATCAAAATTGTAACATTCATACTTAAAATTCTACCTTCCTTCAGAGGCTTTCCTAACCCAAAGAACAGATTATGTTTACTTTTTACTTTCTCAGCTTCTTTCAAAGAATGTAGTCTTCTGTGCTCTTGTTCATTGTTTAGAAAGAGATTAGAAAATTCTCTAGCATATTAATTATTCAGAATTTTCTATTAATTTCCTTAGTCTAATAACTTTGGTCTGTAGATCATTGAAACTGCAAATATTATAAGAATGTAGAATTGGAAATAGATTTTTTATACAAGGCAGACAACTGTAATATAATTAATATACCGGCAAAAGTGAATTTCAAATTTTATATGCAATATATTATAATATTTATTATTTATAATATATTTATGTAAATCACCTACTGAAAAACCAGGAACACTAAACCATGCCTTACAGGCTTTATCATTATAACATAAAAGTTTAATACATACATTTTCAGTTAACCATTGAATGCAGAGATATTTGATCATGTGACTGACAGGACTCTGTCCTTGAGCTCCCAACTGCAATACCTGAATACCGGTAAGGTCTCCAAGTACAACAGTCAACTGCATGTTTATCTCTGAATCATGTCCCCAAGTGCGAAATCTATGTGTTTTTGGAACATTCCAAGGAATGGCAACTCCACTACTTCCCTGACATTCAGCAGACAGTTCCAATGATTTACAATGCTTTCAGTGAAGAAACTTTTTCTGACCGCTTGATGTAATTTTTGCTGGCCCAACTTGAGGCCATTTCCTCTCATCCTGTCAATTGTTACCTGGGAGAAGATGCCAACCCCCACCTGGTTACAACCTCTTTCAGGTAGTTGTAGATAGCATTAAGGTCTCCCCTGACCCTCCTTTTCTCCAGGCTAAGCAACCCCAGCTCCCTCAGCCACTCCTCAGAAGGGTTGTACTGCAGACCCACCACCATTGTTGCTCCTTCTCTGGACTCACTCCAGCACCTCAATATCTTTCTTGTAAGTGAGGGAACCAGAACTGGACACAAGATTTGAGGCACAGACTCATGTGTTAAGTACAGGGGAGCAATCACTGCCCTGGTCATGTTGGCCACACTGTTTCTGACACAGATCAGGATGCCATTGGCCTCCTTGTCCCCCTGGGCACACTGCTGGCTCTTGGTGTGGACCAGCATCCTCAGGTCTTTTTCTGCCAGGCAACTTTCCAGCCACTCTTCCCCTAGCCTGTAGTGCTGCATGGGGTTGTTGTGGCCTAGTTGAACCTTACAAAACTGCCTTGTTCTTGACCCACTGATCCCTCTCAGAACCTTCCAATGCTCCAGCAGGTCAAGATTCCTGCCTAACGCAATGTCATCTGTGAACTGCACTCAATTGCCTCATTCATTAATTACCAAAGAGGCCTGGCCCCAGTCCGGAGGCCTGGAGAACACCACTAGTGATTGGCTACCAGATGGATATAACTCCATTCACCAGCACTCTCTGGGCCTGCCCATTCAGCCAGTCTTTAACTTGGAAGACAGTGCACTCATGCAAGCCATTGGCTGCCAGCATTCTTCAGAAGAATGCTGTGGAAGACTGTCAAAGACTTTACAGAAGTCCAGGTAGATACAACCGCAGCCTTTCCCTTATCAACTAGCCAAGTCACCTTGCCAAAGAAGGACACCAGGTTGGTCAAACATGATCTTCTTTACCTAAAGTCATGCTGGTTGGGCCTGATCCCCTGGGTGTTCTGCATGTGCCGTGTGATGGCACTCACAATGATTTACTCAATGAACTCTCCTAGTATCAAGATCATGTGACAGGCCTGTAGGTCCCTGGATCCTCCTTCCAGCCCTTCTTATCACTTTTGGCAGCTTCCAGTCACGTGGTTACCCTGATTACCCAAGACTAATAGTAAATTATTGGAAGTGGCTTGACAAGTTCTTCTGCCATCTCCCTCAGTACTCTTGAGTGGATTCCACCCATCCTCATAGACTTGTGTGAGTCTAATGGCAGAGTAGGTCACTGACCAATCTCTCTTGGATTATGGGGTTTTCATTCAGTTCCCTGTGTCTGTCTTAAAGCTCAGAGGGCTGGGTACCTTGAGGACAACTAGTCTTGCTGTTAAAGACTGAGTCAAAGAAGGAGTTAAATACCTCAGTCTTTTTCTCATCCTTTGTCACTGTGTTTCTGCCCCATCCAATAGAAGGTGATACTCCTTGGCCCTCCCTCCATTTTTTGCTGATGTATTCGTAGACATCCTTTTTGTTGACTTTTACAGACATGCTGAGATTAAGCTCTGTCTGGGCTTTGGTCCTTCTCATTTTTTCTGTGCATGACCTCAAAACATTCTGTTAGTCTTCCTGAGCTGACTGCCTCTTTTTTCCTTTTTTCTCTGTCCCTTTTACTTGATCTCAAGTCAAACCAGTGAGATTCCTAATCCAAATAAAATGTTAGATCTCTGTTGAAACATTACCAAGTTTTATCATTTAATTTATATTGATACTCCTAGAAATAGTTGAGCTAGTCCTTTTAATCTTTAAATCCATTTGATAGGGTTTTTTAGTATGAAATGGAATTAAAAGTTCAGAAAGTTAATGGTAAAATGAAGTATGAGATGTTAAAAGACAGAGGAGGGAAGAAAATTCCTAACTTGGGGAGGATTGAAATGCACTACGTTAGAAAGTGATTCTGAATTTTCTTATTTTCAAGATTCTTTATATGTCCTTAGATTTCTTATTGAAGTACCTTCCACCTGTTGATATCCAGACTTCTATTCTGGCCCTCATTAAATAGGTCTCTTTACTTATTGTGTGCCCATTTTTGTAACTCATTGTTAAAACTTGTTGCACAAGAAAAGTTTCCGCTTGTAACTGATTAAAAGACGAAGTTCATAATCGATTTTTAATGCTTAGAATGAACTAAGTTTTTAGAATGTGTATATTTATACAAATGGTAATTTCTTGTCTCAATTAATATTAACTCTTTCTTAAGAGAAGTTTTGACCTTAGCTTCCTCTCAGATAGTATTTGACTTTGAGGTTAAATCATAATGTCTTTTTCTGAAGGAGTCAATATCCACTCATTGTGAGCATAATGAAGAGTTAAAAACATATACATAAATTTGTATTAAGACTATATTGGCAAACACATGAACAATTATGATAAATGTACACTTTAGTTTAAGTATAAGCCAACATTTCTATCTTATAACAAGACAAGATTGGATGGTATTTTTTAAAAACTTTCACCTGCTTTCTGGTTATTGAATCATTCAGAAACACTTTCCATATTTAATTATATATATATATTTAATGTTCACATTATAACCCTGAAAACCCTTAAGTCTATTCTGAACAGTGAATGAGTGTTTAAAAAGTCAATACAAAATGTATGCAGATACCTAAGCAGGAAAAAATATTGTGTTTTATTTCTGTGACAGGATCAAATCATGCATCTACAGGTAGATGTAAAGAAGTGTAACTTGGACATCATCATGCATTTTCTCTTTGCAGAGTAACCTGGTCAGCACCTCTCTCACACCCCAGTAATCATGTCTTCTTGGAGTCTTTCCACTCTCTGATTTTTGTCAATCCTCATACAAAGCAAACCCAGGATAAATCTGGGTTTTTTCCCTTTTTTTTTCTTTTGGGCAAATGGTAGATAAAAGCAGATCAACAGGCTATTTTTACTGAGTGTCAACATTTGTATCTTGTTTTTCTCTTCCTTCACCACTATAAGAAAACTCTAAGGTGTTCCTTATCTGTTGATAGCCACTTGATGAGGAAGTATTGCATATTAAGTTTTGACATTTCATGAATACAATATTGCAAGCTTTAAAACCGTATCTGTGCTATTTAATAGTGTCATTTAACATTTGAATGGACAAGGAATAAAATTCACTTCTGTTTGACTACCAGGTTTGATTTTGCCAAGAGTGTGACCAGATCAATAAAGGGTGATTAAAATTAATGAAGCTTTGAAATCCTTGAAAACCTCAGATAGAGAATTTTTAAACCTGTTGATCTTTCATGTCTTGAGAGCTTAATGAAATTCTTACATAACTCCTTTTCACTCTAGCACATACAAGCATTTAAAACATTCCCATCACACTTTTTCTGTATTGCAGACACAGCAATCTTTCTCCCTGTCAGGTTTCACACTAAAATGAAACAATCAACTCCCTGGAATGAAACACTGTCAGCTTTCAAGATGGAGTTTCACCCTGATAAGTCTGCACACCTGCCAAAGAGCAAAGAGCTTGTGAGCTCTTCTATGACACCAGACTTGAAAGGGTGCAAGACAGGTGAGTGACAGATGGAGGATGAGTCTTTCAGTGATTCACTAGTCTTTGACTTCAGTGGAGAGTATTTAATCATCTCTGGTGTTCACACACTTAGACTGAGCACATAATGCATATAGATCAAACAATTGTATTATGTTTGTACAGGCACCTTAATAGAATCATGAGCTCTGGAAAGTGCTTTTGCAAGTGCTGTTGACACTTTAGCATACTAAAACTTCAGTTGTGAAGTTTGAGATCTCACCTATGCAGGACTCAGGGTAAGTGTCTTGCCATTCCTTATTATGGCATGGGAATGAAAAAACTATCAGGATGAACAGGATGAAGTCCTGACCAGGAGTGTCGTTTACTTCCAAAGCAACTGTTATTCACAAAAGCCAAAATTAACTTCATAAAGTATTTAAAAGAATTCTTCTCCTTCCTAACTGCTTGGTCTCATGAACCAGGTTGCCAGCTTTGATCCTGGAGATCTTACAGAGATTAATCTATTTTACTCTATTTATCTCTAGATTCAATCCACTGGTAAATATTTTGCTCTTATTTGTGTATTCAGAAATTAAAAATGCAAAAACTACTACCCTTCCAAAGTCTTTGCTTAATGAGGTCATAAGAAAATTCCTTTTAAATGTTAAGAAAGAAAGTACAATGACATTGACCAAGGAAAATGGGACCTTGCTGTCTCCTTTCATTTCCTTAGGTACCTGCTGAAGGCTTGATATGGTCTGTACTTTGCAGTAATTTCTAAGAATGAAATATTAAAAAAAAAGTGATTTAGCTTGTATATCAGTAAACAAACTGTATATATGTCCCACAAAAACTACAAAACAATCTGTCAGAAGTAATTATTCAAAGTCCTTGGGAAAGCTAATGGATTATGATAGTCATGGAGATTTCTGTTTTTCAGTAGTGACAGCACTTCGCTACACTTTAAGGTGTAGCTCATGTTTTCTGGGTGAAACAAATTAGTTGATGTTAGAAAATCACCTACCATCTAGATGGAGTTTTGCACATAAATTGCCTGGGAGTAAATGAAAATTTCACAGGCTGAAGTCTGATAGCAAACTTGAGAGCCATGTGACATCTCCATCAAGAACATGTTATGCTAAGAGGAGTTTGGCATATTGACAGTTATTTTCAGTCTATACATAATGCATTCAGTGGAGTTTAACCATATATGTAAAAAATATGTATCATGTTTTTCCTTGCTGACAGTGGCTAACTAAATTAATAAAATCCAAAACAATTTTAAAATAGAAAACACAGGTTCAGACCACAGGATATGGGCCACATTCAAAGTATAAAGCATAAATATTGTAAGAGTTTTGAAAAAAAATTAGATCTACCCTCTTGGGAAGAAAATATGTTTGTTTTTCTTCTGCTTATTATTGCTGCAGCCTCCAGAAAATAAATCCCAGATCTGAAGACCTATGTACAATCATTTAAAAATTTAGATCTGGCTACAGTTTTAATGGTTGTGACACAGGCCCTATTTAATCTATTTAATATGAAAAAGTAAGGCTAAAACTAAACATTACCACCAACAATTATACTCAAGTAAAGAGATCTGATATTGTATTTTCTTTATGCTTTTATAAAAGCATGTTGTGACTCTCTGCCTAAAGCCCTAGGTAAAGACAAATATTTCAGAATGAAGTAGGGTGTCATGATTTTCCTCATAGTCTTTTGTATTTGCTTTATAGTCATGGTTTTGCATAGAGGCTTTTTGATCAGGTAATTAAAACATCTGAATGTCTCAGGATACTGCTCAAAAAGCCTATGTCCCTAACACAAGGTTCAGGATTACATCTGGGAGCCAGAGTTCGACATATTTCAACAGTGTACTTGCAAGAACCTAAGAATTTTATTGATATTGAATCCTAATTAAAAATCAAATTGATACTAAAATTATACAACAATTTGCAAATGTCTATGTCTTTGTATCTTTTACAGGATTCCTTGCAATTTGTGTTAGATTTGCTGGAAGTATTTAAGCATATGCATTTTAGAATAGATCATTAAGATAATATTTGGTTAGAAAATATAAATTTGCTATTGATTGCAAAATCATTTTCTCTTGAGATGAAATTTAGAAGAGATTCGTCCCAAAAGTTGAAAGAGCTTAGGGAACACACAGCTCAACTGACTAACCTTTCATACCTATATTAGTAAGAACTTTGCTTTGCCTGCAGAAATTTAACATTTTCACATTCAAATCTTCTCTAGTTTAGAGAGAAGCATTATGGTGCTAAATTTGTACATGGAAAATCTCTGGATGATGTGCTGAATTAATATATTTGAAGGCACTGAAATTTGTTACACTGCATTGCATGGAGATCTGTAACTCAAATTCAGACTTTGAAACTGAAGGATAGAAATTAAGATAATCAATACCTTTCTCAATTTTCCATTTAAAACAACTAGAAGGTTTTGGACACATTTTGCACCAGCTGATTAGAAGTATGAAACTTAATAATGGCTTTGTAAAGAATCTCTTAATTTATGTCTCACTACTTGCAAACATATAATTTTATGATGAAATTTCTGTTCTCGATATTTTATAGAGTTAGATGATATGGATAGTTATAAAAATAGAAAGTAAATATTCACAAACTATGCTGCTGTTTTCTGCATCGGTCTTAAAGATTAACATTTCATATTTTCTTCCACTTGTAAGAATTTTTTTTATGCGCCTATTTATAACAGTGCCAATTATGCTGACATATATTTGATATGAAAGATACAGGGTTTCAGGGTACCAGGAAAAAAAGAAAAAAGTCTAAATTAAAGTACTTCTAAGAGCACTTTTCTGAGTAGATTGAAAGACATTGCACAAGGCCAACAATGTAGTTGTGTTTCATTGACTGGTTCATATGTATATACAGATATGTGTAATTCTGCTACCTGAGGCTTGATGACCTCCTGCGTGACAGACCAAGGGTTGAGGCTTGCAGCCTATAAACAGCAGAATTCTGACTGCACACATTGGGTTTATAAACTTCAGAGGAAGCTCTGTCAGCAGCTGTGAGACAGGTATTATTGTTGTGTCATGACAATGCAGGTACTGGATCGTTACCTTTGCTTCAGTTTTGACCCTACAACTCATTTTTATGAAACTCCAGGTATTATAAGAATTTGCTTGTGTAACTCAATGTACTTGCTTTCTCAGAATTTCCATTTTGAGGTATTTCTGTCCAGGTTTTTATGTGTGTCATTTAAAATTGCTCCTTTAGACTGAGACTTGGTATTCCAAAATAAATCTTTTCCTTCTAAAAGTAGGGAGTGGAATAGGAAGAAAAACACTCTTATAAATTTAAACAGAAACAGATATTCTAAATTGTGTTTAAATGGACCTCAGTGGTCAGATGTTCATCAAAACCATTTTTTTTCTAAAAAGTTTAAAAAGAACAGCAATAAAACTGTTTTCTGCTGACTGTGCTCTTTAAAAATACAGAGTTGATATGTGGAAATTAACACATCTGAAACAGAGCCAATATCACCAAAGGAGACAGGATATTGTCCAGGTAGGGTAGGCAGAACTAGATTGAACTAGATTGAACTATTCTTGTTTAATAAGGCTACTCTCATCTTTATGTTTACCCCAAGGAAATGTGTATGTATGTTTAAGCCATTAAAGTCACTGTCTCAGAAAGCAATAGAAAGGATTGAAATAGAAAGGATTTAAAACTTTTGTCACATGTAGTAACATTAAAGATTTAAAAATTAAATAAAAAACCAGAATCCTGAAGTGGCATTTTTCCTAGTGACCATGCATGAAGGTCTATTAGAACAATACATGTGACAATTAAAGAAAGGGCCTTTCCTTCTCTTGAAAGATCATATGTGAGACATTTTTTGAAAATGAGATGAAATTGACTGCATTGATTGAAATGCAGCATAGATATTTCCTCCTAACTCCATCTTCCTAATAGCAGTAATAGAATAAATCTTGTCAACCGTCAGTGAGTAAAGGCAGTGATTCTTCAGTGGCTGATAACTGACAAAGTTCTTTGAGGGGATATCGTGCAAAGCCCATTCTTCCTGTGTCTCTTGTACAATGTCCATTTATTTTTCAGCTGGCATATTAAAATTTTCAATAAACTGATTATTCTCATTTGGACTCTATTTCAAGACGTCTTTATTTTCATTCTTCAGAAGTCAAATATGTGCCCTTGGACTAAAAATATTGCAGATATTGATTCAAAAACATATCAATATTCCATTAAGAAGGTGAACTAATGAATAGCAAAGCAGTGACAGAAAGGTGTAAACAGCAGGTAGTTTACAAATAAGGGTAAAACGTTAAGTATGTCCACCAGAACTGAGGGACAGAGGGATGGTCTGTCTGACATTGTCTCAAAGCATCCTGTTGTGCCTAACTACTGCAGGGACATATGGTCTCTAAATTCTCATCTTTATGGTGCCATGTGTCAGTCTTAATACTGTCTTGTGAAGAATACAGAACACAACAGTGCCAGCAAGCTCCTATATGTCTGCCCTGAGTCCTTATCCTTTAGCAAGAAAAACTTGAACAAATAGGATGTTGGAGTTAGAGAGCAGACATAAAACCAGAGTATGTATAAATGAAACATTAATGAGTTAAAAAAACTGATATGTGTAAGCTGTTACTCGTGTCAGGGAAGAGGCAGCACAAATTTATGCTTGCTACCCTGATATGAAAACAATCATAAAATTAACTACATAGCAGGATAGGGCTTTAGATTAAATTAAAACATGGAGATATGTGTTTTTATGTGTTTTTCTCAATTACTTTTACTTTTCTTTTTGGGCAATTCTAGCTGCATTACACGGGAGGCGGGGGGGGGGGGGGGTGGTGGGGGGGTGTTGAGGTAGGTTATTAAATTTCGGTAAATGTCATTCTCTCCAGTAAATGTAGGGAGGACAGTTCCTGAATATAAACACGAAAGGGAATTAATATGATTTTTTCCATTTGCTGCCTGGAATCTGCCAGAATGCAGGTTTGGAAAAAAACCTCTTCATTTCCTAATAAGATTAAAATCATAAATAGCTAAAATGAGAAGACTTAAAATTTCAAGCTCTGAACGAAGCAAGGGAGAGAGAGCACTAACAAAGGGGAAGGAAGTGTCTTGCATTTAATGTGACAAAATTATTAAAAATGGAATGAAATTGTGGTCATATTATAGGAACATTAATGCTTTTAGAAATGGACTTGTTATTTCCAGTAACTAAAGTACACTTTGAAATCCACAGAGTGATACTAATGAAAGGGGGAGAAAGAAGACAATCACTCTTTTCCAATTTGGTGAAACAATTGAACTGGTGAGCAGTTGGGTATGAGTATTTAGAGTTAAGGTTAACCATAATAATATACTACTGAGGTTCTTGTTTGTGTAAGTAATACCCAGAGTGTGGGAACAAATGTCTACTCAGCCCCACAGTCAGAGTGCCTGTTGACCTTTACCACTGAAATGCCACTGGCATGGCAGGTGTTGTGTTAGCCAAACTAAAAATTGTGCTGGTATTTTCTGCCATCCCTGGTTTCTCACACCCCTTTGCCTGCTTTCCACTCAGTCAGCCAGTGTAAAAAATGTGGAGCAAATCATATAATTGATAAATCTCATGATTAATAAGATACTGGAGAAATGGCTGAATTTCTTTGACCTCTGTGGGTCATGGTAGTTAACTGAACTGCTTGCTGTATGCATAATCTGTCTAGAAAGCAGAAAGCTGAGTTGCTTCTTACCACTAATAGTAGCATAAAACTGGTTGGATCATTTATCATGGAAATTCTTCTGCTTACACAAATACCATGCCGAAAAGTTACTTTAAGGCACCCCTTTTTGATGCCAAGCTCTCTGAAAATTTTGATACTTCCTAGCAGTTATATAATGAAGAGGCAACTCAGTTTCCTAAAGCTGTGTCTTGCTACTTGGAGCTATTTGACTTGGAAAAAATTACATCTATTTGGCATTTAAAATGCCAAAATCACAACCCAAGACACCAAAAGTGCTGTCTTTAAGAATTACTCAGATTACCCTCATTCTTACCTAGAATTAATACCAGTGGAATACAACCTTACCTATTGTCCCTCACTGCACACTGTTCAGTCCATAATATTCTTGAGATTTTCTTTTTGTCCTGTACATATCAGGAATACTTTATTCTCCTAAATCTTACTGAAATCCATAAAAGCCCTAGGTTTATAGACTCCAAATTAGTGTTTACATAAAGTAAAAAATGTCTGGCTCATAGAAGTGAACTTACACACCACTGAGAATGGCAGTTCTCAAGCTGTGAAACTGTGCACAACCTCTCGAGGTCTTAGTATTTATCTTTTTTCTCTACTGTAATGAAAAGATGTCACTAGGAGGATATTGCAGTAGGAAAATAGGGTTTACTGGTCTCATTTCTGTCTGCTTAATTAGGAAAGCCAGCAATAATATTTTTTTAGTACTATTCTTACAAAAGACATGGCTATATCTTTCAGTTAGGCTTAAATTTACTGAAAATTTTGAAGCAATGACTCATTTAATATTGTTATAGAATTTCAAATCAATAATTGAAATACTGGTAGGAAATGAAGTAAGCCATTTGGAAGAGAAACAGAAGTCATCAGATAAATGTCAATCTATAATATTGTAAACACTATATCTGCCAAAAAATGAATGCATTGATTACATTATGTTAGCATTTATGCATTTGTACATGTGATAGCATTTATTCAGAAAATATTACTGCTTGAACTGAGCTGGTATCTGTATATATCCAGTTACACACATATATGTTTGTCCTAGTTCAGCAGGAGGGACCAGCTAACCCTGTGTGGGGGTGATCAAAGCTGTGTCTTCTACCCCCTCTATTCATTCCCCAAGGTCAATGGGCCATTAGCAGCAGCTGCCCAGGGAGCCATTATCACTTCACACCCAGCCTGAGGGGACGGAGCTGCTAATGGGCCATCAACAGCTCAACACCCCCTGGCTCCCAGAGTTAATCACCCATTGTGTGAGTCCCCGCCCAGGGGGAGGGACTGAGAGCTCCCTGAGGGTACATAAGGGGTGGGTAAGAAGACCTCGGGAACCTCTCATCGGATCCAGAGCAGCAGCAGGACCTTGACAGGAGGAGATCACCGCTCTCGCCCAGACCACAGCCCTCACCTGCACCAACAGGTTTTTCTTTTCCTTTTGCTCTGGACTTGGGGGAACCACAGGGGCCTCAGCACAAGGGCAAACAAACCCCCTTGGGTTTGTGCCCCAGGACACTGGGTTATACTGCTGGGGTTTTGTGAGTTGAAAGCAATCTCCCTTGTGTGTCAGTGTTGTTATTGTAATATTATTATTAAATTTTAGGTCTGACTTACAATCTCTCTCGTGGTGAGTTCATTTTCCCTGCTGGTTCACCTTCAAACCAGCACATCTTTTGGCGCCCAACGTGGGGCCACGAGTGAGAAGTCAGAATTACAATTTCATTTTGTGTATTTGGATACAGGAACTCCCTGACTACCATGTTGCTTGATGTATTCATGTGGATGGTGTATCTGGGCCTGTTCATATTTCGACACATGGGGAACCATGTGCCTATTTTGATGCTCTCTTTAATACCAGGGAGAAGGATCAAAATTGCTTTATTAATATACTATGTTTATGTTGTCATAACATCAGAAGCAATGAATTTCATTGTGAATGTATATTCAGTCTGGTGTGCCTGTCCTGGTTTGGGTTGTTACCTCTGGGGTCTCATTAAAAATAGCATCCAGACTGTGGGGAAAACAGGCGGAGATGGTTACTTCCACCTTTTCACCTCTGCTACAACAATCATTGAAAATATTGAGCTTCCTTTTGATGTTAGGGACAGCATAATCCTACTGTTAGTGCTGTTAGTGTTGCTTTGTCTCCTCTGTACTGTATACACCATGTTTAGGGTCAGAACTGGGCTTTCTAAGGAGACTTGCTGGAGGCCTGCCCTGGGAGTGGATGATGTTGAGTGGCACGGGAAGTGGGAAGATATGGGCCAGTATTTGGAGATCTTCTCTCCCGAAATGATCTGGAAATTCACCCCAGAACAACTGCAGGACCCTGCCAAAATGCTAAGCTATGTGAAAGGAAGATGCTCTGGTAGTCCCAGAGATGTGCAGCTCACAGCAACCTGCTGGGCCCTGGCCACTGCCTACCGCACACTGCTTGGGGTGGTACAGCATCGTCAGGAGGAAGAGAAAAGGAGCAAATCCACAGGCACCATGTCCACCCAAACCACGGCCGAGCCAGAGAGGAAGAGGGATACATCAACCAGCAGCATGTCCACCCAGACCATGACTGAGCCAGAGAGGAAGAGAGATACATCAACCAGCACCATGTCCACCCAAACCATGGTCAAGTCAGAGAGAAGAGACACATCAACCAGCACCATGTCCACCCAAACCATGGTCAAGTCAGAGAGAAGAGACACATCAACCAGCACCATGTCCACCCAAACCATGGTCAAGTCAGAGAGAAGAGACACATCAACCAGCACCATGCCCACACAAACCACAGCTGAGCCAGAGAGAAAGGGAAACAAATCAACCAGCACCATGTCCACACAAACCATGGAGAAGCGACTGAAGGACAAGGTGGATCAAGTCAGGTTGCAGAGCTGAAAGCTGTTCAGCTGGCTTTGGGTATCGCCGAACGAGAGAAGTGGCCAAGACTCTACCTTTACACTGACTCGTGAGTGGTGGCCAATGCTCTGTGGGGATGGCTGGAGCGTTGGAGAAAGGCCGGCTGGCAGTACAAAGGGAAACCCATCTGGGCGGCTGAGATGTGGCAGGACATCGCTGCCCGGGTAGAGAAGCTGAGTGTGAAGGTCCGTCACGTAGATGCTCATGTACCCAAGAGCCGGGCTAATGAGGAGCATCGTAACAACGAGCAGGTGGATCGAGCTGCCAGGATTGAAGTCTCTCAGGTAGATCTGGATTGGCAGCATAAAGGTGAATTGTTTCTAGCCCGATGGGCCCATGATGCCTCTGGTCATCAGGGCAGAGATGCGACATACAGATGGGCTCGTGACCGAGGGGTGGATCTAACCATGGACAGTGTCTCACAGGTTATCCATGACTGTGACACATGTGCTGCCATCAAGCAGGCCAAGCGGGTGAAGCCTCTATGGTATGGTGGACGGTGGTCGAAATACAGGTATGGGGAAGCCTGGCAAGTTGACTACATCACACTTCCCCAAACACGCCAAGGCAAGCGCTATGTGCTGACCATGGTAGAGGCAACCAGTGGATGGCTGGAGACATACCCCGTATCTCACGCCACTGCCCGGAATACCATCCTGGGCCTTGAAAACAAGTTCTGTGGAGACACGGCACCCCAGAGAGAATACAGTCTGACAACGGCACCCACTTCAAGAACAGCCTCATAGACACCTGGGCCAGAGAGCACGGCATTGAGTGGGTGTATCATATCCCCTACCACGCTCCAGCTGCCGGGAAAGTTGAGCGATGTAATGGACTGCTGAATACAACCTTGAAGGCGTTGGGTGGGGGAACTTTCAAACACTGGGAGCTGCATTTGGCAAAGGCCACCTGCTTGGTCAACACCCGGAGCTCCATCAATCGAGCTGGCCCTGCCCAATCAGAACTCTTGAATACTGTAGATGGAGACAAAGTCCCCGTGGTCCATATGAGAGGTATGTTAGGAAAGACTGTTTGGGTGAGTCCCACCTCAAACAAAGGCAAACCCATCCGAGGGATTGTCTTTGCTCAAGGACCTGGTTGCACTTGGTGGGTAATGCAAAAAGATGGAGAAACACGATGTGTACCACAAGGGGACCTAATTTTGAGCGAGAAGAGTTTGTAATGTTTCATCGTATATATATGTATAGGTAAAAAGGGGATTAATTTGGGAATGACTAGATGGAGTAGAATAAGGGGTGGATAATGTCCTAGTTCAGCAGGAGGGACCAGCTAACCCTGTGTGGGGGTGATCAAAGCTGTGTATTCTACCCCCTCTATTCATTCCCCAAGGACAATGGGCCATTAGCAGCAGCTGCCCAGGGAGCCATTATCACTTCACACCCAGCCTGAGGGGACGGAGCTGCTAATGGGCCATCAACAGCTCAACACCCCCTGGCTCCCAGAGTTAATCACCCATTGTGTGAGTCCCCGCCCAGGGGGAGGGACTGAGAGCTCCCTGAGGGTACATAAGTGGTGGGTAAGAAGACCTCGGGAACCTCTCGTCGGATCCAGAGCAGCAGCAGAACCTTGACAGGAGGAGATCACCGCTCTCGCCCAGACCACAGCCCTCGCCTGCACCAACAGGTTTTTCTTTTCCTTTTGCTCTGGACTTGGGGGAACCACAGGGGTCTCAGCACAAGGGCAAACAAACCCCCTTGGGTTTGTGCCCCAGGACACTGGGTTATACTGCTGGGGTTTTGTGAGTTGAAAGCAATCTCCCTTGTGTGTCAGTGTTGTTATTGTAATATTATTATTAAATTTTAGGTCTGACTTACAATCTCTCTCGTGGTGAGTTCATTTCCCCTGCTGGTTCACCTTCAAACCAGCACAATGTTCCATATATCATTGAAGAGCAAGTGCATCACACATAACCATATATTCCAATCAAGAGAAATTCCCAAACAACCCAAAACAATAAGGTAAGTAACCTCAACATAGAAAACAATTCAATGATACAGAAGTCAGGTTAATTTACTACATTCTTATCATATGGAGGGATTTATTGACAATTTAATTATGAACACATTATATACAGAGCAGAGTAATATTTTTTTCCTGGTTCACAGTCATACCTAACAAACATTTCTTCAGCAAAACATGAACTAGAACACAGGTTGTTTAGGTGATTGTTAATGGTCAGAAGAAGGGGGGGGGGGGGAGGGGGAAATGTCATTTCCTGTCAACTGGAAACTATCAATAGTTGTTCTTCGTCATACTTTTTACAGTAGAACAACTCTTCATCTGACCCAAAATAAATACATTATGAATAGTGTGAATTTTCCATTGGATTTTAGCTATATTTTCCTCTAGAAAACCTGAATCTGAGAATGTTTGTTATTGTACCAAACTTTGGTTTGCTATCAGCTGATTTATAAGTTGAGAACAAGATTTTCCAGGCTGTTATTTATTTTATAGATATGAGTATTAACAATGTTACTACATTACTCTAAGCATTCTGAAATTTGGGTTTCATGAAAAATGTGTGAATTAACTATGAAAGATAAATGGATAACTTAGGACAGAAATCATTATTGTTCCTTGCATCCTACGTATAATTTAATTGATATATCTCAGTTTTGGTGTGCAACAGCCATATCCCAACCTTCTGTTAAAAAAACTCCTTGACAATTGACCGATTTTTTTTAATGTGACTTGGTCATGGTAATATGGTGCCTCTTATTATTTTGTCATCGCAGCATCTCATACCATTATAATCTAACACAAACAATATTGGTCCAGCAAAATAAATGTGTGACAGAAGAGGAAAGGCATTTCTGTGTTCTGGTATGATATTGAAACAGAAACTAGTGTACCATAAAAGTTGTGAAGATATGTGGAAGTACTGTATTTCTCTGATGACTGATCTATAGTTCATGAATAATGTGAGCTTTGGTAAAGGGTGGGAGGAAAGGGTATATTGCTGTCTGGTGAGATGAACCCAGGTTGTTTTCTTGCTCTCTGACTTCCCAGCATATGAGACTGTTCTACAATGCATGCAGCACTCCTGTGCAAATGGGCTAAAATCCTGTTGTCTCTTCCGGGATCTTCAGTAGGAAATTCATAGCACTTCCCAATGTAAGTAGAGGCTAAGGGGTCAAACTCATACACTGTAAGTTTTATTTGCAGCTGGTAAGCACAGCCTCAGAATAAATTATGAGAACAAAAATACAGCCTGTGGTTGAATGATGAAGGAGTACTTTGAGATCTGATCTACCTAGGAAACAGTGCACTTAACTACTTTTTTTTAATTTAGATTGCTTGATGGATATCTCTTCCCCCACACATATATAACTGCTTTTGCTTATCTGATGATTTAAAAGAGAGGTCAAATGTTCAATCTTTTTTTGGAAGGAAATGTGAATTGTTTATGCTTGAGAGGAAGAACTGGGGTTAATCTACACATTCTCATTGCTCCAGTTGATTCACTGAGAAGTGTTTTTGACTGGGGTACCAGAAGCACCAGGCTGAAGCATAGAAAAAAAATAAATTCTCCAGAGGGCAAATTCATGCAAAAGCAACATAAAAGGATGAACTGTTTGTGTGAGAGGAATCAATATTCACATGCAAATGAAGTCCCTGAAGTTTATGAAGTAGTCCCATGCTTAAATTACTCACTCTGGAATAATCACATGAAGATTCAGTTCTAGTTTATTTGGCCACAGGGAATTTTGAGAGTGTTCTTTACTCTGCAATTTTTTATGACTAAAGGGTCTGGGGAAAATATGGCAAGTGGAAAAAGGAGGGCTTTGGGATCACTTGTACATGAAAACACATTTTGGCCTAGAACTAGGAATCCGTGCAATAAACCCCAAGGTTATCTTAAATATTTTGCACCTGCATTTCAAAAAAATCTCCTTCATGTCCTGCTAACATGTATTAGTCTTAATTCAGTACAGGGATGTAGATCAATAGTCAAGGGAAATCACAAAGGCTTTTTCAAGGACTTTTCAAAAGGGTTTCTCTGGAGCTTTTCGATGCACTTCACAATAGCTCTCTGCAATACAAGAGGAAGCCCTTTTGTTTTGAGGGGGGCAAGGGGGGGGGAGGGGGGGTGGGGGGAAGGACCCAGTATAAGGGATGCAATAGGTTGAAAAAGATGTGCTATTTGTAGAGTCCTGTGTTTTGATTTCTATTCTTTGTTTTGGTTGAAGTCTATAGATAAAGATGGTGGACTCCTGCACTTAAAAAGACAAATAAGGCTAGATTATAATGGTGCCTTTCATCTCTAGAGCAGATATCTGGAGGGCAGCACAACATATTTAGTCTAAAAATTAGTTTAAATGTCTTTATCTAAAATATATACATTGCTGAGTGGACTTTTCTGTTTTTTCACAATAAAAAAAAGATCCTCCTTTTATAAGGACCTTTATGAATCTGCCTAATCATAAAAGGAGCATATTTCTGTCCCTCTACAGGGAACTTTATAGCTTTTAACAGATAAGAAAGAAAGCATTCACTTTGAAGCAGATGGTATAAACATTAAAATTGAATTTTAACGCCCCAGTCCAGCATCCACTGAATGTAATGGAGTTTTCAAATTGAGTTCAGAGTAAAGAGAAACAAGCTGGGAAACTTAAAAGATCCATTTCTTCAACATTAAGAGTTTCTGTCTGTTTTACAGTGTTAAAAGATGTGGATGATGAAATCAGAGAGTCTGACCTCCTGGAAATCTCACCACATGAAAACTGTCCCTGTAATACTATTAATTTATGCCTTTTTGCAGGAGTCTGTTTCCTCAGAGCCTCATATTATCAGAGCAGAAGATATTCTTTCTTTCTGCATTCGGGTTCTGAATGAGGAATGTAAGACACAGATATGAAATTGGAAGTGAACGGCTCTGACTAACAAAAAGAACTCAGGCTCTGTTCTCATCTTTTGCACAAGTCTGCCTAGGCTTCACACTGAGAGCCGAATTAAATAGGTCAGTATCTCACCAAGTATGGTCTGATACTGGTGGGGTAATTGTTAAAGTATAATTAACTAACTGGTAAGCAAGGAGTCTCCAGATCCAAAAGCTTGCTTTATCCTACCAAGTCTATCCATGAAAACTTTTAATTACAATTCTGCAAGTCATGCCCCTCCAGTTGTAACACTGAGTGTATGTCCTGGATATTTTTATGTGCACTATAAAGGTTGTACCTCTTCTACTTTTCTGTTTGTCACATGGAATTGATATATACTTCCCTAAAAGTTGTTCATGTTCTCAATATATTCATAATTTTAATAAGTAAAAGATAAATTGCAGCTGATGCTCTATAATCATCCAGGTATTTCCAAAAAGACAAGGGACTTCCCAGTTTGCATTTCAGAAAATTAAGCTAACTTTTTGCAATTCTTCCCAGAAGCCCAGTTTACCAGAACAAATAAGAGTTTGCTATATTTTCTTTAATTTCCACAGAACCGTGTTTGGAGAGGTTTGGATTCCTCCTGAAGGAATCTGCTCCCACAAAAAATGCGGCAACACTTCTAGGAAAATCTGGAGCCTGCAATTCTTAACTGTGTGATAGATTGAACTTCATAAACTGAGAAATAAGAGGGATGATGATTCCTTCTTCTATTCAAATATGACTTTAAATACTTGCATACAGTTTGACTATGCCTGAATGCATTACTCACCAGGAAGTGACCAATCTTCACAGGTTTGCACTAACCATTAACTAATGCACTGTCAGGATGATCACACCTCTAGAGGATGTGACTAAACCACACGGTAAGTAATCCATTTTGGCCTCAAGGATATGT
This sequence comes from Pithys albifrons albifrons, assembly GCF_047495875.1. Lineage (NCBI taxonomy): Eukaryota > Metazoa > Chordata > Aves > Passeriformes > Thamnophilidae > Pithys > Pithys albifrons. The sequence continues at coordinate 35,898,890 of NC_092497.1, read as the reverse complement.
TCGGGTTTGCTCTTGAAAAACAGTATATGCTCATATATACAATAGTATACATAGCCTGGAGTAATTGACAGACCAGTGTCCCTACAGAAAGATAACACAGCACAGGGGCTTAGTTACGCTGAAGAAATGGTTGCTACGCAAATGATACATACTGATGTTTTCCAAAGAGGAACATCCCATCCCTTAAATTCCAGTTCTTATTTAGCTTGATTCAGGTTCCAAGCATGGATATTGCATTAAAATACTTGCTAAGTAGTTCTTCTCAAAGTCTGCCATATTACTTTTGCAGATGACACCACCTGAGAGGTATGGCTGACACACCTGAAGAGAGGGATGCCATCAACAGGGACCTGGACAAGGTCGAGATGTGGGCATATGGGAATCTCATGAGGTTCAACGAAGCCAAGTGCAGGGTGCTGCACCTGGATCAGGACAATGCCGGTATTAATACAGGCTGGGGGATGAACAGAACAAGAGCAGTCCATATATTGTTCTTTTTTTCAGGACTTAAGGTGAAATTTTCATTACACTGTAACTCCTGCTCCAGGACAACTTTTTATGTTAGACAATTACTAAACAAGAAACTTCACAGTCACCTCAGAAGCAGATATTGTTAAAGTCATACAAAGTAATACATTTTTTTTTTCCAGAGAGCACTCTAAAATTTGGTTATACTGCCATTTCTCCTTGTACTTCCATTCTGCCTGAAATAACTTTACATTTCTTTTCACAATACTTCCACAAGACTAAAGGAGACTTTCTCTATTTTTATTCTAACCTGATCTGGAAGTGTTGGGTAAGGGATTATTTAAAATGTATGTAGGTTTGAACTCCAGCATCTTCAGATTAAAACTCCTGGCTGGATACATATTCTGGCCCAGTGTTACTACCTGAAAGGTGAGAACCACATCTCCTTTAGCAATTATTATTCTAAAGAATTAAATTCTCCTTTATAATAGAAAAATCATAGAAGTTCTGGATCCTGAACAGATGGAGGAGTTACTTCCAATATCTTGACAGGTACCTGGAGCTTGGAAAATTGGTGGAATTATAAGTTTTCATATTAGCGAAGATGACATTTTCCCATTCAGCATGTAGGGAAACCAGTCTGAGCCAGGTACCTGACTCATTCTGTGGATGCTGGAAGTTAGGAGTTGTCAGGTCATTGACTCAGCCCACTTTGAGTGTCCCAAGTCACACACAGTTTTTCTCCTGATTTCAGATATATTACCTTGAAAAAAACTGAGCCACTTTTAAAATTGGCACCTCTAAGCACCTCCTTCTTAAAGATGAAGCTGTTTCAATATGTGTGATGCTTTTCATATGCTAACAAACATTGATAAGTCTAAAGTCTGGCAAATGTCTTGTGCCAGTGGAGTTTGATTATTTTGTCTTCCTCTTAATTTTAATGGGATTAATTTTTATAACTTTTAATTCCCAAAACAAACAAGAAACACACATCAAAAAGTAAACAAAATCTAACGAACCAAACATCACACACACACACACATACAAAACAATGAAAAAAATCAAAACAAACCAAAACAAAGACCACAAAGCTAATAAAAAACCCTTGGTAGATATTTCTTTATAGGGACAGTCTTTTAGAACTTTTAAAAAGAGGTATTCTCATTTTTCTCCATGTTCTACTCCTGCCCCAGAGTCTGTGTTGTTCAAGATACCTGTTACACTATCTAGTTACTATTGCTCAGTGTATATAATGCAATAACTACTGTTTAGCAGGATCCAGATCTAACACCTTATTTTTCATTAGCATTCTAAATATTTTTACTCTTTGCTTTCAGAGCATTTCCTAAATATGAACATTAAACAAAACTCTTTATATAGTATTTTTGACCCCTAGGTCATGTTGAATTTAAAATTTATTGAGAAAAGATCAGTTGAGGGGTTTTTTGTTACATGTATACAGACAATACTTTTTGTATTTATTGATGTTTGAAAGAGATTATATTTTGTGTTTATGTAAAGATGGAGGCTATTTGTTTCCTTTCTGACTCACCTTGGTTAACCAAAGCATTTGATCTCTTGAATTCCATCAGGTGTGAGGGTTACTTCCATATATTCTATGTATGCAGTGCAGCAAAAATTCAGTACATGTTTTGTAGTGCTGTTGGCACCTACATTTAAATTCTAGTATACCAAATGGCTCTTTAGATTACACAATTTCTGTGGATTTTATTTTTAAATATAAGATATCCTGAGAGCACTGAGTGAAAACGCTACTTTAACCAAAATCAAAGTGTTTCTAAAATGCTTCATGGATAAACTGTACAGTCTGGGTACATCTCTGAGTACTTTAACAAACTTTACATGATGGAAAGTGGCAAGGAAAAGATTATTATGGAAGATAAAGATGTGTCTTCACTAGTTCAAAAGAGATTACATTTATTTCTGACTGTCTTGTGATATCTATAAAGTCAATATTGGTACAGCATCCAGATTTGAAAACTACTGTGAGCTCATGTGTATCTAAAGAACCATTAAAATATTCTTGATTAAAGTGAATGACTCTTGTTCCCCTGTGCATTTCAGTGGGATTTTGTGAACCCACTGAATAAGTCTACTAACCACTCAAATAAAATGGAGCTATATTGCTAACAGAGATTAATATGAAAAACAGATACCTACAGAAAATTGAAATATTGGTATTTCAATTGAAAACCAAAACCATGGTTCCTGGAAGTAGCTGAATAGAAGTAGACAGCTCTGTACATTTTCCTCTTCTTTTCTTCCCGCTCCCCCCCACCCCCCCCCCCAAAAAAAACCAACACACAAAGGCATGAATATAAACCTAATTTTCTATCTCTTGATAATTCCATTAGAAAACAAATCTTTTTTTGCCTCTAATGAGTACAAATACACACCAAATAATTTCATAAGTGGATCTCTTTATATATTATATTCATTACAACTAACTCCTAAAAGTCATTCACAGACCATCAGTAGCCACAGAACTTCGAAATCGTGCTCTGAAAGTATTTATATAAGGCACTGCATCATACTTAACCCTCTGTCATGAAGTATTTCCAACTTGGAAAAACAGCTCATTCTTCTAATCTCACCCAACAGGATCCATTGCCTTGTGTTCAATTATTGCTCATATTTTGTTTCTATTTAATCATCAGTTTTATCATCCAGTAAAGAAACTCATGAGATCTGAAGGATGCTTTACAATTGAACAGAGTCTTTTTTAAAAAGCAGAAGGATAAAAATTGACAGGAAACAAGCTCCTGTTAGAGGTACTGTAGTTATTCATTAGGCAGTATTTGTCCTCTGTATGTATTTTTAACTCATTAATGACTGCAACATGGTAGAAAAACTAACATAATATCAATGACTGCCACTGTGGTGTATCAATAAAATACTTCCCACATTTTTTCAGCTCTGACAGTTACATAAATATCTGTCGAGGGTAAAGAAGCATACTGCTTGCTCAATACTTGTTTGGAATAACACCTTCTTATTTGTTTGTACTGAGATGTCCTCAACATGTCCCCTTTATTTATATGGTTGTTTTAATTCTTTTCTGATTCTTGATATATTGTTCCTAAAACTTGACTAGCCAGAGCATTAGAAAAGAATACAGGATTTCCAAGAGTTAACTGGGTTAACTTGGTCAGTCCCTTGACCAAACAGATTAATTTGATTTGTCTGTTTCAGTGACCTTTTGACTTACAGTCGTCTGCATTCTGTTCATGCTTTATTTCATTTTCTTTTGCTGGAGAGCACTTTGTAATGTTTGTCATGAAAAGAGATATATAAATATTAATGTATTGATAGTATTATGACTTTTCAAGCCTATTTCTCATTTCATGAATTTTAAGAGCAACAAAATTTACTGACTATACAGAAAATATAGTATAATAAACTTTCTGAAAAGCCCTGAATAAGATAAGAGACATGAATTATTAATCCCGTGGAAGTCAGTGCTGTCTTGCTTATAGACAAAATTTTCTGTGCCAATCCAAGATTTTATTTTTACTGTGCAAGGTTTGTGGTGAATACACTTTATGCTTCTAGTTTATAAGAAAACTTATGTTCCTAACTATATTCTAAAAATAGTTCTATGAATTTTATGTGCACAGTGTTGTCATCCAGATACACTTTGAACCTCTAAAATCTATGAGGAACATGCAGGGAAACATTCATGTGGAGCTGTGTTTTCTACAGGCAGTGCTAACAGGCATCCTTCATCATAGAAAGGCATGTTCAGATTCTGAATGGGACAAGGAAAGCATGGTTTAAGGGTATCTTGGTGTTATTTATTTCCAATGACCTACTTGTTTTGTTTTGGTTGGTTTGGTTTGGGTTTTTTTGCATGTGTGTGATTTTGGGTTGGGTTTGGGTTGAGTTTGATTGTTTTGGGTTTTTTTAATTTTTTTTTTTATTTTAGTGGATTTTCTGCCATCTGGGCTCAACAGCTAAGTTATGAGCTCTGAGGCTTATTTATCACACCATAGGAGGGAAGCCGTCAGAGTCTGTAAATCTGCAGCAGAGCATCTAATGTAGGCTAATGAAAACAAATGGAGCTCAAGGTAAAGGCTACTCTCAAATCTTAACTTAACCAGATGTTTTCAAAATCATGAATGTTTAAGCCCCCAGAATCTTCTATAGGTTTTGTAAGGTAGTGGCCAGATTCAATTGAACTAGATGGAGAATGCTTCAGCCTTGGACCCTTGCCCTTACTTCTGATTTGCATCCTCAACTTAGTGCAGGGTGTGAAAAGTTTTCCTATTAAAACCAGCTCTCTAAACATTAATGTTCCATGGCAAAGAAGGACTTGGCAGGTGTTGAATGACTTTTTTTTTCCCCACTCATTCAGCTGCAGTCAATTATATTAAGTTTCTTATAGCTCACTGTCTTGTTTCTTCAGTCCTGGTCACTGTCCCACTGCATCATGGAATATTTTACAGGAATGTTGTCATCTCAAAAGCTCTGGTTTCCCTTCCCTGTATTTCAATGACTAACTAAGGCATAAGACATCTATCATGCTCATGAATGCTTCTGCAGCTACAGAAAACAACAGACCAATATTTGATATTCTTTCCTACACACCTTCAGTCAAAATCACAGGCAAGTGGAAACCAACACCAACCCTCCAAGTAGATCATGCTTGTGTAGTCAAGTCCTAAGAAGTCTTTATTTGAGAACAGTCTGCAGCTGTACATTATCCACTCCTCCACTGATCCATCTGAACCTACATTGTATCATCTATCACCATAGTCTGAATTTGTTGACCTTTAGAACATAAAGCAAGGTTCATCTGCTATCTCAGCTGCTTGTAGAAGTGATATGGAGATTCACGTAATCACAAGTATCTATGTATATTTTAATTTCTAACCATTCTCTCAGAATTTGTTAGATAAATGCATTTTGAAAAAAAATCAGTAAATAAATCACTCAGGCTGACTTCGAGGGCAGAATGTATACCCCCCTCTGAGTCATAGTTACAACAATATTGCGTATTACCTCAGACTAACAGCAGAAAGGAGCTCAGTAGGGTAGAAAGCATATAGCTATAATGTACAATGACTTCTTTACTGTTCTATTTTTTTAAACTGAAAAATGTAAAAGAAAGATTATAAAACTGAAAGAATCTCCAGATATTTTATATATTTAAAATAAATAATATTTCTAATTTGAGCTTATACAGAACTATGTAGCTAGGTGTGAAAATAAGCTTTGGTTTTCTGACCTGGCAGGAATTTCATTCTTTCCAGCATAAAAATTGGGCAGCTATTTAATTTGTTGAGCAACTGTCTTCCATGTTTTTAGTCTGAAGACAATTTATGGGGAAAAAACCAACCAACCGAAAAAACCAAAACCAAACAGCAAGAGAAGAGCTGCCCAAAATTCAAACAACTCATCTTTAAAATATAGATGTTTTGATTACATGTAGAACAAGTGCAAAGGATTAGAGGTGGTGGTAATCAGTGTTTTCTAATACAAAACAAAAAAAATTAGTGTATTATTCTTTTGTTGGTGGGTTTCTCTCTGAATTACTGGAGGATGAATGGAACAGGCATTTTTATGGAGTGAAATAATAGATACCTGGCTACAGAGAAGTTTACTTTTTTTCTTTTTCTTTGAAAGATGCAAGAATCATTGCCATTCAGTCTGATTTGTTCCTTTCAAGACCAGACTGAAAATATGAAGTTGCCTTAATAGACGTGTATTTTTAGCAATCTCACACAAGCAACCAACACTTAGTCCAGATTCTGAAGTGGCTTATGGGTTAACTTGGTGCTTATCTTCCCAATTAAAGGTAAGGTACAAGTCTCTTAAAATACCCTGAATCTGTTCAATGGTACAGAAGCACATTCCCAGAAATCCCCATTTAAAGACAATATTTTGACTTTTTACTGTGAAGTTGTTACAAGTCAGAGTTATAATTTAATAAAAAGATTGCAATAAATACAATGATACAGAGAAACAATTGGTTTTAACCCACAAAATTCAGATGTATAACCCAGCAACCTTGTACATGAACAGAATGGTTTCATTAGTCCCTTTGCACATACTCCCCCTGAGTCCAAAGTAAATGGAAAGGAAATCTTGTTGGTGAGGATGATTGTCGCAGTCTTGTTTTGAGTGGCAGTCGCAGTCCTGTTGAGCTTGTGATCCTCCTCTGGATCTGACAAATAGTAGCAGAAGTTCCCAGACCCTAAAATTATATATGCTTGATTCAGGTGGGAATGCCCAGTACCTCCCTCAGGGGAGGGAGTTCCACAATGGGTGATTTACTCTGTGAGTCATGGAATACTCCTGGAATCCTTGATGGCCCATTAGTAGACATGGCCCCTCAGCTGGGTGTTAAGGTGCTAATGACTCCCCGGAGGGGAGTTATCATGACTGAGTCAGTGGTGTGAAGACAAGAGCACTTCCTATCTCACAGGATTCTCTAACACCCAGCTTGTAGCCTGAGGTGTTAGGTGTGCCCTGGGCAGTGGCTGCAAATGGTCCATTATTAATAGTTCATGAGAAGTGACACAGAGAGTGTAGAATACACGGTCTTGGTTGTACCCACACAGTGATAAACAGGTCCTGGCCACTGTAACTAGGACAGCATGTTGGTTTCTTTTCTGTTTCTTATTTCAGCATTCAGAAAATTCTAACATCTTCTGAAGCTGATTAATACAGGACTTCGTTGAGTAAAGAAATGACCTCCAGATCTCTGATTTTTCAGATAAAATTTTATAAACTTTCTAATTGGTACTACTAGCAAAATTTTTATTGAACTTAATTGTTCAATTATGATGACATTTTTAGTCTTTCCCCTTAAACTTTCCCTAGGAACATAGTTGTTGTATTAGTGTTTCAGTGACTTCCTTGCACATGTATTAATTTTCTAACATTGTCTCAAGACTTTGAAAGCTTCATTACATTGACTCCATGACCTGGCTAGACAGTTTGTGCAGATCTTTTTCTCAAAATCAACTTTCTCTTTCTTATGTTGTGGAAAAGAATAAAGCATACTTCTGTGTATTAGGAATTTAAATATTTCATTGTCAATGGAGCCAGTGTATACAGAGGTAAAGAATATGCATCAACAGTATGATGACACTTGAAAAAAAGTGAAAATTAAGTGGAAAGAAAAGTGAGTTTAGTCTCATCTGTGTGTAAGTGGAAACACATCATAATGTTGATTGTCCTACAAACAACAGTAAAACAAGTATAGACCTTTTCAGACTGGTAAAACACAGACCAAAAAATTATGAATATTGGCCTATCAGAGAGACATGCGACTAAAAAACATATTAAAGTCACAGCATGCTGCTGGAATTACATCTAATGGGCCTAAAATTATTATGAACATGTTTTGGCTGAGAGTTTAGAGGCTTTGAACAAGCATAGCTGTCAAGTGTAGAAACCTTTGAAACAGAGTAATTGCAGGGAGAAAGTGAGAAGCTCATGTGAGTCACCGGGGGAACCTGTGGAGGTACCTTCGCATGGTGCAGAAGGCAGATGTCCTCCACCATCTGGGATATCTCCTCAAGTCTTATGCTCCCTCATCACCCACTTGAAGATGAAGTAGGTTAATTGAAGAGAAGAGGAAATTCGCAGTTATTACTGGAGATACTATAAGAAAGGTATGACAGACTGATATGTTGTTTATGACTTAAATATTGTCAAAATCGCAAAAAGACTTCTTGTTAAACTGCAAAGAAGCAACTGCCTGTCTGGAGGCACCAAAGAACTCCACTCCAAAATATTCCTTCTGACTGGAATTTGGACTGTGACTAGAACTTGAGATAAGGCTATTGTCCAATTATCTTAAGTCTGAGGAAATGCAAATAAAGTTAAGGGAAGAAGAATGTAACTGTGTCAAGAATCAGACCTAGCTGGCCTCAGAGGGTAAAGGAGGAGAAGAGTTCTGGGTGTGTGATGGCAAAACCTCTCCACACAAAACAGAGTAAATCCCCTCTCCGTGAAGACCACATGCTCACTGGACATTCATGTTAGAGGCAACTGAGAAGGGGTGCTGACGACTCCTTGCACTATTGTCCGTTCTGGTTTTCTTGTTACAGCTGTCTGTAGCTCTGTTTCAGTAGCATTAGATATAGCAGAGTTGACTTTAGCCTCCTCTACTTTCATTAATCATCTTGATTATAAATATTGTCAATGGAAAAAGGTGACGCATGAAATATTAAAATATTAAAATATGTTTGGAATTTGTTGTCTTTTCTTGATAGCTTAATATATATTATTATTTTAAATAAGTGAAGTCTTTGCTTTCTGACCTTCTTCCCAAATTCTGAACTGTGCATAACACAATTTCAAACTCACTTGGACTGCTGGAAGGCAGCATTCATTTGTGAGAAATGTGGAGTGGGGAGGGAGAGAAAAGAGAATGATAGCAAAAAGAAATTATGTTGTGTAATAAACAAAACGTTGGGAGAAATATGATACTTAGTAGCTGAAAGGCAGAGGAGGGCCACTAGGATGATTAGAGTGATGGTGTATCCCTCCTATGAGGAAAGGGTGAGAGAATTGAGTTTGTTCAGCCTGGAAGAGTATTCTTTGGGGTAACCTATTTGTGGCCTTCCAGCATGTTGTGACAGGACAAAGGGGAATGGATTCAGACTGAAAGAGGGCAATTTTAGATCAAATATTAGGAAAAAGTTTTTTACTGTGAGGGTAGTGAGTCACTGTAACAGGATGACCACAGAAATTGTGGATGCCCCGTGCCTGGAGATATTCAAGGTCTTAGCAACCTGTTCTAGTGGAAGGTGTCCCTGACCATGACAGAGGGGGTGGAAGTAGACAATTTTTAGAGATCCTTCCAGCGCAAACCATTCTGTTATTCCATGATTTTATGAAAGGGAATGGGACAGCAAAAGGAGGACCAGGATAAAAAAAGAAAAGGAAGCAGGGGAGAAAATCCATACACAGCAACAGAGGTGGGAAACTGTGGTGGTGACAAAAAGTAGAAAAAGCCCATCAGTTGTACACAGTAGTGTATTTGACTTAACTTTTCTTCTGTGTCCTTTATAGTTATGACAATTGCTTTGTATAAGGACACTCGAAAATACTGGGATTTCCTTGCATTTACCTACATGAATTCTGCCAAACTCCCAATATTGGCCCCTATAGGGAAGGCAGTGCAAAAGTGTAGCCTAGTGCCTTAACGCTTACGTCTTTTGTTTTCCCCTTGAGTTGGCCCAGAGAGGAATAATTGCTGTGAGGTCAAAGCTTTGCCTGAAATGTAAGATTATGCTGGGAACATTTTGCTCAGAATTCCTTCAGGTGTCCATGAAGAGCCTTCTCTATACACATCAATAATTTGGTGCTTCATTTAAAAATACTTTCTGCTTTTTCATTTCAATATTAGATTACTTACGTATTATTGCAGCAGAGGTGCATGATTCCTACGAGCTCTGACTTAAGAGTTCTCATCAGCCATTAGGAGAGTGCCTACAGCTTGAGTGTTTTCATTGTAAAAGAAAAGGTACTACAGAATTTCAAGTTGACATTCTACTTTTGGTGTCAACTGCTTTTTCATGTGTATAAGAGAGGAATTGAGGGATTTAGGGTCTACCTATAGAATATAAGATGCCAACAGAGAATTGTGAGGACACTTGAGTCTACAATGATAAAAGCTGGATAATCATTGAGTTCCTGGTAAGGAGAAGTGTAAGATGCTATTTTCTCAAACACCTGTTTTTGCCTACCATACTTGCTCTCTCTGAAGTGGGACAAGCAGGGATGAAGAGAGCTTTGTTTCATTGACACTACCAACACTGAACTTCTTGTTGACCACAGAAATAGGTTTTCACCTCAGCCTCTATGCATTATTTCAGCACTAGAGAAAGGTTAGACCTTTTTTTATTTCATGGAAATGTTTCTTTCCTATGAAATTATAGTTCACATAGCACTCAAGTTATTGAAATCTTAGTGTGGTGGAGAATTATGGGGACAGAGCAGGAGTTCTGACTTTTGGAGATATTTTATTAAATAATCTAAGAAACATCGTGGCATTTGTTGAGATTTGGTCTACTTGAAAACAGTAGATCATGTGACAGTCTCAAATGTGAATAGTAAAATCTGCTCTGGTTTTAGGGTAGAAGCTTTTGTATGTACTTCCTGGAAAGACAGCATAAACATGTAACCATAGTGTCTACTCTTGACTGAGCAGGACCAAGTAAAGCTCACCAGATTCAGCACAAAAACTTTTAGAATGGAGGCCAAGGTAATTACATCATCTAATTTTGTCTCTCAAGAGCTGCTCTCAATTCTAACAAAATGACAATAAACTTTGTTTTCATTCAAAACAGACTTTATGTTAGAGCAGCAGACATACAGAATCCAGTGTTGGTAGCTGTGACACTGTGGGCCCGGCAGACCTCTGCAGTCTTTGATTCTCATAAGATCACTATGTGCCAGATGTTTTTGAAAGAAGCAAAGTGACTGTGTCACTCAACAGTCTGAAGTTGGTGCCAAGAGTAGTTGCAAGACTATCAACCAATGAAACAGCGCCCACTCAAGATCTGTTCTTCTCATTCTACTGCTGGCTGCTATTTGACATGATCTTTTTTACTGAACTCCTCACGGAATTTTAAAACAATATTGAATTATCAAATGTTTTTCTGTACTGGTGAATGACTATGGAGCATGGTACAGAATTTTTTCACATTGATATATGTACAAGTTTTTATTCAATTTCTTTGAAAAAGCAGTACTTCTGAGCATCATGTGAAGATTTTTGGTAAATGTTTCCCATTAGGTACAACTGATTATACTATAACTATTCTGACCTAATCTTTATTCTTGTTCTTGACTAAGCCTTTAGGAAATCTCTGCAGGGAAACCTCTCAAAGGAAGGCCAATTGAACTAGATTAGACATTTTATTTTTAGAAAAGCAATTGGGATGATAAACATTTTAATAACAGAGGTATAGACCTCTGCACTGTAATCATTCTAAGGGACATAGTTTCTAGCTGCACCCTTTCCAAAACCATCTCAGTTATGAATTGCCACTATTTCCATTTCCTTCTAAATTTGTATTTCTCTTTCTATATATATCTAGTAATTTAGGCACATATGTGTACTTCCACTCTGATAGGGAAGCCTTGGGCTTCCCCTTGCGCTTCTTTCTTATGCTTAAGGTTACCTTAATTTGACCTCCTTCAAATAAATTACTTTTTCTAATACATGATAATGTTTCCTAGTGCTATAGGGCTGTATATATAGGAGATATAAACTGTGCTGGCAATGGTGAATTACCTTGTCCTAGTTCAGCAGATGGGACCAGTTTATCACTGTGTGAGGATGATCAAAGCTATGTATTCCACACCCTCTATTCATTTCCCAAGAACAATGTACCATTTGCAGCAGCTGCCCAGGGCACACCTGACCCCTCAGGTTGTGACCTGGGTGTGATAGACATCTGTGAGATAAGAGCTGTGATAACACCCCTCCAGGGAGTTGTTAGCACCTTCACAGCCAGCTTGAGGGGGCGTGTCTGCTAATGGGCCATAAACGATTCCAAAATACCCCATGACTCACAGAGTCAGATCACCCACTCTGTGACTTCCTTCCCTGGGGGAGGTACTGGGCACTCCGACCTGGACCTGGGGGTACATATCTTGGGGTAAGAAGACCCCAGAGGTCACTCGTCAGATCGAGAGGAGGACCAAAGCCACGACAGGAGGAGACTACCACTTTCAACCAGACTGCGACCACCACTCTCCACTGCAACTGTCAGCTGCACCAACAGGTTTTCCACTTTGGGCTTTTACTTTGGACTTCGGGGAACCACATAGGGCTCAGCACAGGAGCTAACAAACCCCTTTGTGCTTGTGCCTCAGGGTCCTGGGTTATACTTCTTGGGTTTTGTGGGTTAAAACCAATTTTTTCACTTTGTGCCATTGCATTTATTGTAATATTGTTATTAAATTGTAACTCTGACATAATCTCTTTTGTGTTATGTTCATTTCTCCTGCCGGTTTATCTTTAAACCTGCACGCTTGTCTACCTATACAAGCTGAGTGTGGAAACCACTGTAGTTAAGTGGATATCACATACATAGGTATGATATACGACGAGAGAGCACACTGAAAATCTAATTGTGCTACATATATTAAACCAGTCATTTGGTCTAAAAAATATTGATTGAAATAATAGGGATAAAAGGTGTACTTGCTGGAAATGAAGAAATTAATGAGAAGAATTATATTCAGAGCACTACTAGGGCATATTATAAGTTGTGCTTCAAGGTTTTGAAATAGAGAAAGTTTATGAAGTGGATGACAATTGCTAAACAACAGCAAACTTGTTTATTTTATCTTCCAAAAAATCTGCATAAAAATGCAAGAGGGAATATAATATCTTTTCAATTAAAATAACATGCTTTTACTGTTGTTCTGTTATTTAGTTCAATACCATTTAATAGGCATATACAGCAGTTCCAGACATCTTTTCATGTTATATTCTGTTTTTTCTCTTCTGCTTCCCTTTCTTTAAGCAAAATTTCTTTGGCTTGATTTTTATGCTTCTCCACCTATAACATAATGATACAGTCAACAAAGTATTGTGAAAGAATGTAATTTCTTGCAGGTGTATGTGTCTAGGGACTTTTTAAATGTCATCTTTACATAGGCCATTTTCAGATTTTTTGCTAGAATAGTCCATGTTCCTGAAAAAGGAATAAAAATGAAGGAAGTGTGCGGTCACAGCATTTGGTCAGGATATTTTGTTGCATGAATGACAATGATGTGTTGCTCTTCAAGACCATTCAATTACTTCAGATTCTATGATATTTAGTTTTTCCATGGGCTTCAGATCAACAATTCTGAAAGAATCAGACTGCTCTTTGTAAATACAGAATATTTTGGAAGGTCCATAACCTTAGCTGTGTAGATTAGAGCCAAAAATACTGGGGTGATGGGAATACAAAAGTACACTGGATCCCAATTTTATAATCTCAAACGTGCATGCATCTTCCTTGCCTATGACAGTTCAGCTTATAACAGCAGAGCTTTTCTGTCTAGCTTTCTGTAATCTCTTCCAATATTTCCCTCTTTGAAGTGTACTAGTTCAATGAAAGAGAGAACATAGAAGACAGAGTGTTTCTCTGAAATGAAAAGAGTATGAGATATGAAACCAAGGACAGGGGAAGAATACTAAAGTATGAAGGTACAAGTAGTAATACAAAACAAAAATCATAATATATATGTTTAAAGTGTTTTCTTACGTATACTAGTTAGTTTTCACATAATGTTCAGTGAAAGAGATTTATTGGTCACCTGGTTTTGGCAAGCTTTGGAGCAAGCAAACATGAGTTCTGTAATACTAAATATTAGAAATGAATACTAGAGTTGGGGCTAATGCATAGCAGTTATTTAAGAAGAAGTTGAGGGAGGACCCATTCAAGCAAAGAGAATTGTTTTTAGAGATACACAGATGAACTGCAAAAAAAGCAAAGCAAAGAAATTTGGCCAAGATTGAAGACACTCAGAGAAAAATAAATTACACTTGCAATTACAGAGTGGATTAAGAGGCAGAAGTCATTCACCTTGTCACTCCCCTGGAAGTACTGTTTGATGAGCTTTTCAGAATTTTCTCACTTTGAGGTGTGACTCAATACCCAGAATTATGCACATGCGTTTCTTCAGAAGCAGCCTAAGTTTCTTGATAGTAGGGGCCTAATTTTAATGCGATCAAAACAAGATGTGACTAGCAGTGCGACACTGACTCCCCTGGAAGTTCTCCCATTGGTTAAAAAAATAGTTATGAAACCATGTTGGAAAAAAAAAAATCTGTAACTCTTGTGAGGACTTTCTGTAACTGAGAAGTTATAGTGCTTTTCATGTCAACAGCATTGATGAGATGGCTCTAAAGCTGTTTGAAACTAAAGGCACATGAAAGTTTCTTATTTAAAGTTCTGTCCAGACTTCAAAAACTACTGGCTGATTTGATATTACTTATCTTTGGCCAACTGTATTGTTAATTGTTCTTAAGTAAACGGTTTTTATCAGAACTCCTTTTTTTGGATAAGGCTTACACAGTTTTGAGAGGTTTAGATTCTGGGCACAGCATTAAGTCATTGCTGGCATAGAACTGTTCCTCTTGCCACTCTTCTTGTTCATGCTGGCCCAGGAAAGGAATTAAGAGTAGGAACCATTTGAGACTTTCAGGTCATCTGAAACTGCTCACTTCATGATTATTGTATACTGCTGCAGAACATGCTGCCTGTAGTATTTGGGGTAGAAGCAAGAGAGTTATTACTCATTGCTAAAGAGTTTCACTACGATTTGCAGTATGAAATCATTATGGAGGTGCATAAAAGCAGATAGGGAAGATTTTTGTCAAATAGGCAAAAAGCTTCAAACAAAGTATCCTCCATTTATTATCTTCTTAAAATTGTAAAAATGCAATAATGCTAATGAGGAGCTGCAATCCCACTGAGTATTTGTTCCACTTTTGATGCGTACACTTACTGGATTGAAGCAGCATTTAAAAAAATAACACACACACATGCACACACAAAGCCATACAGCTGAATTCAGAGAATGTGAAGGAGCATGACAAATTCCCATTGGAACCATTCCCATTACGTTGCATAAATAAAAGATAGAGAAGTTTTGGGGTGTGCTTTGCTTCCTCTGTTTTTCAGAGAATGCTAAGTGTGGGGTATGAAGCATTGCTAAGGCAGTCAGCAGCACCTCTTCTTTCCTCATTTCTGCCTTGTTTCCCCTTTCATACCCACCAGCTTTCTCTCTCTTCTCTCACTCTTCCACAAAGGATTTCCAGCAGAGAGCAGCTGGTGCCTCATTTTGGCTGCTTTCCCCAGACGTTGGGGGCTTTCACTAGAAATCAATGGCAGCTTATTTTCCCCAGTACTGTGTTTTTTATGTGTGGACTGACATGACCTCAACCATACTGACCCATTCTGCTGAGCTATTTCCATTCAGATGTGCCTCTCTACAAATAGCGGAAATCAGTGGAGGGCCAGCGTCAAACTGCTTGTCACATCTTGTTTTCAATCTGTTGAAATCAGGTTTATAGTGTCCTATTCAGAAGTCTAGGCTCCTTTTGAATGCACACAATGCATTTCAGGAGTTCCATCAGGAGATAAATGCAGAACTTCACATTGCTATTAAAAAATAATCATAATGATCAGTCTTTTGAATTTTCTGAAGTAACTTATTTGCTTGGAATTTGTTGTCTTAATTGCACTGTGTCTCTTGCTCATATGTATTCACTTCCATAAGATGTAAAATCATTCCTAGCTGATCTGTCAGTATAGCAGTTGTACCATGTGAATAAGTTTTCCCATTGATTTAGTAGTAATGAATGAATAACTGAATGAATGAATAATCAGAGGTTTGCTAGAATGGATGCAGTAAACCTCAACTACTTGTATTCTCTTTGGCTTCTAGGAACTTCTATCAAATATAGTTTTGGTTTTTTTATCTCCACCTAATGAACAACTATGCTAGAATCACAATAAAGCTAAATATGTCTGGAGGTACACTAGGTATTATGTGTTACTAAAAAAAAAAAAAAAAAAAAAAAGAAGGAACATTTCCACAGTGTTTCTTAAAACTCATGGAAAGCTATCTTCTTAATAGTATTTCTCAAGACTTTTCTTCTGCAATTCATCAATATATTATTGGTATAAAGTTATCTAATCATGAAAGAAAAGCTTATCACAACCTTTAGAACAGACAATAATTTTAGTTCAACTTGAAAGTCTTCACACTTGCCAAGGATTTTATCCTTGATAAGTGAAAATGCTTTGGGCATTAGATAACATTTGTTTGCTAAATAATAAAGCTATCGAAATACCATATGGAAATGCGCACTATATGATTTTCCACTAATTTTTAATTATGTGCGGAGGTTTAGAACTCCAGATACAAGCATGACTCCCTACATGCTCTGAAGCAGCTGCTGTCATGTACTTGTGAGAACTTTCAAAGGGTTACCGTAGGAATGCTTATTTGAATCTCAATATGTGTTTATTCATATGAAAAATAATCACAATTTTCCTTTTTCTTTGAAAAAAGAAAAAAATCAAATGGGAGTGTCAAAAACCCAGGGAATCTCACTGCAGTAGCGGAAAGGAAGCTAACAACCCCCCCACACCCTTACACACAAATGTTCTGTAGTACACAGCACTTAAAACTGCTGAAAATTCCTTCTTCACTTTCAATATTCAGCAACTGTCAAGCTTTTAGGCCTGATTGCAAGGAATGAAGCAATGAATGAACACCAATAAGGGGCTTCATCTGCTAAGTGGGCTCCAGCAGTTAGCACCAGGAACTCTGTGTTCTTGGAAGCAGATCTTGGAGTTCTTTGTCTGTGGGGACATTAGAAGGGTAAATATTTCCTGCAGACTGAATTCTTACTCCCTGTACTTGAGCCTGTTATCTTTTTTTGGTGGTGCGTAGACACTGCAGGAGTTGCACAGTTCAGCAATCTGTACTCCTTTCCCAAAAGTAACTACTTTTTAAGATCTGAAAGTTATAGACAAAAGATCAGTAGGGAAAGATGCATTCTTGTCTTACAGACTGGCAGTATGATGATTAAGTATGATTTGGACTAACTGGCCAGTTAATTTTAAGCAAGAACATTAAAATAAATACCACACAGCTTAGATGAAGTGGTATATATTTTCTTATGTATATTCTGATGTCAGTTATTATCTTTTAAGTCTCCTGGAAGAGTGCTATGGCCAAATTCCATTAATCAGTGCTCTGACTTATGTTTATCAAAGTTTTTCTCATGCTTCCTGTGTATGACATCTTGAATTGTGGCCTGAATCCATTCAGTTCAGTCTATTCTTTCAAGTTGACTACATGCAAAGGCAAGTAGTAACATATAATATCTTTCAAATGCACAGATATTTTTGTACAGAGCTTCAGACCTCTGCATTTAAAGCAGTTTGCATAAAATAATTTTCAGAGGTTCAAAAGCTTCTTTTTCCTTTACTTTAGACCTTAAAAATTTATTTTCTTTTAGAAATCTCTTTTTGTTGTGTCAAGACAGAGTCATTGAAGTCTGCAGGTCTGTAGATGGGTATATGGGCAAATTGTTTAGGATACTATTTCTTATCTGGCATGTGGAATGGGAAATCCTGAGAGCTCATCATCAAAGAATGTCATAGAGGTTGAATTTTACACATCAAAAATAGCTTGAAAAACAAAAATATTCCTCTTTGGGAGAGTTTTTATTATTTTATTTCTTTGTAAATCCATTTTTTCACTTTTGCCAACTGTTTCCAAAACTTGAGAGTGTCTGGATATTTATTCTAAGAAAACCCTGATAAAAATATGGCTTTGTTCAGTGATTTTTAACAAATCTCAATTAAATATATTTTCTTTATTATGAAAGTGGGAAAAAATTAGACCAATTAGGCAAGTTTTATTTCCCTCCTAGGTCACCTTCAGGATAAGACAGAAAGTATTCTGATTGAGAGTCGAGGGGAGGGATAAGGAGGAAAGACTATTTGGATAAAGTAGAAACAGGACTTAATACAAAGGGCTGAGATGCCAACTACGTTATATTATCTCTTCATTTTGACAGAGAATTTATGAAGACAAATCTTGGAAGAAATAGACATAGCTGTCTAATACTGCTGCAGATGACTTTTTTTTTCTGAATTAAGAAGGTGAAGTCTGAACCCAGACTTGTGAGAGAAACTATAGTAAATTTTTCTGATTTTATTTGTTTGTTTTAAAATCTAAACTTGACTAAGAAAGAAATAATGTTTTAAAAATTTTCAGTAGTTCATATGATTTAAATTATTTTGGACATATAACGATTATTTTTAAACATTGAATTGTGTTTCTGACTATTGAAAAATGCCCTTTTTTGTTCTCTTTATAAATCAGAAAATATGAAGTGAAATCTTATTTTCAAATACAGGAAAGGCAAGAATCTTCCATAATTTGGGCTATTCCAAACAGATAATTTATTCTTATTTCAATTTTCATTTCTTCCAATGTTGCCAAAACTGAAAATTTTCATTGCCAAAAGTTTGAAGAGATTACTGGGTTTGAATTATAAATTAACTCATTAGGCATATTTACACTATTCTTAGAGTAAAAGTCCAACCAGAACTTGTTCTGTCTTAAGCCAGCTATATGCACTTGCTAGTGTGCAGAGTGCCAAATGGAGGGAAAGTAAAAGCATGACTCTCCTTACAGCCAATGCAGTCAATTCTGTAATATCTTACATGTGACATAGGAAAAAAGTAATCCTTTATAAATTGTGGGCCACAGAATGAAATGTCAATTATTCCTTTTTATGATCTCTATGATTGCCAGCCAGAGTGTACACAGCAAATAAAATGAGTGAAAAAGTATTTCTCATATGCTTACATGAAAAGATGCCAGGCATAGAGTACTTTAATAACCAATAGGTACTAAGGATAGCTATTAGGTATATAAAGCAGTGGTTTTGGTGACTGCATAGGAGCAAAGAAAGTCAGAGAAGAGACCAAATCCATGAGTATTGACTGTGAAGGAAATATAAGCAGTTAGGAAGAAATAATTTATTCCTGGAAAATACTGCTGTCTAACATTTTTATACAACACACCTATTTTGTCTTTTTTTTGTATTGTTTTATTATATTCAGAAAAATTAAACTATTTTACTGCATTCTGAAACAGTTCAACAATTCCAGAGGGTACTGGTACACATACCTCAAACAATACACAAAAAAGGCACTTCAAACACAATAGCAAATTGAGTGATAAGAAGTGTATCAAACCAGAATAATTGGTTCTGAAGATCACAATTTAAAAGTGGATGGCAAATGCCCTTGGGTAAAAACAGCATAGAGCTCTTTCTCTCCACAAAGAACCATCAGCAGCAATACAGATTTCCAGAACACTGAACAAAAGAAGTTTGCATGTTATTTTCTATCATTGTTTTCAATAAGTAGGAGCTGCAGGAATTTTAATGTTAAATATATGATCTCTTAGTAGTGAAAGATGTTAAACTGATGATGTACATAGAAGCATTAATTTATCTTTTTTTTCCAACAACCATTTAAATGTGATCTTGTAGTAAGTTACATAGCAGTACTGATATGCCTCAAGAAAAGTGTTACAGCCACAGGCTGTATTTTAAGACAACCAACCTCTTCCATTCCTGTGTATGTTAATAACAGCAGGCACCTCTTCTACAGCACCTTGGTTTCCAGAAGCATGAGAATTTCAGAACATCTGGGCTGGAATTTTGAAGAAAATGCATATATGCTGCATTCTTATGTGTGTGTGTTGTAAACACGTATTTGCGATTAGAAGTTCTTCCATCGCATCTTAAGTCTATATTGACACAATAATGGGATAGCATATGTGGTTCAGATCAGCATACTAGAGGATCTGGTTATATTTACAGGGAAGGTATACATAACATGCTTCATGATTTCACTTTAGCACAACTTCTTTTCCAGAAACAGAAACCATGTTTTCTAACTCATGGTCCACAGCTTTAGGAGTCATTCTGCTATAACTTCTGTGCTCTTACAGTACAAGTGTAGAAGTGCATAGTGTGAGAGGTAAGACTTTAAGATACCGTAAGAAGTTATGTGACCCTGCTTTCAAGGCTTCACAAATGTCTGCAAATCCTGCTGGGTTTCTCGATCTTGATATTCTATCACTGACCTAAGGAAGCACCATTATTGAAGCAAATATTTAAGTGGTCAAGAGTCACTTACATATATTCTGAATTGATATGAAAAGAAATGCGTTTAACACTAGGACCAATAGACATCAGAGTTCACCAAATTTTCATTATGCAATATAAAAATTTAATTTATGCCACTGTCTTACTACAAGAAATCTGTTGAGTTTTCCTTATGCTCAGATTCTGTAGATGCCCTAAAGGCAAAAGATACATTTTCTGCTTCAATCAAATGCTTATAATCTTTAAAAATTATCTGCTTGTATTCAGCCCACTTGCTTTTTCTTGGGGTAGATACTCTGACAGTTTTGATCCAGGCCTTCCCTCGTAACCAGTTATAATTAAGGAAATGCCCATTTCCCAGTTATTCCACACTGAGGTTTTTTATGGAACAAGGGAATATGAATAAGAGAGAGAGAGAGAGGAAGTTTTTTTCCTTCCTCTTCTGATGAGGTTTGGGAGCAGTTGGTCTCCGTGTTGGTCTCACTTATCAGAGCCTGAGGCTTTTTGCAGGGACTGTCGTTATAGAGAGAGAGTGCTGGCCTTTCTCTTGAGAGAAGTTGGTGAGATTGTATTGTGCTGCTAGATTTTTTTGAGTTTTTAATTGTACTTTTCTGTTCTGTTTTTTTTGTCCCTCCTTTCTCCCTGTTTCTCCCTCCTTTTTCCCTTTTCCCCTCAGGAGCTCCCTATTGTTATTGTATACATAATTGGAAATATCTGAAAATATATATATATCTTCTGATCTAATTCAGTTTTCTTCAGGCTTTCATTTTTTTTCCATTTTTTCCCCGTCATTTAAAAGAGAGAAAAAGGAAGAAAGAAGGGCAGCATAGCCTCAGCAAGAGACTCAGGTGAAACCAATACATACTCTTAATTCATTATGAAGGTTATGACAAAGACTGGAGCCAACTACTCAATAGGCACTTGTGAGAAATTAGGGAAAATTTGCAGGATTCAGCAAGGGTCTGACTTTTATTTGGCATTTCCTCTATAATATAAATAATCCTCTTTATTCCTATCATATCACCCTTATAAAGGATTCACAAAGCAGCAGCACATGGGAATTCTAAAACCTCATATATCCCGGTTTATAATATTTGTGAAGATAGATCACATTTCAAAGGAGAATGATTTAAAAAAGCCAACTACATAAACAAACAATCCCCTTCCCCCCCCCAAAAAACCCCAAATAAATAAAATAACCACAAACAAAACCAAACAAACAAATAAACCTCAAACTGCATAAATATATATATACATTAAGAGTGGCCTTGAAATGTCTAAACTTCAACTTTGAACATTCAAGTTTCTTTTTATTTATTCAGAGGGAGATCTTTCAAGGATGTGTCATTCAAAACTTTTGACAGAAAGTGGAATTTACACAGGACTCCTAGAAGCTGTTGACAAATCAAGTTTGAATCTGGTGCTCAACTATTTAGGTACTGACTCTAGATGCACCTCTACAGTGAATGTCAGGAGGATAATGGGACCACTTTAACCACAATAAAATTTCATACAACTACCAAAAGTGAAAAATAAGTAGAGCTCAGATGGTTTCTATTTGTGTTTCTGGAAGTGGTGCATGTGAGATGACATCTTTAAGACTCCTGCCATAGCTCCACTGCTGGGCTTCTATTAAAGTTGACCTGAGAAATCTTTTCTCACTAATGATCTGTGCTGTCCTTTGTCTGATATTTCAGATTTTTACACGTTCTTCTGGGATAAAGGACAAAATACAGGATCCTAGGGCAATGTGTGATATCATACCTAATAATACTTAATTATTATGATTGCGATAAAGAATTTAATTTGGAGGGGCATGTCCTTTCTAACCAGTGATGATTTCTGCTTTTAAGACAAAGCCTAGAGTATCACAAGCTTGGATATGTATCTGTTTTCCTATAGTAATGATCTGAGAGATAAGTCCATTAATTGTAAACTAAATAATCTGAGTTTAGTACTGGAATCTATTCCTCTGACTGTCCCATGGCAAGGGCTTGTTCTTGATTCCGTACAACTTAAGATATGAATTTATGCAGTTGATGAGCAATCTTTATGATCTCTCAACCTATAAGGGGTAAGATTTTAATACTATACTGTATGCAGCATCACACCTGGATGCTTGCAAGCATATGTACATAGTTTCCCACACTATTCTTGTATTCCAGAGATACTGGTTGGTAATATATTCTGGGTTTTTTCATTTGAGAATTTTTTTTCACCATTTCTGTCTGACAGCATCTTGAAACTGTGTTTTTTATGCTTTTCCTATCCTCCCTGTCTTCTCTTTCCAGTAGCAACACATGCTTCTAGCACAAACACAGTCCATTTCATTGGTCTTATGAATACACCATCATTTACCCTTCATTTGTTAAATAAATAAAGTGTAACTCGGTGTATCACCATATAGTCTTAACAGGAAAGGAGAACCTCTGCAAAAGTCTGCGTGCTTGTGAAATACTTATCACACAAGTCAAACTTAATGTGGCATAGTAATACACAGTCAGGGTCTTCAGGTGGGATTTGTGCTTGTTTGCAATAATGGCAACACTATGCCAACTGAGTAAATCCTGTTATTTCAGATACAACCCCTATTTCACATGCATATATATTTCATTCACAGCAGTATGCTGTGTTTGATACCCTGCTGACAAATGCTCTGTTAAGCAGCAAAACTATTTCAGTGAGTTATACTGTTTGGACAAGAGAATTTATTGACCCATCTTTTCAGGCACTGGTTACACTTTGAAAAAAGCTGGTTGGTGCAGTTACTTTGCTATCTGCAGCAGCAATAAGAAAATATGAGAGTAATGGTCATGATTCTTACTGACAACTTATATCCTGGTATCTAATAAAAGCTGACAAAGAGGCACCTGCATATGTTCCTTGAGTTCTTTAAAAGTTACAGTCTTAAAGGCAGAAAAAAAAAAGAGACCACCACACAAAGTGGGTTTGATGTGCAAATTTTGTTTATATGAACTAAATATTGCAGAAACCATAATACGACTGACTCCTGAAAAGGTTATCAGCAGCAATACCACCAGGGTTTCTATTTCTAATGAGCCCAGTCATATCAAAGCTCTGGCAAAGATGAGAAATTAAACAGTATCATGTGTTATTCTTTAGTTGAATTCCTTTTGGTTCTTGTTATGGGTTTAGCCAAGTAGGCCAAAAATTTAGGCTTTAAAGTTCAGATTAGGCCTGGGGTTGTCAGCTGGCTTGAGCTGGGCTGAGCTAGCTAACAGCTGACTTCTTCTAGCCAGTAATATTGTATTCTATACCATATTGCATCATCTCAAAAGGGGTAAGAGCTGGTGTGTGAGTGTGGCTTAATCAGTTGCTTCACAGCTGTGGTCCCAGCAAGATACTCTGCCGTCCCAGGAGGGATGGGGAGGCCCAAGCCTGGAGCACCAGCTTACCATCATGTTATCTTAGGGAAGTAAAATGTTTGTTCTTAGCTTTTCTCTCTGCTTAAGTCTGTCTCTGAAGAATTAACTTCTCTAGAATGATTTGTAGTTAAAATGGTAGAATTCGTGTTTACTAGGAAGTGGGAAATTATTTCTTGTTATACTATACATAACTTGTGTAGGTCTGTGTTATATTGTAGTTTCCTCTTAATTTTCTCTTTTCTGTATAAATACATGTAGTTAGTTTCAGCATAAACCTGGTTTGAAGAGTTTTTTTCCTCTCCCTCTTCTTTCTCCCTTAGCTGGTTGGGAGGAGGAGGAACCTTTTTCACTCTGTTCTGGACAGTTGGCATTTTGCCAGCTCAACCCAAGACAGATAAATAGTGCATTGGCCGGGAAAATGAGCGACACTGGCAAGTGTCCCAGAAAGTTGGCAGGGTTCCCGGGAGCATTGTTATAGAAACATTCCTTGATTTCTGCTTTGTTATGGTACATCTAGAACAAATAAGATAAAAATGTCCTCTTGCTACTGAATACTTGTTTTATTCCTTGTACCGTCCATTTTTGTGAGTTCAGACAGCTCAACTTGTACCTGCTGTGAATGTAGCCACTGCAAGGAGAAGCCTTAGAGCCACAGCAAGCTGTCTTTCTCTCCTGCCTCACCTCAACATAGAGCAAACCCCAAGCGTGAGTCACATGGTGAACTGTCGTCCTTCCTGTGTGACCAGGGGAAAGCCATGAGGAGGTAGGACAGTACATCTACTTCTGTGAAGTCCAGGTATGGAAATCAAAATGTAAGAAAGCTGGTAAAAAAGCTGTCCACATGTTGAAGCAGAGATCCCAGAACAGAGCCAAGAACAGCAATTAAGCTGCCCTGCCTCCAGCCAAGAGGAGGAGGAAAACAACCAAGTCTACTGGACATTGCTGAACCAGAAAACTAGCCAAGACTGTACCTCTACACTGACTTGCAAATGACAGCCAGTGCCCCTCTGAGGGTGGCTGGACCTATAAAAGAAGATTAATTGAATCACAAAGAGGCCCATGTGGGCTGTTAGTATGTGGCAGGACACTGCCACTTGAGTAGAATCTGTAGAGATTCATCATGTGGATGCTCATGTGCCCAAAGGCTGAGCTAATGAAGGAACATCACACCTGGACTAGCATAAGGAAGAGTTGTTCCTGGCAGAATGGGACCAAGATGTCTCAGGCCACCTGCAGGTGGACGAGGCCAAAGGGTGGATTTAACCATGGACATTATTTCCCCGGTTATCAGCTATTGTGAAACCCCTGAGAAGGGGATAGTGACCCCAGTGTGGGGATAGAAACTATTTCTACAGTATTTATCAAAACAGCACTTTTCAGCAGATCCTCTGAGGAAAACGGCATTCCATTTCAGTTCACAAAGTTCGTGTGATATTGTTGGACCAGACTGGAATGGGTGAGAGGGTGGGGGTAGGGGTGGGGGGAAAATAAGGGGAAAACAAGCAAAACACATTAGCCAAACAAGACAGAGGCATTCCATCTTTCACATTTTGCAGCCCATCAGTATTTTCTTGGAAATCAGATTAAAAATTTACTTATTAACTTTCATGGAGTGCATAGTGGCAGAAAGAACTTTTGTCTCATATCATAAGTTATCATAAACACAGTTACTTCTTTCAACAGCACTTTGAACTCTAGGATAAACATACAGATGCTTTCTATTCTGTCTCTTCTGTATTAGCCTAACTGTGTTAATATACTTTTTCATCTTCAAGGGTCCTCAGTACTTTTGTGAAGTAACAATTCTTGTATATGGACTTAGTATTATGTTTATCTCTCAACTTGCCTGTTAAAAGCAAATTGTGAATTCACCAAAGGCAAGTCCTTCCTGACCAACCCACCAGCCTTCTCTGTTGAAGTGACTACATCAGTGGACCAGGAAAGGTCTCCAGATGTCATCTATCTAGACTACTGTAAAGCCTTTGATACAGTCTCCCACAATATCCTTCTCTCTAAATTGGAGAAAGATGGATTTAATGGGTAGACTGTTAGGTGGAAAAGGAATTGATTGGAAGATCACGTGCAGAGGATGTTGGTCAATGGCTCAATGTCTGGATGGAGATCAGTGACAAGTGGTGCCCTCAAGGGTCCGTACTGTGACCAGAGCTAATCTATGACATCATCAATGATATAGATGGTATCAAGTGCACCCTTAGCAAGTTTTCAGATGACACCAAGATGGGGGTGGTGAGTTCTCCTGAAGGACAGGTCCCATCCAGAGGGACCTGGACGAGCTCAAGAAATGTGCCCATGGGAACCTCAAGATTTTCAACCAGACCAAGTGCAAGGTGCTGCACCAGGGTCACAGCAACCCCCAGTATTTAGACAGGCTGGGAGAGGAATAAATTGACAGCACGCCTGCTGAGAAGGCCTTAGGGGTGCTGGTGGATGAGAGGCTGGACATGAGCCGGTAATGTGCACTTGCAGCCCAGAAAGTCAACTGTGTCCTAAGCTCTATCAAAAGAAATATGGTCAGCAGGTTGAGGGAGGTGATTTTTCCCTCTACACTCTATGAGACCTTACCTGGACCACCACATCCAGCTCTGGGGTCCCTGGCACAATAGGACATTGACCTGTTGAAGTGAGTCCAGAGGAAGACCACAAAAATTATCAGAGATACGGAACTTCTCTCCTGTGAGGAATGACTGATAGAATTGGGATTGTTCAGGCTGGGGAAAAGAAGGTTCCAGGGTGACCTTATAGCAGATTTCCAATACCTGAAGGGAGCCTACAAGAAAGATGGAGAGGATCTTCTTTCAAGAGCGAGTAATGACAGGACAAGGAGGAAACATCTTTAAGCTGAATGAGAGTAGTTTTAGATTGGGTATTAGGAGAAAATTCCTACTGTGAGGGTAGTGAAACAGTAGTGTCAAAATACTGGAACTGGATGTCCAGAGAAGTTGTGGACAATCCACAAGTGTTCAAGGCCAAGTTGGATGAACATTTATGTAACCTGGTCTAGTGGAAGGTGATCCTACCCATGGCTGAGGGGTTGGAAGCAGATGATCTTTAAGGGTCCTTCCAACCTAAAACATTCTAAGACACTATGATATCTATGAGAATATCAGCTCTGCACTGGGATTTTATCTAAGGATTTTTACTCTAATTTACAAGTACTGTGGCTGCTGAACAGGAATTTTTTCAGTAACAAGCTTGATGCCATGAGAGACCCCAAAAAACGGACTCTGAGCCAAGTTAGTGTGGGATAAGATCAAAAGGTAGATTCTTTAATGTCTAGGCTTAGGGCTTTCAGGAATACATGATGATGTGCCATCAAACACTGATTTCCTTGGGATTTATAATATGGTCCACCCAATCCCCTGTTCACACATCTCTCAGTCTAGCCCCATCTTGTCCCTGGTCACACCTTCTCAGGATTTGAGTCAGGGGTCAGTGGAACCTTCTCTTTATCATTTTTCTCTTCCTCAGTACAAGTAGGTCTTTCAGAGCTTTTCCAGTGTCCTTGGATCCAAGGCCATTGGCTCATGTTTATGTCTCATTGTGCAGGCCTTCTACCTTGATGAGAAGTCTAAACACCTAAAAGAATTTGAGCTATTGATAGGTGGTAGAGTTTGGCATGTAAAAACATTGAAATTAATACTACCACATTAAAGTCTTCATTTTTACTAGAGTTACAAGTACTTCTAAAATCTATGAAAATGAAAAAAAATCAAAAAAAAAAAAAAAAAAACCCTACGGCATCAAGCTTGAAGTGAGAAGGAACGGTATTCATTGTACTAATCACCATTTTTAGCATTTGGAACTATGAAGTAGAAGTTGTAAGGATGTTTTGTTTTTTTCTCTATGATTTTTTTCCCTAAACTATTTTCCTATTCAGCATTAAACAATAAGAAATGTTAGATAGAAATATAGTGAAATAAAGTTCTAAAAATCTTTTCATGAGATCCCCTGTGGATGGGAACATCATCCCTCACTTTGAACATCCATATTTGAACTGTTTGTCTGGATTCCCTTGAAGCAAGAGGAAAGAAATAAACCTTTCTAAAGTATGATTCATTTTATCTATTTCAGTCATCTGCTTTAGGATGAGATAAATCACATTCTAAAGATACCAGTTTTTCTCCACTGATTGCAAATAGTATCTAGATCATTAACCTAGAGACAGGTGTCTGATAAATCTAAACTTCTAATTCAGAAAAAAAATCTGAAGTTAGAGGAGATGAATCCCACCCCATATTTAAGGTCTAAAACATTCTTGCCAGTTAAAGAAAAATACAATTGTTGGGTACAATGCCTCTACTTTAAGACAAACATAGCACCACTGATGCCTTTTTGTTCTCTTTATCCATGTAGCTGTCAACCACAGGTAACAAGTTTGTGCTTATGGATAATGTTTATAATTCATATAGATCACTGAATCTGTGCCAAGACTGAAAAGTAATTTAGGGTTATATCAGACATTTTAACATGGAATATTGTCAAACTACGGTGCATGCACCAAATGTCAACACATGTAACAACGTGAAAATAATAATCTCTTGTGACTTCTGACTTTTTAGTACGTCCAAACTGAATGACAGTATGTTAAGGCAGAGAAAATGTGACTAAGGAGGTAAATTAAAGCCTCTTTTAAGAGCAAAATGCATCACAAGGCAAAATGCATCACAGACCAAAAGGCTTAGGTCAGATGCATAGATTCAAATCCCAGCATGAGAATTCTAGAAGACACAGAACTGGAGATCTACCCTTGATCATGCCACTTACTGACATTAACAAATTGGAATTGTGTCAGATACTGCATATGCCAAGTTGATTGTGAGGAATCAAGAAGGACTCACTGAAAGACACATCCTGTTACAGAGTTAGCACTGTATGCAGTGTTTTGGAATGGTAGAATGTATCTTCATAGGAAAACCACTTAGTGTTTGGAAAAATTGGCATTCTAATGGGCTACATCTGGAAAACAACTTAAGGTCATAGCAATAAAATACTAAATTGAGACAGAGCGTATTCAGCCACTGAGGAAAAAAAATCCTCTATGAGTGATGATTTAAGCTAGTAATTCTTGAAAATTTAAAATATTTGCCTTCATATACAGTGGGATATTGCTCACTGCAGTCTTTTTATATTCTGTAGATTATTTCAGAAAAACAAGAGGAGACAATAACTTTGTGTTCTGTAAGCTAGAAATTAAAACCAGATACACTTATTCAAGATGCTTGCTGAATGCTGGTTTTCAGGAGAGAGGTTGAGTATAAGGATTCTGTGCCTGAATGTGCCACTGAAGTAAGGTCATGGATGTAGTCTCCAGTTTCCAATGCAGCTGAGAGGAGACACTGCTACATTTTTCCCTAAGCACAAAAAGGTGCATTATGATCAAAGGGCTCTTCAATTACACTATGAAAAATGGTAAATTTGTAGCCAAGACTGTATCACAGGCACCAGAATAACACTGAAGAAGCTGAGTGAGGAAGGGTTGCCTTGCTATCTGAGTGCCTTGAAAGATATCTGCTCAGATGGCAAGTGCCAAAAGTCTGCATGCGTGAGCACACAAATAGCCCTTTAAAAAAGGTCATGTACTTCCACCTCTGTGCTTCCTGAGACAGCCATGTAACACCACTGCAATAGAAAGAAAGGAGTATGGCTCCAATCCATGCTTCTTGTTCCTTAAAGTGGTTTTATTCCCTGGAGTTTTTAATCTCTTCTTCGCAGTTGCTAGTTTACAATGGTGCTAGCTCTCATAACTTAAGTCTATTCTGGCAACGCTCCAGAGAACAAACACAGAAATGCATGAAAGAAGATGTGTTTCATGTGCCAGTGGAATTTTGCTTTCACTGAACAAGAGCAGTGGCTGGGAGTCCTTTCTGAGCTGGCAGTTTGCCACGTAAAAGATTTCTATAACGCCCTCTGTCATGAGTAAATGCAGGGATGTTGTTTCATGACATTCAGCACCTTAAATGAAATACAAAATGACAGTTACCTGTGCTATTGACTGTTGGTAACTGGATCAGATAGAACACAAATCAGCAAACAGCTTCTTCTTACATAACTATCTGTACTACAATTATTTGTTATGACTAAATTAATATAATTAGCATAACACTTAGACACCATTTTTAGAAACATTAGTAAACAGATTTTTTGTGGTTTGCTTTTTAATAAAAGAAACTTTCTGTGAATTTGTTTCTCAGACATCTTTTAATAGCATAAAAATGCACTAGTAAAATATTTCCTTAGAAGCCTGTCCTAGTTCAGCAGGTGGGACCAGCTATCACTGTGTGGAGGTGATCAAAGCTGTGTATTCTACCCCCTCTATTCATTCCCCAACGACAATAGACCATTAGCAGCAGCTGCCCAGGGAGTCATTAGCACCTTCACACCCAGCCTGGGGGGGGGGGGGGGGGGGGGGGGGGCGCGTGGCTGCTAATGGGCCATCAACGGTTCAACAATACCCCCTTGCTCCCAGAGTTAATCACCCATTGTGTGAGTCCCTGCCCTGGGGGAGGGACTGGGTGCTCCCTGAGGGTACATAAGTGGTGGGTAAGACCTCAGGAAGGGTTCATTGGATCCAGAGGAGCAGCAGGACCTCAACAGGAGGAGACCACCGCTCTTGACTAGAGTACGACTGCCACTCTCGACCAGACTACAGCCATTGCCTGCACCAACAGGTTTCTCACTTCTTTTTTTGCTTTGGACTTGGGGGGAACCACGCGGGTCTCAGCACAAGGGCTAACAAACCCCTTTGGGTTTGTGCCCCAGGACACTGGGTTATACTGCTGGGTTTTTGTGAGTTTAAAGCAATTTCTATTTGTGTCAGTGTATTTATGGTAACACCTTTCATTAAATTGTAACTCTGACTTATAATCTCTCTTGTGGTGGGTCCATTTCTCCTGCCGGTTTATTTTTAAACCAGCACAAAGCCTTATACTTCTAATAGTCATGTATATGAATTCAGAACAATTGTACAGAGAAATGTGATTGATCTACTTTGTATTCATAATACTGAGCAAAAGTGAAATGCACCTTGCTCAGTCCACAGTTATCAGTCACCAAATTATAAACAGAATAACAAAGACCCAAGGCTATGAGCATGTTCTGAGGTTTTCACTTTTGGAATGCATACATGGCCTTCAAAGAAAGCAAAAGACCCAAAGGAATAGTTTAGACATATTGAAGACAATTAAAAGACAGAAATGTTAAGACTCAACCAGAGAAAATTTGTGAATGATTAAATAATGTAGAGACCTCCTACCTTATCCAGAAACCCATGTAGCACATGTCATGACAACACTTCATGGCCATAGATCCTTGAAGTGTTAGGTATGGGGCATGACCAAAGGATGCAGAGTTGTCGTTTAGGAGCAAATTTGCCCTGAGTATGTGTTCAGGCTTTAGGGAGCAACTGATCTATTTCTGCAATGTGAGATTTGTCTCTTACCTTCTTGACAGGTTTCATCATTCCAGAAGAACAGTAGCAATTAGCTACTGTGAGTTTGCTCATATTGATGACCTCCTAGGGTTGCATTAGATAGAGCTGGGAGGCTCTTACTACCTAGATTACTGCCTCTGCATCAAAAGAACCATGGTCAGCCGGTCAAGGCAGATGATTCTTCCCCTCTGCCCTCATGAAACTCCACCAAGAGTACTGCATCCAGCTGTGGAGTCATCGGCACAGGAAGGACATTAACTTGTTGGAGCAAATCCAGAGGAAAACACAAAGATGATTAAAGGGATGGAGTACCTTTCCTATGAAGGCAGATTGAAAGAGAGCTGGGGTTATTCTGTCTGGAGAAGAGAAGGCTTTTTGGTTGACATTATTGTGGCCTTTTGGTACTTAGAGGGGGCCTACAAGAAAGCTGGAGAAAGACTTTTTGAATGGGTGTGCAATGATAGGACAGGCAGAATTGTCTTTTAAACAGAAAGACCATAGGTGTAGGTTGGATTTTAGTAAGAAATTCTTTATTGTGAAGGTGGTGAAGCACTGGATCAGACAAGTTATGGATGCCCCAGGCCTGGACTTCCAGGCTAGGTTGGATGGAGCTTTGAACAACCTTATGGTTTA
The DNA here is from genome assembly GCF_047495875.1 of Pithys albifrons albifrons. Lineage (NCBI taxonomy): Eukaryota > Metazoa > Chordata > Aves > Passeriformes > Thamnophilidae > Pithys > Pithys albifrons. The sequence goes on along the minus strand of NC_092497.1, from coordinate 35,867,260 downwards.
ATGGAAGGTGTCCCTGCCCATGGCAGTGGAGCTGAAACTTGATGAACTTAAGGACTCTTCCAACCCAAGCCATTCTATGATTTGTTGCTTAAGACTGCTGCTATCTTCAAATAAACATCTGAGGATTGGGACTCTCAAATAATATTTCACACTTTTTTACTCAAAGGCACAGAATTGTTGTTTACGATGGAAAGCTGAGGATTTGATGTCATCATTGGCAGTAAGTAATTGGAGGCAAGTAATCCATTTTATGTACTGGAAATAGGTAAAAAATGAGTAAAAGTCAAGAAACAAAAGGGAAAACTACATTTTCTGGTCCATTTTATAGCATTATGTGACAGATTATCTTAATATGTCTTAGCCTTTGATTCAGATTTTTCCTCAGAGAAAAGGTATACTTGAATTTGGATGGAGTTTCCAGTAAATCAAACTGGAAAATCATGACCCTTTATGCACTCCGTTCCCTCTGTTCATTAATATATACCCACAAAGTGGAATAGCATCAACACACAAATGAAGATAGCCTCAAATGAGATAAGTTCAGTGGTTAGCTTGCTATTTTTGGGAATGTAGGGCTTAGTTCCCTTTTCCTGCTCTACACATGGTTCAATGAGGCTGACCTGCAACCTTCAGTGCTTTGGAATTGGTCATGATCTAAGGCTACTGCTATATAAAACTTCACAAATAAAATTGATGCCAGCGCTGAGATTTGATAGTATACTGGAGATGCTGTTGTCATTCAATGATTTTTCATATGCATGCAGTTGCTGTATTGCTCTGGACATTTGTCACAAGTCCAGTAAGCAGATGGGCACTTCATTTTATGTTGCACATCTAGCTTCAGGCAGGTCTGCAGGCTCACTCTATAAGCAAAGGAAATGGAAGTGGAATGGAAATCAGAGTTTTTACTGCTGTGATTCTGTTATTTCTAGGCTTGAATACCTTTCTTTTGTTTCCTGGGTCTGGTTAAGATATTATATAAATGCAGAATATCTATGATTATGGACTCTAATCAATTCAAGGAGATGAGTAGCAATCACTGACAGTAGATAGGACTTTCAAATGCCACAACTGACTCTGGAAATGCTTGCCCTCCTACCCTATCCATAGAAGGGGTTTGCAAGTTCTAACAGAGTAATTTTTAGAGTTGCATGAGATGAACCCTACACTCATTGTTGCCTAAAAACTGTACTGAAATGCCTAAAAAAGCAGTTGGTGTTCATACTCTGAATGACTTATCTAAAAACATAGAAAAAACAATGTAAGAAAGGTTTGCAATAGAAAGCAGATGTTATTGGAACTAATCTAAGCACTTAACCTGACTGACATTCCACTGAAGTGTAACAGTACACAGTTTTTATAAAAGCTCACACATTAACCTTGAGATGTCAAGCTTAAAAAGTTAATTCCTTTTAGTATCATTATTACTAGTTTACTAGTAATTGAATTATTACATCAGTGAAATTTGTGGATTAAAATTAACATGTAACTAACGAAAATCTAGAAAAAATAAACATATATTATTTTTCTATTTTATAATTAATGCACTTTCACTTTCCTCTTGTAATTTATAGCCGGTAGTAGTGACAATTCACTGAAACCTTTAGCAGTGCTTGGTAATCTCCTCTGAAGGCAGAAAGAACTAAGTAAGAAAGAACTAAGTTGTCATAGTGAGGGGAATGATCAAAGGCTTGTAGGAAAGATAAAAGTATTCTGATGTATTCATTTTTATTTTTTATTATTTACGCTGTTTCTTCATGCCTTTGATAGGATTTATCCTGAAACTGCATCCTGAAGACTTCAAGAGATAGAACTCACAGAATTAACAATGTTTCAGCACTGTAACTGCCAACTGGTTGCAAAATTTGCAGATTAATAACTCACAAACTGGTTAAGGCCTGGTATAGACAGTGGGCCTCATTTGCTAGAATCTGGCTAAACTCAGCTTTGCATTCAAATAAGTATTTCATCACTTTATTTTACTACTAACAGAGACATGTTTTCCTGCATTTGTGAAACCTTTTAACATGGGCTAAAGGGCCTGGCCCTCCTACATATCTCCTCTTAAAAATGATACTTCTGTTATTTTTCCAGATTTCCTAAAGCATTTCCAATGAAGCCCTATGGCATGCACTTAACATAGTGTTTCCTGACTTTTTTCTCTCCCTGTGTATGTGATATCTGAAATTAATTAACTAAAAAGAAAAGTGCTATGCTATCTCAAATTTTTATTGAATTTCTCTTACACATTTGATAGCTGTCATAATTCTGTTTTAAGTGTTTGGCCATCACAAACTTATTACAGGAAGGGCAATTTGAGTTTTACTGGTACAGTAGCTTGTGCCTGAAGACCACCCTTAGAGTGGCTTTACACTCGAGTGGACTCATTGTAAAAGCAACAAAATACGATGAAGAATGGTGTTCAGGAGGGAGGGAGAGGGAGGAAATGATGCATAACTCTAGCAGTAGGTTTGGCAGTACTGAACAATTGAAACAGCCTCATACAAAATCAAAGTGCAACCTGACTTTTCCTGAATTTGAAAATAAAGACATAATGAAAGAAATCAGAGAAGAGTAAAGACGACAAAAAGTGTTTTGACTGAAACATAATTACCTTGTATTTCTGTAGATCACATCGCCAGGCTTTCTGTGGTATGTTCTTTCCTGTAGGAAGAAAAGAAAAGAAAAGAAAAGAAAAGAAAAGAAAAGAAAAGAAAAGAAAAGAAAAGAAAAGAAAAGAAAAGAAAAGAAAAGAAAAGAAAAGAAAAGAAAAGAAAAGAAAGACAGCTCTACACACACAGAAGAATATCCATGTGCCAGCCCAGCTGTACCACAGTAGTTTCAGAGATATCGATCCCCCCTCCTTCATCACTGCCTATCCTGTACTCTCTCAATCTTCCGCTCTCTGTTTTCAATGATCCTTCATATGCTGCAGGTACACAGCTTCATGGCACCCCCATATTGACTTAAACACTCATCTGTTCTGCACTATTTCTACCTTTGTGAATATACTTAATTTGCTCCTTAGAACTCAGTACCCAAAATGGTTTTTAATTTGTGCTTTAAGATTTGGTGCATATCTCTGAATCTAGTTTCTTTAGATAAAGTAGTTCTCAATACCCTTGCTTATTTTATTCTTTGTGACACTACAATTGAATGAAATGCGAGCTTTGAATGACGCAGTCATGGTAAGGCTCATTATCGGCTGTAGTAGTTCCCATTCACATCAATTTGGAAATTTTTAGACTTTTTCCTTTATTTATTAGTCTTGCCATTTCCTTAGCTATATTTTTGGAGCAAAAGCAGGACTTTTCTATTCCATTTTGAATTATTTTTTGACTTTTCATTTGAGCAGTGAAAAGACTTCTTGTTCTTCTCCTGTCTCAAGTTATTATTAAAAAATAAATAGGGTTTCTTGGGAAACCAGCAGTCATATGTGATATTTCAGAATCATTCTTCTTGTTCCACATGGTCATTGTCATGAGACTATGACACCTGTTATCCAGTTCAAATTGCAACTTTTTTGGTTAGAAATCAATTTACCCTTTTTTTTTAAATTTGGCCTCATGCTGCTTGATGGATGAATTTTAACTTTTAGGAGTCATTTGAATCGTTGCATGTATATGACAGGCTGTTTTATCTTTCGCTTCTGAAATGTAGTCACAATCTGCTACTGAACTACATTAATAATAAAATTGTCGGTTCCCTGTAGAATGGTATAAGATTAGAACTTGATGTCCAGGACAAAGAATGTGGAGTAAAAGGAAAATGTTCTTCCCAGTTGTGCTGTAAATGGAAGCTGACTTACTAGTTGGAAGGGGTCTGATTTGAACCTTCTGAATTTAGTTGTACCATGCAGTAGCACAGTTCTGATGTCATCCAGTAGAGGACACAGGGCATATAGTCATATTTTCTTTATGATATTTTAATATATTATTTATATGACCACAGGCAAAATGTCATGATCAGTTATCCTTACTTCAGGAAAAAGAGATATATCAGGGAAATTGTATGACCAGTGTGTATGTACACCTTCCCAGAATTTTAAATAATACTGCTATTAAAAAAAAAAAGAAAAAAAAATCAATATTGATTCTAAAGCAAAAAGAAGTAATGTAGGGGAGAACAAAGAGAACAAATAATTACACCTTTGATAGGAGAATTGCAATGAGAATAGTCTGAAATGAGTCTCTGTGGTGAAGAGGAGCTCAAAGCTTTGGCCCAGTCCCAGAGATTTGACATCACTGGCATAAGTGAAACCTGGTGGGATGATTCCTGTAACTGGAGTGCCCTGTTGGATGTTTACAGGCCTTCAGGAGGCATAGGCAGGGCAGAGGAGGCAAAGGGGTGTCACTGTATGTAATTAAAGGGTTAGCATGTGTGGAGCTCTCAGCTGACAATGGCACAGTTGAGAGGCTCTGGGTAAGAATCAAAGAGCAAACAAATAATGCAGATGTCATCATGGGGATCTTCTATAGATTTCCCAGCCTGGATGATGATGCTGACAAATTATTCTTTGAGGAACTAAGGGACATTTCTAAGTCAACCGTCCTTGTTCTTATGGGGGACTAACTTGCCAGAAATTACCTGGAAACCACACAGCTGGTACAACTCAGAGCAGAAGATTTCTAAAAAACTTGGATGAGAACTTTATGGAACTGATCCTAAGGGAGTCAACTCAGATAAACACCCTCCTTGATCTCTTGCTTGTCATCAGAGTCAGTCTCATGAGTGAAGTGGAGATAGGTGGCTGTCTTGGCCACAGTGACCACAATGGGATTGAGTTTAAAACTTCTGTTGACAGGAGGGAAAGTGCCAGCAAAACCTCAGCTCTGGACATGAGGAGAGCAGACTTCAGGCTTTTCAGTACGTAGGGTCACCTGGGAAAATGTTTTTGCAGATGCTGGGGTCCATCAGTGCTGGTGACTTTACAAAACACTTCTTAAGGTCACAGGAACAGCCAATTCCCAAATGATGGAAGTCAAGCAGGCAAGGCAGAAATCTGACTTGGCTGAGCAGGGATTCTCTCTTGGAGTAAGGCTAAAAAGGAAGGTGTATGCCCAGTGCAAGCAAGCTCAAGTGACATGAGAAGAATACACAGATGCTGTTTGGCACTACTGGGAGAAAATTTTGCAGCCAAAGCTGAACTGGAGATGAAGGTGGACAGAAATGTTGAGGGCAATTAAAATGGCTTTTCCAAATACATTATTGGCAATAGACAGTATAATAGAAATATCATCAGCCTATTATGAGGATGGTCACCTCACACACAGGACCAGAGAGAGTGCAGAGGTGTTTTAATGCTTTCTTTGCCTCTGTCTTCAACAGAGGTTACAGAGCAAGGGGATCTAAGTGCCCTGAGCTGGAGGACCATGACTGTGAGAATGATCAGGTCTCAGTCAACCCGTATATTGTGTGAGATCTGCTGGTCCAGCTGGATCCTTACAAATCTGTGGGGACTGATGGGATTCAACCCAGAAGCCTCAGAGAGCTGCTGATGTCATCATACAACCTCTTTCAATGACTTTTGAGTGGTCTTGGGAATCCAGAGTGGTCTCACTTGGCTGGAAGCTGGCAAAGGTTGTACCAATTTTCAAGAAGGGCAAGAAGGGGGACCTCAGAAACTGCAGGCCGGTCAGTCCCACTTCAGTGTCTGGTAAAGTTATGGAGAAAATTATACTGAAAAGTATTGAAAAAACACTTGAAAGACAACACTGTTATTGGTCACAGTCAGGATGGCTTCATGAGAGGAAATTCCTGCTTATTAGATCTGATTTCTTTCAATTAAAAGGTGTGGTAGGTAGACCTTGGCTGGATGTCAGGTGTCCACCTAGTATCTCTATCACTCCACTTCCCAGCTGGACAGAGGAGAGAGAAAAAGATGGAAAGTAACTAATAGGTTGAGATAAGGCAGTTTACTAAAAAGTGAAAGCTTGTACATGCACAAAAAAAAAAAAAAAAGAGAGAACAATATTAAGGTTTATTCTCCTGGGGCGGAAGAAAGGTACAACTGAAAATGTGTAAAGTGATGATTGGAGGGATCATATTGTAAAACCTACGGAAATTAAAGCTTGCCCACGCGCACGTCAATGATGTAATCCTGGGCGAGTCTGGGTGCTCATTGAAGTCAGTATCCTTTATCTTATCTCCTACCAAAATTTGGCTTAGAGTCTTTTTTACAGACTTTTATGGCATCACATCTTTAAGCTTTGGTAAAGCCTACATTAAAATTTAAGATATGAGGCTTTTTAAGATTAGCTATAAAAGACCACAGTAATCCTTCCAAAAGAGTTCTTGTATCGCTAATGCAACAAAAATCCATAAGAGATCTAATGGTTATTGAGAAAATCTCCCAAAGATATCACTTTGTCATGGAGGACTGTCTTAATTTGAGGGAAAAACCAAAATGTTTACAAAAATCAGAGGAGAGGATTATTCTTCAATAATCACATCAATCCCTATTAAATTTGAGAAAAAGGAACTTTAATTATAAAATGGATATAAGAAGGATAAGTGTTCTTAACTACCATATATATGTGTACATATATATACGTATATACATATAACTGTAAACAGACCAGAGCAAACTACTCACCCAGCACCAAGAATAAAAACAAAAGAGAACAACCCCCAAATGGTAGACTCCCCCTGGTGCAATTATATTTATGGACAGTGTTAGTGTCACACCTTGGCTGGCTGCGAGGTGAATTCTGTCTTTTCACAGAGAGGCAGACAAGGGGTGGACACTCACTGGTACAGGATGGATTCTTTTTCATGGAGGAAAAGCAGACTCTCTCTCACTCTTTGTTCAAAAGAAGAAGAAGGAAAAGCTGGGAGTGGAGGGATGGTGATAGTTCCCAGGAATCTCCTTGCCGTCTAAGTTGGTCTCCAGGAAGAAAAGGTCTGCAGCGTGACCCGAAAGCAGCCATGACAGTGAAGACGGAACGGTGGCTGGGCCCACAATGCCGAACCAGAAGGACAGCAATGGCAAGAAAAACCAGCTCACTAAAGAGCAGTGGTGATGAGCAGAACAGCCTCTCTCCGACAGCAGCACACACAGCTACAGTGTTCAGGCAGAGCCATGGAGTTCCCCAAAAAACCAAAAGAAACAGTGCAAACCTATTCCCCCACCACACCTTCCCCCAATCTGCCCCCACCCAAAACCATCAAGCAGGAATTCGGAGCAGCTGACCACTTCTTTTGTTTAATGGCATGTGGAGTTAGGCATTCAGTCTTAGTATTCTGTAGTGGCAGGCAGAGAATTTTTTTCTTTAACATCCCAAAACTACAACAAGGAAAGACAGGGGTTAGAATGCAAGGAGAAATAAATGGATATTCCAGTCTTGCATAAACCACCTCAGTTCAAAAGATAGAATATATCACAACAAACAAAACGCAACACTGGATGCTTTGAAATCTTACAGGGTAGTGTTTTATGGGAGGTATAAGAAGATTAAGTGCAACACAGAGGTTTCTTTAGCTAAAAAACCACTTCTTCATGTCATAGGAAGGAGCTGTTCACTTTATTGAGAGTGTTAACAAATCAACCAAGCTTCAGGGAAGCTTGTAAGAGGGCTGTTTCCAATGCAATCATTTTTTTCCTATTTATATCCTATCTTCTTCTAATGAGACAGTCATTCGGCAGTTTTTCTTCTATCTGATAGAAATCAAACATATTTTCTCAGCATCATACTTTTAAACTCCTTTTGGATGCTGTGATTCTGCTTGTTTTGGAGTTCTTTGGTGAAGGTCAATAAGGTCTTAAGTGATTTCAGATGCAAAGATCATTAATGAGATTTTTTTTCCCATTGCAAATATACATTTCCTTTTACAGTGGTTTTTTGTGTTCTGTATTGGATTCTTTATTTCACAAAATATAGAGCCAGTGATCAAAATGTTCGGTTGTGGTTTCTCAGCCTGAAAAGCAGAGAGTAAGTAAAAACATATATGGTTTCCTGGGTTGCATATTTAAGATAAAAGTATATTGAAAATGAAAGGCTCTAGGAGATCCTGCTGCAGCAGTCTAAAACCACCATAGAAAGGGATGCTTCCTCTCTTGGATACTTTGACTAGAGAAGTGACAGCCCTCAGCAGAAGGACACAATGACAGCTGAAGCTAGTGATACTTTAAGATGCCATGAATTATATTTGTCAGAGCTTACAGAACCTTTTCCTAAAAAGGTGGCAGTTTATCTACCTTTAGGAGTGAAACTTGAATATGACATTTACTCTGTCTTAGTTAATTGCATTCCTACATTTTCTCTGACAAGAAAAGATATTCTCTTACGACACACCTCTGTGAGTTGAGAGCATAGTCCTAACATACTGAAAATCCTTCCCGTGATCTGTAATACACTTGAATTACCTCTGTGTAATTTCTTGTTTCCATAAAATCCAATATGATTTAGGAAATTTCATCATTGCACAAAGTTTTCCTTGATATATTATTATAATTTTCTTCTCTTACTGGGTATGCCTGTTATTAAAAGCTGGTTTCATATTTGCTTATTTTTTGCTAAAGTCTCTGGCCACTGTTTGCAGTGTTCTATCTACACTGTCATATCAATGTCAATAAAAATCCTTGTATGTGTTACTCTACATGAAACGAGCAGAATCTAGCTCATCAGCTAAAATCTCTGTGTTGGAGGGGATCTGAAATTTTCTTCTCTCTCTGTGGTATGGTTAAATATCTCCTCTCTGGTGAAAAGCACAGAATCATTTTATAGTACTATTTTAACCATTTTACATTTGAAGTCCTGATTTTAGTTTCCCTATCATTTAGACTTGGATGACTGTTTCAACAAATGAATTTCAAATGCAGAGTGCTATATGATATTTAGCCTAGTAAAAAATGGTTATCTCCAGTTGCATGGTAATGAACAATTCTCTTCCTAAATGTGCCAAAACATCAGATGAGACTAATGAAATTTTATGTGAACCAAGTACTGGACATACTCTTGTATTTTAAAAAAATCTTCATGGAAGGGGATTATTATTCAATTTGAAACAATATTATTGTAAGTCTTATATGAGAAAATTATCTGAAATAACTTGAGAAGACTCAGTGAAACAGTCTGTGTGAATAAGTATTAAATGATATTTTTGTGATAAGACACTGGACAATGAGTTACTTTAACTGAGATTGAGATAAGAACTGCTACATAGGAGATATATTGCCCTAGAAGGACACTACAGTGCAAAAATCCCATCTGCTTTGTATTCACAGATTCTAAGTTTTCTACAACCTCAGGCAAAAATTACTCTTTGGACTTTTCACCAGACCCTTCACAAGAAATGGTGACAATTTAGCTCAGGATTCTGAAAGACAATTCACAGAGAAAAGTAAAAGATGCAAAGATTGTAAAATAGCTTCAGTCTAATTGAACACAGACCAAAATCTGAGATGGCTGCAGCGGTGACCTTGTAGTCTTAGAAGAGAGGTTAGGCTTTGTTGAAGCGTACCCATGGTAATAACCTTTAACATAACCTTCCTCTGGTTCTGCAACACGTTATTCTATAGCAAAATAAAGCCATCTTTTTGTTGTTATTGGCTTGTATCTTCTAATTTCATTTATACTTCAGGTAATTATACATGACTTTCAACTGTGTTTGAGTAAATTCTTCTTCAGAGTAGAGAATGATGTCTGATTTTATGGGAGATGAAAGAAACAAATATTAAAGGGAAAAAATTAAAATTCCTTTCTGATGGCATGCAGGAAGATACTGTCCTTGGGCATAAGAGTCAGATAATACAAGGCTACAAGAGTTTAAGATTTTTTCAAGCTGCAAATGAGAAATACCACTGATCTAATGGCTATGCACTTGTTTTTCTTTGCAAGGTATTACAGGTCTTTCAGAATATCTTCAATGAATTGACAAAGGTGAGGGTGTTTGGGTGTACTTTCCACACTACTGCTCTAGTTTTTCACAAGTAATAAGCTGTTCTGTGATAAATTTTCTGTATTTGGAATGACAAATCATTACAGTTCAGGATTTAATTGCCCCATGTGTGAACTTCAGCATTTGTGTTCTGTGATTCATTAGTGCTGATACACATAGTGCTTTGCAGGGATCTTTGTTTCTAGTATCAGAAATATCCATAATATTGTTTTGGCTTGGCCTACTCTTTTTATGGACTAAGTGGCAATATACCATTATACTGTCTATTTCACCATGTAATTCAATTAAAAAAACAATATCACATGATGTTACGTAATTAGAATCAATTTCCAGAATCATAAATTACCACACAGGAGGATGGCTTAAAACACAGTATAAGAGACAAGTGAAATTTCTGTAATGCCTCTATAGTTAATCATGTCAGCCACCCATATGTATCAAAAGGCATCACAAAACCATTTTTTAAGTGGGTAATTCTTCATATTAGTGAGAAATATCCAATCCCACAACCTAAAATCTTAATGTTTCTATGTATATGCTTAATATCTACATTACTGCTTCCCAGTCAGCATGCCCAGTAGCAAAAAAGAGGCACAACAGATATAAAGCTGGAAGGAATCAAAGGAGTTTGAACTAATTATGTTTTGATTTGCAGTACTATGAAATATGGGGGTTTTTTAAGGTTTGTGTCAAAAGCATTTTCAGAGTTTCTGAAAAATGTTGCTCTACGAGGCCCCACACAAAAAGTAAATGTAGAAACTCCATGATTCCTTTGACTATTGATGGATGGAGAATGTAAATATGATTCTTTTAAGAACTGGGTTATTGGTAATTTATGACAACTGATATGGGATGGTTGATAGGTAGGGAGTAAAGCATTCAATTTTTGTGTCTTATTTGATCACTTGTGTCATAAAAACAACAGATTTTCTGACTAATACAATGATTAAAGCAATGATTTGCTTTACAAAGTTATTAGAAAATTCTTGCAATGTAGATACTCGTGGAAACCCTAAATTAGAATATCTGTCAGTTCTACTTTTTTTTACTCAGAAATAAGCCAGCTGAAGCCAGAACGCAGGGTAGAGAAGCATATAAACTTACCTGATTAAGGAACACTACAGATATTGTTATGATCAAGTTTTGTTATTCCAGATTTGATGCTGCTCTTGAGACATACCAATTTTGGCTATTTACCTTTGTCAAACAGATGTACAGAGATAGCATGATTTTTGAGAGAGCAAGTTACCCAAGCAGTCTTTCAAACAGTAAAAGTGTGGTGGTGTCAATTGTTTCCCTTACAAGGCAGTCACTGATTAGCAGTGGAGGATCCCTTTCCTCTGGTAACTCCCTCTTACTCTACAAGATACTCTATGCCATTTCTAAACTCACCATGTATGAGAACTGAGTGGTTCTAGTGTTCTGTAGAGTATGTCTTTTCTGGTATCTGGACTGCTTAGAGAACCTTCTTCTGTGTCACCAACCTGCACCTTTGACATCCAAGCTTAAGTGCTCCTTACTGAGAGTGCTTGTGATATAATAATGAGAATAATCTCTTAAGTTTGTGCTCATTTTGAAACAGTGAATAATATTATTTCTTCTTTTGCAACCTTAGCATTTTCTTTCTCAAGCACTTTCAAGCACATGGACTTCATGACAATTGAAACTTTTGGTACCTTAAATTTTATAATTAAATACCCTTGCTGAGAACAATTTCAAAGGTTTATGAGAATCTCCAGAGATACTAGGTGACTTCAATGGATTTTGAGTTTATGTTCATTGAAATCAATTAGGATATGTCTAGCTGATTTGTGAAAGTGATAACTAACATGGTCCCAGTTAATTAAATTGATAGTATCATGCAATTAAAATAGCTTGATATGCAAATATTCTCAGCAGCAATTTCATGCAAATATGCAGGCTTTGAATTATTTGATAGAATCTATTCTTAGCAGTAGAAGACAAAATAAACTGAAGGTTGTGGTGGTGTCTTGGGTTGAGCTGGCAAAATGCCAACTGCCCAATACAGAATCAGAGCCTTCCCCCCTCCCCACCCCACTGCCCCAGGTGACAAAAGGGAGAAAGGAAAAAAACACTAGAAACACAAAGCAGTTTATACTTTAAATATATATATATATATATTTATACAGAAAAGAGAAAATTAAAAGCAAACTACAATATGACATACACAAGTTAGAAATAACAAGAAATAACTGCCCACTCCCCAGGGAACACAAATCCCACCATTCTAACTACAAATTACTCCAGAGAACTCAATCCACAGAGAGACAGACTTAAGCAGAAAGACTGAGAACAAACACATTACTGCCCTAAGATAATATGGTGGTAAGCCGGTGCTCTGGGCCTGGTCTTCTCATCCCTCCTGGAACAGCACGGTGCATCCTTCTGAGAAAACAGCTACAAAGGAACTGACCAAACCACTCCCACACTGGCTCCTATACTTAGAGATGATGTCAGAATATAGTATGGAATGCCATCGGCTAGAAGAAAGCAGTTGTCAGCTAGCTCAGCCCATCTCAAGTCAGCTGGTAGTCTCAGGCCTAGTTTGAAATCTAAAGTCTAAATTTAGGCCTACCTAGCTAAACCCATAACAGGTGGTTTTATTCTCAAATGCTGATTGCAGGAAAGCATGTTCTCACATGATATGTTAGTTTATGAACTCTTACTCTGCAAGCCACTGTCTGCATTCAGGATCTTTGAATGTAGTTTGCAGCAGCTTTATTAACCATATATTATCATTATATTGATGAGCAAGAGCACAGAGGGGAGTAGTATATATCACCTCCAATACAACAGTATCAACAGCTCACAAGATTTTTTGAAGGTGGCAGAATTTTTTTACTTCTATACTGTAAACCTTTACAGTAATCTATTTTATCAGGAGCAAAAGAGCTCACATGCAGATCTCTTAGTTCTGTGGCCTAGGCTGTAATAGTCATGATCTTGTGGCTGGGTCAAAGTGATGCTGCTAATTTGAAAATGGCCTAAGCAGCAGCAGTACTGGCAAGCAGGTGACTGTTTTGTATTATTGTACAACACAAAATGAAGTCCTTTAAAGAATTATCAAATAAAAACCCTTCTCATACTAAGGAGAATTGGGCCTTCTGAATAATCTTGTTAGATATAGTAATAAAGACTTGTAGAAAAAAAAAATTATTAAAATTAGTTAGTAAAGACATCAATTCCCTCAACTTGGGAGCATGAGAATTTTCATTTTTTTACTGAAATACTGTAAGTTTGAGAACTGTGTAACAAAATTTTAATTCCAAGATCATGTGCAGCTCTTACATCAAGATATATTGTGACTTTATGCAACAGAATTTAATAAATATTGTTTTAAAAATCTCTTTATGGGTGGCCACATTCAAAATTAACTGCATTTGTGGGCTGTAGTCAGATCTGAAGTCAGTACACACCACAGACATAAAATTATTATTAAAAAACTCACCAGGAAAAAAATCATTTGTACCTCTAATCAACTCACAAAGACCAACATATTTACTGTAATATCTTTTTCTTGTAATGTTCTCTTCAGATCATCTTATTGCTTTTAAAAAGTACAAGCAGCATCTGTTTTATGTAGTGTAATAAGGATATTTTTATAGGCTTCAGCTGTAACGGAGGGAGACAGGTTTGTGACCTGCTGAGACGACTTCACAGAAGTTACTGCAACAGGTAACTTTATTCATCCGCTCACAAAACTCTTATACACTTCAAAAGCTGAATCCCTCCGCAGCTCCGCCACCTTGGCACTGATAATTGGTTAACAATGCTGTTTGCATGACAATGCCTGCTCTAATTGGCCGATTACACACATCTGTTGAGAGGGTGGCAGGAGCCGCTGACCTCATTAACTAGTCCTTGAAGCTACAACACGCTAAGTACAGAAACAAGTTCAATACACAACTCACACTTTAGATCTAAGAGCATATAAAATCCCAACAATTCCCCCGTTTGTTTTTTTTTAACTACCCATGTTTGATTAATTGTCTGCAGAATGGCTTACTTAACATACCTAACTTAACATCCTAAGAGTATAATATAAACACACACAGCAATAATATCATTAAGACTTAACCGAATTACAATGCTAACTTATTAATCTTAAGAAGGTAAACTAAAAACTTAAAAGAGAAACCTTATCCACACTAGTCACTAAAACAGATAAATGCCGCATAGTAAGAGTTGTAAGGCACTGATTAGAGTTAAGAAGACTTAAAATACTACTTAACCATGTGATAAAAGGATTTCTTATTTGAGATTAGCTAATACAAGTCTCTTGCTGTCTGGTTACGTTGTCAAAGACATACCAAATATCCTGAGTTGGCAGCAGAGTAAGGCTAACTTCACTCATAACAGCAGAACTACCAAACATACACAGTTCTATCGTTATTACAGGTGACAACTTATATGACCTAAGCAGACCCAAACAATTGGCAGAGTCCGACAGGTTGATCTCGAAAGGTGATATCGTCGCCACGCTGATTGTCGTCGTCAGGTGTGTCTTTATCTTGTTGTTTGGTGGCTGCCTTGGTCCACTTTGCTGGAATCCATTGAGGTCCTGTTGGTGTTAAAACACAATTATAGCCTCTCCCAAAGAATATTACTTCAGCAGGGCCTCTCCATTCACCTGTTTTAGGATCCCTATAAGTAACCTTGACAGTACAGTTGGGCTGTATTTTGGGCAGAGCTCTACCATGTAATAGAGCTGCAGGTTCTGCATTATCCCCAAAAATACATAAATGATTCATTACAAAGAGTGCCTTGTTTAGCTTCTCCTGAATATCTAATTCATCCTTAAATTTATCCAAGTATTCCTTTAAGGTTTTATTGGTTCGTTCAACTACAGCTTGTCCGGTAGGGGAGTGGGGAATCCCTGTTACATGTTTAATTCCCCAATGTTGAAACCACTTTTTCACACTTTGACTGGCATATGCAGGCCCATTATCTGTTTTGATGGTTTCTGGAACCCCCATGACTGCCACACACTGCGTCAGGTGCCGTTTAACATGCAAAGCCCTTTCTCCTGTTTGTGCAGTGGCCCATACAAACCGCGAGAGTCAACTGTGACATGGACGTACTTAAGCCTCCCAAAACTAGGTACGTGTGTGACGTCCATTTGCCATATTTCTAGGGCTTTTAAACCATGTGGATTTACTCCCATGCCAATTCCAGGCCCATGGTGGCTGCATTGAGGGCAAGTTCTCACAATTCCAGAGGCCTCTGCCTGAGAGAGCTCAAAGTTCCTCATCAGACCTTTAGCATTTTGGTGGAATTGATTATGCGCCATCCTGGCAGATTCGAATTTGTTAAGTGGACAGTGGATCGTTATTGCTGCAGAGACTAGTGCATCTGCCTTTGCATTGCCCTGTCCCAGACCCAAACTCCACTGATGGCTCCGTATGTGAATTACACAATACGGCAAGCTGCGCTGTCGAATAGCTTGCTGGAGCTGTTGGAACAATCGCACTAATTGCGGCCTACCAGTTTCTCTTATTGCTGCATCCTCAATGCGCTGGGCTACACCTGCAACGTACAATGAATCTGTTACTACGTTCAATGAACTCATCATCCAGTGATTAAATGCCCAACATACCGCGGTAAGTTCTAGTGTCTGCAACGTATCCTCAGCAGTTCCCTTTAGCACCTTCTTTTGCCACTGATTATCTGTTTTCCACACAATGGCAGCAGTTTTCGATAACTTCCCTGCATCAGTAAACACAGTGACAGCATCCACCAGCGGTGTTCTAGAGCACAAGGGTATGCCTGACCATCTCTGTGTGGTTAATAAGGCCCCAAGTTTCCCTGTAGGAAATTCTGTGGTTATGGAACCTGACCATCCTAGCAAGCTTCGTTGAAGCACCTCTGAGTTATTCAAGGCCCATTCAAGTTCTGTTGGTGTCACGGGCAGATGGACATACTCTGGTTCTGCCCCTGAAATGGCAACTGTTCTCGTTCTAGCCTTCATAATGAGGTTTGCCATGCTCTCAATGAGTGGTACAATGCTTTTCTTGGGCATAACTGGACCAAATACCCACTCTATCAAACACACTCTCTCCTTCTGTTTTCCCCCCTTTTTCTTTTGCCATTGAGCAATCACTGCATTCACGAATGGGGCCGACAGGGGAACAAAAACCGAAAATGGAAAATTGAGAATTCTGCGGTGTGCCCATCTATTATTAACTTTGTCTACAATGTTTTGGAGGGCCATACGTTGTGCATCAGAGACACAGACAGGCTGGGTAGGGTCTGTACCCTTCAGCAGCGGCAACAGAGGTGCAAGGTCTTCATTCCATAAGCCTACCACTGGCCGTACCCATTGCAGATCCCCTAATAGTTTCTGAGCATCATGCAGGGTAACAACCTCTGTTGATATGGTCAGTTTTTGGGGACGGATCACTGAATCTGAGATAACGCACCCTAAATACTTCCAAGGCTGGCTAATCTGGTGCTTTTCCTGTGCTATTTGAAGTCCAAAGGCAGAGAGGGTATCAAGGATTTGCTGAGTTTGTTCAGAAGTAAAGGACTGTTGTTGACAGAAAACCACATTGTCTAGGTACTGGTAAATTAATACATGTGGCCATGTTTGCCTTAGTGGAGCTAGCGCAGCCGCTACACAGAGCTGACATAAGGTGGGGCTGTTCTTCATGCCTTGGGGCAGGACGGTCCATTCAAACTGTTTCGCCGGTTCTGCCCTATTAAGCGAAGGCAGGGTGAATGCAAACCTCTGAGTATCATTAGGGTGTAAACGGATTGTGAAAAAGCAATCCTTAAGATCAATAATCAGCAGTGGCCAATTTTCAGGTAGCATCGCCGGGTTTGGTAGACCTGACTGCACTGCCCCCATAGGCTGCATCTGCTCATTAACCTTTCGCAAGCCGTGAAGCAAACGCCACTTCCCTGACTTCTTTGGCATGACAAATATCGGGGTGTTCCATGGACTAACAGACTCCTTTAAATGGCCTTGTTCAACTTGTTCTGATACGAGCTGATGAGCAATTTCCAGCCGCTCTTTTGTCAACGGCCATTGCTCCACCCAGACAGCCTCATTGGTCAGCCAGACGAGTGGCCGGGGTGGTGGCGGCTTTCCAATGGCCGCTGTGAAAAAAACGTTCCTACGGTAGACAGCGTTACTCCCATTTGCGCCATCGCATCTCTGCCAAGAAGGCCTGGGAGTCCAGGGGGAAGGGGACAGACATAGACAACCACGGAAGCCACCGATTCCTCGGTAGCGACCTGTACAGGACCGAGGGATGTCCTTGCCGTGGTTATGCCCCCGGGGCTAGTAACCCCTTCCATGGCCACCTGTAACGGCCAATGCGGCGGCCACAAGGTTTGGCTAACCATTGTGACATCTGCCTCCGTGTCTAGCAGCAGCTGAATAGGGTACCGCTCTCCGTTATAGGAGAGAATGACTTTCAAAATGGGTTGCGATTTTAGCTGCAGCGACAAACACGCCACTGGCCCTGAAGAACCGAAACCACGATCACCTCGAACGTTACTCACACTTTTCCCTAAGGACATTGTTTGTAGCAGGTTGCTCAGCGGCACGACTTGGGCTATGCGGCTTCCCGCTGGGATGACCATGGGGGGTTGCAAGGTGTGTGCTACTATTTTAACCTTCCCCGTGTAATCAGCATCAATCAAGCCTGGCAGCACCACTAACCCTTTAAGCCCTGCCGACGATCGACCTAACAACAATGCTCCAAAGGAGTCTCTCAGTTTCTGCCACCCAGTAGGGATCATCTGGGGAAACGTGTCAGTCAAGACAACATCTACTGTTGCTGCCAGGTCAATCCCGAGCCTCCCGGCAGTGGTGGGAGTGCCCCATTCACAACATTGGGAGTTACTGTTGTCCCTGCGCGACCCCCATTCGCGCTCACTATCCCATTTCCCGACCTTCTACACGCTTCGTCGGCATGACTCCTACTTTGACACAGGGTGCACCACACCGGTCCAGCCATACATTGTTTACGAACATGCCCTGGCTTGCCGCAACGAAAACATACCTGGTTGCCATTGTGACGCCCATCCCCCTTTCTGGGATGCGGCTGTGTTACAACTGCCATGAGCATGGGAAGCTGTTGAAGCATATTTGTGATAGACTTATTCTGCTCCTTCACAGCCTCCCCCACAGCCTCAGCTAAAAATACATTTTGTTGTTGTGCCTGAGCTCTGGAAACACGGTCCAGCATATCCACCAGCAAGGCCTCCTTAGGCAAAGTGCTTAAAAGCAATCTAGTTTTACTATTTGCATGTTCAAAGGTGAAGGTCTTAAGGAGATTCTCCCTCATACCTTCCTGCAAATCCGCATCAGATTCTAAAGCACTGACTAAGCGATTAATAAAGGTCTCATAAGTCTCTCGCTCACCCTGACGCACATTCGCCCAATTTGGCCCCTTTTTCTCTGTTGGGATACGCAACAACGCCTTATGAGCTGCCTCTGCAGACACTCTATGGAACTCAGCAGGAAACTGGAGCTGTCTGGGAGTCGCTGCGTATGGGCCTTGCCCCATTAGCATATCGAGCTGTAACCCATGCAATGCATGCCCCTGTGGCACTGTTGTATTCACAACCTTTCTACATTCCTCCTCCCATAACCTTTCCCACTGCACATATTGAGATGGTGTGCATAGCAATTTTGCCAAGGCCATGCAGTCATTTGGACACAAAAGATCTGCGCTAAAGACATATCCCAGCATTTGCTTTACCGGTTCACTATGCAGCTGGTATTGAGTAACCGTAGCTCGTAGCTGCTGTAACAGCTTCCATTCATAAGGCTTGTGAGTTCCTACGGCCTGGCCCTGCGGGTTGGTAGTTTGTAGTACGGGAAAACCACAATGAGACCGCAAAGCCCCTACCGCCGCCCAATCACCCTCCAGCAAGGCATCCCGTATTATCCCGGACCAATTTCCCCCATTCCTGGAACGCAGTAGTAACCCCCCACCCGACTCTATAATTACGTCATTCCCGAAGTCAAGAGCTCTCAGGTTATCCGTGATGCTGGCGAGGGGAAGTGGTGGTGGAGCCCACGGCGGCGGCCGATAGCGCGGAGCGGAGGGGGTCCGAGAGCCCCGATCTCGGCGCTTGCGGGCGATGTCGTCATCAGAATCAGAGTCGCTGGAGCCGCTGGGCGGAAGCAGGGTCGACCTCGGCGTTTTCGGACGGTAGCCAGCGTCCCTAGCATCGGCAGTTGACGTAGCGGAATTTGAGGCTTCGGCAGCTGCGGCGGCCTCTTGCACCTCACCAGCGTTCTGAAGGACTGGTACTTCCATGCCAGGGGCTACAGGAACCGTCTTGAAAAGTCCAGACTGGCCACGCCAGTCCTCATTGTCATCTAGCATATGTTGAGCTGCTATAGCCACTTTTTTCTCAGCCTGGTACTGCTTAAGGTGGCTCATAACTTCTCGCCAGGCTGGTCCTAGTTCTTTCGCCTCTTTGCCTCCATCTATTGCTTTTTCACGGAGCTTATCACCTACTTCTTGCCTTCCAACACATCAAAAAGTTGCGATGACAGTTTAAAGAGTCCTGCTTTCTTAGCCCACGCGAGCAAACATAACAGCTTTTTCGTGGACACAGCAACGCCTCGCACAGCGAGAAACTCTAAGAACAATTGCTGGGCTGCATCCTTCTCCATTTTTCACTCGTTTACAGCCCTCCACGCCCGGGGTGTCGACAAAACCTTTGGCGTGTTCGACCTTTTCTCCCACTACTTCCTCTTGCAAGGGGCACTCACATATCCAGACGAGCTGGATCTTGCGGGCAATGTCCTGCACGTCCAAATAACCGGATTCTGCGGGACAGGGTCCACACGTCTGAATTCTTCAGATTCCGCGGACTAAAATCGCACGTCTAGTCCAGCCAGATTTTGCGAACAGCTAGCAACCTGTTTTCAGGCGCCAGTTGTAACGGAGGGAGACGGGTTTGTGACCTGCTGAGACGACTTCACAGAAGTTACTGCAACAGGCAACTTTATTCATCCGCTCACAAAACTCTTATACACTTCAAAAGCTGAATTCCTCCGCAGCTCCGCCGCCTTGGCACTGATAATTGGTTAACAATGCTGTTTGCATGACAATGCCTGCTCTAATTGGCCAATTACACACATCTGTTGAGAGGGTGGCAGGAGCCGCTGACCTCATTAACTAGTCCTTGAAGCTACAACACGCTAAGTACAGAAACAAGTTCAATACACAACTCACACTTTAGATCTAAGAGCATATAAAATCCCAACATTCAGCAGCTTGTTTTTTATACTTGCCATGATTTAATTTAATGTTTTGATCCCTCTTTCTTCCTATACTCTGTGATGTCACACTGCATGCTGCCCATTTCCTTTGTATTTAGATAACACCATTAGGAACCAGAGACAAGTCTTTACAGTTTCAAAGTATAATCTGAGCAATCCCATAGGATATGCAGCTTTCTGCTGTCTGTAGTATAACTTATTATGTCAAGCCTTAAACTATATTTCAGAGGGGTCACCAGTGCTGTAAAATGGATTTAATTTCACTCTAGAGTTTTAGGAACTGTTTTCTGAGGTTAATTAAGTAAAACCTGTAATTGCAACAGGCCACTTAAAGGTTGAATTAGGTACTGCTTGCATTTGCAACACACAAACTAACATGGCCTTTATTATTGTTAGAACTACTCATGACATGAAAACAAAGGAAGAAAACTGTACTCCCACTTCTTCTTTAATGTATACAATTTTAAGGTTTCTCACCTCATATTTCCTTTCAATCTGCAGAAAGCATGGTTGTAAACTGTTTTGCTTAGGAAAGTGGAACTAAATTGCAGAGAATTCATTAAGCGGTATTTATATTACACCTGCTCCCAATTCAAAGCTGTCTCATGTTTTGACACTAGCTCAATGGCAGCTAAGAGCATTGCCAGTTAAATTCAATCACATTAGTAAAGAGTAGGACTTCCAAATTTGAGTAATTGCCTTGATTTTCTTACTTTTTTCCCTCTAGCTTGCTAAATTTAGCAATAACAACAGTGAACATAACTGGCTTGATTACTTCAGTGCTAACAGAGTCATCACATCACATTTCATCCCTAATGATCCAGGAATAGGAAACTTTAGTCCAGAATCCAAGCTAACACTATTAATAACCATTGTCTTGCTCTCAGGGTTTGCTTCTTGTGTGGTACATGCTGAATAGAGACAAACTTCTTAGATTGTTTTATTATGTCCCTGTTTAAAAAAAGCCTTCTGTTTTTCACCTGTGTCTTGTAAAGAAGATAATGCAGTTCAAAGCAAGTTATGAAAAGCTTGTATACAGTTTTGGATGTAATGATGTGAAAGAGGGATTTCCACAGAAATGATGTCTGTGATAATTTCAGATGGGGAGTTCTGTGTACTTAAACAGCAAATTACATGAATTCAACTGTAAAAAGTAACACATTTGAATGCAAAATTGTTTCTTGTGTGTGTGTGTGTGTGTTTTGGTTTTTTTGTTGGTTTTTTTTTTTTAAATCTCTTCCTGTTTGTTTCTTATAGCAACTTTTACCAAGAGAGTTAAAGCTCTAAACAGTTACATTTGGGGTATCAGAGTCTGAGTAGTTGCAACCAGATGTATCTCTGTTCTCCTTCCAATTGTATACATCATAGGATCCCATATGGAATATGAAATATGCTTCCTGATATTTAACCACAGATACAAACATAATTGTCACCCTTTCCAAAGGTGGCCAAGACATAAAGGCACACATACAATTTATAACATGGATCAGTATTATTTTTTTCAAGTATTGTGAATGCCAGGAAACTGTGGTTCCCTTTGACGATTCTAATAGGCTTCAAGAGGAGAAAATTTGAATTGAGACTGGGAAGTGATGGTAATCATGAAGTTATTTGAGGATGTTCAAAGTAGCATCTGAGGTTTTGCAGGATTCAATATGTGCTATGTAAATAGCTCTCCTATATCTCCTGTGGTGGGTCACTGGAAAATAAACTATAGCCTACTAGTTTGCAACAAGTCATTACAACATGCTGGTGGCATAATTTGTCAATCTCACAGCAGAGCCTGACTTGAGTAGTGACCTATAAATATGCTTCTAATGGGATCTTTCAGCTGCTTGCACATCCCATTTTACTGCTCTTTGAAGTCAGAAAGAATATTAAATAGCAACAGATATCACCTGCTTATCTCATATAAGAAAGAGAAGGAACTTATATCCAGAGCCACAAAACTGAATTAAAACATTGACAAGATAGTATCATTTTAAATGTGATTTTTCGAGTGATATAACATTCAGTAAAACAGTAACTGAAAAAGATAGTGGGGTCTTAACAGGGTAGTTCAGGTACAAGTTACAGGTAAAATAATTTAAAAGAGATAACTATCCTGTTGTGTGACAGTAATAAAAAAAAAGGACCTGTCACTTATTTAAAGATATTTATAGATATTTAGTTTAAAACTTAATTGTTTAAATGGAATAAATTTCTATCTTTAATACAGGTGATAAAATATAATTGGGTTCCTGTTGATGGTTCTTCTTGAGAAAGATATCAGAAAACCAAATTGTGAACCCTTTTTGTGGTTATTTTTATCGTTTCTTTAAGAAACATTCCAATATCCACAGAAAGTAATGGCATCCAAAATTTTCATTTTTGAAGAAAATTATTTTTATGCGGTTTTAATTTCATAGTTAAATTGCAAGTAGAGACCTTAAATGCCTGAGCTGCATAGGTGTATTCAGATTGCTAAAAATTCAGCAATTTGGAGGCTAGTGGTATTTTTATGCTTTTGGCAAATATACTGACAATGACACAATAAAGAAAATTTGAATTATAATTTTTTTCACGAGATAATTTCTTGCTTTGATTTGAAAAAGTGGAATAATCTTCTGAATTATTTTATTTTAGAACAAATGTCTGTTTAGAGACTTCATTTTTAGGTCACAAATCTACTTTTTCTACATTATTATCCTCCTTAAAGTAAAAGATTACAAAAAATAATAAAAAAGCACATATGCATTGCTCAAGATGCTTTATGTCTTTGTTAGCAGACAATGGAAACACAATAAGTGTGAATGTGCAGAGTAGACCTACCATCTTTCCTATAAGCTCTTGGACACTGCAAATTCACTTCAACTAACTCAAGAGAGACTCCGTGGACTCTACGGGGGATGTGGCACCTTTAACTTTAGTTCCTCCAGAAAGAGGACAGCATGTTCACTCAGACCATGTTGCAATGGGAACCCAAATACTTTAAGCAGGGAGTATATGTATACTTACTTCAATACTACTCTCCTGATTCAAAATCAAACATTAATAAAGAGATATGTTCATTTCTCTGCTAAGTAGCAAGTAGCACAGGAGTATAGAGAATATTTGAACTCTGTTGCTCTTATATGAACTTTTTGTGTTTAAGCTGTATCTATTTTCAGAGACCAGTGTTTCTTAACAAAGAAATTTTGCATATTCCTTGTTATTTACATATATAATGAATCATTTATAGTGTGCCTTTTACTCTGACATAAGGGTTTATCACCAAAAAACAAAATATTAATATTTAATTGCCTGTATTGGAGAGTAGAACTAATTATTTCCTCTATTATATAGAGGCAAGTGCTTAGGAAAATATAGACAATGAAGCATGACAGAAAAATGAAGTGTACTGCAATTTCTGTGTGCAATTGTTTCTGGGAGAACCCATATTCAAATGATTTGGGTTTTTTTCTGCTGTCATTTTTTTGTGTTTTGTATAAATATGTATCAACTTCATGCTAAAAGAAACACTTTGCATAAATGGAAGAATGTGTCAGAAGCCATTATTTGGCACTCAGCTTCCTTCTGTTGGGGAATTATTCTTTTACAAGTGGGTTTTACTGCCAAAATCAAGACTGTGTGCAGGATTCATCGTGGAACAAGGCGCCTGTCATAGAAAGGTCAGGTTGGCTATCTGTTGTCCTGTATTCTTTGCATGTTTGGTTAATTACTTCCAGTCCATGTGTCATAAAGACTGTCCCGCTGAGAAGAAATAGTTTCTGTTGTACTTCTAATCCACAAGCTGTTAAGGAAAACTTCTAAGAAAATGCTAGAGCCAGAAAAGACTAGAGTTGATACCGTCTGTTGTATCAACAACCCCAATTTTAAAATCTTTTCTCTTCCCCTGAGATCATTTATATGAAAGTTAGTCATCTCTTACTGTTTTGTAAGCTTTGTTTTCCCTTTTGAAATAGGGACAAGGAGGAATGAATTTGAAATAAAACCTCATTTGTAAATCTGTCTGATTTCAGATGTCTAAAGTAGATAATTCATTCTAGTATAAATGCATGGGTGGCTTTAAACTTTGTGTATGAAATACACTTGATATGGAAAATATTTCAGCTTCTGCAACCATTTGGTGTGATGAAGGTTAGCACATACAGTATGTAAAATCTGAATCCCTCTCAGGGAGATCCTTATTTGAATTGTGGATGAGAAATTTCTAAAAGTATAATTAACTTTGTTTGATACCTTTTTCTCCTCATTTTGTGAAGAAATATCACCCAAAAACAAGGAAAGAAAAATACAGTGCTTTCTCTTGCCTGTTGAGCAGCTGGGAAGCATTGTACTGTCATGTCCCTAGTTCATACTTGTTTTTATTCAACAAATGCCAAGAGGTTTCTGAGTTTGGAGAGTTTTAACAGACTGAACAATAATAAGAAGAAATAATATAATGATACCCTCTGTAATGGTGACTGATGACAGTTCTCCAGGAAAGCATTCCAGCTTTAGAAATCCACAAAGTGATTTCTAAATGTGTACTGGTTTTATCTTATTTGAAAGGCAATCAAATACATCTTTTCGCAACTGTCCCCTAATTCTAGTCATTCATGACTCCTGTTTGCCTTGAAAGGGTGTGACTGATAGCAAGCACCCAGCTGTCATTTCCTATGTGTTGGCAGAGTAATGTAACTATTTTCGTTTATTTATTTGTTGTAGGATTTTTTCCTCTAATTCTAAAACTGTTTTCCAATCTGGGGGATAAATAGCTCTTCTGAACCTTTCCTATTTCTGAACCTCATATTCTTATCTATAAAGATGAGGAGCAACATTTCACTTACCCTTTTATATAGCAAATGAGTGTGAGGAAAGATAGGAGAATTCAGCCTGTCCTTAAGAGGTATGATGACCCAAACCATTGCCCATTAAGGAAAGTAGAGGAGAATGTGGGTCCCAAAATCAAGGTTCTTTTACAAATCTCAGTAGGATTTGAGGAGAGGTTCAGAACAGAGAATTTTGAAGCATACTTCCCTCTTAAAGGAAAAAAAACCCATATTTTTAGCTTATTCTTCATCTGAAAAAAGGAAGGAAGCAGTGCATCATGGCAAGGAGAAACAGAAGATGAACTAAGTGGCTGATAGATGAATATTTTTGCCAACAATGGAGTGAGCACACTTGGGAGATGTCAATGTTTTGAAACTACACAGAAGAAACATGCTGCATTGCACTTTTTTAATGGAAGCTTAAGTTATAGCTATATTATTAGTTATTTTCCTTTTTATTCTTTTGAATTGTAAAACAATATTTAAATCACCAAAAATAGAAATAGTATCAATGCAGCTAGAAATTGGTTTATTTATTTGCTTTTGGTATCTTTTACTTTTGCCAGGCTCCTTCACCTTAAGGAAGGCTGAGATTGTCATTTCTTAATGTGATCTCAGGGACTCAGGACCTGAGATAAAATGTCCAGCCCTTTGAGGGTGATTGAGGCTACATAGAAATGTAAAGAACTGGACATAATATTAGAGAGTCCTAAAATTAGAGGGAAATGTCTGAACTGTTTAGGATTCACAAAAGGTAATTTTTTTAATAAGTCTTGGTTCTGGGAAATTTAGTAAGAGGAAAAAAGAAATTGTATGGAAAATTAGGAGTTTTCTCAATGGTTCTTTGGACTAGAATTAAACAGAAGACAGAATTTGCATAAGACAGAAACATGAGTTCTTACTGCTGAGAGCAAAGATTCACTTTTATGATTAAACAAGCATTAATTTCATTTTAATCATTAAAATAACATCAATATTTTATTTTAATGTTAAAGTACACAAGTTTGATTTGACTTCCAGATAAACCTCCTTTACAATGACTGGTGTTTAAAAAAAAAGAAACAAACCTGGGATCAATAAGCAGGATCTCACCTTGCAGAGGAAAATAAGAAAAATAGAAACGGATCACCTCATGTTCTCTTTGTTGACAGTTGTTCATATGTTTTTGTTTCATAGATATTCTAACTTTTTTCTACAGTGTATGTTACTTCTCACTTCCTAAAAGAAAAAAAGATATTAAAAAGAAAAGATTGGAAAAGGTCCCTATAATCCATTCCATCATTCTATTCTTTCACTTACATTGCCTAAGTATTAGGAGCCATGCTTTGAAATGCAATTGTTTGCATATGCCACAATTTCAGGGCAATTTTGGCACATTTGGGCTCCTTCTAATGGCCTATAGTTTTGGTTTTATCCACTTAACTTCTCAGGTTGGAAACCTTTGAAGTGATCCTTGAACCTGTGATTAAAATATAAACTTTAGGTGCCATAAATCTGCATTCAAATCTAAAGCAGTCTTAAAGACAGTAGCTGGCAGGATGATAATTTCACCTTGTGGCTTGCCAAGCAATCTGGGCAGCAGCACACTGAGCGGTGGAATTGCTGCTGCTGTAAAAACATAGGCATGTTGGCTCTCATCGATCAATTTAGTTGGCCAAGGTCATGCTTCTTTGTCTCTATCTTTCTGTATGTACTTGACAGACTCTTTCACACTGTATTTCTCTGGAAGACAAGTAAAAAAATATATCACTTCACAGGTTTGAGCAAATAGTTTTTTCCCTGCTAAAATGCAAAACCAGTATTTGATTATTGTTAATGCACTATTGTGAAAAGTCAGGGTGAAAGCAAGAACTCTAATTTGCCCTTTTTGCGCAAAAACTTTCATTATTTTTTCCCTTTCTCTCTTACTCCTGTATTTCTAGCCCTCTTTCTCCATCTTATATGCCTTTTTCAAAATACCTCCAAGCTTTTTAAAAAACAGTTGTTCAGAAAATAATTTCAACTCACATCTTTAAGTTCCTTTAGCATTTTGAAAAGCTCTCTGAAGGTGAGAAGTGAGATATATAAGCCAGTCAGCTTTTCTCCTAAAGCTGCTTTCTTTTTTTTTTTTTTTTTTTTTTTTTTTATTCTGGCTGTTTTTTCCCCCCTGTTCCCTTATCTTCTTCCTTTCTCCTTCCATGTGCTCTGACAAGACCCGGTAGTCCAACCTTTCCCTCTCAACTCTCATGTATTAAAGTGTTTTTGTTTAGCTGGTTTCTGGTGTTGAACTCCTGGACCTTATAGTACTGAAATGAAATGTCTTGTGAAAATTTAGCAGCACATGAGAAAACTCAGTGTTTGCACCAGAAAAAGAAATATGTTGTGACTCTAAGCAGCAGGAATGAAGTGGCAGGTTTTTTCGGGACAGCTAAAAAAGCCAGAATGTGCATGTGGAGAGAACATATTTTTCTCCACTGAAGCACTAAGCTGAGGCAGGAGTTCATGCAATCTAGCACTGGTTGTGCACAATGCAGAGCATTTTCATTGGTCCATTCAAGTCTGCCTTATTGAATTCCTTAAACTCTCCAGAGGTAGTAAAGTACTGAGATAGTTATCCATTCAAGAACGTCTAGTTATTTGCTATGCTGGTGTGGTTTTGTTGTGTATTCAGTACCATCTATTTTAAATGTATTGAGCAATCAATTTAAACTTGTTATTGTCACTGGGGCTTGAAAATTTAATAAGCAATTACCAGAGTCCATTCCTTTGTTTTTAATTTTTACTAAGATGTTTTTCAATTTCAGACCTTAAAGCAATCATGCTCTCCAGATTATTGAATCGAATGACCCCATAAGTCAAACCAGCCCTTAACAGTATTTTTCTTCACTGATTTATTTGACTGAATGGTACAGTATCTCCTTGTGGAATGAGCAAAAAGGAAATGCAAATCAGAAGTTAAACCATAAATATAAAGCACTGCAATGCCTATCAAATCAATGGGCACCAGACCAATTTTTTTGTTATTGTATTTCTCTCCTTTTTTCAGGATGTATGGGGGGAAAAGGTGCCCTCCTACAATTTTTAAATGCATAAAATCCAATTTATGTCCCTCAATGGTGCTACAAGAAAATAGCGAGAGAGTCTAGCCCTGCTTAACTGAGTTATTTTGGTTTCCTTTTCCATTTCCTATTTCCATTTTCTAACAAAGCACTTTCTTTCTCCAGTGTTTTTCCAATTTAATTCTGACTGAAAAAAAAAGTTGCTTAATTTGTTTTCTCTTTGTATTGTTCAACAAGAAGACATGCAGAATATTCCAAATTCTATTTTAAATTACTAAAATGTCACTTAGACATATTTAGGCTAATGCTTTTAAAAGGTAGTCTTGTTCTCATTCTTGTTATGCCTATTTCCATATTGCTCTAAAAGAC
The DNA here is from genome assembly GCF_047495875.1 of Pithys albifrons albifrons. Classification (NCBI taxonomy): domain Eukaryota; kingdom Metazoa; phylum Chordata; class Aves; order Passeriformes; family Thamnophilidae; genus Pithys; species Pithys albifrons. The sequence goes on along the minus strand of NC_092497.1, from coordinate 35,838,890 downwards.
AATGATTTTCATGGGCTTGTCTTCAATGACCAACACACTGGAAATACAACACATCAAAGTAAAGCATTCACAAGTAGTAGTTAATGCTGGAGAGGGACCAGAATTACTATTCCAGCATGTGACCAAGCCTCTGAGGAGTGAGGGCATGAAGCGCAGAATTCTGAAAATATCAGAAGGTTTTCCTTAAATTTCACTCAATATTTTACAAGACATGGCTAGATTTCAGCAGATGGAGAACATATACTTTGTGTGTTTTCTTGAAAATCACATCTCAATTTGAAGTATAATATAATAAATAATAAAGTAGAAGTAGTAATTTTCAAGAGTTGTGGAACATAATTAAATTGAAACTATTCAAAATTACTTAGAAAGTGTTCAGTGGATTAAAAATATATTATTTTTAAACAAGATGGTATTGCATTCAGATAGAATTGATTTACTTTTTCCTTTATATTTCCATTTTACCACAGAAATAAAACTGTATAAATTGTGACTCTGGCAACATCTTGAGGACCAGTGATTGCCCTTGGTAACTAAGAATCTCAGTAACACTCTAGGAACAGTTTCAGCAGCTTATACATTCCGAATTTTCATCTAAGAAAATCATTTTTGATACCATCAGCTTTTGTCTAATTTTTGTGTTTCTCCCTGGGGGGGGGGAAATCCCATCTATTCTCAGTAATAAGAAAAGCTCCTGAGTATAATCTATGTAGACATCAGCATTCTTTTTTTTTTTAATTTGGGGGCGGGGTTTGCTTTCTGGATGCATAAAGTGTCGTTATAATCAGGATAATACATACCTGTTTGGATCATCTTTGTATAGTAAGGACAAAGTCCTTCTTTTGAAGGTGTTTTCAAGTGAGGTGACTGTTATGGGTTTGGCCAGGTGGGTCTAAATTTAGGTTTTAAAGTTCAGACTAGGCCTGAAATTGTCAGCTAACTTGAGCTGGGCTGAGCTAGCTAACAGCTGACTTCTTCTAGCCAATAATGTTGTATTCTATACCATACTACATCATCTCAAAGGGTGTAAAATCCAGTGTGTGGGAGTGGCTTGGTCAGTTCTGCCATGGCCGAGATACAAGCCGGATGTGATCCAGCTTTTGTCTTGGAGTAGGCCTTGCTCCTGCCCCTGCTACGTCTGCTTGCATTTTGTTTGAATTCAGGGAAGTAGAAACATTTTTGTTGTTACTCTTTCTGTTTCTTGCTAGATGTCTTTTAGAATACTTATAGATTTAGAGTGATACATTTTGTATCAATTGGGGAGTGAGAGGTTATTCCTTGTTATATACATATAACTTCTGTAAGTGTGTGTTATATTGTAGTTTTCTCTTAATTTTCTCTTTTCTGTATAAATACATATAGTTAGTTTCAGCATAAACCTAGTTTGAAGTTTTTCTTTCCTCTCTCCCTCTTCTTTTTCCCTTAGCTGGTTGGGGGGAGGAGGAACCTTTTCTCTCTGTCTTGGACAGTTGGCATTTTGCCAGCTCAACCCAGGACAGTGACTCAGTGCTTGACTTCCTCCATTCAGGCTGCTTTTCCCTAACTTTTCATGTTGGAAAACATAGTGATCCAAGTGCCATTCAAAATAGTGGCAATATGATGGAAAAATTATCATGCTGAACAGTAGGAGAAATGTCATTTCTATTGTATCTTTGAAGAAGGAGACAAAAAGAAATATGTAATAGAAACTTACGAGGAACTTCTTCACATTTTCTATTGTCTGAGTTGTTTTGTCTGCTTTTTCTGGTAGGGTAGACAGGTTGAGGAGAAAGTAGGAGGCACCATTTACAGAATACCCTAGGGAAAGCAAAACTTCTGATGTGCAAGAATTACATTCCCTTGAAAGACTAACCTGTCATTTTCTTTTGAAGTTTATCTATTTTTCTTTAATTTCTGATCTGTAATTTTTGGTAAATGAAACACATTGTTGCTTTGTTGACCTTTCCTTATCACCATGTAGGCTAATGTTACACAGCTGAGAGTAAGCAGTTGGATGGTTTCATTACCTTATGATTAATAAAATATTGGATTTTCCATCTCCAAAAGAAAATAAGTCAACTGAGAAGCAGAATTTATGGCATGGGAAGAACACAGAAATCATTTATCCAGTACTCATGTGTTCAAATGTGCTAGGTCATCTATGAATACTCACATGCACATGCCTTTCTTAATAAATAATAATTTTATAATAAAATAGCTTTCATGTTCTTGGCAGGGCTCATTCATTTTTTTCTTTTTTCTATGAAAGTCAGAACCTGCCTGGATTAGAGGTGATGCAGGTTAATCCACTCATGTACTATCTTCCTGCTAAAATGTGATTGTAAGAATGTCTCATTCAGATGTAATTTAAGGAATAAACTTGAGTATTTGCAATTTATTCCAAAGATTTGGCTTCAAACAACAGTCAAGAATCTTCCTTCTCAAGTTTAATTTAATTTTATAAAGATAGAATATATGCATTTTAAATTAATTTCAGCAGTTCCATACTTAGGTAACATACCAACCATCTAACTGCTGCATAAAATTGAATTTTTAGATATATTGTGATTTTGCTACCTTCAAACCTAATTTTTTGAAACAGAGGAACAGGTTTACTCTTCAACATTCCCACCTGAAATGATAGGTTACTGAAAGTAAATATTATCGGTGTTCCTTTTCCTTGTTCATGAGCACTGATTTACCAGTTTTACTCTCACTATCTGCTTTTTCACATTGGTGCCACTAACCTGCAGCTCTTTTAGATGCAGTTAGCAAATGTACACATTTCTGGAAAGAAGTTAGTCATTGTTTTGAAACATTACAGATGAGAGTATGTTCACTGGTGGGAGAAGCATCCTCACAAGGGGAAGTAGAGGAGGAGACACCAATCACTTCACTCTCATAACAGTGACAAGACGAGAGGCAATGGCCTGAACCTGTTCTAGGGGAGGTTTATGCTGTATATTAGGATAAGGTTCTTCACTCAGAGGGTGCCTGAACACTGGAACAGGCTCCCCAGTGAAATGTTCACAGGACCAACCCTGATAGAGTTCAAGAAACATATGAACAATGCTGTCAAGCACATGGTCTGATTTTTGGCACTGTTCTGTGCAATGCCAGGAGTTAACTTTGAAGTAAAAATACATTTTTTCTCTGCAAATACCAAAATAGGAAAATAATTCCCCTGCTCTATCTCTGCTCATTATGTGTCCACCCGTGTTTCTCATTTCAATCTAACTTCTGTATCTTATTTGTTGTTGTATGAACACACCTGAATATTTTCCATTGTTCATTTGGTTATTTCTTCAGACACCACAATCTATTTATTCTTTGTTCTCCAAATTCTTGTCTTTAACCTTTGTTTCTGAAAGATTAGTTTGCTTTTCCCTACCATTTTTCTCACACTTACTTCTTGTCTTTCCTTTTTTTTTAAATTTCTTTTATTTTTATTCCCTGTGATTATTCTTCCTTATAAATATCTGACTTTCACACCTTTGCATTGAATATGGTATGTAAAATTTTTTTTTTGTTCTAATAGAAAAAAGTTTCTCATTTTTCCCTTTCTGTCCAAATCCTTTTACTTCACTCTGCTGAGCTCAGGATGCTGTATTTCTCAGCCAGTTAATCAGTGACTTGCAGGGAGATAAGGTTCTAAAGAGTTCTGTGCTGCACATGAAAAACCTTTTTCTCTTTTTTGTTTTCCTCCCCCATCTCACTCTGCAGGAGTTTGCAATTACAGGCTGAATGTCCTCCTGGTAGCTGCAGTGTGCCCAGCTTTACCTTGCTCATCCTTCTGTCCCTTTGTGGTATTTGTACAAACTGCACACCTTTTCCCCTTCACCTGAACTTCATATCTCCTCTAGTTTTGCTCATACCTTCATCTTGTATTTAAATCTTTTGAAACAGACATTTCCCGAAGGGTTGCATGAGTTTAACATAATATATTCTATTTCACAGGAACAGTAGAGAAATATAATTCTTCCTTTTCTTAAAGCTGTCATATTTTGTAAATTTAGTATCTACATTTATAGCTTACCTGTCATTCAGAGTAAAAACAAAAATAGTACAATGAGATGTTACCAAAGAGATGTCTTCTACCTGCAGCTTCTAAAAAGGCTATACGAGACAGCTCTTCTTCTCTGTCCATGGACATGAAAACCCTATTGTTATCTATGCAATAGGATCAGATGATAATTTTAAAAAATAGGATAAGATGTGATGGATTGTACCAACTCAATTACATATTACTCAATAATTTTAAACAGAAAGTCAGAGATATTTCAAAGTAACATCAGGACATGCACTCTATATTACAGAGACCAAAAGTTCATTCACTTAATAGAGTCCCTGAAATAAGGGAATAGCCATTAGCAGCATTGTTGATTGTGTGGATTGCAGTGTAACCCCCCTGCTATTTCCCATTCAAATGAATTAGAAAACTGCAGGAAAATTTATTGCTATACAGTGAGTATGACTGTGCACAACATGTTGGAGACTATCACTGCTGCCTATTTTTTCATAGTGTTTGAAAAACACGTATTTCATTTCTTTTTTTTTCACAATACAGAAGAAAAACCTTAAATCCTGCATCTAGAAAAAGGCAGTCCAGCTTGTTGATAAGAAAAAGATATATTGTTTTTTAAGGCTGCCTTTGAAGCCCAACACAGGTTATACAAAATTGCTTTGATAGTCTCGTCTGCCATTTATTCCCATCTGCAATAACTACAGATACCTTGATTTACATTAATGTAACACAATGAACATGACTTTTGTACGTGTATGTTCATCTGTTTCTGTTAGCCCCTACTGGAGCATAGATTTCAAACATAGCACGTATCAAATTTCACATCAAATATCAGAGCATGCACAGTGAGTGCCAAAGCACAAATATCCTGAAGCGTTCTACCAGACACTGAAGAATTCTTACTACTGACTACATGTGTTTTTTTAATATGTGGATCCTCTGGTGTATAATACTAGGTGAGCTTGTAAAATTGGTTACAGTGAAAAAATCCAGAATGTACCACTGCCACGTGTTTCCCTGATTTAGGGACCATAGAACCCAATGGGAATTAAATCCTTCTAGGGAACTACAATGCAAGACCAACCTGAGCAGCAGTCCATGTGGGGCAGCACAAAACCCCAAAGCTTATGCCAGACTGTCTTCAATGAAATCTTTATATCTTGACCAAACACTTAAATTCCACAGCACTGCTTCAAAGCAAAAGTCAAGATATTTTTGTTAGGTTGGAAAATGCGTGGAAGCTGAGGACCAGGCTCCCTCTGTCCTTCTCAATGACTCTGAATTCAGCATGCAGGTTTTTTGGCAGGCCTGTGACCCCCTACTAGAATGGCTACCTGTTCCTACCAGAGTAATGTGATTAGGTGACAAGACCCAAACACTGTGAGCACCACACCATTATGGGTTCTGCAGCAAATCATGAACAAATAAGGAGGTTTTTTTACATTCATTATACTAACTAGATAATGTTCCAATCACAGCAGAAAGTATAAGCACTATGCAGGATAAGAAACACCATGGTAATTTGACCTTTCTTCTACTGAAGGAATTAAAATCATAGAATCTGGGGAAAATTTATGTTAGACAGGACGCCTAGACATCACCAAGTTCAACTTCTCACTGAAAGAGAGGCTGACCTCAAAGTTTCAGACAATTTTGTGTTGTTTTTAAGTTAAAATGAGTTTGATGAAAGAGGTGACAGCAACAGTGAGCCTGGTTGGAATAGAAATCTTTCTTGTGTAAGAACACCAGAAGAAAACAACAGTAAGGTAGCAAGTATAAAAGCACTCTGCAATGATGCTGAAAGAGCAGCTGTCAGACTTGCGTGTAGTATGCTAACCACTTTCTCAGTATTCTCAACAACATAGATAATTGAGGCTTTTGTTGCTTGTTTTTCCTTTCACAGATGAAGACTTTGTTATTGCCTGAAATCAGTTTTCTGACATACATCAAAATACATTGTCAAGAATGGTGTCTCACTAACATAACTCATTTTCCTCAACTCTGTAGCTTTTTATAAAAGAAGATTGTCTGTGAAACCCAATAATCAACATTTGGAAAAGACTGAGTTCCATTCAGGAAACAGCTTGATTAATGCAATTCAGTTAGTATATCTGTTGAGCCAGGGCTTGTATTAAGGAATCAAATTTCTCATCAGCTTCCTATCCTTTGCTTGAATGGTCCCTGAGTCTATGTGTGTCTTCCCAATAACTAAGGCACTACTACTGATATAGAGTCCTTTATTTATGATGGCTTTGCAGTAATAAAATAAAATACAAAATCTCATAAAGAGAACTAAAACCATACATTTACTTCACTGAATGATCATCACTAAGGATATTCTTTAGGAGAACCATGGCATAAAGCACAGTCATTCTTCTTGTAGTTCAAAGCTTTATATTGGAATGTAATGTGGATCATATATTTTTAATAACAACACTATTTTTAAATGATCTAAAATAGGAGAGGTACGTATAACTGCTTTCAGGCAAAGAACATGAAAAAGTCTACCCTGTAAAGAGGCACAGTCTCTGTAGTTTCCCTTGGTGGGAATGTTGCAATGTATCTGGATAGGAATAGGATCTGTGAATTTGTCTGACACAATTTTATCCATGCATTTTGATATACTTCTCGAAAATGGAATATATATCAAAGATACTTACTGTGTGTAACTGTAAAGATTAGCATAACATGAACAATGTTTGCCAAGCTATCTCTTTAGAATCTCAGAAATACCCTTTGGCTTGGACCAAATGTCCATTAAGATGTTTTCAATAGGAAAACTGAACATCTTAAGATATATGTGACATCTTAAGATCTGTGACTTGCAGTTCTCCTTCTGCTCTTCCGAAGTTTTAGCTTTAACTTGCAATTCCATTCAAATTATCCAATTTAGAAGAAAATAGCTATTTTCTGTTCTCTTTTTATGAAGTTCAATTTTGTGTAGATTTTAACATGCTGTTTCACTCTCAGAAGTAGTTGTGTAAAAGAACTGTGTTGCTTAGCAGATTTTCTTATCCACATTCCAATCTACCATTTTATTTCAGTGACAACAAAGCACCAAAAACAAAAAGATCCAAACAAACGAAAAAGAAAAACCCAACCAGTTTTTACTCCTCTGAATTGGTTTCCTCATGCTGATGTTATCTAGGTCTGTTTTTTTGTTTTTTGTTTTTTTTGCGGTTTTTTTGGTGTTAGTATCAGTAAAATTAATAGTATGGAACCAGAAAGACATATGAATCTCCTCTGTGAATTTCTGCCTTCTCTTCCATCCTTTTGTCTAAACATCAAAGTCTCATGAATATAGGTGAGAGGGAAGAGGATCAGTTTCTAGGAGCCTGAGGACCCTGAAAGCAGCCCTGGTGAGATGGAGACAAAAAGGAACATTCATTGAGCATTGGGAGGCTACCCCATGGAGATGTGAACTCAATTACTAATTGTAATCTGTGTATATCTGTATATATGTAGGAGTCTTGTTATTTCCACCCCCCCCCCAAAAAAAAAGTCAATATTTACGATGTTTGATAATTAACTTCAGTCTTATAACAGTATAAGTGGAGGAATAACTTCATGGAACTGCAAGTATATTACTTTAAAATATTTTAAGTAATAAATTTTAGTAGGAATCTGAACAATAGTATAACTGGAGTGACACACTACGATGATTTTAACAGTACCAGGTTAAGAACAGGTGTAGGGTTATCTTCTCAAATTCCAAGTTCTTGCCGCTTAAGACACTTAAAAACCCTGTCCTTTGAGCAGTGATAATGAGGCATTTGTCTTTATGGATTTGATTTCTTTGACCCTTAATACTTCAGTGCATGCAATTACTGTTCTCCATCCCTACTTTTGTAGGGACTCACAGGAGATCTTGCAAATAGAGAGCTGCCAATATGTTGATTGGCCCATCAGTGCCTTTGTGATGTAGAGCAAGTTATGTGGTAAGCTGGCTGCTCACAAACAATCTGTACAGGTTTTGTTTTGTCTAAGTGTCCTCTGGGACACTAGTTTGAGACTCTCCTGCCTTTTTGTTCATGTTTCATAAAACTAGTAGGAACTTATCACTGAGAATTCCGTCAGCCTTGGCTGAAACTGGCAAGCCAAGTTAGAGATATGGTAGAAATGACAGAACGTGTTGCCACAGGACATGTTTTCAAAAGAAATGAAATTATAATTTGATTTAAACATTTTCTCTATAAAGTACAAGGCACCTTACTGCTGGACTGCTTCAATCACATTAAATATGAATCAAGCCCTATGGGGAGAGGCTGAGGGAGCTGGGGTTGTTTAGCCTGGAGAAGAGGAGGCTCAGAGGTGACCTCATCACTGTCTAGAACTACCTGAAGGGAAGTTCTAGCCAGGTGGGGGCTGGTCTCTTCTCCCAGGCACTCAGCAATAGGACAAGGGGGCATGGGCTTAAGCTCTGTCAGGGGAAATTTAAGTTGGATATCAGAAAAAAATTCTTTGCAGAGAGAGTAATCAGACATTGGAATGGGCTGCCCAGAGAGGTGGTGGATTCACCATCCCTAGAGATTTTTAAACGGAGATTGGACCTGGCACTGAGTGCCATGATCTAGTAAATGGACTAGAGTTGGACCAAGTGTTGGACTTGATGATCTTGGAGGTCTTTTCCAACTCAATCGATTCTGTGATTGTATGATTCTAAGGATATTGTAAAAACTTACTCCTTATGAGTGAAAAAGACAAGTTTATTCATATTTGTTTGATTTTATTTTTATCTTACTAGCTGTGACCTTCATCCTTTTGTTTGTAGGTTTCTAAAACTGTTATCTCAAATTAATGTGATCCCATTTGATTCACATGCACCTAAAATACTATTGGAATGTTCATATATGTTGTCAGACACTGACAGAGATGCACCTCTTCATCTATCTGTTTTCTAGCCTTTTCCTCTGTTTCATGAAATGCAAAATGTATGTTTGCTTTAAAAAAACATCTTTAGTCCTCTCTACCCTGGCAAACTTCTTGTTAAGCCCAAGGTCCAGATCTGATCCACCATGGTGTCAATATATTTTTAAATTTATAGAGTCATTTATGTTTTTTGCATTCTGTTCTTCTTTGAAGGAATTCCCCTGAAACCTCCACATAGCAGCACTATAATTAATCTTTAAATTTGCTTTGTCAAAACATTTGAGAGACTGAATTGCCAGCTAAAATGTATAGAGGTGCATAGTATGATTTTTAAAGTTTACTTGTCCAATAAGGTCTCTTTTCTTAAGAGAATTAAATACTTAATCTTAGGAAGCCTGTTTGAAGCGGAATATCCAACTCTTAATCTCAAAATTAATGAAAATAAACTGCCATAGAAACTATTTTCATCGTTTCTCTCTAGCAGCGAGAACAATGCAGTAATGAAACCTTTTCTCATGCAAAATTCCTTTGTGGTTTCATATTTTATTTCACTTTGTGAGAAATATTTGATTTTATCACCATGTGCTCTTTTCTTCTCACATCAAGTCTTTGAATTCACATTGAGTTTTCCAGCTTTTAGGCAAATTATGTAAAAATTATTCTCCCTTTTTTTTTCCCCAAAAGGGGGAATGAACAGTGAGTGTGTGGCTCTTCCCTTTACTTAAATTTACTTGAATTGAAAAATTAAAAGATTTTTTTCCCCATTAGCTTTTAGCAGGAACAAAACATGCAGAAACTCTACCAACTTGAAAAATCAAATAGGGTTTTGTCATCAGAACTTGCAAATTAACATCATTATAATAAAAAAGTACTTGTTGGAATGGTCCAAGGACCATACCTAGGAGTTCTAAAATTTTAATCATAAGTTCTGCTGCTACAAGGGGAAGAAATTCCAGACTCTTCTTAATACTAACCTTTCAATAACAATACTGTCAGACTCCCATAGGGTATTTACAAAATCTACTCAAATTTTCTGTAGCTCAGTTGGTTAGAGCATGGTGCTAAGTAACACCAAGGTCCTGAGTTTGATCCCTTTATGGGCCATTCACGTAAAGCTGGACTTCATGATCCTTGTGGGTCCCTTTCCAACTCAGAATATTCTGTGAAAACAAAGCCATATAATTTCATGTAAAGAATATTTTAGGTGGAAGATTTCAAACTATATTCTCTTTTAAGATTTGCTGGCATTGTCAAAACCCTTTTACAGACTAGGTCTACTCTTAAACAAACCTGATTCTGGTTTTCTGCCACCAAAATATGATTTCATACATAGTAAAAATTCGGTCTAAATCCAAGCTGAGCAGTAGGCACAGAAGACAGAAGTTGATGTAATGTAGTTTTATGAAACCACTAGATCACAAACAGTGAAAGAAGCAAATAGAGTCCTCAAAATTATTCAAAAAAGAATTCAGAAGAGAAAGCATTATTATGTCACTGCATAAATTCTTCATACAGCTACATTTTGAATGCTTTCATTTCTGTCATATTATTTTTGAGATGTAAGAACAAGAATTGAGGAAAGTGCAGAGAAGGGTATCAAGGATGATCAAAGTTAAAGAATAATATTGATAGAAGGAATAACTAAATAGACTTGAACTTTTCAGCCTGGGAAAGAGATGACTCAGAAGGAATAGAATAAAAATCTATAAAAAGTGTGAGCAGAATGAAAAAGCATAAAGTGCTATTATTCCCTGTCTTTTCCAACAGAACGTATGGGGGACAGGAAAAAAAATCAGTAAGTTGAAAAAATAAGAGATACTGCTCCACACAGTGTCTCAGGACCTATATGCTCAGACTTTATGTAGATTCTAAAGGGATCTGAGCAAATTAATAAACATCTTAAGGACTAGTTAAAAGCAAGACTTGTAAATCAGAAAACTCTGAGTCACAGTTTCTAGCTGTGGAGGTACACATAGAATCTTCCGTGTTGTCTGCATTCTGAGATGGCCTTATGGTCACAAGTAAACTTTGTTCTTACTCAGCTGGATTGCTTAAGCATATCCCGTGGTGTAATGGTGAGCACCCTGGACTCTGATCACAAGGTCGTGAGTTCGAGTCTCAGTGGAGACCGTACTGGGCAGTTAAATGCCTCCCTGCCATCCGATCCCGTCAGATCTCGGATGCTCAGCAGAGTCAGCCCCAGTTAGTACCGGGTGCTGTGACAGTCCTGAGGACTTCACTGTCACTGTACAAGCTCGCTTGGCCATGGCAGATGGACCTTAGGACTTAAACGGTGGGGCCAGTTCTGCGCACGCTGTGTCTTACCTAAAATATCCACTGCACAGGCTCAAAGGGCATATTCCCATGTGGGGAAAGCCCTTCTCAAATCTTCGTTCGTGAAGTTTGGCCATACACACATATATTTTCACTGTGTGCATCATTATGTGCATGCAAAAAATGGACTTTTAACATACAAACATATTTTGTCTCTTTTTCAAAAGGTATCTTGGCATGTTACCCCACTTAGTAGATTTCTGTGAAAAAAAAAAAAAACAAAAACCCAAAACCAAACATTTTTGTTGTCCACTTTATGGTATCCCTTACAGTTCTGAAATCACTAAATCAGTTTTGCTACACAGCATGTTTCTAGGAGCAGTGGTTTTGTTTGACTTAGATATTGTAGACTCTGATACAGTTGGATTCTCTGTCGGAAAAGATAGATAATACGATGCAGTAATAATAAAACAGTTTACAGATTTTAACAGCTGTCAAGTTGTCTATACCTCAAGTTGTTAAAGATCTCTATGTGATTGTGGACTTGTATTTGACATTTTTTGTCTAAAAACACCACTCTCACACGCACATACTCACAGACATGCTCCCTCAAGATCACTGCAAGACCTACAGCATTTACCAATATAACCAGACATAACTGTCCTCAATAGTTGTTTCACTTATAATGCACTCATTCTGTGTGTATTCTTTGAATTTTCCCTTTAACATTGGGACAGATGGTGCCAGTGGGAGTTCGTAATGTGAATCTGTTCTCACAAATAAGGAACTTTTGAAGACTTTGCCCTTCAGTGAACTGCTGTAATATGAAAGGCTATGGAAGCTTTTTTTTTTAAAGAGGCAAGGCTTGGTTCGCTGGTATTGTGTGGGGTGAGAACACAGATTTCTTCTTTTTTCCAGGTCTGAACATAAAGATGGCACTGATTATCACCAGCTTCTGCATAGAACAGAGCAGTGCAAGGCTTATTGTTTATAACACAGACCACCATGGGTATTGACACCACTTCATTTAACTTCTCTCCATTTAAGTTCATTTTTTTGGAAGATGAATGTCTAAAATACGTAGCACAAAAGCATGTAAATCCAGCAGATAAATGACATTCAACATTTTTTTCCTGTTTTCTTCTCTCCCACCCATTCTGATTTGCTTAGTTACACTAGCAGAAAAAGCTGGTGTTTCAAAATGGAGAAATGAATAATTATTTTCAATAGGTGCAATAGTTACAGCCTCAGATAAATATAATAATTAGAGCTGTGCTTCAGCACCCTTACACAGTGAACAAAAGAAGCTTCCAACACTCAATGGTACATAGTGGGAAAACTAGAAGCATGGCAGTAATCCCAAAGAAAGGTTTCTCAGTGATTAGAACTTCATAAATTTCCTTTTATCTTGAGTTAAGGATCTGTAGTAGAACTGATAGCAGATTTTAGGTCTGTGAGACAGCTGATACTTGGATGTGTTGCTTTCTTTTCCAAAACTTTCCAGAGAACAGTCATTTTCAAGAAAGGTCAGTTGAGCAATGAAAATATTTTTCATTCTGAATGGGCTCAGATGTATTTTGTACCCACCTAATCCAGTACCATGGCTTACAGGAAAAGCAACACAATTGTCTCATACTTTAAAAATTTGACTTCTCAACTGTCAGGGAAATTTATTTTAACTGTAAATATTCCTCTATGGATAAACTTGCTGGGATATGTCATGAGAGATATAGTTAGCCAAGTTGAAGGAGTATGAAGTACCCACACTATACTACTTCAATGAGGTTCTAAATCTGCTTAGGAAAAAACAAAATGCATTCAAAGCATCCATAGTAAAATCTTTTGATGTGGGTAGTCATATTCAGAAAAAATAAGTTTCACAACAGAAAGTGATTTGACATTATACTTTGCCACAGACTTCTTGATTGGAAAAAATCTACATTTTGTTTAAAAGATGTCTTTCATTAAGGTGATATTTTAAATGTAGATGAGTGTAACCGTGGGAGGCGGGTTTTTGGACCTGCTGAGACGACTTCACAGAAGTTACTGCAACAGGCCACTTTATTCATACGCACACACACTAATATACATCTTTAAGACTGTAACCTTCCACAGGTGATGACACTTTGGCACTGATTATTGGCTAACAATGTTGTTTATATTAGGAAGCTTCTCATAATTGGCTGACCATGCACATCTGCTGAGAAAATCGGCAGCAGCCATTTCTGATTTCATTAATTAGTTCTTAAGGCTACAGCACTAATTTACATAGGCAGTTCAGCATATGGCTTGCTTTTTAGGTGAAATACCATATAAAATTCCAACATATGCCCTCCTTTTTTTTTGAACTGGCTATGTCTGGTCACTGCTTACAGAATGGCTTGTCTAATACACTTAAACATCCTGACAGCATAATATTAACACACACAGCAATAATACTAATAAGACTTGCTTAATTAAATTACGAAGCTACTTATTAATTCTAAGGAATTAAACTAAGAATTTGAAAGAGAAACATTATCCACACCAGTTGCTAAAACAGATAAAATACTGGCATTATTAATGCTATAAGGCACTGATTAGCTATTGAACTTAGAATGCTACTTAAACATGTTTAAGAGGGTTTCTTACTTGAGATCAGCTAACACAAAGCTCTTGCTATCTGGTTACATTGACAAAGGTAAACTAAATGTCTTGAATTGGCAGTAGATTAAAGCTAACTTCATTCATAACAGCAGAACCACAAATCGCATTTACAGTTCCATTGCTTTTGCAGATGACAACTTATGTGACTTAAATTTTTTATTAAGATTTATTTAATAATTTACTTAGTTTTCCTCCTTTTTTTTTAATTATAAGAACTAGTAATTTAAATGCTGCTGTTATGTAAAGTAGCAAGCCTAATGTAGGAAGGATACTAGTTGACAATAAGCTATAAATGTAACTTAATTCTAATGACTTAAACTTGGACTAAATGAACATTACTTAGATAACCTAATTAATACTTTAACTTATTTTGCTTGATATTTTAACTTTTTAACAAATTAAAAACACTATTTAACTTTACTTAAAATCCTTATTTGCTTAACAAATTAAAAATGTTATTTTATTAGCTTAACAACTTAATTTTCTTAACAAATGAAAAAACATTCCTGCAGGCATTGTCATTGGTGCACCAAAAGAAACTTAAAACCTTAACAGAAATATAACAATACTACACAACAGTATTTCTATAAACTACATTTTTTAATTGAAAAGAACATAACTTAACTAATCTAATGCTGTATAACTAAAATCATTATGTGTTTTAATTTACTTTGGTAGTTTTAAAAGAGCTTTTGGAAAATGCTTAACACTAACAAATGGAAACACATCAGTTACTATCAGGTGTTCTGAGTTTTGAATTTGAGGGATCAAATTAAAAGCTTTAACTAGTTGCTCAAATGTTCTGGTAACTGATCTTGATTCAGTCAGAGGAAATTGGTTGTTCTTATCCTTTGCTGACTTCAACTTGTGGAGAGAAAAATAGAAACTTTTCTCTAGATTATTAAGTGCTTACAACACTCTACAACCAGTTAACAAAAACTAAATTAACAGAGAATCAGTTCAACAAATTTCTTCTAGACTTCTTTGCTGCTCTCTGAACTGCTGGAGAAAGATACTGCATTCTGTCCTTGCATGATGTATTATAAAGCTGTGACTGGAAGGCATCAGGTGTTTGAGGCTCGTTGTCTCAAAAGGAAGCTGAGCTGATGGTTGTTAAAGTGAGTTCATTGAGGCTACTTGGTGTTTGCAACACTGACAGGCTTGCAGTTCGTCGGGGGGTATGCTAGAACTACAATTCTCAAGGCTCTTTGCAAGATCACTACATTTCCCATATGACCTTGCAAGGAGCCGATGACGTAATGCAAAGCTTTACCTGTCCAAACTACAACTCCCAGAATGCCTTGCGAGACTTGCGCATGACAGAAATAGCCGATGATCTAATGCGATAAGCTCTCCCCCCTTTCTTCAGAGTGGGGGGGGGGAACTTTTCCTCCCCGAGCCATGTTTGTGGCGCAGTGAAAATTCTTTCACCACAGCGAGTTGGAATGCGGCTGGAAAAAATACTTTGGCAGCGTTAGAGATGGAAACGAAGCAAAACAGAGTCAAGACAACAGTTTCCGGCAACTTTACAGCACTTTGCAGGCTGAAAAGGAACACGCAGAGCTCAGAGATGGTACAAACAAAGCCCATGTGGTGCGATGGGGCTATACTATTTTACTAATACAGAGCTTTTCTTTTTACTTCTCGTTCTGTGCTGGGTTTTTTTTTGCGCCGATGCTGGGACCCTTGGCAGGGCAGCAGGGGCAAGCGGGAGCGGTGGGGGGTGCAGCAATCCTTTAAAGCAGCGGGAGCTGGACTCGCGCAGCGATGGCCAGGGCTGGGGGCTGGGAATGGGCTCATTGTCAGAGTTTTCAGACGACTGCCAAGTTTCTTTCCTCCCCCGAGCCAGAGGCGATGGCTGAAAAGCTGTTGCGGCTTTTTGCGTCTATGTAACAGCTGCCAAGCCGCGACTGTTACCATCTTCACCACTTTATACTGCTTAAGGCGGTTTATGACTTTTCGCCAGGCTGGCCCTAAAATTTTCAGTTCTTTGCCCCCGTCAATGGCTTTGTTCCAAAGCTTATCACCTAATTCTTGCCATTCCGTTATATCAAAGAGTTGTGAGGGCAATTTAAAGAGTCCTGCTTTTTCAGCCCACATAAGCAGAAGTAAGAGCTTATTTACGGGCACGGCAGCTTCTCGCATAGCGAGGAATTCTAAAAATAACTTTTCAGCTGCTTCGTTCTCCATTATGCGAGTTTACAGCTTACCGCACGTCCGGGGTGCCGGCCAGCCCTTAAGACGGCAACGACCTTTTCTCCCAAACTTCTTCCTCTTCCAAGGGCACTCACATGTCCAGCCGGGGCTGGATTCTGTGGGTCAGCATCCTGCACGTCCCAGTAACCGGATTCTGCGGGACAGGGTCCACACGTCTGAATTCTTCAGATTCCGTGGACTGAAATCACACGTCTGGTCCTGCCAGATTTTGCGAACGGCTAGCAACCTGTTTCGGGCGCCAGTTGTAACTGTGGGAGACGGGTTTTTGGACCTGCTGAGACGACTTCACAGAAGTTACTGCAACAGGCCACTTTATTCATACGCACACACACTAATATACATCTTTAAGACTGTAACCTTCCGCAGGTGATGACACTTTGGCACTGATTATTGGCTAACAATGTTGTTTATATTAGGAAGCTTCTCATAATTGGCTGACCATGCACATCTGCTGAGAAAGTCGGCAGCAGCCATTTCTGATTTCATTAATTAGTTCTTAAGGCTACAGCACTAATTTACATAGGCAGTTCAGCATATGGCTTGCTTTTTAGGTGAAATACCATATAAAATTCCAACAGATGAGAATGAACCAGGGTCACTCATAGACCAATTTCCCAACCTTTACTTATGTTTAGTAATTCTTAAATTGCATGCAGTCCTTTTGATATGACTTGGGTTTTGGTATAAATTTACACTTCTCACATGAATGAGGATTGAAGAATTGGATCCCAAATTGTTCTACAATACAGATAAAATTGAACATGATACTGAGACAAATTATGACATCCTATGAAATTATATAAACACTAGTTAAATGTTTTACTTCATTGTGAATGTTTTCAGCTGTATCTACTGGCAAAAACATTTTTCTTGGAGCGCAGCCATTTTTGTGTGTGTGTGTGTTACTTCTGTTTCTTTATTCTTATTCTGATGTTTATAAAGAAGTAAGGCAGTTAAATGCCTCCCTGATGCCTGATCCTGTCAGATCTCGAAGCTAAGCAGTGTCACTCCCACTTAGTACTTGGATGGGAGACCTCCCGGGAATACCAGGGGCTGTAGGTTCTAGTCCTGAGAACTTCACTGTCACCGTCCAAACTCACTCGGCCAAGGCAGATGAACCTCAGGAGTTAAAGGGTGAGGCCAGTTCTGCACACGCTGTGCCTCACCTAGAAACTCCACTGCTCAGGCTCGAAGGGCACACCCATATGGGTAGAGCCCTTCCTAAATCTTTGTTCGTGAAGCCCAGCTGTATATACATAAAGGGGTAACTTACAGATACTTCCAAAATTTCCTCTTTCCTAAAATTCAAGTTCTTTGGAGACCTCACACTTATTTTATTTTCAATATTTTATAAGTGCAGGATTTTGAGGAAACTGAGTAGCAAATAAAATAAAAGGAGTACAATATTTTTCTTTTGATGTTTGACATGCATGTGTTATCAGTGATTTTATTTACACTTTTATTGATTCCCATGTTGATAATCATTTCTATTTTCCAAGAGTTTCCAAAATTCTTTCAAACATCCTATTTTTGACTGAATTAAGGAATAAGCAAGATTTAGAAAGTCCAGGAAAATACCTGTTTTAAAATACAATGCACTCTCCTCTCTGCAACAAGCAAAATCCTTTTGAATTTACAGTTTTATGCATGCATAGCTATCAGTTCTATTTAATCTTATCAAAAACCTAACTTGATTTTCATTTCCATTCCTAAAGATTCCTAAGATAATGTTATAAAACAAACACTGGCAACTTTTGAAAGAGAAAGTCATAGTCCAGTCATCTAGCTAACAAGCCATACTTTCTCCACAAGGTTTTCATACTCTAACAAAACCTCACATCTAATACAGAATAAATCACAAAATCTAGGTGTATCAAGGCTGGCGTTCTTCATTTACTAAAGCCTATTGTTGTAGGAAATTGTCTTCTTTAAGTTAAAACTATAAAAGAAGCAGGTATATGGACAAGTGTATTTAGATAATAGTACCATGTCACAAAATATGTAAATGTGGAATGCATAAAATTTATTTGTTCTCTCAAATTCACACACAAATCTACAGATCTTTTCATATATTTTTCTGAGCAGTCTTTATTCAATTAAGCATTTCTTTTGCCTTAATACAATTTTCAATAAATATTTTGGCAAAGATCAGATGATGTAAACTCATGCCAGAATAAGGCATGTAGTGGATTGACCTTGGATGAATATCAGGTGCGCAGCAAAGCTGCTCTATCCCTCACCTTCTCAACTGGGCAGAGGACTGAAAATATAATGAAGGACTTATGTATCAAGATAAGGATGGGGAGAAGCCACTCACCAATTACTCTCATAGGAAAAACAGCCTTAACTTGGGCAAATTAATTTATCACTGATTGAAATAGAATAGAATAATAAGAAATAAACCCAAATCTTAACACATCTTCTCACCACCCCTCCATTCTTCCTGGGCTTTAGTTACAATTTGTCTCCTGCATCCTGCCCAGCAGCACGGGAAGATGAGGAATGAGGACTGTGGTCTGTTCATTACATGTTATTTCTGCCCTCCTTCCTCCTCCATGGGAAGGATCCCTCACATTTTTTCCCTCCTCCAACACGAGGTCCCACACATAGGAACTTCTTCAATGTGAGTCTTTCTCAAGTTCTTCATGAACTGCTCCAGAGTGGGTAACTTCGACCACATGCAGTCCTTCAGGAACTGACTGCTTCCAGAAGGTTCCCTCAAGGGGCCACAGGTCCCACCAGGAAACTGTTTCATTGTGAGCTTCACGTGGAGTCACAACCTCCTTCAGACACCACCTGCTCCAATGTGGGCTCTTCACATGCTGCAAGTGGATCTGTGCTCCACCATGGACCTCCATGGGCTGCAATGGGACAGCCTGCCTCACCATGATCTTCATCATGGACTGCAGGGGAATCTTTGCTCTAGTATCTGAAGCATCTTCTCCCCCTCCTTTTTCACTGATCTTGGTGCTTGTAAGTCTGTTTCTCTCACATCTACTCCATCCTCTCTTCTCTGGCTGCAGTTGCTGTTGGGCAGGATTTTTTCCCCCTTCCCAAATCTGCTGTCACCCTTGCTGATGGCCTTGGCCAGGAGCACCTCTGTCCTGGATCGGGTTGGCGCTGGCACTGTCAGGCACAGAAGAAGATGGTGACAGCTGCTCACTGAAGTCATCCCTGCAGTGCCTCTTTTCTCACAACCATTGTCCACCTTGACACTATCAAAACTTTTCCAAGTCCAATGCAAAGAAAGAGAAAATTATTTCCCATTTTAAGTCTGGCTCAGAACGCCATTAAAAAACAATTGCTAAAATTCAGTATTTAAATCAGTACACCCTTAGTAAATTTCATCCTTGCTGCTGGCCAAGTATCACCCTAGATTGCTAATTTTCATTTTTAAAAAGTCTTACAAAACACAGAATTCTAAGGGATTGGAGGAAAGCTAATATATCAATAACTCAAAAAAGGCAAATGGGATGATCTGGATAATTACTGGCTTGCCAATATGGCATTGATCTACGCAAAATAATAGAACAACTTAGGTGGAATGCAATTAATAAATAATTGCATGCATGATTAATTCCAATCCACAGTTCCAATTACGATGAAATTTTTGCTTTTCAAGCAATTTTGACATTTATTTTGTTCGGGTTTATTTCCTTGGCTTTTAAATATAGAAGTACAGTTACAATTTTCTGTAAAATAAATTTTTCCTTGGCCTAACATTAACTTAGCATTTCATCAACAATGTGAAATGAAAGACTACCACTAATCCAATTCCCAAAAGAAAAAGTACATGACAGAGTAAGTAAAGAGTATCTTATACACAATGGTCTGAGATGTCTTTTTAAATTACATAATAGGCTGTGTGTCTGTGTGTTGTAGTTTGGGATTATTATGTAAATTCTCTCCCCTGCCACTTAACTGCCCAGGCCAGCAGTTAACAAAAGAAGTAGTTAACTGTTGATCACTTGGGTGGGGGCAGGTTTGTCTTTTTATTTTTTGGGTTTTTTTGAATATTCTTTTCCAGTCTTGGCTCGGCGGAACGCAGGAGTGGGGGCTCCGAGGAGGCAGGCTGCCCTGCTGGTTACTGCTGGGGCTTTCCTGGCTGTCTCACTGCCGCTGTGCCCGGACTGCTTTTCTGGCCACGCGGCTGCTGCTGCCTGCCCCTGACTGGTTCTGGCCGCGTTGCTGCTGCTGCCTGCCTTGGATTTGCTTCTGGTTGCTCGTGCCTTTCTGCTTCTTGGACGGGGAACAACAGGAGGAAGAGACGGAGTCCATCTGAAAGCTCACTGCTCGTCTGTCTCGCTGGAAAGGGACTGAAACTCACTCTGCAGCCAACCGGGCTGTGACATTGACACTTAAGTATAACTTTTCCTCCCGGAGGAAAACCTCTGAGTTTTGTTGTTGTTTGCTTTTTTTCTTTCTTTTGTGGTGTTGGGGAAGTGGGTTGCACTAGTCTGTTTACATATATATATATATATATATATATATATATATATATATCAGTTATCCTTCTTGTATTAAAATTCCTTTTCTTAAATTTGATAAAGAGTGGTGTGATTATCGTGGAGGAGGCCCCTCCCCTGCTTGTGGGTAAAAATTTTGTTTTTTTCCCCTCATACCAAGACATTTCTTGGAGCCCAACGTGGGGCTCGAACCCACGACCCTGGGATTAAGAGTCCCATGCTCTGCCAACTGAACTAGCTAGGCAGGGGCGAGGGCAGCACAGCCACAGGAAGGAGCAGCTCGGCTTTATTTCCAAGAAATGTCTTGGTTTCAGGGGAAAAAACCAAAATTTTTACCCACAAGCAGGGGAGGGGCCTCCTCCACGATAATCACACCACTCTTTATCAAATTTGAGAAAAGGAATTTTAATACAAGAAGGATAACTTATATATATATATATATATATATATATATATATATATATATATATATATGTAAACAGACTAGTGCAACCCACTTCCCCAACACCACAAGAGAAAGAAAAAAAATAAACAACAACAAAACCCAGCAGGTTTTCCTCCGGGAGGAAAAGTTATACTTAAGTGTCAATGTCACAGCCCGGCTGGCTGCAGAGTGAGTTTCAGTCCCTTTCCAGCGAGACAGATGAGCAGTGAGCTTTCAGATGGACTCCGTCTCTTCCCCGTGTGTTCCCCATCCAAGAAGCAGAAAAGCACGAGCAACCAGAAGCAAATCCAAGGCAGGCAGCAGCAGCAACGTGGCCAGAACCAGTCAGGGGCAGGCAGCAGCAGCCGCGTGGCCAGAAAAGCAGTCCGGGCACAGCGGCAGAGAGACAGCCAGGAGAGCCCCAGCAGTAACCAGCAGGGCAGCCTGCCTCCTCGGAGCCCCCACTCCTGCGTTCCGCCAAGCCAAGACTGGAAAAGAATATTCAAAAAAACCCAAAATATAAAAAGACCTGCCCCCACCCAAGTGATCAACAGTTAACTGCTTCTTTTGTTAACTGCTGGCCTGGGCAGTTAAGTGGCAGGGGAGAGAATTTACATAATAATCCCAAACTACAACACTGTGTGAGCAAGTGTAAAGTCCTCTAAGGATAAATAATATGTAGTTATTAAAGGAAAATGGTATGTAGATACTACTATAGATAAATGCAGATATTGCTTAAACGAGTTTGGTTTGGGATATGGAAAAAACCCTTGGGAGTGTAGTAAATAAACTACTCATCTTGAGTTCGTAATTGGCACTGAGGACAGACGTTTAAAACTGCAGAAACTGTGCTGCTTTGAGCAATAACTGCATTACACATGTTGGCTTTGGTCTCTGTTTCTACAAAAATGATTAATTTCTAGCATATTAGAGAATTCCTTGATGTTCCACTTGAAAAAGATGTGGGAAAAAAATTAAATTGTTTCTAAGAGATGAAAATAATTAGTGGAATGGACAGTATGTATACCTTATAATGGAAGACTCCTAGAGCTAAAACTGAAAGCTAAAAGGAAATGGCTTGTTCATAATCTAGGGTTATCAATAAGGGAAAGAGGAACTTCAGAGTAGAGGTTTTCAATAAAGCAGACAAGGAGAAAATAGCATGGACCAGCTAAAAGCTAAAGCTAGGGAACATCAGCTCCAAATGGAAAGCACGCTTTCAGCAGTAGCTCTAAATGGAACTTTCTCAGCAGTAGCAAATTTTCTATCAATGGAAAACAGAAATGGAGATTGTCAGTTTACTAAAAGCTTCTTTTGGTTCAAAGAGGCATTAATTCAGCAGAGTCCTGCTATGTAGGAGAGGAGGCCAAAAAGGATGGTCACAGTGACCCCATTTAGATTTATTATCTATGCATCTGTTAAATGCATGCAACTTTAATGCTGCAGTATAATGTAAGAATGCTGTCTCTACACATGCACATCTCTTTTACTAAAGAAAAACAAAACAAAAAACTGGTGACTACTCTGGGTATCTGAAAGTTAGAAGCTTTGTGTGTCCTCCTCCCAAACAGTACTATTCTCCCCATGTGCTATTCCCTTCCTAGCCCAGAACATTCACTTTGCCTTAAATTAGACTGATATTTCATATAATACATTGAGATAGACACAATTTATAGGTATGTACATTTTTGTCTACATTACCATAATATCTTTTGTAAATTAACTTTCTTAATGCTCTTGTTCTGATCATCCACTCACTGAAGTTGACTGCTTAGCAGAAAACTGGTAGATTTTAGCCAGACTCTTTCTGTTGTGAGGATAAGTTGCTGAGAAATCACTATGAGACATTAAGTTACAGCTAACTGCTTTTTTTACATCTTACTTCCTATTGTTAGTGCTAAATGATGTTATTCAGCGTAATAGTGTGATCCTCAGAGGGTTAATCATCACCATTTAGTTCCCTTCAGCAATACCTCTAAGACATTTCCAACTTGAAGGCAGGGTATAAAATTCCCTGGATTCAGTAGCAGTAGAGAAGAGATCTTGAGGGAGTTCATTCTCCTCTGTGTTTCAGCCAAAGGGAAGAAGGGTCTCACCCTGAGCAAGGTCATCAGAGCACCTCTACAAAGATCTGAGAGCTTGGGGAAGTTTGGTTAGGGCCATGATGAGCTAGGCAGCACTATGTTGGCAAGGCTGTACTGTGGTGGCTTGTTTGTACTCTACTGGCCTGAGAAGAGGCAAATGTAAGCAAGTTCAGCTGTCAGGTGTAATTTCTTAGAGGACTGCCTGTAATAGTCCATTCAATAACAGAAAGTCCATGGTGTCTTTCAAGGTGAATTCCATGAATCCACATCCCTACCTGCTACAGTTGCTGCCTAGAATGCCAGAAAGAGCTGTATGAATGTGAATGTGTGGGAGTGTCTGACCTTTACAGCTGGAACCCAACAGAGAGTATCCGTATCCTTGTAATCACGCTGGAAAAGCTTCGCTGAGGAGAAGCCTTGCTTTGCCACCTTGAATTTGCAAGTGGTATCAACACTCCCTCCTTCTGCTCTCTCACCTGCCCATCTGCATCAGAGGCAAGACATGCAGTTTCTCACTTGCTGTACGGTGTTGCCAGTCCTCATACTGACATCCTGTAGACAATTACTGTGGAGAGGTGTGTTTTGTGCTGGCACTTCACTCTGCTTGATGACAGTTCTTAACAGCCCATCCTGGTTTAAGACAGTGGAGTGGTTGAGCTTTACAAGGTCATACAATGCTGTTCTCATGCAGTTGACCAGAGTGAAGTTTAATTAAGCCAAGGATAGTCCTTTTAATGTGGGGGAGATTAAGGTACTTCTCCCTCTGTTCACAGTGGCCTGTGGGGTCCCCAAGTTTTCTTAGTAAGGAGATTCCTCTGCAGCTTGTGGCCATGTTCACAGTGGTGAAAGGAAAGGAAAACAGTTCACCTCCCAGGGAGTGGGAGGAAAACGGCACCTACACTTTTTAATACCACCTTTATGGGGTTCATCCTGATTGCTAATATGAAGCAATTGAGAGACCCCTTACCTGGTCTGTCTGGAGACAACAGTGTGATCTTTGCCAGTGGGTTGCTACTGCTTTCTGTGTACATGTCAGCTGAATGGAGTTTTGTTCATTACTGAGTTCCAAATGTTCAGGCTGTTGCACACCTAACCTGTGTTCAACACTCATGCAAGAGCTGCTAGGGCCTGGAGCAAGAGAAATGCCATCCCTTCCAAGTGCAGTTATTGCCTCTCCTTCAGTGGGTACCCTGTGGCAATATTTTCTGTGATGGCCTGAAACACTGCTTCCAGAGGTTTACATATTTGCTGGAGGTGACCAAAGTAATCCCAATATGCGGGTAACTCATGCAAGCTGTGATAAGAGCTTTGAACAGTTATGTGCTGATGAGTAGCCTGAGGAAGCCACTGAAAAAAGTATGAACTGTGCAAGTGGTTTCAGCTTTAGGGAGTCACAAATTAAAACACTCACCACTTTGAAATAATTCCTTGGGACTCATTCATTCAACTGTACACTCTGGTTTTAAACAATCCTTAATACATTCCACCTATCCAAACAGCTGGCAATTCATGTTATGATCTGTTTTAATTGAGGCAAAATGACTGTATGAATTATTATAATTAAAACAAAGTGTAAAAACAGACCAGTAGGATTCAGAAGGCAAACAAACACATTCATTCAGTAAATATGGATTTTCACAGGTGTTTGGTGCTTCTGTGCTTCCCAAAAATGCCTCTTAGCTTTGGAAAGAGGTAATTTTGTTTTAAAGGTGGTAAATCCTTTCATAATTCACTTTAACTGTCCTTTCTCAAAACAGAGCACCTGTCATTTCTGAACTCCTAGGCTTTATTTGTTTAAGTATATAGGGCTGGAGATAGACCATAAATTTTGTCTGGTATCACATATCATACACTTTCATATGCAATTATCTATTTTATTTAAATTTTGTGGCCATCAAAAACATTCTCACTTGACATCTACAATTCATTTAATTGCTCAAAGTCTTATAAAACTCCTGAACAATTAAGCAGTACTAACCTGTACTCCCTTCAGGCTCATCAGTTTTCATGACTGATGTTGTGGCGCTGTGTCCTTCACAGAAGAAAGCAGAATGCAAGGCTGTTCCTTGAAAATGAGTGAGTTGATGGAGCAACTGGTGGAAAAGGTGAGGTCATTAACCCCACAAGACACCAACACTTCTTTCCACTTGTCCAGGTGTCCTAGTTAGAGCCACCCAAACCAGCTATTACTGTGTGGGTGTAACCAAAACTGTGTATTCTACACCCTCTCTGTCATCAAACTGTTAATAATGGATCATTTGCAGCAGTTGCCCAGGGTACACCTGATCCCTCAGGATACTAGCTGGGTGTTAGAGAACCCTGTGAGATAGGGTCTTCACACCAATGCCTCCAGGGAGGCATTAACACCTTCACACCCAGCCTGAGGAGCCATGCCTGTCAATGGACCAACAGGGAGTCCAAAAATATCCCATGACTCATAGAGTCAAATTCCTTACCTTGGGGTAGGTACTGGGCATTTCCACCTGAACCAGAGGGGTTTGGGGACTTCTGGCACCACTTGTTGGATCCAAAGGAAGACCAGAACCTCGACAGGATTGCAATCACCACTCTCGACCAGACTGCGACTGTCAACTGCACCAACAGGTTTTCCTTTCCTTTTACTTTGCACTCAGGGAAACCACATGGGACTCAGCACAGGGGCCAACGAACACCATTGTGTTTGTGCCCCGGGGTGCTGGGTTATACTATTGGGGTTGGTGGGTTAAAACCAATTTCTCTTTGTAACATTGCTTTTATTGTAATATTTTTATTGATTTGTAGCTCTCACTTATAATCTCTCCTGAGCTGGGTTCATTTCTCCTGCTGGTCTACCTTTAAACCAGCACACTCGTATATAACAGCAAAGTGTATCTGAATCTTCTGGACTACTGTTGAAACTGTGTGTGCAAAAATGTAGAGTCAAAAATATCACGTGAAAAAACTTTCTACAATATATTCAGGTACGTTTTCATTAGTTGACCCTAAGCTCTTTTAACTCAATAAAAAGGCTTTCTGATTGCTTCTATTGAATTTAGGAGGAAATAATTTACTTAACTGACATAAAATAGTCACTATATTGAACAATAATAACCGAAGTCTTATGACCTTCATTTTGTGTGATTTCCATTTGCCAAGGCTTACAAATGCAGTGCTCCAATGTACTAGTGCTATCTACTCTTAAATAGAATTAATATTTGCCACCTGAACTTCCTTTAAATTTGTTGTGCCCTGCAAGTTAACCTACTGCTTCATTCTCTAGCTTTTAAATTAGCAAAAGTTGATGTTATTTCCAGTCCTATAAAAGTTGTTGGAGTGAGCCAACTGATGAGATGTTATTTCATTTTGTTATGGGCTTGGACAAGTATTTTTGAACACTTTTTATCTTGTTGGCTAAATCTCTTCTATTTAAAATTGGTCATGTATTAATTTCCTTGGACTTACACAAACAATGTTTTTATACTGATGTATTTTTATCAATAGACTTTTAATATATATTTACCATGTATATTTCTTTAAAGATACTGAATTAAAGAGCACCCTGTGAAAATGAACTTTGTTCTAAATAAATTTTCTTTAAATGTTAATTGAAAACCCATTGTGATTTGTTTTCAAAAAACAGATAATGCTATTTTAAATTACTCAACTCCAATACCTATTCTAAATAGAAGTTAATGTTGTAGCAAACACTATAACATGCATAGGATGCTGGTAAATATTCTGAGTTTATGATTCTACAGAAATCAGATGTATCTTCCTCTTTGTTAGTATAAGGTAACGATAAGAAGAAAACAAAAATTAAAATGTTAATAGTCAGTTTTGCTCTGCCTCAGGGACTTGTGACCCAATAAAATATCAGCAAGGACCTCCAGAACTACTTCATAAACACCTATGAAAAAATCATGAAATAGAATTAATACTGCTTTTAAGTATTAGCTGATCAGAGCAGAGAATCCTTTTATTACATTTAACATATCCAAGATTATAATTAATTACAATTAAAGTAAGCAGCATAGAGACTGCAGACATTTCTATACTGGCTCTTATACTGATTTTTTCACATAGATGGTCTGGAGTCCCAATTCATAAGCTTTCAGAAAGATGAAAAATGCATACAATAGTACTGTATCTCCCATGTGAAGATTTTGTGCATACAAACCCGTGTCAGAAGCTAAAATGGATGATACAGAAAGTCCAGCTTCTCTCCCACTGTAGTACAAGTATCAGAAAGGAAAGTACTGGTTGTCCTAAAGAAACAAGAATTGTCTCTTTCATTTTGTGTGCACATAAGCCTGAACATTCAAAATATAATTAATTATTCATATGCTTAACATATTGTCTAGAATGAAATAATGTCTTGGGTACCAAATTAATGGAGGCTTCATACATTCTGGAAAGTAACTTAAAGAAGGGTATTGTGGTACAGGCTAAATGGTACAATTTCTTATGGAAATACTAATTTCTAGTTTTATACAAATAAATGGACTTTTATACAAATAAATGGAAAAGACAAGAAGTGTGCTATTTTGAAACCTATAACGGGTTTCATATTGTGCACTCAAATACTCAGGTAACCTGCAACTCTGCAATTTCTGAGTTTTGAGGTAGAACAAACACAAACTCAATTTACTATTGAGACCAAAAATAATTTTAAAGAAACCAGTAAATATTACCTCTGTTTCAAGCTTATAGTGTAATGGCTTCCGAATATATCACTGAATATTGCATATCTGTTGTACAAAATAGCAAAGTAAAAATATGATCCATTTATAGTAGTTAAAAGCTTGGAGTGTCATGTATTCAATGGTCAACT
Source organism: Pithys albifrons albifrons (assembly GCF_047495875.1). NCBI lineage: Eukaryota > Metazoa > Chordata > Aves > Passeriformes > Thamnophilidae > Pithys > Pithys albifrons. The sequence goes on along the minus strand of NC_092497.1, from coordinate 35,811,097 downwards.
AAAAGAAGGAGAAAATGAAGACTGGAAATTAAATATGTGATGGTGGGATGGTGGTTGTAGTTCTTCTATGGGAAGAGAGAGGAAATGCTACTCAGAAAGTAAATACATCATTCAAAATAAATTCCTAGGAAAAAATAATAATTCGTTCAAAGTCTGGAAGTGAAATTTAGCACCTTTACAATAATGCACCAATGTAGTCAAAGAGTATCAAAGGCAGTTTATCTCAAGTGTTTACTTCAATACCTCTAAATGCAAGCTTGCCCAAGTTTGCTACAACCAGATTGACCCAGAAGTATATATGGATGCAGTACAGGGTAGAAAAACTGCTTTGGGAACAGCTTTTATGCTATCAGAATTTGTATTTCCATCTGTTGGGAATTGATTCAAATCCCTTTGGCTCTGTAAACCTGTAGGGACAATAGTACATTTCGAAATGTGAATTTAGAAGAAATACTAACATTTTTAATTATGGGGTGATGAAATTAAGGCTTGAAGGAGAAACAGAAAGCTGATAATGTTTGCTGACTTCACCAAAAACACAGAGGAAGAAGGAATTTAAATTTAACAGTTTCATTATAGAAATCATACAGACCACTCAGTCTTTTTTATTGGGCATTCCTATGCTTTTCCTTCACCTGGCAATATGATCTGGCTTTTGTGAACATGGTCTGTGAACAAAATATCAAGTTTAGGTAATCAGTAAATGCTATCAGTCAAGTAGCTGGCACTAGAAAAGAGCTCTGCCAAGATTTATTTAATAAAGCTCCTGCATCATTAACTGCAATGACTGAGCAATGACAAATCATTGAGAGAGCTGATCAACACACAAGTTTTTGAATATCCCTTGAGAACTATTTGCTTAATGAGGTTCTGCTTCATTTTATAGGTGTTTTCTGTAAATCCTAGAGGAGCTGCCTATACTTCTTTATCTCAAGTGCTATTTTTGCAAATTTAAATAACAAATTTTGGGAGATTGCAGCCTAGGACATTCAAATGTTGCACAAGTATTTTAAAAGGCAGTTGTACAAGTAATCCTCTTTCTTCAGATTCAGAAAATAAAAACACTCTCTCAGTTTTACTTTGTTCATCTAGTAACTATCTTAAAAGATTTCTAAACTATTATAAAAATCAAGCCCAGCAATGTTTTAACAGCTGTTTAATCCTTGAGAACATACTTGATAGCTCCCAGGGATTTTCTGAGGATTCACCTCTTGTTTATGAGTTTAGAAACTGTGGTTCTTGGACAGGGAAGGTGATCAGTCTCTGTTGTCTTTTCTTTGGTATGAATTACAGTATACACTGTCTACTGCATATGTACTATGCATAACTGCAGCATAACTGAGAAGACATGAATGAGTTATGGGATTACATACAATACTGAGAGCCAATTGTGGTGAAACCATATGCATGTACATTAACCTACACTTGAATCCAGATTATCCTCTGCAACCCTGAGTACTGTCATGGGCAGTATCACGTAAGTCAACCTGGCTCTCAACAGCTGTTTTGCAGTTCAGTGCCATAGCAAGTAGAACCAGAATAACAAGCAAACCTCTCATTGCTCAAAAGTAAGTCGTCTGAGCTTTCTAGGAGAGATCCCACTTGTGGTCTGAGATGCAAAAATACCATATAAGCAGGGTGACACACAAAAGTAGTCCATTGCACTCCTGAAAAAGCAAACAGAAGATGGGTCTTGCAGCCTTGCACGGAGGAAGTTCAGTTTCTCTTATGTAAGTCCACATTTACCCATTAGTTCCTTTGCTTCAAAACCAAGAAGGGCTTGAAAGACAGTAGTTGAACAGAATGACATTCTTTATTAATACATAATATACAAACTTCACATCCAAAATGCTGAAAAGAAAGAACTTACTAATTTTGCTCAGTGAATTCAGTATTACAGTTGGTTATCCAAATATAAACCCTCTGGAAGCTGTAAAAATATTCTTTATAATGTACATAATTAATGTTAATTTGATATTATATCTTTACAGAGGGTTTTTTGTGAGTCTAAAATGCCTATTTGGGAGTGGTAATGTTACCAGCAAAAAGTCAGGACAGGAAAGATCATAAATTAAACTCAATGCCTATGCATGGAATTCTGTATAATTGTAATGGAGATGTGATTACTTCGATTTAGTCAAACTATGAGATAACTTGTTCTGTTTCTGTTTTGTTTCTCCAGATGCTACAGAAAGTTAGTATTGATTTGTCTTACAGACAGATGAAAGCCATGACAACTTGGGAAAACCTATGTGGCACATGTAATTAAAATCTGACTAAGATAAAAGGTAAGGAAAGCTTATGATAACATGAAATGTTACATTCCTACAAAATTCTTCCCCAGATGATGAATTTGGAAGGACCAAGTGTGGCACATTTCTGCTGGTAACTTTTGTGACTTTTAAAAATTGTAAGGTCCGCTGCTTTGTGAGTGAGCGTCAGGTGCTGTCCTTGATTTCATTAAAGTCTTGAGTCAGGGATTATCTATATAGAATCATAGAATCATGGAATTGATTGGGTTGGAAAAGACCTCCAAGATCATCAAGTCCAACCCTTGGTCCAACTCCAGTCCATTTACTAGATCATGGCACTCAGTACCACCTCCAATCTCAGTTTAAAAATCTCCAGGGACAGTGAATCCACCACCTCTCTGGGCAGCCTATTCCAATGCCTGATTACTCTCTCTGGAAAGAATTTTTTTCTGATATCCAACGTAAATTTCCCCTGACAGAGCTTAAGCTCATGCCTCCTTGTCCTATTGCTGAGTGCCTGGGAGAAGAGAACAACCTCCACCTGGCTATAACTTCCCTTCAGTTAGTTATAGACAGTGATGAGGTCACCTCTAAGCCTCCTCATCTCCAGGCTAAACAACCCCAGCTCCTTCAGCCTCTCCCCAGAGGACTTATGCTCCAGTCCCTTCACCAGCCTTGCTGCTCTTCTCTGGACTCGCTCCAGCACCTCAATATCCTCTCTGAACTCAGGGGCCCAGAACTGAACACAGTACTCAAGGTGTGGCCTCACCAATGCAGAGTACAGGGGAAGGATCACCTCCCTGGTCCTGCTGGCCACGCTATTTTTGATACAGGACAGGATCCCATTGGCCTTCTTGGCCACCTGGGCACACTGTTGGCTCATGTTGAGCTTCCTGTCAATTAGTACCCCAAGGTCCCTGTCTGCCTCGCTGCTCTCCAGCCACTCTGTGCCCAGCCTGTAGCACTGCAGGGGGTTGTTGTGGCCAAAGTGCAGGACTCGGCACTTGGCCTTGTTGAACTTCACCCTATTGGAATCAGCCCATCTCTCAAATCTATCCAGATCACTCTGCAGAGCCCTCCTGCCATCCAGCAGGTCGGCACTCCCTCCCAACTTCGTGTCATCAGCAAATTTGCTGATGATTGGCTCAATCCCCTCATCTAAATCATCAATAAAGATGTTAAACAGGACTGGACCCAACATGTCGCAGTCTTGGTCGCAGGGAAGGGACCAGACCAGCGACGGGGGTTCGCAGACCATCTGCTGAGCTGTCGTTCGCAGGTTCCCAGGCCCCAGGTAAGGTTTACCCACCACAAAGGAGAAACAAACACCTAGGAGGCCAGGGATGGTCTGAGGTGATCCACTGATCCAACTTTATTAACAGAACAAGGGATTTATATAACCTTGGGTAGGGAATGTTCTGGAATGGGGGCGGAGCTAAGGCGGAGCATGCAAATCCGCTACACACTACTGGGTGAAGGAACTGAAGGGGTGTGAACTGGGGACAGGCAGGATCGGTACCGCCTCTTGGAGGGAGCCGGCCAATGGCAGCTGTACCCTTTGTGACAGCTCCTGCCTGCCTGGGGAAACTGCAAAAACAAGGGAGAGAGGCAGTAACAGGCAAAGTCCTTGGTATAGGGACATGGTCTGGGTCAGGAATGGTCCTCCTGGACCTTCCACACATCGAATTCGGTCCGGCGATCCCTTGCCCTCCTCCATTCCTGCATGCTCATGTACTCGCCATCTCCAACATACCCTCCTTTTTTGTTTTGTATTTTGCTGGGAAAAACTTTCCTTATGATTAGATTCTTGGAGAAGGGTAAGGAGTAGGTAAAGGCTGAGGAAAGGCATATGAGCACTACTTGTTTAAGCCAATTTGGCATGAATGGGATTTGGATGCTTTCGAATATATCCTTGGAATAGAAATTTGAGGGGGCTCGAGCTGCTGAGAGGAGATTTTTAAGCTCTGTGATGTTGTAAAAAGCAAATTTGGTTCTTTCTTGGAGTTTATCAAATTCTAAACAACATAGATTGGGCTTCTCCGAGCAACCAATCATGCGGGCTCACATGAAATAATCGATGGCTGCTCGGTAGTTCAGTGAGCCTGGGGTGTTTAAGGTGGCTTTGGTTAATGCACCGGTAATTGGATTAACGTACTTATCAATGAGCCCATATGACTTTCCAGCGAAAGAAAGGTTAATGAAGCGGTCTAAAAGGTTAAAGTCAAAGGTGGTGTTAATTGAAAGAAGGGACACTAGTGTGGACTTCAAATTGTTTGGGTCTGGGTCATCGTTGACGCGCTTGGGCATGGTAGGGGTGGCAGGGTCGAGGAGGACCAGCCTGCCGATAGTACATGGACCCCCTACTGGCAATGATGGAATGCCTGTCCAAGCGCGGTCGCCGCAGATTAGGAACCAACCTTTTGGGAGATTTTTGGGTTTGACGAAGCTATGAGACTTTAGGTGTTCCCTGTACCAGCGGTGAGGGCACCAGAAGGAAACGTTGCGATAGGCGGGTGAGTCCGGGGTTAGTGTATTGTTAATTGTGGCAGAGGTTTTGCAGAAAGAAAAGCAAGCATTAGCTCTGGGAGAACCTAAAATTTTTATTTCGACGGGCTCTGAGTCAGCCGGAGACAGGAAGTAATAGTCGTTGTACAATCGGCTGACTTTGGAGCTGTCAGGGAGAGCAGTTAAGTGGCATTTTAGAGGATCATCTACATTGGTGTTAGTGAGACAAACTTTGCCAGAATTCATAACTTCAGAAAGTTCTGCCCAGATATTACCCCTAAGGGCTATTTTTGGGGGTAAACTGGGGGGAGATGGAGGAGATGGGATAGGGGGATGTTCGGCGGGCGAGAGGAGACTTAGGATGATAAGAATCGTGCAGGGGTCTGTTAAGGAGATGAAGGTGACAGCAGCAATGAGGGCAAAGGGTCTTGAAAGACTTTTAGTCTCCTGGAGGGCACCCATTTCGTTCCGGAGTCTGTTAAAACACAAGCATAGCCCTTTCCCCATGTTATCAGGGGAAGGGGGCCCTCCCACTTGTCTTATACATGACTTTAGGTCTATTGTCAATCATGTTACTGTTTCCAGCGAAGTGCTTTTGGGTAGGGGTCAGATTTCCTTCTTGGAGGTTCAGGAAATTAAGGACGTACAATGCCTTAGCTAATTTTTCTTGGGGCAATAAGGATGCGGTACTCTTCTCTTGTTTTCTCAGCATGTTTTTTAAGGTTTGATGAGCACGTTCCACTATCGCTTGCCCCATAGGATTGTGAGGAATCCCAGTGGTGTGTTTGATGCCCCACTGTTGGAAAAAGGCCAGCATGTTGGTCGATATATAAGCAGGGCCATTATCTGTTTTTATTTGCGCTGGCACTCCCATGAACGCAAAGGCTGCAGTTAAGTGCCTTCGAACATCCTTACTTTTTTCCCCCGTGTGGGCAGACGCCATCATCAATTTGGAAAAGGTGTCAATTGACACATGAACGTACTTTAGCCGGCCGAATTGAGGTATATGAGTGACGTCTGTCTGCCACAGCTGTAATGGCCTCAGCCCTCTAGGATTAACTCCTAAGGGCTGAAGGGGGGAAACTTTCTGGCACTCTGGGCAACTTTTAATAATTTCTTTGGCTTGATTCTGAGTGAGGTGGAATTGTTTCTGCAGCGATTTTGCGTTTTGGTGGAGAAACTCATGGGAGGCGCGCGCCTGCTGCAACAAGTTAGGGACAACAGACACACCTGCCAAAATGTCGGCTTGGCGGTTTCCTTCTGCTACAGGACCAGGGAGAGTGGAATGAGAGCGGGTGTGGACAATGAAATAGGCGTGCTCTCTTTGGCCAATTAACGTTATCAATGTCCGAAATAGGGTAAATAACTGTTTATTGCGTAATTTTTTCAGGTAGGAGTGTTCTGCTCTCTTAACAACTCCTACTACATAGGCCGAATCACTGACGACGTTCAGGGCCTGGTTGGAAAAGATGGTGAAGGCTCTAACCATTGCTGAGAGTTCTACTACCTGAGAAGAGCCTGTGGTGATGTGGCAATCGTGGCACCACTCGCCTTTGACTTTCCATGCCACCACAGCTTTGCCTGTTCTTCCCGACCCGTCGGTGAACACGGTGACGGCGCTGGGAATAGGGGTCAAGGACCGCATAATTTTTAGTTCTACGGGGATGAATTTAAGTTTTTGCATAATTTTCTTACCCGGAAGGGAGAATTGTACCTGGCCCTTAAAGTCCTGCACCGCCAGTTGGAAATCTGTGGAAAAAAGGAACATATGGTCATCATTTTCTGCTGTAATGGGAACAAAGATGACGTAGGGGTCTTGACCTGCCATCTCCCAGCACCGCGTCCTAGCCCTGACAATGACTTTGCTTAACATTTCAGGGAAGGTGACTAAGGTTTTAGAAAAGCAGTGTGGGAGAAAGACCCATTCCCATATTATTACTTCGTCGTGTTGTTGTTCGATTTGCCCTAGGATGGCAAAGGGCTGTTTGAGACCATTCAGTACAACCAGAACAGGCGGGACACCTACCAGCTTCCTTTGAGATTGCATTTTTGAGATCTTTTGTTCAACAATTTGGAGGGCTTCCTGGGCTTCTTTTGTTAAGGAACGAGGGGAGTCAAGGTCAGGCTCCCCTTGTAACAGATCGAATAGTGGGCTTAATTCATCAGTTGTGATGCCTAATTGTGGCCGAATCCAATTGATATTACCTAATAATTTTTGCATGTCGTTTAGTGTTTTGTTATTGTGGTCAATTTTAATTTTTTGGGGGGTTATTGAAGAATGGGATAGTTTCCAGTCTAGGTAATGCCATGGGGAATCCCATTGGATTTTTTCTGGTGCTATCTCAAAGTGGAAGGCCTGCAGAGCTGCTGTGACCAAATTGAGGACTCGAATTACATCATTTTTGGATTCAGCACAAATTAAAATGTCATCCATGTAATGGTATATGATAACTGCAGGATTTTGGAGCCGAATCGGGAATAAAATTCTTGCAACATAAATTTGGCAAAGTGTGGGCGAGTTTTTCATGCCCTGCGGCAAAACCTTCCACGCAAACCTCTTATGGGGTTCCCCGGCATTCCTAGTTGGGATCGAAAAAGCGAACTTATCCACATCCTCCGGGTGCAAGGGGATTTGGAAAAAGCAATCTTTAATGTCAATGATCACAATTGGCCAATTTTTAGGAAGCATGGATAGTGCCGGCATACCTGGTTGTACTGAGCCCATAGATTCCATAGCGTCATTGATTTTGCGGAGGTCATGCAATAGCCGCCATTTGCCAGACGCTTTTTTGATGACAAAGATGGGGGAGTTCCATCGACTGTTTGATGGGGCGATGTGTCCTAATTTCAACTGTTCTTTTACTAGCAGTTCCAATTGATGCAGCTTTTCATCTGGAAGTGGCCACTGGTCTACCCAGATAGGTTTTTGAGTTAGCCAATTAAGTTTGGGTAGCAGCTGCTCACCAGTGGCCAATGCTAAAAATTTGTCCTTAATTTGGCACCCCATTGCCCCAGTATGTCTCTCCCCCATAGCGTCGTTGGCAGTGGCAAAATTAACGGCCTACAAGAGGCCACATTATCATCTGAGTCGGTGAAGGTTAAAACATGTCGGCTTTGCATTGGTTTTTGAGTCCCCCTCACCCCAGTCACGCTTAGAACTGTCTCCTCCTTTGGCCAGGCATCAGGCCAGTCCCTAGCGGCGATGATGGTGATATTCGCTCCTGTGTCGAGTAGCCCTTCGATGTTCATTCGCCCCAGGGGCGAGGCCACGACTACGAACAGCAGAGGTTGACTGTCCGTCAGGGCTGTGGTCCAGTTGACGGCCTTCTCTACTGGTTGTTGATGCTGAAGTTGAGAAGTCGGGAGAAGGATAGCAACTGGATCCGAGGAAGAGACTTCAACTGGGGGAAGAAGAACTTGGAGAGACAAAGTCAGTTCACTAATATTAAAGTTATCATCTTTGTTGGGTAAAACAAGTTCCGACTGGGCAATAATGCCCCTGTGGGAGGCTTCTGAGGCCGGCTGTAGCAGGTACTTCTCCCCTTTTATTAATGGCTGCTTGGGTGTTACCTTTATTGTACACTCCTCTCCCTTTAAGATGACATAGGGATCACTGGGGCGTAACGTGATGCAGTGAGCCTGCTCTAATGTAGGCTCGGCTCCGAGTGAGCCCGTTGGAGGTGCGCCGGGGAGGCACTTACTATCGTCGCGCCCCTCCTGGCGCTCGATGGGGAGTTTCCCTGCTCACTGCCCTCTTCGTGTTGTACGGGGGGGTTACTAAAGCTGACCTGCTTCCGGTATTGACTTTTTGGTGATTTTGGGGGAAGCGGGTCACCGTTGAGGTCTGTTACCGATCTACATAATGAGGTCCAATGCTTCCCCTTCCCGCAACGCTGGCAGTTGTATTTAGGAAGGGTCTTTGGAGAGGGTGGTGGTTGATTATTCGGGCAGTGTCTTTCTAGGTGCCCTTCCTTACCGCAGTTGAAACAGCGGCCCTTGACCGCGCAAGCCATCAGTTCCAGGTCCTTTTTTGTATAATCCACATTGCAGCACGCTTCTATCATTTCTAGCAATGTGGGGTTCCTCAGGGGCCGGAGGATTCTCCGGCACTCTTCATTGGCCTTCTCAACTACTAATGATTTAAAAAGCACGTCTTGGGCTTTGGGGTCGCTGACTTGCTTAGCGACTGCTTCCTTTAGCCGGGACACGAAGTCGTAAAAGGGCTCCTTCGGGCCTTGGAAAATTAGAGCATAGGATGGCGTGTTTGTGCTGGTTTGTGCCACCTTTTTGATTGCTTCAAACGCCAGCTCTGCCATTTTGTGAAGAACAGGCAGGGGATTCATGGCCTGCTTGGTATTGGTGACATGAGCTCCCTCCCCATACATCTGGTCTATAGCCTTGTCATGTGTTAGGTCTCTAGGAATAGGGACGAAGTCCCCTTCTTTGACGTGTTTTCTGATCAATGCCTTCCACTCCACTTCAAAGGCTGAGTACTGGAGGGAAGGCAGCCAGGCGCTCGTTACCTGCCTGATGTCATTCGGGGTAAGGTCGAACGCCTGGAAGAAAGACTCCAAGAGGCTAAGGGTGTATGGGGAGCCGAGGTCATGCTCAACAATAGCCTTTTTGATGTCTTTAAGCACTGGATAGGAAATAGGCCTCCACTGTGGCGGCCTACCTCCCTCAATGTGCACTGGGAAGGCCTTAAGCATATCTAGGTCCCCCGCCTGGGCCACCTGCTCATGTACAGCTTTCCACGCCTTCTCTTGCGCCTCAACGATGTTGTGGACCACCTCTACTTGGGTAGTTGTGGAGGCTGGGAGAGCGTGGACAGTGTCGGAGGCCCTGATGTTAAAGGTGTTTGGCCGGGGCATTGAAGTGTTCAGCATGTGAGTACAGTCACAGTCCGGAGTAAGTCCTTCGGGACTAGTGAGGGGAGAGGTGTATAATTCCCCTTCACTGTCCATCTCAGCACAACCTTTGCCTACCAGTGTTATTCGGGCAGGCGGGTGTGCGCGCTTTGGAGGCTGCGTTGTTACTCGGGTGATATGGCGGCACTCCTGTGATGTTTTAACAGACAACTGTCTGTATGCCACGGATTGCCGTAGGGCCTGTGGCCTGGCCAGGGCCTCAGGCCTACACGGCTTCACCGGCGCTGGAGCACTGGGCAGATCGGGCAGATCACGGCTACATGGAGGCTTCAGTGGTAGTGGCGGGTAGGCCTCCATCGAGTGGGTCTCGGGCCTAGCGGCATGGGCGCAGCCATGTTGTCTCAGGTGGGCGGAGCTAGAAGCTTGGGCGGAGGCGTGGCCACCAGGTGAAGGCGGGGCCATGATGCCATGAGGGGTGTGGCTTTTGGGCGGTGCTTCTGGGGGTGTGTATTCGGGTGGTCCCTCCCAACGTCCTCCGTCACTGACTCCACCCATAGCTCCCCCCTCAGTGTCCCACGCCACAAGATATTTCGCGCCGCCGCCATATTCGCCGCGTGGCATGCAGTGTCCCCCCTCCGCCATGTCGTCCTTCTTCACGACCTTGGGCTCCCCGTAGTTAGTATGGGAGGACGAAGACCTCGAGACACTATCTTGTGCCCGAGCCGAGTTGACAGTTGGATTGCTAAGTCCAGTCTTTTGGCAGTCTTGGAGTAGCATATAGACCAGCCTCCATGCAATAAGCGCTTTCGCCGCCATTTTATTGCCCTTCTTCTCAGCTCTTCAAAGGGTTGCCCCCAAATTGTCCCAGTGTTCTAGATTTAGCTCTTCTGGGATCTGAAGTTGATGGCTATTAATCCATGTAGCCAAGGCCTTTAAGGAGGCTTTATCATACTTATGGCTTTGGTACTCGATCACTGCTCTTATCTTCTTATAAACTGGGCGCTCGGATTTTCCAAGAGCAGAACCCATGTTGTTAAAGGAGAGCGCAGCGTGTTCCGGGGGATTGGAGACGGGGTTAGGAGGGGAAGGGGCTACCCTGACAGCTCACCTCTCTCACCGGTCGCCTGCTCCAGCGATGAGGAGGGGCCGATGCGCAGTCTCTGTCGGGGGAGACTGCCGGACCGCAGTGTCTCAGATACTCCTGCGGCTATCACCGACGTGGGACAGTCGCGAGCCGATCTAGAACAATAGGCTCAGCCGACAGTTCCTGGATTTCGGCACCATCTGTCACAGTCTTGGTCACAGGGAAGGGACCAGACCAGCGACGGGGGTTCGCAGACCGTCTGCTGAGCTGTCGTTCACAGGTTCCCAGGCCCCAGGTTAGGTTTACCCACCACGAAGGAGAAACAAACACCTAGGAGGCCAGGGATGGTCTGAGGTGATCCACTGATCCAACTTTATTAACAGAACAAGGGATTTATATAACCTTGGGTAGGGAATGTTCTGGAATGGGGGCGGAGCTAAGGCGGAGCATGCAAATCCGCTACACACTACTGGGTGAAGGAACTGAAGGGGTGTGAACTGGGGACAGGCAGGATCGGTACCGCCTCTTGAAGGGAGCCGGCCAATGGCAGCTGTACCCTTTGTGACAGCTCCTGCCTGCCTGGGGAAACTGCAAAAACAAGGGAGAGAGGCAGTAACAGGCAAAGTCCTTGGTATAGGGACATGGTCTGGGTCAGGAATGGTCCTCCTGGACCTTCCACACATCGAATTCGGTCCGGCGATCCCTTGCCCTCCTCCATTCCTGCATGCTCATGTACTCGCCATCTCCAACACCAACAGAGACACCCTGGGGAACACCGCTAGTGACCGGCTGCCAGCTGGATGCAGCTCCATTCACCAGCACTCTCTGGGCCCGACCCTCCAGTCAGCTCTTAATCCAGGGGAGGGTACACTTGTCCAGGCCATGGACTACCAGCTTTTCCAGGAGTATATTATGGGAGACAGTGTCAAAGGCCTTGCTGAAGTCCAGATAGACCACATCCACAGCCTTCCCCTCATCCACCAGGTGGGTCACCTGATCGTAAAAAGAGGTCAGGTTGGTCAGACAGGACCTGCCCCTCCCAGACCCATGCTGGCTGGGTCTAATCCCTTGTCCACCCTGAAGGTGCTATGTGATTGCACTCCTCCTTGCAGCCCTTTTTGTGGATTGGGGTGACATTCGCCAACCTCCAATCATCTGGAACCTCCCCAGAGAGCCAGGACTATTGGAAGACGATGGAGAGCGGTTTGGTAAGCTCTTCTGCCAGCTCCCTCATCACCCTGGGATGGATCCCGTAGACTTGTTAGGATCCAGCTGGCTCGGTAAGTCAGCAACTATATCCTCCTGGAATGCAGGAGGGGTATTCAGCTCCCTCTCCCTGTCTACCAGCTCCAGAGGCCAGTTGTCTGGAGGGCCACCTGTCTTACTGCTAAAAACTGAGGCAAAATAGGTGTTAAGTACCTCAGCCTTCTCCTCATCTTTGTTAACTATATTTCCCCCCAAGTCCAACAGAGAATGGAGGTTTTCCTTGCCCCTCCTTTTGTTATTAATGTATTTATAGAAGGACTTTTTGTTATCCCTAAATGAATTAGCCAAATTTACTTTTCTTTCCCTAATTCTTTTCCTGCATGACCTAGGTCTATCTGTAAATTCTTCATAAGTAGTCAGCCCTTTTTTCCACAGTCTGTAAACTTTCTTTTTATCCCTGATTTCTTTCAGAATCTCCCATTTTAACCAAGCCGGCCGTCTTCCCCTCCAGCTGGCCTTTCGGCACACTGGGACAGCCTGTTGCTGTGCATGCAAAATTTCCTTTTTCAATCCTCCTGGACCCCCTTGCCTTTAAGGGTTTTTTCCCAGGGTATGCTTTGAATTAGTCTTTCGAATAGGCCAAAACATGCCCTCCAGAAGTCCAGTGTAGGGGTTTTAATGATGGCTCTCCTGACATCCCTGAGGACTAAAAATTCTATTATTTCATGGTCGCTGTGCTCCTGGCGGCGTCCAATCACTGCATCATTCACCAGCCCCTCTCTGTTTGTAAACAGTAGGTCTAGCGGGGCCTTACCCCTGGTAGGCTCATTTATCAGTTGATGAAGGAAATTGTCCTCTATACACTCCAGGAACCTCCTTGACTGCCTCTTCTCTGCAGTATGAAGCTCCCAGCAGATATCTGGCAGGTTAAAGTCACTGTGCTGGTTTAAAGGTGAACCAGCAGGGGAAATGAACTCACCACGAGAGAGATTATAAGTCGGACCTAAAATTTAATAATAATATTACAATAACAACACTGACACACAAGGGAAATTGCTTTCAACTCACAAAACCCCAGCAGTATAACCCAGTGTCCTGGGGCACAAACCCAAGGGGGTTTGTTTGCCCTTGTGCTGAGACCCCTGTGGTTCCCCCAAGTCCAGAGCAAAAGGAAAAGAAAAACCTGTTGGTGCAGGTGAGGGCTGTGGTCTGGGCAAGAGCGGGGATCTCCTCCTATCAAGGTCCTGCTGCTGCTCTGGATCCGACGAGAGGTTCCCGAGGTCTTCTTACCCACCACTTATGTACCCTCAGGGAGGTCTCAGTCCCTCCCCCTGGGCAGGGACTCACTCAATGCATGATTAACTCTGGGAGCCAGGGGGTGTTGAGCTGTTGATGGCCCATTAGCAGCTCCGCCCCCCTCAGGCTGGGTGTGAAGGTGATAATGACTCCCTGGGCAGCTGCTGCTAGTGGCCCATTGACCTTGGGGAATGAATAGAGGGGGTAGAATACACAGCTTTGATCACCCCCACACAGGGTTAGCTGGTCCCTCCTGCTGAACTAGGAAGTCACCCACAAGAACAAGGGCAGGAGATTTTGAGACATCTGCCAGCTGCTTGTAGAATAATTCCTCTCCTTCATCATCCTGGTCAGGCGGTCTGTAACAGACACCCACAAGGGTGTCAGCCTTGTTGGCCTTGCCCCTGATTCTGGCCCACAGGCACTCAACCTTGTCACTGCTGACCTCAACTTCAACAGAGTCAAGAGACTCTCTAACATATAAAGCCAACCCTCCACCTCTCCTTCCCTGCCTGTCCTTTCTGAAGAGCTTGTAGCCCCCATATCAGCACTCCAGTCGTGTGAGTCATCCTACCATGTTTCTGTGACAGCAACTATACCATAGTTTTCCTGTTGCGCTATGGCTTCCAGCTCCTCTTGTTTGTTTCCCATACTGCGTGCATTGGTGTACATGCACTTCAGCTGGGCCATTGATTTCATTCTCAACTTGGGCTCTACACCCTTAGGCTTATCTCTGGAGAGCCCAGTTGCCATCCCTTCCCCCCTTCAAACCTGGTTTAAAGCCCTCCTAACCAGCCCTGCCAACTTATGGGCTACAGTTCTTTTGCCCTTCCTAGATAAATGAAGCCCATCTGGTTTGACAAGACTTGGCAACACAGAGTTTGTGTCATGATCAAAAAACCCAAAATTTTGACGATAGCACCATCCCCTAAGCCACCTATTGGTAAGCTGGGCTTTCCTAAACCTCTCCTCATTCATCCCGGCTAGCACAGGAACTGAGGCAATTACTACCTGGGCTCCTGTCCCATGAAGTGATCGGGTCAGAGCCTTAAAATCTTTTTTAATTACCCTGATATTCCTTTTATTGATGTCATCACTTCCAACCTGGACAACCAACAGTGGGTAGCAGTCTGAGGGTTGAATAAGCTGAGGAAGTCTTTTGGTAATATCCCTCACCCTGGTCCCGGGAAGGCAGCAAACTTCTCTGTGGGATGGGTCTGGCTGACATAGAGGGCCCTCAGTTCCCCTGAAAAGAGAGTCATCAATTACAACAACCCTTCTCTTTTTCCTCTTATCTGTAGTTGTAACCCGTCCGGTAGACTGGGGGTAAGCAGAAGACCTTGTAGACAGATCTTCCTCCTGACTGTCCTCCATCAGACTTTCTGAGTCCAGGGCCATATACCTGTTTTTTAAGGGCACCCTGGCAGGTGAAAGGGGTCGAGAGGGGGTGTTTTTGCCTCTACGACCAGGCACCTGTTTCCATTCCTCCCCATCCATATGGTCCGTTCTGTCTGCCTGATGGCAGGAGGGGCTGGACTTCGCCACCTCCTGCTGGGCTTCCTTAGGAGTCAAAAGGGTGTGACTCCACCAGTCGATTTCCCTTTCACTCTCCCTTATGTTTCTGAGCCTTTCTACCTCTTCCTTTAGCTCTGCCACCAGACACAGCAAATCATTCACCTGCTCACATCATATGCAGGTGCTTCTCACACTGTCCTCTGGTAGCAGTTCCAGGCTCAAACAGTCTGTGCAGCCAGAGGCCTGAGTGGCCGCATCCTTTTTAGAGGGTTCTGTCTGTTCTGACACCCCTCTATTGGTAACAGGAGCAACAGCTTTCATTTTTTTGAGAGGCATAACTGCCTTAAGCTGTGGGGAAAGGTAAAAAAAAAAAAATCCAAACAAAAAAACAAAAACAACCCCAAGCCACAAAAATACCTAGGCTTATGCCCTGCCTGTGCAAACTACCGTGCCACGCCCTCACTGCCGTGCCACGCCCCTGTTTGCCCGCTCCTGTTTGCCGCGCTCCAGGTCACTTGCGCTCCCTAGAGGTGTTTTTAAAGCCTTCTCACTCTCCTGCTAACGAGCAAGCCACACCTCCAACTCACCTCTGAGTCACCTGCTGGCAGCCGAAGGGGCAGCAAACAAAGCCTGGCAGGAAATATGATAGAGAAATATTGAGAAGATGAAAATTAAGAATGTATTTCAAGAAATTGTCCATTTGGTGAGGCAGAGTGAATATCGAGAATGAAATTTTTGTGACATCATTGCATAAAACATTGGTTACATTAATTTTAAAATCTGACCAAATCAATTTGTGAAATACTTTCTGATTTTCAGTTTTGCCAGTTTTGTTAGTAAAATCATTTATGTTTGTGGAAAGCACATTCAGAGATTTCAAAAAATTGAAATGTTTTGTTGACACAGGGACTTTTTTGAAACTTGGGTCATTCAAAAAAATTTATTTCCTTAGACAAACTAGCTTTTTTAATTAAAACTTGAAATGCTAATGAGAGCAAGATTAACTTTTAGAGACATAAGGCCTTTTATTTATTTCAACTTAATGGACTGTTTTAAGTTCAAAATCAAATTAAATGTTGTGTTTGAACATTTGACCCCTTTACTCTCCAAAATATTGTTTTGTTTTCAAAAAAATGGGGGGTTTTGTCATTAGAATAAAACTTGTCTCCTCAGTTAATCAAGAAACTATCATTTACTCTATTAGCTTCTTTCTTTGATGATAGTCTTCTCTTTCTTTTTGGATGTCATAAAAAATTTTGGCTATAATTTTCATGTGTTGGGCCTGCATTTTTGTTAAATCTGAGTCCTACCAGCCCTACCAAACTGAAAAACTTTTTCCAGTAGACTTTGGACACTTTAACAATTAAGTGACACAGCAGTTCTGCTTCAAGATCCCTGACAAATAGCGAAGAATCATAGTAGTCAGTTTCATAAAAAAACATTCTGGTGACTTTTAGACACTGCTAAATAGTTACATTAAATGTAAGCTGAAAAAATGTATCAGTCTGAAAACTAATTAAACTGGTTTGTTAGTCATTAAACTTGACCTTTGTTCTAGTGGTATTAGATGTTTCCTTCAGAAGCTTTGAAAATCCTGGTCAGAACAAACACCATATTTTTCAAGTTCTTATTTTTATTCTTGACAGCTTGCTTATTTCATTTATCCTCTAAATTCTCATCTATTTTATCCATTTACATGTTAAGTAGTCTTCCATAGCAGATTTTCTAACTCCTACTTACACCTTTGTGGTTCATTAGGATTGTGGTAGACATTGAGACTTCATTCATACTGTCACTTTAGTTAGGTATAAACTATTGTGTTTTATGATTAGGCTGAACTCTAGTGAAACACAAAGGAGCAATCTGTTTCATAATTTCTGTACTAGTGGCAGACTGTTAATCTAAAAAAATAGAATCCAAAGTTTGAGATACTTTAGCATGTTTGCATATCTTTTTTTTATACATTACAAATTTTGTTTAGAATAAAAGAATACTTAGGAGAAAGTACTGAAGGGTTTAAAGAATTGCTCAAGCACTTGTGGCAGTGTCTAAAGTTATCAAATTGTACATTACAGTCAGCTATCTCAAAACACAGCTAGCTGATCCTCTGAAATATGAAATATTATTTACCTATAAAGAAGAGAAAGCTTTATGGGTTTGTAGCATTTCTTCAGGTTTTTTCCATATGAGACTTTTATATGTGTAGCTCAGTATGCATCTGCCCCATAATGAAGCACCATTTATTGAAGCATTGTAATGATATTTGGCACATAAAAGTTTTTGGTTTCTTAGAGCATGTGCACTATGTATATGTATATTCTCCAAATTTCAGACAACACAGTTTCAAAAGAGCACAAAGAGGTTTTTAAATTTTCCTCGGCTTTATGGAAAGAATATTATTTAACACATTTGGGTGATATATGTGACCACTTGCTCTTCTAATCAAGTATGGGCATATACTGAAATATATTTCTACAAGGGAGGATAAAGATTTTCCGAAATTAAATTATGCCAGAGAAAAAGTATTCTACCTGTTGTCACTCATTCAAATTAATAAACTGATGTCTGAGAGCTGTTATAGAAGGTTAATGTCATCTGATTACTCTTCAGGTTAGATACAGAAATGCACTATGACAAAGTGGTCCATTTAATTCCTCATTGCCAGCATTCCATATTAAAATTCTCTGGATTGTTGTGGCATGCAATGTTACCATAACAAGCACTGAAATCAGTTTCTCATTGTAGATGCATGCAGAATTTCAGATGAAATCAATGGGACTTTATTGTCTTGACTACAAAGTAATGTTGCTGAAAGCTAAGGTTTTTTCCTATAAAAATGTTTTGGTTTGTAGTTATTGTTCTCTCTGATTCTCCTACGCAGTCTGAGTGTTCTCTGGACCTAGTAGCAGATGAGAGTGTTATTTCAATAACCTCTTGCTATTTGCAACTGTAGTTTTGAAGAGGGAGAACTAAACAATGACTACAGTTACATTTGAACCTGATAAGTGTTTTCCGAAGGGTCTAAAGAATTTCTATACAGAAATGTTCAGTTGCTGTCTGTGTCTGCATTTCTTTGGATGTAAGAGATGTGCCTACTGTACTTACAGCTACAAATACCTGTTATAAAGAACCATTGCAAAGAAGTGGTCTCTGTAACAAAACCCAGAGGGTTAAGTTTATTTTAAAGATCTTTGTAAAGAAAACTACCTGAAATAATTAAAATTATGAAGAGAACTTTAGTTTTCTTTCCTAATCACGTAAAAGTAATTGAAAATACATACTGTACTTTGCATGTTCAGTATTACATACACAGTGTTAGTATTCTAACCCATTGTATTTGTAATGTCCCTGCTGTTTTATCCCTGTTTCTACCTATGCTTTACATGCTGACTTTTTTTTTTCATGGAGAGCAAGGAGAGAATCAAAAATCTTCCAAGGTTTTCTCTGGCTTCTGGGACTCTTTGCCTCTTTCTTTCAGACTCTAGAAAAGAGAATGAAACTTCTTCCAGCTTTACTTTCAGGGCTGGAGACCTGTCAGGATTTTTTTTTCTTTAACAAATATGCATCTATAGAAACATTTACACAGATACATATCTGTGTCAAATTTAAATGAGAAAAATGGAAAAGTGGATTGCAAGATTGTGCCTTCATTCCCAAATACAGTATTTATCCCTGTACTTATCTGACAAAGTACTCTAAGATGCAATTCAGCTGCCTAAACGTTAAGAGTCTACAGTCATTTTAGAATCAATAAATTACCCTGACTGTCCTCCAACAGTCATTCCAGAGCATGGCAGCTCTCCTGGAAGTCCTATGCCGTATACGCCAACCTTGCAGATGTGCCTCAATAGAGCCTCTGAAATGACACTGTAATACTTTTTCCAGGCAGCTGAGTTTAACCTCTGGAGTCTGATCTTTTCCACAAAGCAGGAGGTCTAACATACATATATTCTAAGAAGGTTTTTGCAATTCAAATGTAAAGAAGTTAATTTGGTTACTTAACATATTTAGTTATGCTGATTTCTAAAATTTATCTCTTAAATTCTGTTGTCCTATGAAAAAGATGTTTGTAAGAAAACAATATCAGATGAGAGAATCATTTCATTTAGCCCTTTGTTGTCATGCTTAACTTGCAATTTGTGATGTGAGTTTAAAGCACATCCAACCATGCTGTTGCATTTGTGTTCCCTCACACAGCTTTCAGGCCTCCATCTTAGCATCTTAGCATCTTCCATTGCTGCCCAGGCAAGGAAGGAAAACTGCAAAACTAGCTCAGGTGCTTGTGCGGGACCACACTGTTGGCCATGCGTGTCTGTGCAGAGCTCAAGAGTCTTCTCTCTTTCCATCCTGTGCCAAATGCCTATGTCATCTAGAGAAGGAGTAACTGAAGCATGCTGCTCCTGATTTGACATGGGGTAGAAGATGTGGGACCAACGAGACCATTGACAGGATATATGATTATTGCTTTCCTTCTACAATCTTCTTGGCAGTTTCCTGGTGCCACAAAGAGCTGCAGCATGCTGTGTCACTCACACATATCAGGGAAGAAAGTAGAAGGCAGAGAGTGGGTCAGTTCTCTTCTTGGCTGCTGGTGTGTTACCCTACACACCCACCCCCAGTGATATACACCACTGTCACATCCTCAACAATGAACTGGGACAGACCCAGTACAAAAACAGTTGTACTTTATTTGCAACTTTTGTTCCTTTGGATACTTTTAGGGTTTGCTCCCCAGTTCCTCTTCCACTTTTTTCCTTTTTCTTCTTTCTTGCTTGTTTCAATTCTCTTTTTTTATTCTTTTTTTCCTTCACTAAACAGATAAAATGAAATAAAACACTACATCGACTTCTGGTTTATGCTGCTTTGAACACCAGATCCTTGTGGACACTGCATCTTGTGCTGCGATTTTAGCAAGGTGCTGATGAAGGCAGACAGCTTTCATCTGCCATCTCCCCACAGATACTTGGGAGTTCCTCAGCTGCAGTCAGAGATTTAGCCCAGGGTGCTTTATAGACAGAGATATGCTTCCTTACTGAGTTGCATTTGCTGACGCAGCTCAAAAATTCCCCCGAAACAGAGGCCCTGTTATTGCTTGAGACAGTAAAACAGTATTTATTGTGGCCAATGCTTGGATGAGCTTGATCATAGCTTGAGGGCCTAGCATGGGACTAAAATAAATAGTCTGTGCAGCAGGTTCCCATGGTCTGCTGGACAGTCATGTAGAAAAAGCAGAATTGCTTTGACAAGAGTTGGTGAATAGCATATGTTTAGACAGACTTAGCCTGGTTTTAGCAATTTAAAAATACTACTAACACTGCCAGGCTGTCTTTAGAAGGAACTTACAGGAGGTTCAGGTCAATTCCATTGGGAATAAATTTGACTTCCGCATCCTGAGGCTGAGTCAGATCTGCATCATCTTGTTTGGCACCACCAGTTCACCATCCAGAGCTGTGGACCGACCTTGGATACTGGATGAAAGAAGAGCCTAGGAAAACCTAGGAAAGTGTTTTATGGTACTAAAAGAAGTAATAATTCAAAAACTTATGCACAAGGTAGTAAATTGGGCATTGCAACAAACTGTATTAAGTAAGAGAGAAGAAGGCTGGATTTGAGGCTTCTCGTACCAGTTGCATTTGTTATGTGCAGTTATTACACGCAGTTACTATGTCATAGAGGTGTGGTTCAAAGTACACTTTTAACAGATAAGAGAGAGAAGTCAGTGCTCAAAACTATTAATATGAGTTTCTATTAAAAAACATGTGGAAATAATTTACAAAATATTACTTTTTTAATAATAAGATAATAAAAGACAGTAGTATCTGCTCTGGTAAGTCCTTTTATTATCTTAATAAGTACAGTTCACAGTATAAAATTGAAGATCATTAAATTCCTCAAAAGCAATGACACACTCCAGTATTAGCTGTCTAAATTCTGCCTAGAATGTGTGCATTTGCTGTTCAGCTTCAGGAAATTATAACCAAAGTCTCTGAAAGGAAACAGATGAACTCCCACTTGGGATGGAAGCTAAGCTGACCCTTATTCTAAAAAAGTACTTATGCTGTGTCAGATATCAGGGGGAAATTTCACCCACCCTTCCTTTTCGGTACATACAATTACAAACACACAGGGTTTTCAACTGCATAGGGCTCAAAGATAGTGAAAATAAAGTTGAGTGCCTATTGGTAAGAATCAGGGTAGGAATCAGGCAGACATCCTAGTGGGAGTCTGTAACAGACCACACAACCAGGATGAAGAGACAGATGAAGTATTCCATTAGTAGCTGGCTGATGTTTCACAATTATTAGCCTTTGTTCTTATGGAAGATTTTAACTTGCCAGATGTCTGCTGGAAACTCAACACAGTAAAGAGGAGGCTGTCTAGGAGGCTCTGGAGTGTGTAAAAGAGACTTTCCTGACACAGCTGGTAAAAGAGCCTACTGAGGATGGTTCCCTGCTGGGCCCTGTTGCTTGTGAACAGAGAGGTTGGTGGGGAGGTGGTGTGGTCAGAGGCTGTTTTGGGCACAGTGACCATAAAACAATAAAGTTTTCAATTCTTGGTGAAGTAAGGAAGGAGGTCAACAAAAACACTGCTTTGGTCTTCCAGAGGACAGACTTTGGCCTGTTCAAGACACTGTTTAAGAGATTTCCTTGGGAAACAGTCCTTTATAACCAAGGGCTCCTGAAAGGCTTAACTTTAAGAAGGAAATCTTAAAGGTGTAGCAGCCAGCAGTTCCCTGTTTGTTGAAAAATGACCCACTGCAGAAGAAGACTGGCCTAGTTAAACAGGGAGCGTTCACTGGAATTCAGGGGAAAAACCCATAGTTCATGACTTTTGGCAAAAGGGCAGGCAACTCAAAAAGAGTACAAGGATGTCATTGGGTCATGTAGAGTGAAAAATAGGCAAACACTCAGCTAGAATTCAATCTGGGCAGTCACTGATATAAAAGATAATAAAAGTTGTTTTCATAAATTAACAACGAAAGGAGGGCCAAGGAAGCTCTGCATCCTTTATTGCATGTGGGAGGGAACATTGCCACCAAGGATCAAGAAAATGCTGGTAGACAGGAACAGGGAACAGAATAAACCTTCTGCAATCCAGAAGGAAGCAGCTAGTGTCCTGCTGTGTCATTGAAACACTCACATGTCTATAGGACTGGATGGGAGTCACTCAAGGGTACTGAGGGAGCTGGTGAAAGAACTCACTGACTCACTCTCCATCATTTATCATCTGTGTGGTTGACTGGGAGATTAGACAATGTTACACTCTATATAAGGGCCAGAATCAGGATCTGGAAAGCTACAGGTCTGTCAGCCTGACATCAGTGCCAGAGAAGGTTGTGAAACATATTATCATGACTGTCATTGCATGGCATGTACAGCAGAACCAGGGGATCAGGCCCAGCCAGTATTAGTTTTGGAAAGGCAAGTCCTTCTCCTTTTATTAAAATGTGATCCACTTAGTGGATGAGGGAAAGGCTATGGATATATCTACCTCAACTTTGATACTGTTTCCCCCAGCATCTCCCTGAAGAAGCTTCAGATTCAAATAGACTAAGGGCCAAATCCTGCATTTAGGTCACAATAACCCCATGGAGTGTTCCAGGCTGCCTGAAGACTGGCTGGAAAGAGCTTAGTGGAAAAGGACCTGGGGATGCTGGTCAATGGCATCTGAACAAGAGACAGCAGTGTGCCCAGGTGCTCAAGAAGGCCAATGCCATTCTGACCAAGTAACCAGTAGCATCCCAGTTTGGATCAACAACAGTGTGGTCAGCAAGACCAGGGCAGGAACCATCCATCTTCTTGTACTCATCCCTGGTGAATCCACACCTCAAATCCTGCATCCAGTTCTGGGCCCTTCATTACAAAAAACACATGGACATGCTGGAACTTGTCTAGAGAAGGGCAACAGGAGGGTGAAAGGTAGTTCATACAAGGAGAGATTGTAGAAGCTGGGATGTTTAGCCTGGAGAAAAGGAAACTCAGGGGATACCCTACTGCTCTCTGCAAATACCTTAAAGAAGATTGCAGTAAGGGAGTCAGTCTCTTCTCCCAGGCAACCAATCACAAGACAAGAGGAAATGGCCTCAAAGTGCAGGTTTCTGGTTGGACATCAGGAAGAATGTCTTCATTAAAAGTAATTAGACATTGGAAAACACTTCCCAGGGAAATGGGGGAGTCACTTTCTCTTGAAGTGCTAAAGACACAACTGGACATAGTCCTTAGTGCTATGGCTTAGTTGACATCATGATGTTCAGTCAAAGGTTGGACTCAATGATTTTGGAGATGTTTTCCAGCCTTAATGATTCTATGATTTTATGATCTCTAATTCTTCTTGTTTCTTTCTTCTGCCTTTGTGGCAGTAAATCTGCAAGGTTTTGAATGGATGTCTTAGAAAGTAAGACAAAGGCTGGCATCAATTAATGGAGACGAAAATATGTGGAGTTATTAAAAACAAAATTAGTGGAAACAGAAAGCCTATGCTTACTGAAATGTCCCAGTAGTGAGAAAGGAAATATCTGTAGAACATCTTTCTTAAAACTGCAAAGGGTCATTAGTATAAACTCAAAGTTTGTCCAGTTGGTTTGAAAGTTTAACATTGATGACATGGCTTTGAAAAACTGCAGCCACCAACTGGTGTAGTGCTTAAAGTAATTCTTATGTGGTCATACATACCATCCATTAAAAGCCCTTTGTAAATGTGCTATAAATCAGTTTGCTTAATGCAATAAGCTGCAACTGTGAAGTGCATAGATGGCTATAAGGACAGACAAAATAAGTTCTGCTTCTCCAGTAGATTTGGGTTTTTTTAATGTAACTCTGTCAGTTTATTTGTATGAGCAATGAGTTTGAAGAACATATTTTTGTCTGGAGAGATATTATACTGCACAGCCTACAGGGAAGAGTTGGCCTGCTTCCCTGTTCTATTGAAGTAGGGGTATGGAGTATCTGTGCTGTTTTCTGTATGCCTCCCACCTAAATGTTGATTGGAATAAACACCAGGGAAAAATCCTCACTCTTCCCTCTGTTTATATGATCAACATGAAAAATATACAGAAGAACAGCAGAGATTTTATAGTTCTTGAATAATACCATAAGATGAGAAAACATAAAAAGAAAAATGGAGAAGCATCATGTCTGAGGGGAAGCTGAGAGGAGAGATAGTTGGATGTTGGATGTTATGATAATAGCTTTTGAAATGTATTCAAAGTAATAGTACAAACAAAATAGGAAAATTTCTTAGTCCTAAACAAGTAAGAGCAAGCAAGGCAAATTTGGACTTCAATTATTCAAGCTAGATATCTGAGCAAGAAAGAGGAATGAAAGAGGGGAAGATGAGGAACTAGAAATTCTATGAAAAAAGATGTCTGCTGGGATCTGTGGATGGCACTGTTGCAGAAAATCTAGTGTGACAAAAGGGATGTTTTCTGTCTCTGTTTTCTGTGAAGCATATCCTCCTACTTCCTCTGCAGCTACAGTAAAAGCTTGTCTGCTGTGGGACTGCAGCAGTGATATTGCTGTGGGAAGTGTTGGAGTCTTTTTGTCTATTTTTATTAATTTTATGTTTGCAGCATTAGTAGAGGTGACCAGGTAAAATTCAGTACTTCTAGTTATAAGTAAGTCAAGCATTCAGCTACACCTTTAGGTGCCTTGAGTGAGAGGGAAAAAACTATTATTGAAGAAGTCTAAGCCTCTACTTTTTTTAAAAACTAAACTGTGAAAGGGAAAATGTACACTTAATGATTGGTCAACACAGTGTGGCCACTGTAACAGGAAAAAGAAAGAACATATTTACTTACTAGATTAGCTGCAAAACAAACTTTATAAATACATATTTTCATGAAATGTTGTAGTATATTCTTATTATTCCCTAGGTCTACCCTGTTTTTTTCAGTGGAATTGAAATCACTGTAGTTATGTTCTGGTGCTATGTCCAAAGTCATCTTATCATTATCGATGACAACTTATGAAATAGTGAGTAATTTTTCAGTGACTCTCAGTCTTTATACCAGCCTAGAAACCTAGCAAAGCCTGTCCATTATTGAAAAATAGAAGATGTTGCTGGAGTGTGAGAAAGCATGATGACAGAAATGGACTGGGCCTCCTAAAACAGTTTACCTAGATCAAATGTATAGCTGGTGTGTACTGTTCAGGCAGTGGTAGCTTGAATCAGTAGAAACTGTAATGCCATAAATCTGCTCCCTGTTTCAAAATAATAAAGCCACATGTCCTTCAGACTTCTTCCAGTAATCCTTCCAAGAGCAACCCTTACTAGAACTTTAGTACAGTGGGCCGCTCTGTTCAAGTCAACCATTTGCTGGGTTGCCATTTGTTTTCAGCACAGTGAGTCATATTCATATAAAGCTTGACTAACTTACTATCAAAATATTAACTTGATATGAGTCCATACTGTATAAGTAGCTTACTGCTGTATCTGTCTATTGCAGCAGTACAATGAAAGTATTGATGGAGAAAGTCCTGTCACACAGCATTGTGCTATGCTAATACAATGACACAGAAACTTCCTAAGACACTGTATTAAAATATAAATATTTAGTATTAATATACAGAGTATACGAATGTTAATCTTGCCCATTGTAATTCCTAGATAGTGCCGCAGAACATCAGGAAATAGGATGACTGATTAATCCAAGACTTGTACCACATGACCACATGTGCATTGTTCTGATAAGTTTAAAAATTATGTCTTGCCATGTAAACATATTAGGAGGGTAAACTATTTTGAATTACACCCAGTTTTGAGGTTTTGATAAAAAGTTAAGGGATTTTCTAATTGTGTGAAGAATAATTCTCTCCTTATTGTCTCCATTGGAATTTATTAGCAATTTCTAGAACAGTTTAGAAGTGTGTAAATCTGAGTTATTAATGATTTTGCTCTACTTGTAGACAGAAGAGCCTGTGCTTTGTTCTTTAACAAAAACTGAAAGAGGAGAGCTTTAGATTAGATATTAGGAAGAAATTCTTTATTGTAAGGTGGTGAAACATTGGAACTGATTACCCGCAGGGACTGTGGATTCCCCATCCCTGGAAGGATTGAAGACAGGGCTGGATAGGGCTTTGAGCAATCTGGTCCAATGGAAGGTGTCTGCCCATGATGCAGAGGTCGGACCTAGATGATCCTTGAGTCGACCGCAAGGCGAGGGAGCGGGGCGGCTCGAGCGCCAAGTCTGCAAACTGGAGTCACCACGTCTACCCGGGCAGCCGAGCGACACCAGGTCTACCCGGCAAGGTCCATTCTCCCTCAAACCATTCTAGCATTCTATGAACAGAACCAAACAGCTCCCCATTATCATAGGACTGTTCTGATCTGTGATCCTGGTACATGCTTCATCATTGCTTAGTCATATGAGATATAGCAAGTCTGAGCAAACATGAAGAAAGAATCCAGTTCTGAATGTCTAGCCTTTGTCAGATAGGTACTGCATAACTGTCTCAAAACTTTTCTTTATGCAATATTCTAACTTTTTCTGAATTAAGAGAATATATAATGAATTTCTGAAAGTGACTGAAAAATGGTACATGTGACAAAAAAGTATCCCTGTAAAACTGTTTGTGAATTTGGGACTAAGATTAACACTGACACCCACTATAGCTGGCTGTGTATTAGCCACACGAGTAAAATCTCAACTTTTTCACATTTTCAAAACATCTTTTAATAGATAATCTCATTATTCAATGTTTTGCTTTTCAATCTATTCAGCTGTTCAGAATTTCTACTGATTTCGTTGAAGTACTCTGTATCAGCTGAGAAATGTTTAAGATGAAGTTAGTAGAAGAGTTTGGGCTGGGAAATTGCAAATACCACATGGAAATTATATTTGTATTACCATGAAATACATAGTATCAATAATGAAATGGAGAGATGGCATGTAAAAACAGACACATACAGGCAGACCGGTTGAATACCAAGTGAATTGTGTATGTATATAATTAATATAAACACAAAAGAATTTGTTTTGCAATTAATAGAGACATTGTCCTAGTTCAGCAGGAGGGACCAGCTAACCCTGTGTGGGGGTGATCAAAGCTGTGTATTCTACCCCCTCTATTCATTCCCCAAGGACAATGGGCCATTAGCAGCAGCTGCCCAGGGAGCCATTATCACCTTCACACCCAGCCTGAGGGGGGCGGAGCTGCTAATGGGCCATCAACAGCTCAACACCCCCTGGCTCCCAGAGTCAATCACCCATTGTGTGAGTCCCCGCCCAGGGGGAGGGACTGAGGGCTCCCTGAGGGTACATAAGTGGTGGGTAAGAAGACCTCGGGTACTTCTCGTCGGATCCAGAGCAGCAGCAGGACCTCGACAGCAGGAGATCACCGCTCTCGCCCAGACCACAGCCCTCGCCTGCACCAACAGGTCTTTCTTTTCCTTTTGCTCTGGACTTGGGGGAGCCACAGGGGTCTCAGCACAAGGGCAAACAAACCCCCTTGGGTTTGTGCCCCAGGACACTGGGTTATACTGCTGGGGTATTGTGAGTTGAAAGCAATTTCCCTTGTGTGTCAGTGTTGCTATAATAATATTATTATTAAATTTTAGCTCTGACTTATAATCTCTCTCGTGGTGAGTTCATTCTCCCTTGCTGGTTCACCTTCAAACCAGCACATCTTTTGGCGCCCAACGTGGGGCACGAGAGAGAAGTCAGAACTACAATTTCAATTTGTGTATTTGGATACAGAAACTCCCTGACTACCATGTTGCTTGATGTATTCATGTGGATGGTGTATCTGGGCCTGTTCATATTTCGACACATGGGGAACCATGTGCCTGTTTTGATGCTCTCTTTAATACCAGGGAGAAGGATCAAAATTGCTTTATTAATATACTATGTTTATGTTGTCATAACATCAGAAGCAATGAATTTCATTGTGAATGTATATTCAGTCTGGTGTGCCTGTCCTGGTTTGGGTTGTTACCTCTGGGGTCTCATTAAAAATAGCACCCAGACTGTGGGGAAAACAGGCGGAGATGGTTACTTCCACCTTTTCACCTCTGCTACAACAATCATTGAAAATATTGAGCTTCCTTTTGATGTTAGGGACAGCATAATCTTGCTGTTAGTGTTGCTTTGTCTCCTCTGTACTGTATACACCATGTTTAGGGTCAGAACTGGGCTCTCTAAGGAGACTTGCTGGAGGCCTGCCCTGGGAGCGGATGATGTTGAGTGGCACGGGAAGTGGGAAGATATGGGCCAGTATTTGGAGACCTTCTCTCCTCAAATGATCTGGAAATTCACCCCGGAACAACTGCAGGACCCTGCCAAAATGCTAAGCTATGTGAAAGGAAGATGCTCTGGTAGTCCCAGAGATGTGCAGCTCACAGCAACCTGCTGGGCCCTGGCCACTGCCTACCGCACACTGCTTGGTGTGGTACAGCATCATCAGGAGGAGGAGAAAAGGAGCAAATCCACAGGCACCATGTCCACCCAGACCATGACTGAGCCAGAGAGGAAGAGAGATACATCAACTAGCGCCATGTCCACCCAGACCATGACTGAGCCAGAGAGGAAGAGAGATACATCAACTAGCGCCATGTCCACCCAGACCATGACTGAGCCAGAGAGGAAGAGAGATACATCAACTAGCGCCATGTCCACCCAGACCATGACTGAGCCAGAGAGGAAGAGAGATACATCAACCAGCACCATGTCCACACAAACCATGGAGGAGCCAGAAGGACAACAGAAACCGATAGCAGTTGCCCCGGTCCAGAAAAGAAAATCAAAGACCAAATCAGTTCGTATAGTGCATGACGAGGAAGAGTCAGGACCTTCATCTCAAGCAGAAGAAATGGAGCCAGAAATAATCACCCGGTCCCTATCCCTGGGAGAGCTGCGTGAGCTCCGGAGAGAGTTCACACGACAGGCAAATGAGTCCATCTTGACCTGGCTACTTCGAATCTGGGATGCTGCAGCCAATGATACCATTCTAGATGGGAGTGAGGCAAGGCAGCTGGGATCCCTGTCTCGAGATGTTGTCATTGATCAGGGCATTGGAAAGAGACAGGAAACTCTCAGCCTCTGGCGGCGACTGTTGTCAAGCGTGAGGGAGAGATATCTTTGTAAGGAGGACCTCCACGTACAGCAAGGACAGTGGAACACGATGGAACAAGGTATCCGGTGCTTAAGGGAATTAGCCGTACTGGAGATAATCTTTTCAGAGGATGAGAGATTCCCTAAAAGTCCAGATGGTGTCCAGTGCACATCCCAGATGTGGTTAAAATTTGCACGACTTGGGCCAGAAATGTATTCTCGCTACCTTGCAACATTGCAGTGGAGAGAGGGAGAAGACAAGGTGGGTGCACTGGTCAGCAAACTCAGGATTTATGAAGACACTGTCACTGCTCCATTACGAGCCCATGTCTCAGCTGTGGAAACAAAACTGGCTGAACTGGAAGAGAAGATTAAGGAAGGACTCTTCCATATCTCTCCAGAACAAACAAGAGTCTCCGCCATCAGAAGCAGGCGTCTTCCAGCTAAGGAGAAAGGGTACACTCCACGCGGCAATCTGTGGTTTTACCTCCATGAGCATGGAGAAGATATGAGAAAGTGGGATGGGAAACCCACCTCTTCCTTAGCAGCTCGGGTACGTGAATTGCAAAGAGGCACAACTAACACAGGGAATTCTTCAAGGTTGAAGGCTGCTCCAGTCTCTCGTGGGCAAGGCTCCAGACAGTATAGGAATGATGATGTTATGCCCGATCCTCTTGAAGGAACCTCCCGGTCATATTCACAGGGAGAGTGCAGTGAATACCATGACCAGGACTAGGGGGGCCCTGCCTCTAGCCAGGTAGAGGAGAGGGACAATCGGGTTTATTGGACTGTGTGGATTCGGTGGCCTGGCTCATCAGACCCACAGAAATACAAAGCTTTAGTGGACACTGGTGCACAATGCACGTTGATGCCATCAGGATACGTCGGGGCAGAATCCATCTCTATTTCTGGGGTGACAGGGGGATCCCAACAGCTGACTGTACTGGAAGCTGAAGTCAGCTTGACTGGCAAGGAATGGCATAGACACCCCATTGTGACTGGTCCAGAAGCCCCGTGTATCCTTGGCATAGACTACCTGAGGAATGGATATTTCAAAGACCCAAAGGGACTGCGTTGGGCCTTTGGCATAGCTGCTGTGGAGACAGAGGAAATCAGACAGCTGAGCACCTTGCCTGGCCTCTCAGAGGACCCTTCTGCTGTAGGACTGCTGAAAGTTGAAGAACAATCGGTACCGCTGGCCACAGCCACAGTGCACCGTTGGCAATACCGCACTGACCGAGACTCTGTGACCCCCATACACAAGATGATTCGTGAGCTGGAGAGTCAAGGGGTGGTCAGCAAGACTCACTCACCCTTTAATAGCCCCATATGGCCAGTACGAAAGTCCAGTGGAGAGTGGAGGCTGACAGTGGATTACCGTGGTCTCAATGAGGTCACACCCCCCCTGAGTGCCGCTGTGCCGGACATGCTGGAGCTTCAGTATGAGCTGGAGTCCAAGGCAGCCAAGTGGTATGCCACCATCGACATTGCCAATGCCTTTTTCTCCATTCCGTTGGCAGCAGAGTGCAGGCCGCAGTTCGCTTTCACCTGGAAGGGGGTGCAGTACACCTGGAATCGACTGCCCCAGGGGTGGAAACACAGTCCCACCATTTGCCATGGACTGATCCAGACTGCATTGGAAAAGGGTGAGGCTCCAGAACATCTACAGTACATCGATGACATCATTGTATGGGGGAACACAGCAGGGGAGGTTTTTGAGAAAGGAAAGAAGATAATCCAGATTCTCCTAAGAGCTGGTTTTGCCATTAAACGAAGTAAGGTCAAGGGACCTGCTCAGGAAATTCAGTTCCTAGGAGTGAAGTGGCAAGACGGGCGTCGTCAGATTCCAACAGAGGTGATCAACAAAATAGCAGCTATGTCCCCACCGACCAGCAAGAAGGAAACTCAGGCTTTCCTAGGCGCCGTGGGCTTTTGGAGGATGCATATCCCTGAGTACAGTCAGATTGTAAGCCCTCTCTACCTTGTGACACGGAAGAAAAATGATTTCCAGTGGGGCCCTGAACAACAACAAGCCTTTGAGCAGATTAAACAGGAGATTACCCATGCAGTAGCCCTTGGGCCAGTCAGGACAGGACAGGATGTGAAGAATGTGCTCTACACTGCAGCCGGGGAGAATGGCCCATCCTGGAGCCTCTGGCAGAAAGTACCTGGGGAGACTCGAGGACGACCGCTGGGATTCTGGAGTCGGGGATACAAAGGATCTGAGGCCAGCTACACCCCAACTGAGAAAGAGATCCTGGCAGCTTATGAAGGAGTTCGAGCTGCCTCAGAAGTGATTGGCACTGAGGCACAGCTCATCCTGGCACCCCGACTACCAGTGTTGGGCTGGATGTTCAAAGGAAAAGCTCCTTCTACCCATCACGCCACTGATGCCACATGGAGTAAGTGGATCGCTCTGATCACGCAGCGAACCCGGATAGGGAATCCTAATCGCCCTGGGATTTTGGAAATCATCACCAACTGGCCAGAAGGTGAGAGTTTCGGATTGTCCTCTGAAGAAGAAGAGGAGCAGGTGACACGAACTGAGGAGGCCCCACCATATAACCAGCTACCAGAAGAGGAGAAGCGATATGCTCTCTTCACAGATGGCTCTTGCCGCATTGTAGGGACAAGCCGGAAATGGAAAGCAGCTGTATGGAGTCCTACACGTCGAGTTGCAGAAGCGACTGAAGGACAAGGTGGATCAAGTCAGGTTGCAGAGCTGAAAGCTGTTCAGCTGGCTTTGGATATCGCTGAACGAGAGAAGTGGCCAAGACTCTACCTTTACACTGACTCGTGGATGGTGGCCAATGCTCTGTGGGGATGGCTGGAGCGTTGGAGAAAGGCCGGCTGGCAGCGCAAAGGAAAACCCATCTGGGCGGCTGAGATGTGGCAGGACATCGCTGCCCGGGTAGAGAAGCTGAGTGTGAAGGTCCGTCATGTAGATGCTCATGTACCCAAGAGCCGGGCTAATGAGGAGCATCGTAACAACGAGCAGGTGGATCGAGCTGCCAAGATTGAAGTCTCTCAGGTAGATCTGGATTGGCAGCATAAAGGTGAATTGTTTCTAGCCCGATGGGCCCATGATGCCTCTGGTCATCAAGGCAGAGATGCGACATACAGATGGGCTCGTGACCGAGGGGTGGATCTAACCATGGACAGTGTCTCACAGGTTATCCACGACTGTGACACATGTGCTGCCATCAAGCAGGCCAAGCGGGTGAAGCCTCTATGGTATGGTGGACGGTGGTCGAAATACAGGTATGGGGAAGCCTGGCAAGTTGATTACATCACACTTCCCCAAACACGCCAAGGCAAGCGCTATGTGCTGACCATGGTAGAGGCAAGCACTGGATGGCTGGAGACATACCCCGTATCTCACGCCACTGCCCGGAATACCATCCTGGGCCTTGAGAAACAAGTCCTGTGGAGACACGGCACCCCAGAGAGAATAGAGTCTGACAACGGCACCCACTTCAAGAACAGCCTCATAGACACCTGGGCCAGAGAGCACGGCATTGAGTGGGTGTATCATATCCCCTACCATGCTCCAGCTGCCGGGAAAGTTGAGCGATGTAATGGACTGCTGAAAACAACCTTGAAGGCGTTGGGTGGGGGAACTTTCAAACACTGGGAGCTGCATTTGGCAAAGGCCACCTGCTTGGTCAACACTCGGGGCTCCATCAATCGAGCTGGCCCTGCCCAATCAGAACTCTTGAATACTGTAGATGGAGATAAAGTCCCCGTGGTCCATATGAGAGGTATGTTAGGAAAGACTGTTTGGGTTAGTCCCACCTCAAACAAAGGCAAACCCATCCGAGGGATTGTCTTTGCTCAAGGACCTGGTTGCACTTGGTGGGTAATGCAAAAAGATGGAGAAACACGTTGTGTACCACAAGGGGACCTAATTTTGAGCGAGAAGAGTTTGTAATGTTTCATTGCATTTATGTATATATATATATGTATAGGTAAAAAGGGGATTAATTTGGGAATGACTAGATGGAGTAGAATAAGGGGTGGATAATGTCCTAGTTCAGCAGGAGGGACCAGCTAACCCTGTGTGGGGGTGATCAAAGCTGTGTATTCTACCCCCTCTATTCATTCCCCAAGGACAATGGGCCATTAGCAGCAGCTGCCCAGGGAGCCATTATCACCTTCACACTCAGCCTGAGGGGGGCGGAGCTGCTAATGGGCCATCAACAGCTCAACACCCCCTGGCTCCCAGAGTCAATCACCCATTGTGTGAGTCCCCGCCCAGGGGGAGGGACTGAGTGCTCCCTGAGGGTACATAAGTGGTGGGTAAGAAGACCTCGGGTACTTCTCGTCAGATCCAGAGCAGCAGCAGGACCTCGACAGCAGGAGATCACCGCTCTCGCCCAGACCACAGCCCTCGCCTGCACCAACAGGTCTTTCTTTTCCTTTTGCTCTGGACTTGGGGGAGCCACAGGGGTCTCAGCACAAGGGCAAACAAACCCCCTTGGGTTTGTGCCCCAGGACACTGGGTTATACTGCTGGGGTATTGTGAGTTGAAAGCAATTTCCCTTGTGTGTCAGTGTTGCTATAATAATATTATTATTAAATTTTAGCTCTGACTTATAATCTCTCTCGTGGTGAGTTCATTCTCCCTTGCTGGTTCACCTTCAAACCAGCACAGACATGAACTACAGAAGGAGTATAAATGCAGGTCTTGTTAATTTAGCATTCTGCCAGGCATAAATGATCACAAATGTGATTGACCTCTTGGTACCAATATGGGAAAAAGAGTTAAAGAGTAATACTGATTTACATGTACATAAAGAACATATTTACCTTGATGTAAGGCACAGAG